>NW_027223329.1:6815808-7506465 GCF_030449975.1 Polyergus mexicanus
AAGCAGTGGTATCAACGCAGAGTACTTAGAAGTGATTGCAGGTAAATTCTTTACCGACAAATTTAAAGTCCCAGTGTTGTTAGTGATAGTAACTCTCTATAGATAGTGCCATATGTTCGTTTAATTATTTATCTCGTTTATTGTTTAAAATAAATGGGCGTTCAAATAAATTCTGTCAGTTTTAATTGTCAGTTTGAATTGCATATCTAAAAAAATGCAATACATAATCTAAAATATTTTATATAAAAAAGATGCCCAAACAATTTGGAACCAAATTGATACAGCGTGTCAAGAAAGCCGTCGACTAAATTAAAAATGGAACTTTCGCACGCACGCGTAAAAATTTTTTATTAAAAAATTATAAAAGATTACAATGATTTAATGACACAAATTTGTAATAATTAATATTAAATTCTCGGAAACGTGTAAACAATATGCAGATATATATATTTGAAAAAGACGCTATAATTATTGGTTTAAGAACGTTTTTTTTTATTGATATGTTACAACAATTAGCATGCAAGAATTACATTCACTTAAAACTTTACACTGATGTTTATCTGTTTCAACATGCTATGTTCAAATAGTATGAATTATATATAAGAGCTATAACTGTGCGTGGCATTTTATACAAACAATTTTTAACTTCAAAAAGATATATTGCTGCAAACAATGTCGTTAAATTCCTCAAAAAAAATTAAAATAATTTTAGTATTTGATTGTGTGTCGCAAGAAATTATTCAAGCTGTTTATACTTTTCATTAATGTCTTAATTAAATTATCAATCTGAAAGTTGACATAAATTAATCTTTCATTCTTTTACAAAAATTTTTATCAAAATATTAAGAAGAATATTATCTTTTCTTAGATTATAAAGATTTGCGTAATGTTGATAATACACTTTGGAATGCTTTAGGCAGTAAGACTTATTAACAAAATTCTTCTTTAATACAATCGGGTTTAAAGAATTTAATTTTTGTCCATCGCGTATGTGTAAGGAAAAGTATATTTATCATTTTATTTTAAGAATATCTTGTCTCTTTATTAAATTTGATAATTTCTATTTTAGTCACTTGTTTATTTATTTTTTCAATTTCAAATAGCATTGCACTGATCAATGCACATTTGCTGCAAATATCACAATAATGTTTCTTATCGAATTATATCTTGATCACAGTTCGATTATGTTTACTCCGTTAAATATGAGTTATACATTTTATTATATTTATATTTACTGTGTAGAATAGTACCTGTTGATATAACTTAATATTTTATTAGGTAAAATTGCTATTATAATAATAAACTATTTCAACAAAGGATTAGAAAATTATGAAAGACATTACTTGATACATTAATTTTTATATTTCTAGGAAAATACTAGATTGTTTTAAGAGGAATACTACTATTTTTATATTTATTGATATAGAATTTATTAATTTATTAATCAACAATATATTGCGTATAATGATTACATTTTTTTATTACATCATCTTTTTTTGAGATTGTTTTTTACATTATTTACGAAATTATTACTTTTTTACGAAAATTAATCGTTTTTAAAATAATAAATTTAAGAATTTAACAGATGTACTCAATATGGTACTCAAATCACCTGAAATATACAAATCGTATAATCGTCGATTTTAAGCTTAAAAGCAGATTTGCCTATTTATTTAAATTATAGATATTTAAAAATAAAGCTTTATATTATAAAAACTAAGAATTTATTGTTTATCTAACAAAATTTAATTTAAGATTTTATTATTAAGATTTAGTTTTAAATACTAAAATACTAAGAAGTTAAAAAAATTAAGAGATTTAGTACTTCAAATATTAAGTATTTATTAAAAAATGTGTGGTTACGATTTTATTTTATAAATTTTTAAATTTTTTATAATGTATTAATTATACAATATATATATATATACCCATACAACACCGCAAGATTGCAACAACATTGTAGCAACATTTTTCTGCAAGATTGCAACATTGCAGAAACATTACGAAATGTTGCTGCAACGTTGTTATGATATTGCAGCAACAGTAAAATGTCCGCCTACAGAAATATTGCAATATAATATTGCAGCAACATAGCAATATAATATATATGCAATAATGCTTTATGTATATTTATCGACATAATATCCTTAACATATGAAAAAAATAATAAGAAATTAGGCCTATAAGAGTCAGGATCTAGCTGTATATAGTTTTTCTGTATTATAATAATAACGAAATTATAAATTGCAAATTTTTTGGTACACATTCGACTTCCTTCAGTGACAAAGAATATCTAAGAAAAATAAGAAAAAACTCAATTTGCAATTTTGTAAATTCACAATCTTTTTGTATCCGAAATATTCAGATATGCAAAAAGATTGTGGTGGATTTACGCATACAAGTTTTTTCACATCTCTCTTTTGTCTCCATATAATCTCAAAATTTATTTATTAAAATCTAAAGTATCTTTTGCATGTTAAAAAATTATTATCAAATTTTTGATTTTATATAAGAATGGAAACTATTAAAAGAATTCTTAGTCCAATGTCTTGAGTCCCTTGTGTTGGGGTTATATCATACAATTTAAGCTAATAAAAATAGTTATTATATCTTTAATCTTTTTAGTCGCTCTTTGTAAACTTTATATAATCATCGTGACTAAAAATTAAATGAGGAATAGATAGCGCAATATGCGCCGCATAGCGGTAAACGAATGAATTAGCGATTATCGAATACTTTCTTTGGAATATTTTTGGAATGTTGCTGTAACATTACTAAAGTTATATTGTAAAATAATGTCTTTGTAATATTTCTGCAACATTAAACTACAATATGCAATATTGCAATATTGCAGCAATGTTGTTGCAAGCTTTAGTGCTGTATGGGTACAGGGTGAGGCATCTAAGATAGGCCACCCGAATAACTCCCACAGTTTTAGAGATAGGAGAAAATGTTTGAAATAAAAGTTATATGGTATCGAGGGGGAAATCTTGTGAAAGTGAACATTTTTTGTTAGGTGGAGGCGCTTGGAAGATTTGAAAGTTATCTTTATTTTTTTAAATGGAACCATCCTAATTTTTTTATACAAATCGATTCCTCGCAATATTTGGCACAAAAAATTATAAGGGTAAGATGGCCAAAAAGTGAATAGTTTACGAAATATTTTGTACTTTATTTTGATATAATTTTACATAAACTATAAAATATTTTGTAAAATATTCATGTTTACATTTGTGTTCTCTCTGGTGTTATCGCTTACAGCTTATACAGATCGTAGAATGTAAATAAACATTCAATCACCTTGTACACTTTAATCTTTATGTATTAATACTACATGTTGAGTTTAAGTAAGTATTTAGTATGGAGTATAAAGTACAATATATTTCGTATACTTTTTGGCCATCTTACCCTTATAATTTTTTATGCCAAATATTACGAGGAATTGATTTGCATAAAAAAATTAGGGTGGTTCTATTTAAAAAAATGAAGATGACTTTCAAATCTTCTAAGCGCCTCTATCTAAAAAAAAATGTTCATTTTCACAAGATTTCCCCCTCGATACCATATAACTTTTATTTCAAACATTTTCTCCTATCTCTAAAACTGTGGGAGTTATTCGGGTGGCCTATCTTAGATGCCTCACCCTGTATATATATATATATCTAACAGTGATTTATTATGTACGAAGTCAAAAGCGTTCTCGAAGGCAATGTTACGTCGGAGTTCTCTTTTTCTAAGATTCCTCTCATTCTTACTTTCTCTCTTTGCGCTTTTATCAATTTCTTACTTATTTATATATACATGTGATATTGGAGCAGCATGATTTCGCGAGATAGTTTATCTGTTACTTAATGATTTTGCTAAAAAAAAGTCAATCTAGATCTCTTAAACATTGCGCATGTTTTTATGGTACTAGCAATGATCTTCTGTTCGCGATGAAGAGAATTGTTAATAAAATCTTCCGAAAAGTTAGAAATCAATCTATGGTTTCTTTATTCGCAATTTGTAGAGCGTTATGAAACCTCGTTTTGCAAATTTATTATATTCACGGCAAATAATGATATCTGTTCACATAGTTTCTAGGAAAAGCATTTTTAAAGAAATCTGGAATTAAAATTAAATTGGAGAATTCTGCGAGAATATAGAAATTTTATCTGATCATTAGAAATAAATTATAAATGATTTGCGATTGAGTATAAAATCTCAAAAGATAAATCTGTCCATTTCAAAATGAAGATAATCATTATCATAGACGAATATTAGAATTATATATATATATATTTTTTTTTATTGTTAGATAAATGAATTTCTCAAATACAAAAACATATTTCTCTTAAATCAGAGTATTAATTATGCAAGTTTTGTTTAGAGATGGAAAGATAATAAATAACAATTTTAACATAAATTTACCGAAATAGCGCTCTTGTAACTATATTTAGCAAAATTAACGAATATATAGTATTTGAAATAATGAAATTTTATTGCATGAGATTAGCAAAGACAGGAAGTAAAAAAGTTTACTGACAATTATAGTATATTCGATAATGGACGCTTAAATCAAAATGATCTTTGTTTTTGTCGAGTTCTTACATTTCGCTGTTGAGTTATAAAAATATACATATTACATGCGCGGGGCTGCGCTTAATCAAGAGCAATTATTATACACTATTATTATACTATTAAACTTTGCCCCACTTCGCTAAAACTTTGCATTTTTTTCATTGAATGCGCCGAATAAGAGATTTTTGAGTTTATCGCGTTTGTTAAATGCTTATACATGAATTGTCGTTGATTACATGTTTAATGAAGTAGTACGGAATAGGCCACAATTTTACGTGCAAACGCATTAACAACAGATTGGAGGAAATCTGAGATCTATAAATGTTCAGTTTTTATATATATTTTTAAGATATTTTAAGAAACGCTTTATTGACTTCAAGAAGAGATTTAAAGATATTTTTGATGATGTCAATATTAGATTCATAGATTCATATTAATCCAAAGATCATATTAATCTATATTTATCCAAACATCCATATTAGTCCATTCATTATTCTTTTCAAAATTTGTCGATTTTTAATAACACATTAAATACGAGCAATTTTTTATATTTATTCTTTACAACATCATGTTTTGATAACGATCTGAAAATACAATTGAAAATGCAAAATGAAATTCTGTAAAAACTCGATTCGCAAGAAATATTTGCATTCAAAATTTAATAAAATATGAATATAATTTATTCATAAAAAAGAAATTGTATTAAATGCGTAAATATACAAAAAGATAGCCTATTTTTCTTTCTAGAATTTTTTTTTTCAGGAACATCTTATGTCTTAGAAATTAATTAATCTATCCTTTACGTAAAACAAATGTACTTTTTATCAAAGTATTCTATTAAAATGGTCAAATGTGACAATCTTAGAGAATATTATCACGGATAATTGGACTTTGTAATCAATAAAAGCATAGGATTTTTTACAGTCACATCTCTCACATGTAGATCTTATCTAAAGGTTTTTTTTAAATCTTGCTACAAAATTACTTCGTTAATTTTTTGAAAAAAAAAAGAAAAGAAAATGACTTGATGTTTATTAAACATATGAATGAATTAATGAAATAATGAAATAATTCAGATATAATGAAATATATATAATATCTATATGTATGTACGAAGTTACAAATGTATACAGAAAAAAGATAATGTATAATATTAGCATCAAAAATATCTTTAATTTATCTTTTTGTTACTTAACATATATTTTACTGATTCATAACCTTTTTAAAATATTTTTCAACTTAAATATATTTTCACGTCGAACAAATCATAGTAATCCTTTTGTATAAAAAAATTATGCTTTGTATTGCGCGCACATATAAAAGTAAATGTATACAATCTTCTTATATCTTACGTAAAATAACGCATGTAGAAATGATTAATATATATTCTTCAC
Source organism: Polyergus mexicanus (assembly GCF_030449975.1). NCBI lineage: Eukaryota > Metazoa > Arthropoda > Insecta > Hymenoptera > Formicidae > Polyergus > Polyergus mexicanus. Next base: position 6,821,763 of record NW_027223329.1, read on the forward strand.
AAGAATTTTTTTAAATCACTCTTCGCAAATATTTATTGTGTATATTATGCACATATACAGGATTTCCAATATACTTTATACTATTCTATTGTACATAAATACCTTGATAGGTTTATAATAAATTAAAATTCGATATTAAAAAATAAAATACATTCAAAATTCTACAGTAACTAACATTTCCTTATTTACTTATGCTTTTTTACAAAATTAAATTATTATTGTAACATTTTCTTGTCACATTGAAACAAGGCATTTTTTTCTCTTTATTGCAATATTTAGAGTTGATAATAAGTGCATCGTATCTGGGATAATCTGCATTTTAAGTTTATTTCCCAATGTTCACAAGATTTGCTTTGAATCATGCTACATATTTCCTTGATATTTTCTGATTAGATTTGACACATTAATGATCGCTCGAACAAGTTAACTTGAAATATTTACAAGTAAAAGTTGCATCTTTCCCATTACAAGTACAAAAATTTCTTCGGTATGATTAATCACGCGTTTATATTTCTCTCAACATATCTTACTTTATATATATATATATATATATATATATATATATATATATATATCTACGCATATTAGGTCTATTATCATCTACGTGCCACGTCAAAATTTGTTGGTAACAATTATTTGTCATCAATATTACACGCTTGTTACCTTCGTGCGAAAGGCAACGCGAGATGCCAATAAAAAATGATTGTCTCGTTACAAAACGCAATTCGTACGTGATCTCGTTATTATTTATGCCGTGTTTAAATCTTAAGTTGTTGAGCATAATTGCATTAAAAGACAATCGATCGACGGTCCATCACTAAATCCTTGTATAATCCTTTCCAATTTGCAAAGAAACATTGTCAGCAATGTTGCACACAACATCAATATTTTTGCTTCGCAAATGTCATCATTATTTTCCCACAATGATCTGAATTCGCTGTTAATTCTTAAGAATCTTTTCTATTCTTCACACTTCATCCTCTTCTATGTACAAAGTCGTTTCACATTTTTCATTATCCATTTGCACCGTTTTCTCGTCAACTATCATTTGCGAGTCTATGTCCTCGGTAATAATTATGGGATTCTGCCCTCGTAGCATTGTATCTGTCCTCTTTGATCTGTAAGATCCGCGAGACTTTCTGTTATCAATTACCGAACTTTCCATGTCGATTTCCGTGACATTTTCCAATTCCGGTTCTTCGAGCAGCATGTCAGCTTCCGTAGGCATGTCGGACGACAAAGCGCCTGCATTCGCTTCCTCGATGTCTACTACGTGACTCTCGTCGGAATTGTCGGCACGGCTTTCTTCAGTATCGAGGGACACTGTCGTAAAGTACTTTGGCTCGCAATCGGAACCTTCCACAACAGCTTGAGTGTTTAATGAGTGTCGACTCGATTGAGAATCCTTCGAATGCTTATCGAAGGATCGCCTTCTGTTGTCATCCGATTTAGAATGATACAGCTTAGCATGACGTGCTTGTCTTCGCAAATTCTCTCCACTGTTCGTTCGTGATTTTATTTCCGTCTCGTCGAGTATATAGCGAGTACAATCGACGCTGAATCTTTCTATTGAGAGTTTCCTATAAATTTAGTTAGAAAAAGGATTTTGTCGCTTGCCTTGATAAACGTTAGAATGATTAGATATATTAATAAAGATTATATTTTATTATATACTGCAATGCTTACAGAAAGATCGGCTTTACATATAAACTAAACAAGCCGTGATTTAAAATTTTATATCGAATTGCGATCGAATTTGCGCAATCTGAAAAAGTATACTTGCAAATAAATATATTTACAATTAAATATGTTTTGAAATTATTTTATTTATTATATATTATTTTTATTATTATAGCTTATAGAGTCACAATAAATTCAAATCTGCTAATATGTGCATAATATTGTAACTGCAAGCATTGTAATTGCAAATGACATATATGAATTATTAATACAAATAATAAGATAATCATTATTGTAAAAGTTGATATAAAATTTTTCGTTACCTGTAATCTCCTCTGCGAAAGTCAGGACTTTTTCTAAACTCGAGACTAGCTTTACGATATCCTAACGAAGCTCGATCGAGGCGACGATCAGCGCCGATTCTATCGAAGGACATTTTACGAAAGTTCGGTGACGAGATTTTACGGAAGTCTCGCGGCGAGGCCTTACTAAATTCTTTTGATACTGCCGTTAATTCTTCCAACAATCTCAAATCTATCGAATTTCTTTTTCTTGGCACGAAGTCATCTGGGTATCTATAGGCACCTGAGCGAGATATCTATGTTTATTTATCTTTATTTATAGACTTTTTTAATACTTATTTGGGCAATTTTCTTTTTCGGTTTAAATAAAAAAGAATAATCTTGGTTTATAAATGTGATTAGATTAAAAATCTAATTGCTTAAATAAAGTTTAACATGTATTTTCATATAAAAGGAATAAATTTGAGATTTCTTTACATTTTTTAAATTAAATAATATCGGCAAGGTTATTTTTTCTTTTAGAGTATTTCTGCTAGGGATGGAATTATATAATGATCTCATATATGCGAATAATCATATGTTCAAAATTATTTATTTCTAATCACCTGGCAATTTAGGCGAATGTACCAAAGTCGGTGGTGGTCGTGTAGCTTCGTCTACTTCTTCGACATCTTCCACTTTTGTCTGACGAAGTAGTTGATGTCGTCTTGCTGTATCGGATCGATCCTTCACTTTGAGCGTAACAGGACCTTTATTTGGAATGTGCAGATCCATCGCCATTGAGACTTGACTACCATTCATCTTTTGTCGTTCCAGACTTTCTCTGCTAATCTGTTAATTATTGAAAAAAGTTTTTATCGATCATAAGTTTGCTTCCTTAAAAATAAAGACTTTATCATACACATTGTTTTGCAAAATGTAGATTTTGAAAGATGCTGAATACCTGATGCGGGCTATAGCTCGGATTATCGACTGAAAGAGCGTGTCTCCGCAGCAATTCTGGATTTAATAGCGAGCAACCTGCGTATTTAGGCGATTTTCGGCGTGGTGACTTTTTGTCGATTAATGTAGGCGCGCTCGGGCTCTTCTTTATGGAATGCGCTACGCCTTTCTCTTGTAAATTTTTCGAAAATTGCATGAATTCCGCCGTTAATTGTTTCCTGGAGACTTCATGCGTGCTGGGACTCGGGCTACGATTTACTTTAAATAGGCCCAACTGATGATCCCATCTTGTTGTCTGGCTCGATGTCGATCTTCTATTACGCTGGCTTTTTGAGCCTTTTAACGTTGATGCTTGATTGAAGCGATAGCGAGCTGGTACCACCTTAGCCGCACTGTCACGTGCTTCGAAAGTCATCACACAGGCAGCTACTACAATGAAGCCTGCAAACGTCGTTATTTATGTGTGATATGTGTGTGAGACAGAATGTAAATTTTACGTACAAGTTACATAAACGTGTGTCATCAGATTTTAGATTCTGTCATTGTTAATAATTGAATATGTATCTAACTGTAAGTCAACGCAAATTTGAAAATAGATTTATACATATAACTGAATAATTTTTTTAATTCAGTATAATAATACAAAAAATGTTACAAAAATTTAATATGTCAAAAATATATGAGATTTTATTTTATTGCATAGCGATTATCTGATTCAATAAAGTTACATAATTATTTTTATATATGAGATAATAATAATTATATAATATATAATTATCTTATTATTTATCATTGAAGATAATCTCAAAAATCGACTTTGCGCGCATGCGCGAATCAAAAAAGTATATTCTAAAAATATTTTTCTTTTTTATACAAAAATGTATATATTCATATGTATAAAGGATCTATGCGGTGCACGTTTATCTAAAGTTTCTGCTGCCTAAGTCTGCAGCATGAGCCTCCATAGCTCAGGGGTTAGAGCACTGGTCTTGTAAACCAGGGGTCGAGAGTTCAAATCTCTCTGGGGGCATACTTTTTTTTCTCGTTTCTATCGAATGTTTTTATTTGACCGTGATATCACAATATATTGCACATTTTTCGCGTCTCATCTGCAATTTTCCACTCTACATCCGCTCTACACACGTTATATTATCCGATAAGTACTCTGCGTTGATACCACTGCTTTGGTTATTTTCCGTGCAAAATTAGCACATGTGTAAAATTTTGTAGTTTTATTCTGTAGAATTACAACGATACATTAGTGTATAATATTAAAAAAAAATATTATTTATAAAAAATTATTACAAAAGATTATTTATAAAATTAAATAATATTTCTAACGTATAAAGTAAAAAAAATATATAGAGTTACATATATATATTATAAACACAATTTTAACTAATAATAAATTGTGGAAAATTATAGTGCAAAAAAATTTGTTCTGATTCTTATAAAAAAATATTAATTTTTTTTTTTATTGTAAGAAATCTCTAGCATAACAAATTGAGAGCATTTCAATTCTAATATAATTTTTCTCTCTTCTATAACTTTATTACATCATATTATGATAATAACAATTATATTAATACTTATGTCATATATTACGTAACATTACGTGCAATTATATGTAGTGTCATTACATCACGCGTTTACCTCGTGGAGAATGTTTATATACATTCTACGATAGTGTACTTATTTATTATTGCGCACTTGTGTGTGTGTGTATTATTGTATTTCAAAGAGATTAGTGTCAAATAATTAGTTGCTCGATTGAACAAGTGTATCGCAATCGTAAATTATATGTTTGCAATGTGTATTACTATTACCTCCCAGACCCATAACGACAGGGCCGGCGTAGCTCAGATTATTCAGATGAAATCCGCGCGATTCATTCTTCACTTTTACCGTGATGTTACCTCTGATCTCCTGCGCCACTGACAGCTGATCTGCATAATATCCTATGTAATGAAACGAGAGAAACGCCCTTATGTCATGTATATATGCAATTATTGAATGGGGCAGGATATACCAGATAAAATTGAAATATATAAAAAGCTATCTTGATACATTGATTTAAATATTATTGTGATGCTTTTTATTTAAAGCGTCACATGATATGTCTATAAAATATTTAAGTAAATTATTCTTTTTCGATATATCACGAAGTATTATACTATATATTAAGACAAATAATATTTTCTGATTAACTTTGCTCCCCTCTTCCCCCCGTTCTGTTATGTCGAATTTTCCTACTTGCAGTACAAAAAAATCGATTAAAAAAGCAATTTTTTTTTCATATAAATAAATATTTTGATATACAATTAACAGTCAAACGTCTTACAATAATTTCAATATCCAGCCCAATATTAAATAATTTTATAATAACACCCAATTAAAAAATCTAGGCGTTGCGACAATTAGGGTTGCACGAGACCCAAGACAAGAGAATATTCGCAAAAATATTGTATTGGTCTTGAAAATTTTAATCTTGTCTTGGTCTTGAGAGGATTTTTGTATCAAAGATCTTGTCTTGTCTTGTCTTGCCTTGATTTTTATTAACAGTTTTTATTTAACGCTAAATTATTTGTCAGCTTGATAAAAAACAGAAAATAGTAAGTATATCTGATTTCTTCTGCTATCCGAAGCGCCGAGCACGATTTTCGTTTGTTCTTTACTGCGTATGCTCACGTCTCGATTGTGCAGACGTAGTCTAAAAACTAAACCAAGTTCTTTCGCTGAACATGCAAACATTTCCGAAAGTGATAATGAAAGTTCGGAAGTAAGTGCAGTTAAACAATGCACAAAGAAAACTTTTTTTAAGTATGAAACAAGAAACAATGAAAAAATCGGCGTATGTTTATTATGTCAAAAAGAAAATGTGACTAAAGAAATAAAAATGAAAAATAGTAACACTACTGGATTAAAAAAACATTTGGAGAAAGATCATAAAAAAGCATATGAAGATTTATTTGGATTAAAAGCAATGAAAAGTAAAATATTGTCAGAAAAACAAAAAGCGATAGATATATTTTTAAACATAAGTATTGAAATTAAACTTTATAAATTAAGTAATATAAAGTAATTAATTTGCGCTATTTTTATGTCACATTAAAGAGTGTAATGATAATGATGCGCAGACTCTTTAAATTTAACTTTTTTAAAGTTTTTAAATTTATAAATGTTTTTATTTACTAACAATAAATAAAATTTTTTGTCTTTCTCTCCTATTTCCATATTAATTAAAATCTCCGTTCAGAGATCGGGAACAATTAGATAACTTTTCTTAAAAACCAAGACTTCTTGATAAGATCAAGAATCTTGATAATTTGTTTTGGTATTGTCTTGATAATTAATTTAAAATCTTGTCTTGATCTTATCTTGAAATTCAAGACAAGATCAAGACAAGACCAAAACTAGTCTTGGTGCAACCCTAGCGACAATTCAATATTTGGATATCCAAAAATATTGGCTATATATCAATGTTATGTAAAATGTGTAATTGTTGTTAAAAATAGTATCAAATCTAATTTAAATTCTCTCGATTCATGCACGTAGACATAAGTAAGCAATAACTGCAAGCTTGCGCGCATATTAAAGAAAAAGATTAATATTTTGCGGTCTACACGTAAGTATTAGGTACAACATTTAATTGTAAATTTATAAACATATATTAGAATATATATTAAAATATCTCTTTCTTATTTTTTAATCATTGTGAAGACTACTAACAATACATAAAGTAATTTTGCAAGATTTCAAATCTGCGACATTAAAGATGACAGAAATTAGACCACAAAGGTTAATCTTATGTTAGTAAAACGCTCTTTGCCTCAAAGCGGCCATTGGCTTAGTAGGGGGATTAAGACAAAATAGCATTCGATCGAATTGTTTATGAACCGATGTTTAATTTATGTAATTCTACTCACCTATGGTTGCCATGCAAGCTCCTAAAAGCATTAGCAGTAGCCCAATTCCGAGAGCTTTGCAGGCGTGCCACAAGCACCGCGTTGTCACCTTGCCTCTCACCACCTGTTTGATTTAATTGCCGCCATTAACAGTTAATAACCTGGACAATAGTCCAGCTGTTTACCAGCCGCAGTGGCACAAACACACGCGTACGAGCGCGTTTACGTGGTAAATCGATAAATCAATTACTATGATTTAGGATATAGCATTAGGGTGTAATGGCATAGTAACGTTTCTCGGTGCTGATAATCATGAGCGATATCTTATGCAGCGTTATTCACGTAATATCACTGCATAGTGAAAGATAGTACGGTGCTAAGATAATTAATTTATATAATCATAGATTGATTGAAAGAAAATATAAAAATTTTTTTCTACGAGTGCCCAGATAGCACAAGGATGTCCTTAGGACGTCCAAAGGGCATCCAGGACTTACATGTAGGATATCCTCAGGATATCCCATTGAAATCCTCAGATCTCCTCTGGATGTCCTGAGGAAGAGTAAACGATAGCCGTATATTAACCTCTGGAGAATCCAGGGAGATCCTGTGGAACATCTTAAGGATTTTTATAGGATATGTTAGGGATATTTTTCGTATGTTTCAAGGAGCAAATTTTAAAATTTAAATATAAATTAAAATTATGTTTTGTTATTTACTGCCAATATTAAAAATCTAATATTAAAAATAGTTCACCGTTCTTTAATATTTGAGGCTTTCGTGCTGTACATGAATATTTTAGGTTTGCCTCCCGGGTTTGAGTTGTGTAATATTTTCTAAACAATCCAATATCTGAATTCCCTATGTTGGGATTGCATCAGAAATTGAACTGATAGAAAATAATTACATTTGTAATTTCATGTCAGTTGCTCTTTGCAAGCTTTATATAATTCTCATGACCAAATCTCAAATACGACTTCGCGTGTTGTATAGCGGTAAACAAATGAACTAGCGGTTGAATACTATTGTTTGTAAAGTTTTTGGAATGTTGGGAACAGTAACATTTCTCATGAAATATTAAATAAATAATAATTTTGGATATATGAAAATGTGCGCATCAAATTCAATTATTAATATTAAACGAAATTAACGTTAACAATTAATTGCACATGTATATGTCCTCTGGAAATCCAAAAGACATCCAATATAATAGACAGGGCAGATATATCCTACAGACATCCAGGGGTTATCCAGTGAACATTTATAGGACATTGATACTTATTATAATACTTAAGATTTCTAAATTATATAAAATAGCCGACACAACTAAAAATAATTATGTATGCATATTAAACTTTTATAAATATATTTATAATAATATCTTAAAACATCCTACAAATGTCCTGAACCGTCCTGGACATATTCAGGATGATCCTGAGGATGTTTTGTGCTGTCTGGGTGTTATATTAAAAATAATTCGGTATTTACAGAAAAATTGTTGTGAATGCAAAAATTATTACTAGAGAGCAATAGTAATTCTTGCCAGCACTAATAATTAAATAATTGTAATTTGTGCGTTTGTGTTTGTATAAAATTTGCGTATATTTCTCTCGAGGCAAATTCTGTGTCAGAAGTAATTTCTGCAGGCAAAATTCGTGCTAGAAATGGTTAGAAATATGTTCCTACGGTATATGTACATGCTCTCTATATACCTATGTATACTATTTGGCTCTCTCTCTCTCTCTCTCTCTCTCTCTCTTTCTCTATAGCTAATTTTCATCGGCAATCTGCTTTCTAATAATTATATTAATGAAGCCGATAAAGAGTCTTATCTTTCCAAGATATGATATATATATTGTACTTAATATCTCGAGTTTCGAAACGATGAAAGTGTACCTGTACGTTCCAATTAGCCCCAGGCCCGCAGGCTCTTCTCTGCGTCCCCTGCCATTGAATGCTTCCTTGTGGCATCCTGTTATTCATAAAAGTAGATATTTTTTTTGTTTTGTAACAACACAATGAAAAAAATTTATATATATATATATATATATATATATATATATTAGATTGCTTACCCTCACGTTTTCCAGATTCTTATGCCTGAGAAACATACGATCCCAAATTCTGTAAGATTTTCGTTAAATATTAAGGAAAAAGAAAGAGGAAGAAGTTAATTGTTAAAGAAGAAATAAGTTAAAAAAGAAAACAACTAAGTTGCCATTCCTACAATAGTGCTAAGTAGAGAGAAGAGTAAATATTGATATTTTTATTTACAATCTCTGCTTTTTGTCTATATAGTTTTACTTGAAATAGCGTTTTTATTTTGCAACGATGAGGGCATAATTCTACCGCGAGTCCGTTAATTAACAATCCCGAATTCATCTCGCGGTATTATGCGCGCGATCTTTTATCTGTTTGTGGTTTGTTTTCGCTTAGCGTCGTACCGTGTCGGCGTTTTAATTTGACGTACACGCATAATGAGGACCGAGTGTACTTTCTAACACATCGACACACATTTGTATATTGTTTTGTCATCTAGCCACGCATACGTCACTCGACTGTCGCACACAATCTATACGTGAGAGTTATTATCTGACTATGTCGTCGGTGTGCATTGCTCTCGTATGCCTGCCTCTCGGCGGATGCAGCAGAAGTGCATTGTTCGTATGCCTGTGCCTCCCGCATTTCGTCTTTCAGCGTCGAAACTTCGCGCGTTTCCTATCGATTCAAATCCCTCCTTACAGTTGCAATCCTTCTTTGCGTCTTAAAAATTGGCCATTTACGCTTTACTAGATTTTTAGCGGTAATAAGTTCCTCTTTTTCGATTATACAAGTCTCTAATACCGAACAAGTATGCGCCTGTGTTTTTAAAAGTCTGTCTTTTTTTCTTGGCGAATATATTCGAGACATCTGAGTTTTAGACCTTTATTTTTATATAGTTTATTTCTCGCATAAGAGAACATGCGCAGAAATTTATATATCTGCGAATTGAAACAATCTGTCCCTTTTAAAATTTCGAGTTGCGAAAAATATTTATGAAGGTATAGTTTGTATTACACGTAGAAAAAAAAGCTTTTTATTACAATTTAATTAATTAAAGCGATTTAGACGCATCATTGCATAATCATACATTCAATAATGACAGAAATTCGCATATCGTTATTCACATTAATTATAACATGAAATTTTACGCTGAATAATTAATACGCGCGATTTAATAATATAGTTAGTAATCTATCGCTCTTGTCTATCCACAACAGCACGTGTACAAGTCTACTTAAATTGCACGAAACCTACTCGGTTATTTTAGAATGATTCGATCCGACGGGCTTCCAAGAAACTGCTTTCCATTGGATTGCTTTTCACAGTTCATTCCGCACATCGTAGTCAATTTAGAACATAAACAATTTAGGAGAACGTTGCGCGCCATTGTTTCAAGATTTTTAATTGGATTGCTTTAATGTGTGCGAAATGTTACCACAGATTGTTCGTTATCAACAATCTCGATAGAACTACTATCGACAACCTCTTTGTTTAAAAATATCGTGTAATTTTTTGTAAAGGAATTTGTATAAAAAATACTTTATATTTTGATATGCTCTAAATTAAATATTTTTGATGAAATTTGTTGCACGATATATTTATTCAATAAAAATTTTTTTGTGAAAATTGTATAAAAATACTGGATATATATATATATATATTCTGGATTCTCTATTATATACAATCTTTCAGATACATAGTAAAGTTTAAGATAAATAGTAAAGTTTAAACTTAGAACATTTTTCATTGAGAGTTTCATCGATTTTCTTACAAGCGACTGAAAATGTAAAGATTTGAAAGATTGAAGTTTCTAATGTATAGACAACTACAACTTGCGCTTGTAATTAGTTTTGACTGGATTTTAATAAAAATTAAATTTGATATTTAATGATCTCAATATACTTGTCTGTTACATTTGATTATCATATTAACAAATTAATCATATTTTCTATTAAATTTCTATTAAACAAAAATCGGATCCGTATTTGTTAGAGTATACGGTTATGGTAGTAACGTACATATCCCCATACAGCACCGAAAGATTGCAGAAACGTTGCATAGACCTTGCATTGAAACATTGTAATATTGCATGGAAATTGCGAAATGTTTCTGCAATGTTACTGCAAGTCTGCGGCAACGTTGAAATGTCCGCCCTTAAAAATATTACAATGTAATATTACAGTAATGTTACGGTGCAATGTATTTGTAATATTGAAATGCGTTGCTACATATATGCAGAACGCTTTAAATTTGATAGATAAACTTTGAAAATATATAAAGATATCCAAGGGAAATAAGAAAAAAAGATTGTGAATTTACGCAATTACGAGTTTTTTTCTCTCTTGGATGTCTTTATATATTCTCGAAGTTTATTTATTAAAATCTGAAATATCGTGCATATTAAAAAATTATTATCAAATTTTAGATTTTATATAGGAATGGAAACTATTTAACAATTTCCTGTTATCTATTTAACATCGCTATTTTATAAATAATTTACAAGTTTAAGAAAATAGTAATGATTAAATAATTTCATTTTCATAAAAGTTAAAATTTTACTTATATAGATATTAGACTCTATTTTACATCTTAAGTAGACAATTAACGAATAATTTTAACTTTTTTGGATATTTATGTATCCGATTACTGAACAATCAGTTCAATATCTGAATTTCCTGTGTTGCGATTGTATCGGATAAATTAAACTGATAAAAATAGTTATATCTTTAATCTTATTAGCCGCTCTTTGCAAGCTTTATGTAATCATCGTGACTGAAACTTTAATGCAACGCACGCCGCATAGCGGTAAACAAACGAACTAGTGATTACCGAAAACTGTTTTTTGTAATGTTTTTGAAATGTTGCTGTAACATTCTCATAAAATATTACAATTATATGTTCCAATAATGTCTCAACAATATTACATTGCAACTTGCAAGATTGGAATATTACTGCAATATAATTGCAATGTTCTGTGCTGTATGGGATCTTTTTTTAGTTTTACAGTTAGTTTTAAACATATTTTTAATTTACATACACGCACAATTTCCACTTGTTGAAATTGACCAAAGTTTTCTGCATGTTATTCTCGTTTTAATCACATTAAGAATTTTAATTATAGATATACACATATTAGAAGCAAAAATAGAATGCAATAAACTTAGGCCCAACTCACTATCAAGCACTTCTTACATGGATGAAATTAAATTTGCCATTTTTCTTCTATTCTCTATATCTAACATATGTAATACATATATATATATATAAAATCATTTGGGCTAAAACGAGAAAATATTAATTTATAGCCACTGTTTTTACGAGAGCGCGATTTAAGTTTCTGATCGAATTATCCGCGACTTCAGCAATGCTATATATTTTCGAAGCGATTTCGCGCAAAAATTTACCTATATCTAATTTAATTATTAACATCTGACATCTGTGCTCTTACACTCGTCACGAAACCGAGCGTTACGTTACAGAGATAAATAATGGATTTCGATTCTTGTACAGAGGGTCGGTTACCATAACAACCGACTCGGCCAGTTCCATTTGCATAACCACGACCTTTCGTTATATGCTGTATGTTCTTCCTTGTTCAATTAAAGCCCGGTTTTCGATATATCGCGTATGGCTTATTTAAATAATATATCGTAAGGAAATATCGGGTTTCCGCGAGTTTTCCAATCATTGTTTAGACCGTTGCTACGTGAGATTTCTGTTGAATTCATAACGATTTTATGATGACTTGTTTGATGTTACTCTAGCTTCTGAAATCATCTGCGACGCGCACGTGAAACGTTTCTCGCAACGTCCAGTCAATATTTCAGAATATTTTTATCACGAACAATATTTTTCTTTTTAATATATTATAGGATATTAATTATGTTTTCAATATATTACACAAAAGTTTTGCGAATGAATATTAATTGCGTTCAGATAATATAATATAAACACCATATTACATTTTTATAGATTTAATAAACACATCCGATATATCGAGTCTTATATCGTTATTTCTTAATATCGCGCAAATATCATATATGGAGAGGCCGCGGTCTATATTTAATCCTTTGAGGTATGTTGAAGCAAACCAGGTAAACGCCGAGTGTTCACGAAAAGAATGGGATAAAAAAGCTTCTAATGCGACCTACGCCGTTATGAATATCGATGTAATCAATGTCGGATATTTTTTTGCCATATATAATAAATAATAAAGTCTCAAATGTGATATTTACATTAAAATAAAACTTATTTTTTGAATTGAATGGAAAACCAAGTGCTTTTGTAATTAATGAAGTAAATTTATTGTCACGATGTCAACATTATTAATACAGATTTGTAAAAGAAATTAATATTTAATAAAAAAGAAAGTGCGTTACTTATGATTTACTCTATAAAATTATTTTTATCTCTATGCTTGTTTGTATTTAGTTAATATATTTACCCATACAGCACTAAAGCTTGCAACAACATTGCTGCAATATAGCAATATTGCATATTGTAGTTTAATGTTGCAGAAATATTACAAAGACATTATTTTACAATATAACTTTAGTAATGTTACAGCAACATTCCAAAAATATTCCAAAGAAAGTATTCGATAATCGGTAGTTCATTCGTTTACCGTTATGCGGCGCATATTGCGCTATCTATTCCACATTTAATTTTTAGTCACGATGATTATATAAAGTTTACAAAGAGCGACTAATAAGATTAAAGATATAATAATTATTTTTATTAGCTTAAATTGTATGATATAACCCCAACACAGGGGACTCAGACATTGGACTAAGAATTCTTTTAATAGTTTCCATTCTTATATAAAATCAAAAATTTGATAATAATTTTTTAACATGCAAAAAAGATACTTCAAATTTTAATAAATAAATTTTGAGATTATATGAAGACAAGAGAGATGTGAAAAAACTTGTATGCGTAAATCCACCACAATCTTTTTGCATATCTGAATATTTCGGATACAAAGAGATTGTGAATTTACAAAATTGTAAATTGAGTTTTTTCTTATTTCTCTTAGATATTCTTTGTCAGTGAAGGAAGTCGAATGTGTACCGAAAAATTTGCAATTTATAATTTCGTTATTATTATAATACAGAAAATCTATATACACACTAGATCCTGATTCTTATATGCCTAATTTCTTATTATTTTTTTCATATGTTAAAGATATTATGTCGATAAATATACATAAAGTATTATTGCATATATATTATATTGCTATGTTGCTGCAATATTATATTGCAATATTTCTGTAGGCGGACATTTTACTGTTGCTGCAATATCATAACAACGTTGTAGCAACATTTCGTAATGTATCTGCAATGTTGCAATCTTGCAGAAAAATGTTGCTGCAATGTTGTTGCAATCTTGCGGTTCTATATGGGTAATATATGGTATCATTTAAATTTCGCGAGTATTACCTTAGAGAACATGAAAGTATACGTATAAGCGAGATATTTAACGAGTTGCTATTACTCCGCCACTTGAATTTGCATTTTTAATTACTCTTCGTAACGCAATCTTCTTGATGCAGAGTCCTCGCGTGGTCGCGCACAAGTATTTCATCATTTATCTTGCCATTTTCATACATCTACTCTACGTACCTTTATATATTATGCTCTGGAATAGTATATAAAGGTATCTTTCTGCTATTTATGTGCTTCACATTTTGCTTTTGTAAACGAGCATACGCGTTCAAAACATTTGAGAAGAGAGAGGCTATTTAAAATATTATTTAAATTACATATTGCAATTCGCATAAAGTTTTCTTCTTCTCTTTTCTCCGTTGCTACAACATCCCATTCGTATTCCGTGTTTCGCCTTCAAAGAATCAAGCTCGACAATTAATTACGATCGTCTATCTCTGGTTTTCTTCTTCATCGATGAGTCAGATACGAGAATCAAAGCTCTATTGGGATTAACGAGACGACTGTTTCGCTTTAACGTTTCGCTACTAATATTTTATACGGTGCTATCGAGTTATTCCATGCGATAGAGATTTTAATGTACACAATTCGACAAGATTGCTCGATAAACTTGAAGATTTTCGACACCGTATCGAGAGCATCGACATGGTTTTATTTTTATTCCGACACGTGTTACGTACACACAGCGGGGAAGGCAAACCAAGAAAAACATGATGATATTCAGAGCGATTCATATTTGTGCCATGTCTCTCGTCTCGTCATTTTATTTTTATTATTTTCCGCGATATAATTAAACTGTCAACTTCTAAAGACATGACGCTTTTCAGATAGTGACATAAATTGTTTATCGTAACTGACTAGGTAATGCGATTCGTTGTGACTGACTATGTAATGCGATTTTCATAAATCGTTTTCTACAAAATGTTTTCTCGGTTGTAGAATTTGCAATACATAACGAATCGTTGGTATATTATATTTAATTTATTCCATTTTATATCGATTCATGCTCATTCAAAGTTACGATATTTTCATCTTTGCTTGTTAAAAATGTAACTACAACGGAGAGAAGCACTTTAGATATAATCTTCAGAATATCTTATCGTTAGATTATATATTTGACAGCTTTATCGGGGCCAGCGAACCGAAGAGAAAAATTGCACTAAAATCCGGAATTCGGTTATTAATAAATCAGATGCAATCGGACTCTGAGTGTGACAAGAGGAAATCAATGAGAGAGAATGTTCGTTAGATGTCCGTATATAAAACGAAGTGCAGTCCGTTGAACAATAAAATATTCTCTCCGACTGCAATCCATTTTTCGGATTTTTTTATATATTTCCCCATAAAATGCTTTAATATATTTTTATCAGTGAAATATCTCCATCCCTTGGTAAGGTCCTTATATTTTTCTTATTGTGTCGATATCTTATATCTGCGCCGTTTGTTTCAATCCCGTCTTCGTAATCCTTTCGTTATATTCGTGTTTATCTCTACACGAAGAGAATTTTCTTTATGAGAGATTTTTTTTTTTTTTTTTTTTTTTAATTACTTCTCCAAATTACTGTAAGATTTCCCCAAAAATTCTTTATTTACATAATTGATATTTTTATCTGATAAATGTTTATCATACGTCATTTAAAAATCTGATTTGTTTCGTTGAAATATTTCCTTCCTGATCGAATCAGGAAAGAAATATTTCAACGAGACAAATCAGATTTTTTAATTTAAACAACTTTTATGTAGAATTTTTAATAATTGAATTAATTGAAATAGAGAATAGTTGGAGTATTATAAAGATTGCGAAGATTTATCAATCCAGCTATTGTTGCATTGCACGCATATTTTAAGATCGCCTAAAGATGTGAAAATCGCTCACCTTGTCAAAATCCAGCGCATTGAAGAGAACACTCGATCATCGTACGTCGCGAGTCGATCCCGCGCTCGTGTCAACTGCTTAACTTTACATCCCGATGCTCTTACGAGTAGAATGAACGCGCGGGAAAAATCGCGAGGAACACTATTAAACAGTCTTATCCACTAAATCATCGACCGATCGAAACTTTTTTTGTCTCTCACCGACATTGTCCTTCACTCGATTTCCCTCCTGTATTTCATTGGTGCGCGTCAAAGAGGACTGCCGATCCTTGCGTGTTTATCCTCGCAGCCCTTGTAGACGGATTCTGGTGGTGGTCAGCAAAATCTGTGGGCTACAGGATAAACGATAGGCTCGAGAAAATGATACTAAATCACTATTGTCGCGGTCGGTGGTACTCGAGGGAGAGACGCTCGACGAGATGCTGCTCGAGGGAGTGTCCTCCTCCTTCCTCGGCATCACCTGTTGGTATCGCGCCGTGACCCCGGTCACGGTTTTATACAGGGTGACACGCTGAAATCTCCGTAGCCGGAGCGGCGCGGCACCTCGCAGTGCGCACTCGCCAACGGCAGATCAATGTGTGTTAAATCGCAAATTTCTCTCCGCTCTCTGAGAGGATAAGGATCCACACGGAGTGTGCCTTTCCTCTTCTCTCTCGACGGTCGGTTACGGGTACGATGTCGTTATAAATTTACCCGTCGATTTTACAACGGTATCAAATGCATCTGTTACGGCTAGATAGCGTGCAAATGACAGCTTCTGTGGTAAGTAGATAGATATTTAGAGATATACACATAAAAATAGAAAGAGAGAGAGAGAGAGAGAGAGAGAAAACATTTGCATAAAAATATTTATATATTTAAAAAACAATTATACTATTTTAATGGTATATCAAAATTGCTATCATTTTAACATAATATAGAAGATGTAGAAATATTCCTTATATATTTAAATAACATTTTACTTTAACATTTTTTTCTAACAATAAGTTTATAATCTTATTTTAACTCTCTTATATATCTGACACAGTATGATTCTATTTTTATTCATTTACATGCGTGGCAAGAAAATGTATAATATTAGATATCGGAATTTAATCCGGTATGTTATTTTTTCCGATATCGGTTATTTTTATTGTATATACAATACTAATGTGTGTATCAAGTTTAGATTATATACAATAGATTAAGAAGGTCTCTCTCGGTCTTGATAGATAATATTATCAATGCTTTATAGTTATCCTAGCGGACATTAAGGCCTTTATCTTTATTATGCTTATCAATGATCAACTATAAATAAATTAGATCTATCGACCGTTAGAGCGTATCGATATGTTGTAGTTACATTTTCTATATATAGCTTCCTATTTTTTACCAAAAGTATTCGATTCATTACTATGAATAAAAAGAATATTGTAAGGTAGCTTAAGATTGTTTAAATGTTGATCTTATTTACTTTTCCTTTTTGACACAATAAAAGTGATCCCTAAACAGGGATGAGTTATTAAAGCCAGCACAAAAAATATATTTAATAGATGAATATCATTTCTTAAAAAGTCATCAAAGAAAAGAACATCTGATTTATTAATAGTAACAAATCAAATATGATCATGTCATATGATTACTTATCCATTAATTTCACTATTGTTTCAATTAAAAAATTTAATATAGTTATATGTACTTTTTTCAATCATCAAATATAAATTAATTAAATATTAATTATAATATTAAATATCAAAATTTTAAGTCTATTTGTAAAATAGAATTTGCTGTTTGTATTATAATATTCACTATTTTGCCAATCTGTTTTTAATTGTATAATAAATGTATTATGTTTCTTTACTTATATACTCTTATGACTTTCTCTCATTATTACTTAAAACGTTAAATTAGATATATAATGCCTAATTTTTTATTTTTTATAAATATTCTCTAATGTAAATAATAATTTTGTTATTTCTAATGCTTTTTAAATATTTTAAATGTTTTTTTATAAAAATTTAGGCGTACAAATCATTGTTCCAGCAATGTCTTCTAGATATAACGTAGATAAAATTGTCGCCGTTGCGATCGTCTTCGTTCTTGCGAAATTCGGTTTGTTACACAAAGAAACAATTTTTTTTTTTCTTTTTATGATTGGCATCTAAAATCGAATCTCTTTTCTTTGTCAAGGTGTCATAGATCATTTTTCGCATTTATCGGCTAAAGTTTGCAAGATTATCTATTTGTTCTAATAACTTGATCTATACGCCGTAAAATGGCGTAATAATTCGTATTATGTGCAAGCTTCACTTTTTCGCGCGCACGCGCGCGCAGAATGTTTTTTTTAAGTATATTTCTTTAAACGCTTATCTTTTTTAATTTTTTTTGTAACGATCTTCTTTATTTGTATATATATACAATATATATATATATATATATTAGGTGTACAACTTTGCTTCCGCCGTTTTCCTATAGATGGCTTTAGCGGTAAGTAGTGGTCGAAATAAATAGATCATAGACGTCATGCAATAAACTTGGGCATCTGTCAACATAACCTCATAGAAACATTAGTCGATTTGTGTCTGCATCATAAAGTTATTCTCGATTAAAAATGTCAGTTTACGAGCCAAATTCTCGTCATTTGCGGGAGGTTTTAATTTTCTGCTTCAATATGAAGAAATCTGCGGCTGAGGCTCATCGAATACTCTCAAATACTTATGGTGAAGCCGCTATTAGTGAAAGAACGTGTCGTGAGTGGTTTCAACGCTTCAAGAACGGTGATTTTCACGTCGAAGACCGGCATAGCGGTGGAAGAGAGAAGGTTTTCGAAGATGCAGAATTGGAGGCATTACTTAATGAAGACTCGAGTCAAAGTCAAAAAGAATTGGCACGATCATTGGGAGTGACTCAACAAGCAATTTCAAAGTGTATAACCAGTTTTTTACAATAAAGCCTCGAATTTCGGAAAAAAACGGCGGAAGCAAAGTTGTACACCTAATATATATTGCTGAAAATTCAACAATCATCTATTAGTAATAAGGAATCGAGTAAAAATGTTGCTGATCATTGCTAAAATGCTTTATAGTACTTGTTGTGAAATTGAATTTCATAGCAGAGTAAGAGTATCTAATTAATGTAATGCAAGCCGCTTAATTGCAGGAGGCGAATTATGCTATATGCTTCGACAAGTCAATGCGCAAGATTAAGAGAAAATTCTTTTTGCAAACTGCCGTTGCGATAATGGTCTGACTTTATCATCCGCGGACACGGGATCGTGGATTAATTAATACGATTCGATTTTATTGCCGCAATTCACGATCTACACGACATACACGACGATCGACTCGACGCTCTTCCGGATCATTTCTAACATCAAACAAACCGAAATGTCTAAAATTAGTTTATACGCAATCTAAATTTACTTTTCTCACTCTCTAACTAAAACTGCTCTCAAGTAAATGTATCACTTATAAATATTTCCCTAAGTTTGTCAGAGCCGGCGAGCGTGCGCTCGAAAAACGCGGCCCGATCTTTTTTAAAAAATTCTCAATTAGTTCATTCCTATTCTCTTTGCATTCTCGCGCGAGTTGTTTCTCATTTATACATTCACACACACACACACATTTTTTTCTTGCTCTCTTTTGTTATATAGGATGCACCATAACTACTGCCACTCTTTTTTTTGTAGGAATTTTTTGATCAATTTATATCCTATATTCCATTTGTTTTTAAAATCAAAATATCAAGGCATCAATAATTTTTGATATAGTTACCCAGACAGCACAAAACATCCTCAGGATCATCCTGAATATATCCAGGACGGTTCAGGACATTTGTAGGATGTTTTAAGATATTATTATAAATATATTTATAAAAGTTTAATATGCATACATAATTATTTTTAGTTGTGTCGGCTATTTTATATAATTTTGAAATCTTAAGTATTATAATAAGTATTAATGTCCTATAAATGTCCACTGGATAACCCCTGGATGTCTGTAGGATATATCTGCCCTGTCTATTATATTGGATGTCTTTTGGATTTCCAGAGGACATATACATGTGCAATTAATTGTTAACGTTAATTTCGTTTAATATTAATAATTGAGTTTGATGCGCACATTTTCATATATCTAAAATTATTATTTATTTAATATTTCATGAGAAATGTTACCGTTCCAAAAACTTTACAAACAATAGTATTTAACCGCTAGTTCGTTTGTTTACCGCTATGCGACACGCGAACTCGTATTTGAGATTTGGTCATGAGAATTATATAAAGCTTGCAAAGAGCAACTGACAGGAAATTACAAATGTAATTATTTTCTATCAGTTCAATTTCTGATGCAATCCCAACATAGGGAATTCAGATATTGGATTGTTTAGAAAATATTACACAACTCAAACCCGGGAGCCAAACCTAAAATATTCATGTACAGCACGAAAGCCTCAAATATTAAAGAACGGTGAACTATTTTTAATATTGGCAGTAAATAACAAAACATAATTTTAATTTATATTTAAATTTTAAAATTTGCTCCTTGAAACATACGAAAAATATCCTTAACAT
Organism: Polyergus mexicanus; assembly: GCF_030449975.1. Lineage (NCBI taxonomy): Eukaryota > Metazoa > Arthropoda > Insecta > Hymenoptera > Formicidae > Polyergus > Polyergus mexicanus. The sequence continues at coordinate 6,842,503 of NW_027223329.1, forward strand.
ATCCTATAAAAATCCTTAGGATGTTCCACAGGATCTCCCTGGATTCTCCAGAGGTTAATATACGGCTATCATTTACTCTTCCTCAGGATATCCAGAGGAGATCTGAGGATTACAATGGGATATCCTGAGGATATCCTACATGTATGTCCTGGATGCCCTTTGGACGTCCTAAGGACATCCTTGTGCTGTCTGGGTATATAAGCGGTTAAAAAAATGAGAAGCTTTTTCGTTAATACTTAATATAAAATCTTATTTTTTTACTTTATTTTGAAATTTATTATTTTAATTATTATATTACTTTAACAATCTTAATCTATATAAGAGATTTACTTACATATATCAAAATATCTAATATTCTCTATAGTATTTAATATTAAAAAAGTTATAAAAGAGAGAGTATATGGGCTTAAAAGTAATCAAAAAATTGTAAATAAAAGGAATGGCAATAGTTTTTTTACTTGGACATCCTATGTATATATAGTATATATTTATCTGTTCTTATATAGATAATAGCAAGTGAGTTAGCCTCATGCACGTTTTCTTTCTTTCTTTCTCTTCATCTTTCTCTTTTCCTCTCTTTGATTGTGTGTAGGTGTGCATATTCGCGTATATATATGCTATGTTTCTTAGATAATAGGTATCAATAGTGTCTCTTGTTTATAGCGTTAAGAATTAATTTATTAAAACTTTCTCTATCATCTTCATTTTTATAGTCTCTTTAATCATTTCTGTCCACGCATTAATTTTTGCAATGTATCTTTATCGCACGGATCTCAAAAATCTTTCTCGCTTTCGCTTACTCTCTTTCGTTCTTTCGCTTTCTCTTTCTCTCTCTCTCTCTCGCCCCGTCATATAGTTAAATTTTTCTAAAAACTTTTACACGCTGTATATAGTCAGATCGAACAGCTCGAGGCATCCTTCGTTGTATATATCAAAATTGATAAAATAATATTTCGTAATATCACACTGAGAGATCCATTTTGTCGGATGAAATAAGATTTGTTTGAATCAACTAAATCTCTTGTTTGGATATGGGCAAACAAATCCTTTAATTAATACAACAAAAGAATTTAGTTGGGAAATTTGGTAATACTAACACACAAATTTGGTTCAGTGAACAAAATTATTAATTGTATAAAATCAAATTTTTGGTTGTTTTTTATTTTAATTCTGTTCACTGAATCACATTTGTGTGCTAGTATCAAGCGACGCGGTAGCGTCGCGACGCCAAGTATATAAAAAAAACATTTCGGTCAACAGTTTGCCTATGTTGCCTATGTACAGGACTAATATCAAGCGACGCTACCAAGTAGCTTATCCGGAGTTTTACATCTAATAAACTTTCGATTAAAATTCCTCAGGAACCAAACCGTTAATCAAAAATCTAACGGCACTTTTCTTATACAATGTGGATGCAAGCTTTCGATTGCGACCAGTTTGAATAAGATTAGTGCAGTCAGTCCTGAGGAATGATAATCGTATACCAGAAACGTGACATTTTTCGTTCTTCTTCATTATCATAATAATAAGGTAAGTTAGACTCTCACGTACGTATGCTCGCACGCACACACGCAAAGCGATTTTGTCCCTCAAGGCGCGTTTGCAGCGCTCATGTACGATTATTCGCTTGAGTGTGCAAATACGCCTTGAGAGACAATGTGTATGTGCGTGCATACGTATATATGATACGTTTCAAGTAGTACGCGGTAGCATCGCGACGTCAAGATATAATAACGTTATAAATAAGGTTAATGTTCGCAACGTTAAGATATAATAACATTATAAGGTTAATGTTATATTTGAATCTGCTGCAGAAAATATATTTGGTCCTATCGAGTAAGTAGATTGAAATTTTGTATATATATCTTCTTATATATGTCTGCTTATATATGTTTATTTATTGTTTTATAAGTATATTATTTCTTGATTATATCTGAATATTGTCTAAATTATAGCGCTTATTTGCAGGATAGAGCAAAATCAATCAATCCTTTCAAGAAGGCCGGTATACTTTTAGCTGAAGAACTTTGCTAAACAGCGTAACATATTGGGTTAGAGAGATTTGGCAGTAACAGACAGTAAGTACAATATAGTAGCACATATAAAACCAAATATGTAAATTAAATTAAATATTAAAATTCTGTTCTTTTCATTGCACACAGATAGAGGGAAGTGACCATAAAGCACTTAACTTCGGATGGACATAAAAACGATTAATAACTGTTGAAGTAAAAGAAATATTTACTATTTATAATGTGGTAAGGGGAATCCTTGCCCTTATGTTAAGTAATTGAACTGAAGTTGAATTCAATGTCTTGAATAGCTTGAAATTTGTGAAACACGAATACCGAAAATAAATTTAAGCTATAATTATAACTATATAATTATAGCTTAAATTTATTTTCGGTATTCGTGTTTCACAAATTTCAAGCTATTCAACACATTGAATCACGTGTAATATTATAATAGCATGTTGCAATGCGAGATATATATTCATAAGTTTTATGAACATTATCAGAGAGATATCACTGACATTATTACATTTTTGATAAAATCGTAGGAATTTACAAGTTTTACTTCACAACTATATAATCAAAAATATAATAATGTCAGTGATTTCTCTCTGATAATGTTCATAAAACTTATGAATATATATCTCGCATTGCAACATGCTATTATAATATTACACGTATGCACAGGAAGCCAAAGTATTCATACGTAGTATTTATTTATTATTCTCAAAGTGGATCTTACTGCAACAAAATTTTGATCGTTTTAATTTATTAATCTGTTCATCAGTATACATACATAGTATGTATACTTTGGCTTTCTTTATACGTATAACTATATTACATTATTTAAGAAAAAGAAAAACCTATGATAATTATATATCACATTGCACAACATGCTATTACAATATCAGTTATACATATGCGAAGAAAGTCAAAGTATACATACGTAGTATTTATTATTCTCAAAGTGAATCTTATTGCAACAAAATTTTAATCGCTTTAATTTATTAATCCGTTTGTCAGCATATATACGTAGTATATGTATATTTTGGCTTTCTTTGCATACATATTGAAAGACAGAAGGACGAATTAAGTGTGACTTGAAAAGAACTATATTTAATTATAATGAATATACATATATTTCACATTACACATCATATATCTCGCAATTGTACAACATGCTATTATAATATTAGTTATATGTATGCAAAGAAAGCCAAAGTATATATATACATAGTATTTATTATTCTCAAAGTGGATCTTATTGGACCAAAATTTTAATCTCTTTAATTTAGTAATCCGTTTGTCAGTATACATAGTATATATATTTTAACTTTCTTTGCATACATATAATTGATACGTTATTTTATAAAACAAAAAACTTATGAATATATATCTCGCAATATCACAACATGTTATTATAGTATTATACGTATGCAAAGAAAGCCAAAATATATATACTACGCCAAAATATACATACGTAGTATTTATTATTCTCAAAGTGGATCTTATTGGAACAAAATTTTAATTGCTTTAATTTATTAATCCGTTTGTCAGTATACATAGTATATATACTTTGACTTTCTTTGCATACATATAACTGATACGTTATTTTATAAAAAAAAAACTTGTGGATCTATATGTCGCAATATCACAACATGTTATAGTATTATATGTATGCAAAGAAAGCCAAAATATATATACTATGCCAAAATATACATACGTAGTATTTATTATTCTCAAAGTGGATCTTATTGGAACAAAATTTTAATGGCTTTAATTTATTAATCCGTTCGTCAGTATAGATATATAGTATCACCTAAAAAAAACCTCACAAAGGTAAAAAAAAATACGCCAAGTATATAAAAAAATCCCAATATGTACGCAAAAAAAGTTTAATATCTATCCCTACAAAATAACTTTTAAAAAAGTTATTCCTTGTACATTTTTTGCAGAAAAAATATAATTTTTACAAAAAGCAATGAGATCACCTAAAAAAAACCTCACAAAGGTAAAAAAAAATACGCCAAGTATATAAAAAAATCCCAACATGTACGCAAAAAAAGTTTAATATCTATCCCTACAAAATAACTTTTAAAAAAGTTTTTCCTTGAAAAATAATTTTTATACAAAATAAAAAATTAAAAAAAGATTTTCCTCTAAAAAATAACTCTAAAAAATAAAAACCTTTAAAAAATCAAAATTCAAAACTAAGTGAAATCAATAGCTAACTAGCCAAGTATTTAGAAGCAATTCAGTTTATAAAGATTTGTAATTTGAAATAGTATTTGTCATAAAATCAATCTTGTATTTATAGAAATGTTATAGACAGATTCACAGATTCACGAGTTTCTATGAAATTAAAACACATTTTATTTTTATTAACAGAAATCTGATTTTCAAAATAAGTTCAACAATTTTGAATATTGTATATCACAAATTACACTATTATAGAGTTTATTAAGGGTATTATATGCTATAATATCAAATCATATTATTGATGTTAAGTGCGATTAAAATTCCTTTGATTTGCAAAGTATATCTTATAGGATGTATAATTCGAAAGAAAATTTTTCGTAAACTCAAAGTCGCATAAAACAAACTTACACCAAAGCAAAGTATAAAAACTTGGCGTTCCCCGGGTCGCATTAAGATGTATATATATTATAAATATATAAAATTATTTTAATTTCTAAAAATATATATGCAATAATTTTCATATAACATGAAATATTGTATGATACAAATCTGGGACCATATATTTTAATACGACCCGGGCACGCCAAGTTTTTATACTTTGCTTTGGTGTAAGTTTGTTTTATGCGACTTTGAGTTTACGAAAAATTTTCTTTCGAATTATACATCCTATAAGATATACTTTGCAAATCAAAGGAATTTTAATCGCACTTAACATCAACAATATGATTTGATATTATAGCATATAATACCTTTAAAAAACTCTATAATAGTGTAATTTGTGATAGACAATATTCAAAATTGTTGAACTTATTTTGACAATCAGATTTCTGTTAATAAAAATAAAATGTGTTTTAATTTCATAGAAACTCGTGAATCTGTGAATCTGTCTATAACATTTCTATAAATACAAGATTGATTTTATGACAAATACTATTTCAAATTACAAATCTTTATAAATTGAATTGCTTCTAAATACTTGGCTAGTTAGCTATTGATTTCATTTAGTTTTGATTTTTGATTTTTTAAAGGTTTTTATTTTTTAGTTATTTTTTAGAGGAAAATCTTTTTTTAATTTTTTATTTTGTATAAAAATTATTTTTCAAGAAAAAACTTTTTTAAAAGTTATTTTGTAGGGATAGATATTAAACTTTTTTTTGCGTACATGTTGGGTTTTTTTTTATATATTGTACTTGGCGTATTTTTTTTTACCTTTGTGAGGTTTTTTTTAGGTTTACTAAATTTTCCAACTGCAGTTACATTTGCTTTTGTTACATCAACCAAATTTTATCCATATTCAATAAGAAATTTATTTGATAGTTGTCTCTTGTGATACGATAAGAAAAAGATACAATACATAGATTATATTCTCTATCTTTTCAATTCTCTCGTCGTTAACGAGAGACTAATCAGTATTTTCCGAACAGATGAATCCACCATGATTGAAGATGCACTGCATACTGCACATCACACTGCACTACATCACAATTGACTGCGCAGTGACACATGAATGCGCAAAATAGCTTATGATATTCAACTAAACGATTTAGTTGAAATAACAAATACAATTATTTAGAACGCGATGAGATGAATGAGTTTGTTATCGCAACAATAAAATTTTATTTAGATTAAACAACTCCATGCAAACAAAATAGTTTGTTAGTGTAACATTTAACTTCTTTCCAATAATATAATTTTTATTAAATAAAACCAATCAACAAAATGGTTCAACCAAATAATTTTGTTTTATTTAACGAAATGGGTCTGTCAGTGCACTTACCGATAAGTTAAATTAATTGCTGTTTGAACTATTCGTTTGATCTATTCTGTTGCACTTTGAACTATTCATCAAATAATGATGAAACGTAAATCTGGTCTATAAGAAAAACCGGTTTCTCGCTAAATGGGTTAACTGAAAGGACTAAACTAGTTTGTTTTGTATCATTTCTATTGCGATTTTTATGAAACACAAAAAAGATTTACTCGAGTCATCTTTTGCTTCATTTTGCTTCAAAGTTTTTTCTCCGATTGGATTGAATATATTATAAGACTGAAAATATTGATGTAATAAATGTTATATGAAAATGATGCAATAAATTATGTAAGAATTATATAATAAATTTTGATCGAGATCACAGATCAAATAATTCGTGGATAAAATTACATATATTATTATCTGAATTATATTTCCTTTTTGAAGAAAGCTGTAATATAGGAAAGGAAGAGAAAAATTGAGCAATGTAGTTTTATTAAAAATTTATTTTATATCATCAGTGTCTGTTAATCACGGCGGGCGATTGTAGCTAATGATATAGATGTGTGTTTTCAGTAAAGACTGAACTTTAGGCCATCGAAGTTACATCAACATTATTCTTGGATAATAAATAGTCTTCGCTTCTCGTCCTATTTCTCGTGCACTTTCGATTTTATCTAGCAGACTCTCATAATCGACCTGTATCGTTACGTATTGACTATAAGACCGACGCGACATTCTGCCGACGTCGTTGATGAAGTTTCCGCGTTTTACTGTCGTAGGCAAAAAAACGTTACGCGGACGTTTGGATAGGGACACGCTCTCTGCTCAAGGAAACTTATTCCAATATGTCGATTAGCACATTCCAAAATTCTTCCATATACTTTTTATCGTATTAATTTTAACAGCTGTTAACACACTGTCGACGAGTTATTAAATTTGTCATTTACACCACTTCAATTGTTTGTCTATCAAAAAAACTGTGTAGCGTCTATTAATTTTTTTGACATCTGATATTTCTTTAAAATATGTGAATTGTTTTTCTTTCCTTAAAAAATTTCTTTAAAAAAGATGAATCGCTTCATCGAGCTTTAGACATTTTTAAAAAATATTTGTGATAATAGAGTATAATTCTCGTCGACAGGATCAATGGCTATCATCATTATATTTTGGACAATTCACTTTTTGACGCTAATAGGCTCCTAGATTGTAACATGTAGTAAATGGACTTGTGACGTAAGAGCTTACTTCGATATAATGCGGTGTACAATAAGTTCGAGTTAACATGGATCATTTGTGCTTGGATGTTGTCTTGATGCTTTTGCGCATGGAGTTAACGAGAAATTATTAATAGAGAAATTATTAACAAGAAGATGTAGCGTGGGTGTGTGTATCAATCGATATTATAATGAGATAAGAAGTAGTAGTTTATGGGAAATGTTCGAAACAATTTTGATAAAATATTAAAAATATTAATATTATTCCAAAATGCAATTTATTTTAAAAAATAATTTTGTTTGTTTAAAAATAAAATAATTTGATATTTTTTATATATATAATGCATCAATTTTGCTATACATACATTTAAGAAAAATATTCTTACGTCTTCGAGAAATTATGATTTAAGCATGTGTTTCGATAACCGAGATGTATAAAAGGATCTTAGCACAAGTGATCCGCTGTTTATCAATTACTATAATTCGATTGCATACCTTTGCTAACAATCGCATCGTTACATGATTAGCTTTGTCGCTTACGTCAATCAACATTCAATATTAGCTGGACCTGCCAGCGCGACTGGAATTCTCACGAAAGCGTAAACTTGATGCTTATTTGTATATTATCATGTATCATCGATCGATCGATCGTTCGGCGATTAATCTGACCGAGTGTTAAGTTTGCCGCAGCACACATAATTGCATCGCGAAAATTAGCGATTTAATTTTAATTCGACGTGATCTGATACACGTCATACTTTTTTCACACATAATATCTTATTTAACAAGATAATTGAATTATGTGTACATTAAACACGACACTTTTTCAATTATTTCATTAAGTTAATTAGACTTGTCAAAATATCTTTTTTACGTGCTCTACTAGTGTGTCTACAACAAATATATATATATAGTTTTTTTTTTTTTCGCTTATCGTTTGGAAAGGATTGCTTAGGCGCACAGAAGATCGATATGTATGTTTTTTGATCGAGATGATCGAGCTCGTGCCGCGCCGATAAATACACATCAATAATTAACATCTATGTATACATTTTGGCCGAGTTTGTACACATATGCTCTCAAGCATCTAACCTCATGTACATACATACACACATATTTACAAGCCTATGTATCGGATGTATTAGACATTGAATATTTCAGAACGTTCACGACGTTCTCATCGAATTCGTATTTCGGGCGATTGATCGTTTCTACACAAACATTTTCCTTAAAGATTACGATGATAATTTTGATATCGTATTGACGAACTCAGTTTTTAGATGCTGTAAGTGAGAAAAAAATGCGCTTTGCTGCACGTCTTTCAATTTTAGATAAATTTAAACATCATTTTTCAAGCATCTGAAATGTCAATTCTATGAAATTGTATTTATTTTTATTTCATCGGCAGATTTTATGAAATACTTATTGTTAGCTTTCTATCCCTTGATATTCGCGGTTGCAATATTGCTTTATTTGCTGATCAAATTGGTTTTTCTTTTCTATTTTTCGAGGGAAAGTAAAAAATAGCTTGCAAGCTACATAAAAATCATAATTTTTATATTTACTCGTATTTTTTCCGATTTTTAATGTGTTGAAAATTATTTCTCATTTCTCCTCGTTTTTCATTTATTCTCGATAATATTGCGACTTCTTCGTATAAAAATCTGATAGCTTTTTATCTAATTATACTGTGGTCGATAAAACAACCTGCAATTAATTAATTTTTTTCGATGTGGTTTTTTTTTTTTTTTTACGGGGCAATAATGGAATTAAATGCAATATCTGGGCATTCTTTACCTCGAATAAAGCGTTGAGATTGATGAAAGAAAAAAGGAATGTTATTCATCACTTGGTCGACGCCACAGTAACAATTTGCAATTTTATTAAATTTCTGTTGGAAAATTGGTTAGTGTAGAAAATCGTTCGTCCGATGTTTCTTCCTATATTCGTTCCGAGTATACACCTTTAAATATATGATTTTACTTTTACGTGCTAGAAGTTCTTTAAAATCTTGAAATCAAAGTAGCGTTTTATGCGGACGGGCAAAGAGGATTATTTAAAGCTCTTATTAATAGAAAACGATGTCGCTTTATGATACGTGTATACGCGCGATTAAAAATTTTATAAGCAATTTTATAATAATCAAATTGATATCCGGAAATTTACAGCGAAAAATACAATCTACAAGTGTTATTTTTTTAGTACATTTCCCAATCATAAAACAAATAAAACAAAAACAGAATTAAATTTTTTGTAATTATTCCTTAATATTTTTTATAGTATTATATTTTTATGTTCTTATTAATCTTGGACTTGAATGAATAATGTAATTTATAATTTTTTATCCTGGATTTTATATATACTCTCTCTTACACATTTCAATAAAAAGTAATTATATTACTGAAATATAATTTTTAGTTATTTAATATGAGAGTAGAATTTCTCGATCATTAAAATGCAAAAGATCAATAATTTTTAGCGATTTTTATAAATTAATTAATTTTCAGATTATATATTAGGTGTACAAATAAGTTTCCGCCGTTTGACAAAAGTTGGCGCCACCAGTAAGTTATGGTTAAAATTGTCAGATGTAAAACATCCTTATCGTAAGATTGGACATCAGTCAATAACATAACCTTAAAATATTAGTGATTTTTTATCAGTATAATATATTCTTTTGTGTGCGAAAATGTCGAGTTTTTAGCCGAATAAGCGTCATTTGCGGGAACTTTTGATTTACTTCTTCAATTTGAAGAAATCTGCAGCTGAGGCGTATCGATTGCTTGTAGAAGCATATGGTGAGGCTGCCTTAAGTGAGAGAAGTTGTCGTGAGTGGTTTCAAAAGTTTAAGAACGGTGAATTTTGACATCGAAGACAAAGAACGTAGCGGAAGGCCGAAAGTGTATGAAGACGCGGAATTGGAAGCATTATTGGATCAAGATTCGTGCCAAAGGCAAGAAGAACTTGCACTTACATTGGGAGTGACTCAAAACATTAAGTTCCGTTCTTTCACAATAAATGCCCAATTTTTGATAAAAAACGGCGGAGACTTATTTGTACACCTAATATTATAATTTTTAAGTGTTTTCTTCAGGGGAATAATTTTTTAATAAATTCTATAGATTGGGAAATGTTGGGCTTTTTCTTATTTAAAATATTGACTAGCATAATTATAAAGAAAGTAAACACACGAATATAAAATAAAAATAATATTCTCACATTTTTAGAGGTGGCTACAATTCACAATCATCATTCTACATAATTACATTCAATTAGTTTGCCGTGGTCCCCTTCTTGTTAAAGCAAACTGTGTACATATATAAGGTTTGTTCATCCACGGTTTCGTTGTATTAGACTTAATCTTTTTCGATTTATTTCACTACATTTATATCACTACATACACGTATATATATTTATAGGAGACTCTTTCCATATTGACTAGAATAATACAAAAACCTGTGTCAAAATGTCCAACTTGCCGGACACGTCACGAAAGATATTAATATATATATCGCAATTAATTCAGAAATTATTAAAAATAATCAAACTGCTGTCTAAAAATCACATATCATAAATGAAGTTTTTGAGTCAATAACATGTTGAATCAAATGAAAAAATGTAGTTTCTCTCTTAGAATAATACTTCATTAGAATTAACGCTCAGAAAGTTCACTATATATTGGATGTCATCAGAATTATTTGTAACAATTTTTAATTGTTATGTAAGATTTAACATATTATTGCCCCAAGTTTTCAACTAATGCTGCATTTTATATTAAATCCATAAGTATATATTATGCGTGTTTATTTCTTCGAGGATGTTGGCGTACTTATTGTTAACATTGGCGTTCTTATTGTTGTAAGAGAATAAATTTTTTTTCATATATGTAAAATTATTAATAATTGTTTCGCTTAAAGAGTATATTCGCAAGTTATGAAAAATATTTATTTGCTTGAAATACATATATAGAACGTAATTTTATTTATCTTAAAATATATGAGAATTTAATATATTATAAAATTGGAAATCTTAATTTGTTTGAATTTTATAGGGAATTAAATATATTAAAAAAACGCGAAAATGTTTGAAAATTTATTAATTAGATATGTGTATATTTATGTATATATATATATATATATATATATATATATATATATATATATATTATATATTTAACTTTATGCGTAAATTGAAAAAATTGTTTCTACATAATACTTTACTTAATTAGCAACGTATATAGGCTCATCCTCGAAAGAAATTTTTTAGAGAAGTTTCTGACGATGTATCTTTTGTTCGAGTACCGATTACCGTAAAAAATAATCCTCGCGGTACCACTTAATTAATTTTAGATTATCGTTCGAAAAGAGAATAGAAGACTTCTAACACACAATCACATACACTGTAGGCATTGTTGAAGTTTAAGTACAATGTAGCTGGGAGGAGAACGACTTGTCACTTCCAGTTCTATCTCGATAACGTCCGGCATTTCGGTACACATTTAACTTCAGTTTACTAGCCATTTGCAGCTGTTAAATAGCCGTATTTAAAGCAGATATTAATACTCAGTAAAATTACGCAAGACGAATCAAACACATCAATAAAAATTCTGATTATCTTTATAACTTATAAAAAAGAATTGTGTGCCATTGAAATGTCGTTATGTTTTTTTTTATTCTTTAATCTTGAAATTTTTTCAAGTGCACAAAAATTAAACAGTTCTTTCTTGTAATGTATGAAAAAGATAAATATTGCATTCAATATCTTTTAGACATTATTTAGATATTTCTTATCAAGTATTTGCAAAAAGTATTTTAATTTTGAGATTTTATTTATTACTTGAAATATTTTGACAGTTCGCTCACTTGTATAATCGCACCTTTTCTTTTAGTATAGTTATTATAATTTTGAAATGACTAAGTATAATTCGCTTCGAAAACCGTACCGAAATACCGAGATTTATTTTTGCGAGAGCCAATCGCGCTTTGTTTGCCTTGAGACTTAAAACTAGTGGCTCAATTATTTTGTTTGTGTTTCAGAGATCGATTGACGTCTACGGACGGCATTCGACAACTCCAATTTGTATACACGCGCTTTAGAGATTATGCGGCCGTTTTTTGGGGGGCTTCAGTACAAGAAGAAGTTTTAAATAACGCAGGAATCTCAAATAATTGGTATTTTCTCTATCGTCGGTGTGACGCGTCGTTCGTAGCGAATTCTTGCTCAAGCATTCCCACCTGTCGACATTATCGATTCATTAACGATCGAGCCATAGGCGATTTTACATAAGAATTATGCACAGGCATAAACAAAATTATTTATATATACAAAACTATGTACAAATTAGAGGTTACGAAAAGTAATATATCTGTAGAACTCTTTTTCATGCAAACTTTTAATCTCAAATATTTCCATAATGCGACAATGATACTGCGCTTGGTGAAAATTTTAATTTTTCACTGCACACAACTTGTTAATTGAATCTTTGATAATCTTTATAAAAGTTTTATAGAATTTTAAATATCTTGATTATTACTTAATCGCGAGTTAAACAATCGGATTTGTGCAGTCATTTTGTTTAATTTTCCGAACCGTCTAATACCCGTATTCAAAGTTCTTCCTTATTTTAAGGACGGAGGAAGCCTCCATGAAGGATTTCTTGAATCTGCAAGGCCACCTTGTTTCATAGATGGACCTCGAGTCTCCCTTTCGGAAGGAAGGAATATTTTAGGGATTTTTAGTGACCGACTGGAGGCAGCACCGTTTTATGCTGCCTGCAACTAATTTCATATAATACATATGAAAACTTTTTCGTATCTTCGAAAAATTCCACGGGATTTTCCCAATCGCGAATGTATCTTTTCGGAATCCGCCACAGAATCCGATTCTCTGGATTTTCGTCTTCAAATCCATCGTCAGAATCATTTAAAAATTCATTGTCCATTATCCCTTTTTCCTTTATACACTTTCAGTTTGAGAGCGCGACAACAAATAACCACAAAACCACAAATGTAACGAAACTAACTTTTGGAGGTTATATTTGGTTATATTCTGCGTAACGTCTGCTAAAAAGGTCGCATCACTCCTCAAGGAAGCTCGTGACCTTCCTTGAGATAAGGGAGCCAATAAGATTCCTTGTTCGGTCAAGGAAAGTTTATGAAACGTGGAACGAGGAACAAGGAATCCTTATCCCTCAAGGACGGACTATGAATACGGGTATAAATCTAAAGCATGCTTTATTAATCGACTCATTTTCATACACGTCATTTTATGTGGCTCAATCTTGTGCACGCTGTTGGTATATGAAATATTTCCAAGAAGTTGCCGCGATAACGAGATTTTGCACAAATCCATCGTGTATATTGTGTAACTGATTGTGCATGTGTCCTCAGTAATAATACGCGCATAATATTTGCCCGATGCGATGTGGTTGAAAGTATTATGTAACAATCCCCCTATATATATATATATATATATAACTATGGAGCTACTTCATTTTCGTGGTGAATCTATTGGTTTAACTTGACATAATAGCAACTTTACATTAATAGGATATTGTTGCGCAATATGCACAGCGGGTAAAATCTTTCACACTGCACAAAGTATCAGTTAAATAATAAATAAAAATACATATATTAGCCGGAAAAAATGCGGATCGATAGATTAATAATAATAAAGCTGTTTCTGCAAAAACTTTTTTTTTTTTTTTTTAGCATTTTTGTTGAAACGAATATATTGAATTTTTAAAGAAAAAACGTGCGGATACTATCGAATTAAATAAAAAGTATGCATTTGAATAAGTTAATTGAAGCTATTTAAACTTCAAGAATAAGGCAATAAAATAGTTTTATTTGGTAATTTTTAAATTAAAATGCTGTATATTTTTTGTAAAGCAGTATCGATTTAAATAAAATATTGAACAGTACGGTACTTCTTTCTTTGCATACTTTTTTGCTTAACTTTAGATTGCGCGTACATTAATCGCAATAGATAATGGTATACTTTCAAAGACATGATTGACGTATATTATAAGAGAGTGGAAAGTTGGGTTAAAAAAAGTTGCGAGGAAAACGCAATAAAATATGATATACTCGGATACTTTGACAGCAATTTATAAAATATTTCAGATAGATATTTGCGATAGTGTATTACTGTGGATTATTAATTTCGCCCGAGATAATAATCTCTTTTTGCTCGCGATTTATGATAAATATCACTTTAGTTTGAAAAAGAAAAAAAGAATAGATTTCAGGCTTTCTATAATTCATATTTTAATATTAACTCTTTAATTGTTGATGCCTATAAGTAATACCAATCAAACGGCCCCGTTGCTGTTGTTGTTGGCTGGTGTTTTGTCTATCGCGTCGTTGTTGTTGGAGTTTGTCCTGGTGACATCCACCTGATTGGGCTTCGCGTTGTCTTTCGGTCCGTCCAGAAAGTAAGTTATCATACTACCTTTCCCTTTGACCTGGATCGTCCCGCGGCAGGTGAGCGGATATCCTTTGGCAATCAGAATATCGCGCACCTCCTGGGTGACTTGAATCCCGTCCAACACGCCCGTCGAATCCATTCTGGAGGCCACATTCACGGCGTTGCCCCAGATATCGTACTGCGGTTTCCTGGCGCCGATCACGCCGGCGACCACCTGCGTAATTTACGCGTCCCGCATTAAGTCTTTCCTTGAGAATCCGTAATAATTTTCTCGATATCTCTTTGCAGCTGAGTTCGAGTATAATACGAAATGACGAAAATACGAGATAATTTTGTGGAAGAATTGCGCATCTAATGCATATTGGGGTTTAAGTCGAGACATCTTTAAAATAAAAGAATTAATTTCTTTCTTTTTTTTTTTTGCGAATTGTTAAAATTTGTCGCGAAATTAATATTTTTAATTATTTTATTAACCTATTATTTTCTTAATTTAAAATTAAAGTAAAATATAATTTTGACGAATTGCCATTATAAATTTTTGATCTCTTCGGATTCGCAAATGATGTATTTTAGTTGCGATCTATGAATTGTTTACAAAGGGAATAATGGCACAGCGTGCGATCGAAAATTGCAATTTCACGTTTTTCGACATTACCGGTCCGATGTTGATGCCCACACGCATGCGGAAGTTATTAAAGCTGTGTTCATTGACATAGGCCAGCTGCTCGCGGATCCTCAGAGCGTAATCCGCCATAGCAACTACGTGCTTGAAATCCCGCATGTCGCAGGTGCTTTTCGTTAAACCTGATGCAACAGAGAAAGAAAGAGACAAGGGTCAACTTGACGCGACAGCATCCTGATCGCTGGTGTCTGTCCCTTGTTATTTAATTAGCAAGCCCGCGGGATGACGGTGGACAATTATTTTCATGCAATGTGTGTAAAACTCTGTTGAAATAAAAATGACAATTTTTTTAACGCGAACGTGCATAATGAAAATACGTTCGAGATAGCGAGATATCGGATAAATAATTATCAAATATTAGTTACACAGATGTCTAAATGAAGATTATATATTTTTTATGTTATTATAGCGAATTTATTGTACGAATCGCCAAATCAGTTTAAGAATTATTAAGCTAATTTATAATTCGATTAATTTCGGCCGAGCTAGCGATTAAATAGCGCACGCTGTTCTTTTAAAATGGTGAAAAGCCGATGGCTCCGAAACACGGCCTTCGAGGGAGCGAATCAAAGGCTCATCGATGCATATCGGTGCCGCTAAGAAATTCGCGAGGGACTTACCCGAAGCGGCCATATACGTGGCTCCTGTGCTCTTGATTTTCTCGATGTACTTGAACTCTTCCTCGGCGAGTAACTCATCAAAGTCAGCGATGATCTCGTTGAGAAGCCTGAGGCATTCCACGCCCTCATTATTCGCTTCGAGCTCAACATAGAACTCCGAAAAGTTCGGGATTGAGGCGAACATAATGCATACAAAGTCGCATTGTTCGTGGTACAACTCCTGCGAAATAATTAACAAATTTTGTATGTGTGCTGTTACTTTTTTTTTTATTACTAGATAAGAGATTGAGATTTTTTATAGGAATTTATTAACTTGATTATTAAAGATGTCATATAATTTTATAATTTCGAGTTTTAACAATAATTATTTTGATAATTTTAAATCTTCGATAATAATTTTTTACGGTTTATGTTCTCGGGGTTTTTTTTTTTTTTTTACGGAGATAAATCAAGATTCAATTTCACAAACACATTGAAATTTACATCTTAAGTCTAACTTGATGGATTAAATTTAGAATCGCTTCTGAGCGCGAGACACGATAAATTAGGTAAATATAATACTGTTGAAATTTGCTCTCACATTAGTTCCTGTACACAAATTAAAGCTTCTTAATTTATCTGTGCAGGACTGTATAGGATTAAATTTTGACATTCTGGCAATGACTCTTAATTGAATCATAAATATGCGCAATATTGTTCGAGTAAATCTCTAAGCGACCCTTCTCACAATTGACTGTAATATGAAATTATTTATGTTGTAGAGAAGCAAAGAAACAAATTGTGATACTTTTATAAAACTATCGCTGACACGAGATTCTTAGAAGAGGGTTGAAGGTTAATTTTATTAAGACAAACTTCAAGATGTTATTTTATGCATAGCTACTCCTCAGATGTAAATTACTGTTTAATCTATAATCGCTTAACCTTGTTAGGAAATGGCAGAATGCGTATTGTCAATATTCTTTTTTTATCTAATATATTTCAAGCACGCTGCTTGTTATGCGGACTACAAAAGAATTGCTCAGCAATTAGGTCGAACGTACAGAGTGAAAATCAAACTGTTTTATTCAAATCAGAAAATTGTAATATATAATAATGTGAGCCTGTGTGTGTATGTGTATATATATATATATATATATATAAATATTTAATAGCAATTACATATCGTATTTTAGCATTTGAGAAACTCGATTATTTCCACGAAAATTTTCTTTGAAGTTTTTGCGTGGAGCTTACGTCTGAATTGACAGTAGACAGAAAGTGGGCGGCCACGTGTTCCGGAAGTATATTCGCGAGCAGTTTCTGATTGTAGGCTTTCAAGTGTTCCATTTCCTCCTTCTCCTCGGTCGCTTGCAGCTTCCACAGGAAGTCTAATCTGTATCGGTGCACATAGTATACATTAATATTCTTCTTCTTCACTATGGGTCGAAGAAGTTTCTGATTCTTTCCCGTCAAATTCGGTATTTTATGTTCTTGGATTATACGGAATGTTTCATGTGTTGCAATGATATCGGTGTTTTTTAGAATTCTTGACTTGTAATAAAATGTTACATTTCCTTTTAATGTATCGGTAATTCTGAATATGTAGATTGTTCATATTAAGTTGTACTTTATATAATTATGTCTTATATACATCAATATATATTCATGAAACATTTTGCAAATAAATCTATTCTCTCTAATACGTAGTTTCTTGTCTCGATTATGAAGTTACTTCACGGGATTCAATTCACAAGAGAATTGTCGCGACCACATTTCCTTCTCGAGAAGCTTCTCGTGGGAAATTTCACGAGGGTCTTAAAAGCTAATAGCGTGCAGCTTCGAGATTCATCTACGAGCTGACTTTGCTTAAGTTTTGGGGCCATTGTTCTGTAGCGATGAGGAAGATGTGTTAAAATGTAGGACCTGTAAGTCGCCTCTGTATGTTGAGAGTGTGCCACTAAGAAGGCCGTGAAGAAAACCACCAAAACGCTCGCCAACCATCTCCCAGCGGACTCGACGTTGGCCTCATTTAATGGCTGGTTAATGCTGACCCCGATATAAAAAGTCACAACGATGCTTAATACGGTTACTTTAAAGACCAGCGTTAGAATCTGGTACACCGCGCATGTCACCATCACGAGCATCACCAGAACCGGAAACAGCTGTAATCATTGATAGTTGCCAAGTATATTTAGTCGCGTATTATCTTGCCATTTAGTCAAAATTGTCCTCTAAAAGATATTTTCATTAAAAATCACTTTTTTTTTTAAGTTAAGTTTTTTAAAAGTTAGTAGAGAGCGATGTACGTCGCGTATTTTTAATCATATTATCCTAATAAAATTCCATTCTTTTAATTGCTAGATAAAAAAAATTTAACGTTGATTATATAGAAATTAAAATTTTGTTATTAAAAGATGATTATATATTCGTTAATCTTGCGCGGTTTTTTTTCCGCCAAAATTAAGGGGAAAAAATATTTATCTCTTTTGAGATTATTTGAAAAATTGTTATTCATTTATTATTCGTGTGTCTTGTATGATTTCGCGAAATATCAAGTGTCTCGGGTTCCACCGATTTACATTACACTTACGTCGCCGAAAAGGATATAATCGCATGTGCTGACGCTGTCACTGCTCTTTTTCGATATTCTGTGTACGGTGGAATTCTCGTCCAGCCATTCCGCAGCGAGAAGCAAAGTGTTATTGCTGACGCAAGCCTTACTTCCTTCTAGCGTGATCTGCGAGAGCAAGGGACACGAATCGATCGTTATTTACCGCTGTTTTATTACGGGAACGAATAGATCTCGTTCGATCGCTGAAAGGCGTAATATCCGGCATACGATCGACGTGATCCTTCCGCCCGCTCGTGTGATTTAAACGTTTGCATCAATACTATTATTCCGCGGCATTTGTGATTAATCGCTGGATCGACATCCGTGCGCGGGATTTATCGTCGAAAGTTTTAACGACGGCGAACTCGAATTTATGTCGCGCTATAATTTTTAGCATAACGAGTTTTCCGAAACGAAGAGCGATATGGGATCGATCGAAATCCGATTGAAAATATAAAAAGAGGAAAGAGAACGCATGCCGGAAACTACGCGCGAATCGTTTAACAAAAAATTTTTTTTCTAGTATTGTACGAGACTTATTGGGTTGAGTAAAAAGTCATTGCGTATTTTTTGTATGTTTTTCAAAGTTATTTATGTATATAAAGAACAAAGATCAATCAATGATATATTTTCCGTTTTGTTCGATGACCTTTTGCCATCTTTCGGTGAGCTTCATAATTCCCCGTTCATAGAAGGACCTGTTTTTATTGGCGAAAAACTGAACAAGGTGCTGATTTACCGCCTCATCTGAATTTAACGTTATTCTACGCAAAGAGTTTTGAAGAGAGCGAAACAAGTGGAAGTCTGACGGCGCAAGGTCAGGTGAGTATGCTGGGTGGGGCAACGCATCCCATCCAAGCTCCAATAATTTTTGACGGGTCGTCAAAGATGTGTGTGGTCTCGCGTTGTCGTGATGGAACACAACTCCTTTACGATTGACGAGCACCGGACGTTTCTGGATGACAGATTCGTTCAAACTGTCCAATTGCCGACAATACACATCCGAATTGATTGTTCGGTTCCTTGGTAGAAGCTCAAAAAACACCACACCCTTCCAATCCTACCGCACTGAGAGCATAACCTTCCTCTGATGAAGTTCTGCTTTTGAAGTCGTTTGAGGCGAATCATCACATCGGGACCAAGACCGTTTGCGTTCCACATTGTTGTAAACATTCCACTTCTCATCACCAGTTATCATTCGTTTAAAAAAAGGATCGTTTTCTTCACGTTTCGTGAGCATATCGCATATGTTTATACGCACCGTCAAATGAACTTCTTTGAATTCATGAGGAATCCAAATATCGAGCTTGCTTACGTATCCCAGCTTCTTTAGGTGGACGTGAACAAATTTTTGACTGATCTTCAATGTTTCTGCAATCTCTCGTGTCGTGTAAAGTGGGTTTGACTTGATCAATGCCTTTATTTTGTCGTCATCAACCTCGGTGGGCCTTCCTCACCGAGGAGCATCTTTGAGATCAAAATCACCAGCGCGGAATTTCTTGAACCAGTTTTGGCACTGACGTTCTTGTAGAGCATCGTCACCGTAAACTTTACGCAATTTTTCACAAGCTTGATGCGCGTTCTTCCCTTTACGGAAGTAAAACAGTAAAATATGGCGAAAATGCACAGTTTGGTCTTCCATCTTCAACTTGTTGTAAAATCTCCAAAACTCAACCAAATCGCTCAATTTTTTTTTTTTTAGAATGAAGCTTAAACCGTCAGCTGTTAAACGATATATGACAAACATATGTGTGAATGACTCTAGTACTGCCAAAACTGAACTAATGCCATCTGTTGCAAAAATACGCAATGACTTTTTACTCAACCCAATATTTATTATTATTTTTATTCACGTAAAAATAGAAATAATAACTGTCTCTTTTCATTATTATTTATTATTATTTTTATATAAATAAATTATATTTTCATATATTATATACTTTTATGTGAATTTATTATTATTTTTATACATATAAAAATACTAAATTCCAGGGTTGAGAAGTAACGCGTTACTTGTAACGCCGTTACCGTTACAGTTACTTTTTTTCGGTAACTATAACGGTAATGGCGTTACAAATTTTATTTGTAACGGAAAAAGTAACTTCGTTACATTTTTCGGTAACGAGTAACGAATTTAACAGTTACTTTTATCGTTACTTTTTTCAAATTTTTTGATTTATTTAAGATATTATTCTTGCTATTGTGCGTGATAAAATTTTTATCTTAACCGTAAAGCCGTAAGCAAATCGACCAATTAGCATTCTTATTATGTTGTAAAAATGCTTGAATGTGATTGATCAACTTATGGCTCTTGCAGACCAGTGCGATGACGCGACGCGCGATATCCAATGAGAGCTTTATCTTTTCGGAAAAGCAGAGCTCTCATTTACTACCAGTTCTAAGTACTTTGCAACGAAAATTAGAAAATCTCAATAAATCTGACCTTATAGATTGCCATTCATTAGTTGAAGCTATTCAGCAAGGTTTAAATAAAAGGTAACTTATTAATTTGATTAATACATATGTTATTTAATTTTAAATAAGGATTTAATTGAAAAATATTATTTTATTTTAAACTATTGATTCAAAAGTATTAATTTCAATAAAACAAACAATGTCGCTTAATTTATTATATTTGATTTTAGATTTCTTACAATATTTGAAACAAAAGAATTAATAATAGCAGCATGTTTACATCCAAAATTTAAGTTAAACTGGTTAACCGGAGAAAAAAGAAAACGTGCTGAAAATTACTTGGAGGATTTATTGGGAATCCGATCAACTGAAAATTCTTCAAAAGCTGGAAAATCTGACGATCACGATGATCTTTCCATTTTTGAGCAAAAAACGGTGCAAAATGAATCTGAACAAGAAGAATTGCAACGGTTTTTAAAATTAAATAATTGTAATATAGAAATGTTAAACGACTATCCAAAACTTAAAAAACTTTTTATTAAATATAATACAGCTCTACCAAGCAGTGCATCTGTAGAAAGAATGTTTAGCATCGGTGGCTCTGTATTTACACCACAAAGAGGGCATTTAAATGATGATACTATGGAGCAACAAATTTTATTAAAAATTAATAAAGAATTTCGATAAAATTTAATCATTTATTTTGTAATAAACCTTGAATGAAATCTTGCTTACAATTTTTTAAAAGTTTTTCTTATGCAAACTAATTTATTAGTTTGTATTGTAAAAAAGTAACGGAAATTGTAACGACTCGTTACTTTTTAGTAACTGTAACGATAACGAGTTACTTTTTAAAATTGGTAACGAGTAACGGTAACGAGTTACTTTTTAGAAAAAATAACGGTAACGGTAACGAGTTACTTTTATAAAGTAACTTTCCCAACCC
This sequence comes from Polyergus mexicanus, assembly GCF_030449975.1. Lineage (NCBI taxonomy): Eukaryota > Metazoa > Arthropoda > Insecta > Hymenoptera > Formicidae > Polyergus > Polyergus mexicanus. The sequence goes on from NW_027223329.1 coordinate 6,864,365, forward strand.
TGCTAAATTCACATAAAAATATATAATATATAAAAATATAATTTATTCACACAAAAATAATAATAAATAATAATGAAAAGAGACACTTTGCACAGAGCTTTTCGCAAAATGCAAACGATAAGCGTAATTTAAGTATGAGCGCGTCGATCACTTACCAACGGTGACAATACCGTGATTAACGTCAGAAAGACGACGATGGACGCGATACTTTGCGCGATGATGCGATTCTCGAAGATCTGTAAGGCCGTGCTTCTCACCCATTGTGGTACTCTCTAAAAAACGCGCACGATTATTTTCGATTAATTAAAACCGATGAATAGGGGGATAATCTTCGGGATCAAGAGATCGCAAGGAGAGGAGAGGGGGAAAGGCTACTACTGGGATCGATGGTATCGACACTGACCTGGAAGTCTGCCACTTGGTTAAGGTCAAGAGGAAATGGCACTTCCAGAAAATCTCGTCATCGACTCGAGACGATACGTGATGTATCATCTGCGCGATTTAAATATCGCGCTTGTATATTAATACATGTATACGTGATGTATTTCGCCGTAATTATCGTGAGAGGAGAAATAATTTTTATAACGCAAGATTTTTGCAATTTTCGAGATATATCGCGGAATGTTTTACGTGTTTCAAAAAATGAGCTTACCTCGTTCTTCTCCGCTAATAAGACGGCATTGATCAATGCTATCACCAGTATGCTAATCGCGGTGCAGACGTAAAAGTATACACTCCTATAAAGATAAAAGACACTTTTAGCGCGATTTTTCCGAGCTTTTCTTATTGCGAAACCCTCTTCGATTATCGCGTAGATTGTACTATGAAATTTATATCAGTTAAATTGTTGAACAATTTTTTTCAAAAATATTTTTCAATATCGATGTACGTTTACTGTTTATTTGAAGTACGAAATAGAAACTTAAAATCATTTTATGTACATATTTATATGAAATAGATCTATCGAAATCTTCTAGAAACGTAAGAAATTTAAGATTAAAAATAGGAGGAAAATTTTGAAGTTACGTAATAATATCGCAGCTATTGAAGCATGTATTTCGTGAAATATATATATTTATTTAGAATAGAGATCGAAAAGATAGAGGTTATAGTAATAGTCATTTTCAGATCGAAAGCGCGAGTTAATGTACGAATCGCCGAATAGAATGAAACTTTAATCTTTATTAATCTTTTAATAAAACTTTGATCATTGTTAAAAATAACGTAGAATAGTGATACATATCAATTGTTCATTAACAATTTCGAATTGAAGGAACAGAATATTCCGTATTTTATATTACTATATATTCTTCGAGATGTCAATCACGATTATTCGATAGTAGTTACTACAATTAGTGAAACGGAGAACAATTCTAGACTACCGTCAAGTATATGTGAACAAACTGTATACAGATCGTTGATTGGGAGCATAGTTAAAGGTATCGCGCGTGTATGTGACTCTATAGAAGGTAGGATTTATTGACCACGTGTATTTACCCGGTGAGGGTGATGGCTATTGCGACCACAACGACCATGTAGACAAAACCGGAGCATACGAAATAAGCGGAGAGCATCCTGTCCCTCTCGCGCGAGTACTGCAACAGGTAATCAAAACAATTGCAATATCCCGTATCGTGTCCATTTGTACCGCCGAGTCTTTATAGCACTGCATTTATTTTAACTGTTGATTTCTCATTGTGAACAATTCGTTTGAAACTTTTTCTTTTAATGCGAAAATGTAAAATGTCGTTACACAAATCGATCGCGAGGCGCGATTAAATTACGCGGAAGCCGGATAATCCAAATATCATATCGTTTACATCGAATTATAATCAAAATTTAATTAAATTTAAACGGACTTTTATTTAAGCACCGATTACTACGTCGATTGGTTGAATTTAATTGTATATACGCAATATGAACATGTAATTATATAACTCGTATTTTGCACATGTTACTTAAATTAATTACATTACTCCCGAAACAAAATAAATAGAATATAACTCTCCCCTAAGCGTTTAAAAAATATTCCATAAAATTAATATAATATAAATATTTCATAAAAATTGTCACTAAAAATTCGATAATAATTCTAATAAATATCATCGTTAGTTATTTCATAGTTTTACGTTAAAATCGATTTTATTAAAAAAAAAAAAAAAAAATGTGCGATTATGAAAATATAATTATAGATACTTTTCACAATTCGACATGCCATAATTCGGCGATTATTTATATATATATATTTTTTTTTTAATTCAGTATTTTATTCAGTACCTTTTCCTCGACATCCGATCTTCGAAACTTTAGTATAAAGGGCGTGCAATGTTCCGCTCTCAATCGATCTATGCTTCTAGCATCGATTGCTCGCATCAGATATTCGTTCACCTCATCCTCAGGATCCTTTTCGCCCTCGATGATTTCGCCGAAGCCTAATCTACTAAAACACATGACAAATATTACTCGAAGAATGTTAAACGACGTTGTATATATAACTTGACAACGTTCATTCTCGATGTTAATTATTCCATATTTGTAACATTTATTACAGATTAATCGCGTTATTTTGGTCAATTTATTAATGACATTTTACAGTTGTTGTAAAACAAAAAACGCGGATAGAACAATCGTATATGATTATCTTTTAATTATCACAGAATTAAAAGCAATGTTACGCCGTCTTTTAATTTTGGGGGATTACTCGGGAATTATTTGGGTAACGGGACTGTGTATCGTCATTTATGACGTTATATATGAAGGGCTAAGAGATTAAGCAGCAATAATTAAAGAGCTCGCTTACTTGGTTTGTTTCCCATGTTGCGAGCCGTGACCCATGACCCTCATTTCTTTGGACACATTACCATTCGCTGGAAAATTCTTTCGCATCCCCGAACTAGTTATATTATCCTTGAACGTGTCTCCAGGGACAATTAAGTAGGTCCTGATGTTGTGGTCCTTCAAATACGCGTTTCTCTCGCCCCCGCGACCTTCCTCGACTTCGTAATATCCGCCCAAGCAATCTAAGGTCTCTTTCGTGATGTGCACGCGTCTGCGAAACACCATATCTTCCATCTAATATTAGCACCGTTGATATACCGACATTTGTTGCGGACGTTAAAGGAATTGCCTCTCAACAGGAATTATATATATATATATAATTTTTTTTTTTGCGAGTATACTTTTTTATTATTTAAATAAATTTCGTAAGAACGGTAAAATTTTTTTTATGCGAAGTATTATTTTTAATGAGGACTAAGAGGCGTATAAAAATTATATGGGGGGGTTCACCGTCTTAATTTATCGGCGTTGACCGGGGCGAGGTTTGAAGGGAACGAGTCAGTTGAGGGCCGGTATACCTCGAACAAAATTATACTCACCCGGGTATCCCTCCGCTTTCCATGTAATTGGCTAAGGTCACGTCGTTGCTCCAAACATCGAACTGCCATTTTCTCAGACCGAGAACCCCGCAGTGAACCCGACCCGTATGGATGCCGACTCTCATGTTCACGTTTACGGCCATTACTTCGCGAACCAATCTACGAAGAGATACGAACGCGTGAATTTATGGTCTCTTCTTTGTTCGTCATTAGGCGCTCAAGTAGCCGGATAAATCAGCCGATTATGGCGTGAAATGAAAAACAACTTTTATCGTTAAGCCTAGCTTGAAGAATGTTATTTCGATGCTCGAACTATTGAATAAGTCAAAGTATTTTCATTATTGGTGAAACGGGGGAGAGAAGGATGCGTAAATATTGACGCGTAAACATCGATTCTCTTTCGACCCACGTTCAATTGCAATAATTATTCTTCAATATTGATATTCCTTCCCTTTTCATACATAATCTCTCGCGCGTTTTGTTTGCACGCGAATAAAAAAAAAATGTTAAAAATGTTTTGTTATAAAATATATACACATATATTATAAAATACATATATATATAATTTAATTGTTATAAATATATAATATAATATATAATAAGCATTTGTATATTATTGAAAATATTGTTAAAAATTTTTTATTCAATCACTTTTCCCGTTATTTTTTCTATAACTCTGACAATATCACATTTGTAATGTCTATTACGCTTGGTGAAACATTCGCCTTGAATATTTTCAAATTTATTTTTTAACCAATTGAATAATATAGTATGGAACACAAATTCATTTTCTAGTAATTTTTTAATGTCATAGAAACTCTTAATATTATTTGCTAACTGAATAAGTGTTTCTTGGTTTTTATTTTGTTAAACATTTAAATGATTAAATGAACGTTTCAGTGTTGCATTGATCAATATTGAAATATTTGTTCAATAACGCAGTTGAATATAGAGAAGAGTTAAGTTCAGAAAATATGTATCTCTCCATTTGGTATTCTTAATTTGGTTATTTTTTTTTTTGTTTGTTAAGGATGAATCTATTAAACTCTCTGCATTTAAGTAGCCATTCTCATACAGAAAACTGAATAAATAAGTTAATTTCCATATTTTGTATTTTATTCGTAATTAAAATTTTTGATAAAACTTAAAGTCAAGCTTGACTTTCTGTCACAGTTTGACGAGAGAGTCTTTCGCGCGGCAAATATTTCGAGAGCGAGAAACTATTGTAAGACACCGTCAAGTTTGAACAAAGGGAAATCTATAACGAAAGGTTAACGCTAGATTAAAATTGAAATTTAAACGCGTATACTAGCTGGGAATTTATCCGCGATTCAGTGACCCGTGGAAAGACCAGGATGCGCTTTCATGGTGACTCATTTCAATGTATCAGCCTCGATCGCAAGTGCATATATTCTCCAAGGAAATCTTTCCTTTGACGGTGAAACGCGTTTTATGAAAATACGAACGAAACGAACGCGGGACATGTACGACACAGCAACGCCGGTAATTTTCTGCGGTCGTCTCACGGATACAAACGAAAACATATTGATCGCATTTTACTTTGATCCGTTTAGTTCGCTTCCAGGCAGCTTTCGATATTCTATCTTCGACTATTTCTATCTTGCGTTTCTCCTTTGTCCGACATCAGCATATGAAATGCTACGCGAATCTTTGACATTGCCGACGAAATCTCTCTGCGATATATATTTTTGTTATTTTATGATATCAAATATGGATACACTTTTTGAATCGTGATAAAGCTATTATGCTTTAATTATTTATTATCAATTATCATATATACGGCACGTTTCTCGACAGAAAGAAGATCTTATTACATTATATGATAAAGATTTAATGAAGCTTACGTGAGGGTAAAAAGAAACATGCGGACTTACGTTATTGCGTCGATCATGTCCAGTCCCATTTCTACGCAACAATGAGCGTGATCGGGTCGTGGCTCCGGAAGTCCGGAAACGCAATAATAACAGTCTCCGAGAAGCTTTATCCTGAGGCAGTGATGCTCAGCGGCTAGCCTATCAAACCTGCGGAATATTTCCGAGAAATTTAACATCATGATTTATTTAAACGTAATAATGTCAGAAAAACTCTGAACTCTCTGGTCGAGCAAAAAATTCAGTTCAAAGAAATCGAGGGAAACCTTTTGTTGCAAAAATACTACGTATAACGCTGTGACTTTTGCGGTCAAACCTACTCACGCGGAAGCCACGTTTGTAACAACGCATCACTATATGTACAAAAGTATCTACTATTTTTCTCCGCACTCTACGTTTTATGTAATTTCTGCAATATTTTTCTAACGTAGTTTCACGCGAAGGCATAATAACGTGCAATTTTCATTTATTGGATGATTGCATAAGTTCGTGCCCGATTTTCATAGATGGCATTAAGTTACTGCATGGCGGAGTTCTATTGTTTTCGTGTGGTAATTGTTGCTTACACCGAATAGATGACGTTGTCTTATGTCAATTTAGCGTCAGACATTGTTCAGATAAGTCCATTTGTGCATAAGAGAAATCATTAAAAATGGAGAACGAAAGGTGCATTTGCGGCATGTAATGCTATATGAATTTCGGAAAGGCGTGAGTGTTGGGATTGCACAAAAAAATATTCAGAGCGTTTATTTGGACCGCGCTCCTGTTCTCCGAACAGTCAAAAAGTGGTTTGGCAGATTTCGAAATGGTGATTTCAACATGGAGGATCAACCCCGCTCTGGACGGCCTTCTGGCATTGATGATGACATTGTGCATGCCTTAGTGGAAAGAAACCCAAGGATTACAACTGAGGATATTGCTGAGAGGCTGAACATCGATAATTCAACCGCTTTTCGTCATTTAAAAAAGCTTGGATACATTTCAAAGCTTGATACGTGGGTGCCGCATCTCTTGACTGAAAGGAATAAGCTGCAGGAAAACTGCAGGAGTTGCAATGGGAAATTCTGCAGCACCCGCCATATTCTCCAGATATTGCGCCTTCAGATTTTTATCTGTTCCGGTCTTTGCAGAATAGTTTAAAGGGCAAGAATCTCAATTCCGAGGAAGCTGTCGATAACCACCTTACAAACTTTTTTCAAGAAAAACCAAGTTCTTTCTTCAAAAATAGAATCGACAAGCTTATAGATCGTTGGAAAACCATTGTAGAAAAGAATGGAGACTATATAATTGATTAATAAAAGTGTTATCTCTAAAATATAATCTATTGAAGTTTATATTTAAATCGGGCACGAACTTTTATGCAATCACCCAATATATCAAAATGTTTTATTGAAATTTGAATTCATAATTAAGTTTCTAATTGTATATTTTTTCTATTAATATTAATTTTATATTAATATTAATTAATTTTTATATTATTTTTATTTAATTTTATTTCTTCTTGACATTGACTTGATAAACTCAATACGAAAAAGATGATTGAGTAGGATTACGTGGTTAAATACGATTAAATTAATTCGAAACAATAGATGAAGATAGCACGTCGACAAAAGGTAAGACCCTAACAGCCGGAGATTATCGGTTTATTCAGATTAGATATTCAGTAACGTCGCACTTGGTGTGCGGTGCGTATTATACGAAATTAATTCAGGGTGCCGGAAGGGATATATTGATATTTCACATACGGCAAATCCGCATAGTGTATGTATTATGTTAAATTAGTTCAATATGATATGTACACGAAATAATAGTCTCGATGGGAAGCTACATATACAGTTGCGACGCAAATGTAGCAATTAAATAATTTAATTATTAATGCATAAATCTTTGAGAGTTAAATCGATAATAACTTTTTATTTCAACATTAATATTGGAATATTATGCGCAACACACGTTCGCTATTTTATTCATTATATTAAAGTGCATAAAAAATATATGCTTTTGGCAAATATGTTTTACGTAAAAAATATTTACTAATATAATCGAGTTAATCTTTATTATTTAATATAATGCAAAGATGTATACACGATACGTATTACAATTATTTTTTAATAAGAATGAGGAAAGTTTTATTTCACATTCTTCATCGAAATTCGACGATTATTGACACTCTTTTATGTTCTCCATCTTATCCCTAAAACATTCTTTTTAAGAGATAATTTTGCCTTTTCTTGTGGGAATGAAGGCGTTGTATTCGCAGAAGCCCGGAAAGTGATCTCGACCATACCGATACATGAAAGCCGCCTTTATGACCTTTTAGCAAATCCCTCTTTGTACTAGGATAAGTAGACTCTATTGACCCGAAAAGTCACCAGGGACGCGAAATCTAAAGCTGTCGAAGCGTTCTCGAGGGCTCGTTGGACATAAAGAATATGGATTCGATCGAGGAAAACTTAGGAGGGTGTCGATGGTGCCGAGAAACTCTTGATACAAATATGAGACAGACGTTATTCATCAAGATAAGGGGGATAATGCTTTAATATAAATATATATCTAAAAATTAATTTCTCGAAAATATAATACATGCAGAATATTATTCTACGAATAGCGCGTTAATCGTGAATTTAGAGATGTTATAAAACTTTATAACTTATAGTTTGACATCGCAGATTTTTCTCGTACAGTTGAAAATAGTCGGGAATAGTCAAAGAAATTTTATGAGGATGTCATGTAATTTGACTTGAGGATTACAATAACCTGACTTGTACATAGTTTGCAGAATGCAAACGCGTGTTAAGGTGATATTCAACAAAGATACAATTTGCGAGATTGCCATAAGTTTATATCCGCGCATATAAAGAGAGGATTCTGTGAACCGGAGGAACAAGAATGTTTACGAGACCCAAGAGATCAAAATCTACACGGAGGAGAGGGAAAAAAAATTAATATCGAGTCAAATAAGATAGAAAACAATTTCGTTGATTTAACGTGATTTATCCTGCTACATTTCTTTTAGAAATCACCAGATCTATAAAAATTGTTTCGAAATATATATATATACAGGGTGTTCCATTTTAATCTCCTCAGGCAAATATCTCAAAAACCAAGCCCGGAAGAGAAAAATGTTTCAGACAAAAGTTGTTTGGTTTCGAGGGGCCATAAGATGGTGACAATGATTTGACCTTGGAAAATCATTTGAAGATCATGTGAAGGTCAACTTTAAAATCTTAAATAGAAACCCACATTTTTTATTTAGTATTCTTGTAGCTGACATCGAGAGCTTTCCAAAAAACTATAATAAAGTATTTTTTTATTAAGTACTTTTTGAGTTATTTTATATTTTAATCTGACATATTTTGATATAAAAAATTAAATATCTCGTAAAATATTTAGTTTTTGATAATCTTACCGTAATACTTCTATGTACAGAATAATGAGACAAATCAATTAGTATAAAAAAAAAATTGTTTTTAAGAAAATTATTTACAATGTATTTTTTTAAACAATTATTTGTTTTTTTTGGCACTAATTAATTTGTCTCATTATTCTGTACATAAAAGTATTACGGTAAGATTATCGAAAACTGAATATTTTACGAAATATTTAATTTTTTATATCAAAATATGTCAGATTAAAATATAAAATAACTCAAAAAGTACTTAATGAAAAAATACTTTATTATAGTGTTTTGGAAAGCTCTCGATGTTAGCTACAAGAATACTAAATAAAAAATGGGGGTTTCTATTTAAGATTTTAAAGTTGACTTTCACATGACCTTCAAATGATTTTCCAAGGTCAAACCAATGATACCGTCTTATGGCCCCCTCGAACCAAACAACTTTTGTCTGAAACATTTTTCTCTTCCGGGCTTGGTTTTTGAGATATTTGCCTGAGGAGATTAAAATGGGACACCCTGTATATGCATCGAAATTCCATTTTATTCTTTGTAGCAATGTTTAGAAATATTGATGCACGTTCTGAAAAATTCGTAGCTAGAAAAAATATATAAAAAAATAATATTGTAATACTAGCCATTCAATTGAAGTCGAGTTATTTATTCATCTTAATATGCATGGAATTTTTAAGCAAGTTTGGAGCAAATAGCGTGGTTTTTCTTTTATTACAGCGTTTCTCTTACCGTGCAAAAAGTTCGTTGAGCAATCTGACGAGCTCTTCGGCAGTGCATTGATCGGAGAGCGAAGTAAATCCACAAATATCGGCGAATAGAATGCTGCAATATTTGAAACTAAATAAGTATCTAGAGCCGGTTATTTTATGGTTAAATTCTGTCTTTAATTAGAATAATCTCTGGGCAAACTTAAACAATTCTTAAACTAAAAATTTTCGATAATTAATTTCAACTGTAACAGAGTTATAGTTATAGGAAAATATTGGTTTAAATAATTTGAAAAGGAAAGAAAGGACTAGCGGCGATGAAAAATTGTCGCAAGATCACGGAAACTCATTAAAGTTAAATGAATGTGACGTTTGCTCTTTGCAAATTCGCCGGTTAAGTTAGATTGAACCGAGCTTGGTGAAATGCCAGATATGAAAGTTCGGATGTTACGTCTCACGTCAAACTCACTACAAGTCGATCTAGAATTCTCTCTATGAAAGCTATGTACACTCAAATTAGATGCGTGGTATCGCTATAACGCGTTAAATTTTCATTTTGAAGTGTTAGATGTAATTGCGCGATCGGATGAATGATTATGCGTGTCATTTCGAATTCGGCATAGGACGTTATAATATCGATGTAAATTGTAATAAATTTCTTTGAATTATGACAAAGAGCGGGGAATTGGATCTCATTTGCAAAAATATTGAAGTGACATTTTAAAATAATAGAATTTTTTTTTTAAAGCGCGTGTTTTAAGTGGTTTTTATTCGATGTAACGTACCTGACGTTATCGTGTCTTTGAATATAAATTTTGTGAAACATCGTATCCTTTGGCTTTCCGGCTATATCGGCTTTCATTTCCATGGCGACATGTCTGGGTAATACGCTGAGCAGAAGCCTTTCCTGTGGAAAATAAATTAATGCCGTAGAGAATATTTGATTTCGATATATAATTTGAAAACAATAAGATAAATAAAAGTATATAATAAAATATATAATAAAGTAGAATAAAATAAAATCATAAATTGAAGTATAAAAATTCGATTATAAAAATTCAGTTATGAAAGCATGTATTTTATATATACATACATCTTAATACAAACTTGAAATATTACAATAATTAGATTAAATTAGTTTTGTTTGCCATCTATCTTCATCTGCACGATAATTCTGTTAATTATCCAAAAATAATTTCATCAGATTTGCTAGCATTATGCTATGCTAAATAATCACTCTATTTATGTGATTGATAGCAACCATCGTTGAGTCAGTCCTTGAGAAGGATTCTCTCGAGCAATCTGTATATCAAGGATTATAATGGATAGGCCAATATACGTGTGTGTGTGTGTGTGTGTGTGTGTATGTTGGGAGGGGGGGGGGGGCATACAGGTTAATATAGTCTTAAGAGCTAAAGTGCATTACACTCGGATAATGATCCAAGATATACAATACATACACACTCATTGCGCATATACAGGGTGTCCCATTTTAATCTCCTCAGGTAAATATCTCAAAAACCAAGCCCGGAAGAGAAAAATGTTTCCGACAAAAGTTGTTTGGTTTCGAGGGGGTCATAAGATGGTACCATTGGTTTGACCTTGGAAAATCATTTGAAGGTCATGTGAAGGTCAACTTTAAAATCTTAAATGGAAATCCCCATTTTTTATTTAGTATTCTTGTAGCTGACATCGAGAGCTTTCCAAAACACTATAATAAAATATTTTTTCATTAAGTACTTTTTGAGTTATTTTATATTTTAATCTGACATATTTTGATATAAAAAATAAAATATTTCGTAAAGTATTCAGTTTTCGATAATCTTACCGTAATACTTTTATGTACAGAATAATGAGACAAATTAGTTAGTGCCAAAAAAAAACAAATAATTGTTTAAAAAAATACATTGTAAATAATTTTCTTAAAAACAATTTTTTTTTATATTAATTGATTTGTCTCATTATTCTGTACATAGAAGTATTATGGTAAGATTATCAAAAACTAAATATTTTACGAGATATTTAATTTTTTATATCAAAATATATCAGATTAAAATATAAAATAACTCAAAAAGTACTTAATAAAAAAATACTTTATTATAGTGTTTTAGAAAGCTCTCGATGTCAGCTACAAGAATACTAAATAAAAAATGGGGGTTTCCATTTAAGATTTTAAAGTTGACCTTCACATGACCTTCAAATGATTTCCCAAGGTCAAATCATTATCACCATCTTATGGCCCCCTCGAAACCAAACTTTTGTCTAAAACATTTTTCTCTTCCGGGCTTGGTTTTTGAAATATTTGCCTGAAGAGATTAAAATGGGACACCCTGTATATATGTACAATATATTATCTTGATAAAATATAACGTATCAGATCTTCAATTTAATTGAGTATTCTTCAAACACTTAAGCGATTTATTTTAGTACAATTGTGAGAGGCGTTCTTTGAAGATTACATGCGATTGAAAAAGAAGGCAAACTATTGTAAGTCGTAAATTGCGATTGAATAATAAAGTTCTAGTATCCATGTAAATTCAATTCTACATCAGAATTTAGATATAACGTTTAATATCTTAGCTATACGGATTTATTCAATATTTATTCGCGTGAAATTGTTTAGAGAGTAAAATTTATTTCCTCTGTCAAATGCAATATTACGGAAAACAGTATAAGTTGCGTGTAACTTCGATGGATGTTTTCACGATCGAAATGGAAAGCATACCGTGAATCGAACCGGATGAACAAGCTTTACGATAGTTGATAAATCTTCGCTATTCCACGGTGATCATGTATATCGAACTAACACGATTTCACTGTATGGATGGATGAGCAATATCGCGCGGCGCTTTGTCCGACACGTGGAGCTCGTCAACATCGTGGGAACTTCTCAAGTGCGGGCAAAGTCGATGACAAGGTTTACGTTGATGATCGATACGCGTCGGACATAGTTGTGCGCTTTTAGAATCGTGTTACGTACGCTTGAATATAAAATACAAACGCGATTCCATGTCGATCTTACGTAAAGCATCCCAAGACTGTCGCTTTTATCGAGACCACTGTTTATTTCAATGCTGCTAACGATATTGACGAGTTATTAAAACGATTAAAAAATTAGGGATATTTGACAATTAAATATTAAACATAAAGATAGAAAAAAATCTTATACAGTATATTTTTTTTTTTTTTTTTTTTTTTTTTTTTTTTAAGTAAAATTAAGTGCGGTGAATTTTAATTTAATAAGATTTTCATTTAAGAATTTTTTGTTAGAAACTCTTTTTAATTCTGGAAATGAGTTATTTTCTCGTGCCATCTTGGCGTCCTTCCCTTCTAGAATTGATATCGCCATTATCATCGGATAAGAAGAGACAGGAATATAGACACGCGCGCGTTTCGGTGCACATTGTCCGTCGTTAAATGCCGGGCATGCATGCACGTTCGATGTTGTCGCATATATTGAATGATTGTGGGCGATCGACGAGCGGACGCGAATAATAGCACGTAGATATCGCGACAGATCACAGATTTCTAATTAATAGCATAAAGCCATCCGGCCGTCGTTGGCTTGTCTCGTGGTTATAAGCGATGCGCGATAAGACGCTAGCTTTAATAGATCCTCGCTGCTTTCCGGCAATTATTTCGGTTTCAGTTATTTTCGTGCCTCGCTTGAAATAAATCGACTTCGGAGAATTCCGATTGTGTATCTGTCACGTGATGGCGATATTTTGAACACTAAATATACAGTGAGAGTTAAAAGTGAATGAATATACATTTTGAAAAAAAAATGAAATTTATTTGCTAACATTTATATCGTGTAATGTAAATTTTACAAGATTTTTTTAGCGTTAATTATACTAGCATTTCAACAAAATAAATGAAAATATAATACAATAAATAGAAAAAATACAAATAATAGATATTAGGAAGATATATTTACAGGCATGTTGTAATGAAAAATATATTGGTAATAAAGTTGGAATTCTTTGTTTATTATATTCGATTATCAACAAAAATATTATTTGATTGAAGTATATTTTGCTGTTTTTTTTTTTTTCAATTTATCTAAACAATGATAAAAAAAGAAAGAGAGAGAGAGAGTGTGTGTTTTGTTCAAGTCTTGCGCAAATAACGCGTTCATTATTTTTCGACTGCTAGGCAACACGCTGACGTTAAAATAAATTCACCATAGTTTTGTTGGCCGACCGGTCGTGTTCTCGGAGCGGATTCACGTGCTTTCGACTGCACACGCAATATTGTTTTAATAGGCGTGATGCCAAGCTTGTATTAGCATCAGTGAAGTTTAGTGGGCGCGCGCATGCGATTATCGAGTTCACGATATTGTAAAACAATTAACAATTATGCTACAATTATATTATATCATTAATATCGTTCAACGCACTCTAGCAAAATAAAGTTTTCACGAAAATCATTAACGATAATAAGCGCGCTCACTCAACGGAGAATCGAACAAAGATCTATTGAAGGGTGCAGTTTTCGATTTAGTGTGTTACTGTTTAAATAAACCATCTCTTTTTGCGACATATTAATTTTATAAAATATTGCTTCTCGTTAATTTGCCGTTGATCGTGCGCGAGAGGAATAATTCACGGAAAATATATCGATGCAAATTATTTATTTTTATTTTTCGAGCAGGAATGTAGACGCACATTGAACGTTGCACGTTCAACTATAACGCATTGCGTAATGCAAAGATATATTTTTTATATATTTAAAAACGACATAACATTAAATCGTCACATTTGCTGAGTTAAAGAAGATTTATATTTAATATCATGTATTGTCAACAATTTTAGTATTGTAATATAACTTTATATGATGTAAGATTATTTATAAAATCGCCGCAAGTCGATGAAATATAAAATTTGATCGTGGACACTTATTAAAAAATTTACGGATAAAGGAACTTGTACTTTCTGAGAATAAATCCTATATACAGGGTGGTCCTCGTAACGGTCGCCACGATTTTTAAGGCACTTACAATAATCTGACATAAAAAAGTTTCAAACAAAAGTTGTGTGGCTTCAAGGGGGCCATAAGATAGTGACAATGATTTGACCTTGGAAAATCATTTGAAGGTCATGTGAAGGTCAACTTTAAAATCTTAAATGGAAACTCCCATTTTTTATTTAGTATTCTTGGAGCTGACATCGAGAGCTTTCCAAAACACTATAACAAAGTATTTTTTTATTAAGTACTTTTTGAGTTATTTTATATTTTTATCTGACATATTTTGATATAAAAAATAAAATATTTCGTAAAATATTCAGTTTTCGATAATTTTACCGTAATACTTCTATGTACAGAATAATAAGACAAATTAATTAGTGCCAAAAAAAACAAATAATTGTTTAAAAAAATACATTGTATATAATTTTCTTAAAAACAATTTTTTTTTATACTAATTGATTTGTCTCATTATTCTGTACATAGAAGTATTACGGTAAGATTATCAAAAAGTAAATATTTTACGAGATATTTAATTTTTTATATCAAAATATGTCAGATTAAAATATAAAATAACTCGAAAAGTACTTAAATACTTTATTATAATGTTTTGAAAAGCTCTCGATGTCAGCTACAAGAATACTAAATAAAAAATGGGGGTTTCCATTTAAGATTTTAATGTTGACCTTCACATGACCTTCAAATGATTTTCCAAGGTCAAATCATTGTCACCATCTTATGGCCCCCTTGAAGCCACATAACTTTTGTTTGAAACTTTTTTATGTCAGATTATTGTAAGTGCCTTAAAAATCGTGGCGACCGTTGCGAGGACCACCCTGTATACGTCTACTTGCGACGAAAGTCGCTTATGGAGAATATTCTATCGGTGAATTCCTTTTCAATTCCCGAATGAAAGCCGAAATCGAATTGCTCGTTGTTGCTTCTACATCTTTTGTGCGAGAGAGATTTTTAATCACATGCCCGGTAACGAGATATACGCGAATCACAAAATCGCAGTGGCACGTTTTCATCTTCGAGTTGATTGAATTTGTGCCGGATATCGTGCCGGATATATTGAGTATCTGACGTATTTTAATCGATCTTCATTCGTTGTAATTTTTACAATTCGTTCGTCGAAAGCGTTTAAAAAGTATTCCATCCAATGATTCGCGAAATCTCGCTGTTGTGATTTTTGTTCAGCGTATTTTCTTAAAGCCGCCTTTACTTAATATTTTCCAATATGGAAATTATAAACGTCATATCTTGCATCACTGTAAAAAGGTTGTCATAATCAGAAGAGATTGTTTCTCTCCGAGTTTTTTTTCGCTATCTATTATTGCTTTTCGTTTGCTGCAATTCAAATTATTAAGATAAAATGATTTTACAGCATTTTGACAAGATACTGCCGCGACGCAATACTTTTTAATTATATGAATTTGATTTATAAATAAATTATAGAAATGTAGTGCGACGAGAGTACACGAGAGAATCAAATCCTATAATTTAATCAATTTTATACTTTTTTTTTTTTAACATTTACGATTTCATTAAGATTTCTTCTTCCTAGAAACGTGTGCGATGTGTGTTTTCCCGGACCTGTCCGGGATTAAAAATCTCACTTGTATTTTACTTGTATTATCATTAATTAAAAATATTTAGCAAATTATTCTTCTTATGAAAATCTTTTTTGGTTCAGATTTAGAATAGAGTTATATATTAATTATTCCTGCAATTAAGGATTTGTGAGAATATGCTTTCTCATTCAAATGTTTGGACGGTTTGTATTAGTTTCTAAGTATAGAACTCAAGGATCTTCATATATTCACGTGCTCATGCGGTTGCGGTTTGCGTGATGGCATTATTAATAATTGATAAAGATATCAATTATTGGAGATTTTAGTAGGATGACGTCCCAGAGGAATAAGATAATAATCGCTATTTCCGTAACATGGCTTTATCGATGCCGATTAAAAGGAGCTGATATTTAAATAGATCTCATTAGATTATTATTATCGCGACATTTCTAGATGTGTAACAATTTCTTAATCTTTCTTGGCTCACTAATAACTTCTCACCTAACTTTCTTTTCAGTCTCGTCTTATTTTAAAACGCGCATTTTCTTTATACATAAGCATGTCATATGGCGATACCATCTCGCAATATATATAATATTTGACCGAAAATCTTTATATTAAATATTTACTTTTTTTTATGAAATTTTCATCAAATGTGTATGTAACGACACTTACCCTAAAACATTGTAGTATGTATCTGGATCTTTATTAAGAGATAATAGATAAGTCGTGTTCTTCGACCATTGAGATTTACGAAATCTTTTGTATTGAGAGATATCTTTGTTATAGGTAGCATAGAATGTCTCTGAACAAGAGATAGATTACTTCTTTCTTCAACTACAAATACAAAATTAGATTTTCCTGGATCAATCTTTACGTGATCTATCATGATATTATTTATTTTTTTCCTCGTATCGATAAATAAATTTTATCGTTGATCCTTCGGCTAATATATTTTTCAATTTTCTTTTTCAAAAGACTCAGAAATCTTTTGAAATATTCTCTTTTGCTTTTATGGCTTTCAATTTTTCTTGGCTCACTAATAATAACTTCTCAGTAACTTCGTTTTGAATTATATTTATTAAAAGCGCGCGTTATATTTAGAGTTTATTTTCTTTAATGTAACTTCGATATAAATAACATTCCTCAAGGGCGCATATATGGTATATACCCGTTTGAAATCTCGAAGAATGATTACATTTTCTAGAATTTTTTGCAGCGCAACGACTTGATGAAAATTTTTAATTTTTTAACGATATTAATACAATATTATTAACTACTTAAATAAAAAATTGGTAAATTGGACATGCATTTATACGAGTTTTTCGTCAATGCAGCAACGTACCTGTTGCTGATTCTCCCGCTGCGTGGTCAGACGTGCTTCAACGCATTGTCGGGTTTCGAGGAATGCCTGTCTTTGCGCCAATTCTCGAGGGTGATGTGTTAGTGCGCCGGCTACGTTTGTTCCGCCGACTACCACGATTGAACTTAACAGCTGAAACAGAAATGATGTTTTGCAGATTAGATTGACTGAATTCAATGTCTGTTTTTCTAGTGTCTCGAGACATTCTCGAAATACATTTATATTAATTATTGCCTGATATAGTTTTCAAATTATTAGGATATATGTTCTAAAAATTATTTTATTAGATAGTTGTTAGATATCAGAGATTAGATGCCGAAATATTAAAAAGCACTGCGTTAGTATTTATTTTCGAAAAAATTTGGAAATTATTCTCAGTGAAAATTTTAGAAGGAACTTTTTTTTTTTTTTTTAACTCGATAGAAAATTCGAATGAGAGTTTTCTCGCGAAAATTGTAAGGAAGATATCATATTATATTCGACTGGGAAAGCCATGTTCCTCTACCTATCCCGTTCAATCGCGTATCTTATCCGACCCGTAATTGGGATCTCGCAATCTGATGGCAGTATGATGGAATCCTTGTCAATTTCAATGGGTATCTTCGAAATCATCATTATATACGGGGACAAATGCACTTATGCTGTGGTATTACAACTGTGCGGGAAGCTACAATTATGGAAAACTAGACACCATTTCACGCCATTAATTGCGAAGGGAATAATTTGTATGGCTGCTTTAGCAAATCGACTTACAAATAATCATATATAAAAACTATTGATATAATAAATCCCTCTCTTTTTCTCTGATAATAATTCATCAAGATATAAATTACATTAATATTTTTAAGATATATATAATATATATTTTATTGATTTATTTTTTATATATATTTAATAATATTTTATAAGACATATTATTTGATAGACATATTATTTTATATTATTTATGTTAGTCAAACATTGAAAAAGAATATTGATCATTCATTGAAAAATATATTGAGCAAATAAATACCTCCTTTCTAAAAAACTTAAAGCTATGAGTAGAGCTCGATAATTTAAAGAATTAAGCATTGTTTTTTATATAAAAATAACGATATTAAAAAATTAAAGTACTTTGTTTTATTTTTATAATTTTTTCATTATGATAGATGAGCGTATCAGTCTTTTTTTTCAATATTACTTCTTTTTTTCTATTTGTGATGAAGAATATTATATGCGCCTTTGCCTTTTGTTGATTTTATCGAGTAAGATGCAATTCTCTTCTCGAGACTGTTACATAAGTCCAGGGTTGGGAAGTAACGCGTTACTTGTAACGCCGTTACCGTTACAGTTACTTTTTTTCGGTAACTGTAACGGTAATGGCGTTACAAATTTTATTTGTAACGGAAAAAGTAACTTCGTTACATTTTTCGGTAACGAGTAACGAATTTAACAGTTACTTTTATCGTTACTTTTTTCAAATTTTTTGATTTATTTAAGATATTATTCTTGCTATTGTGCGTGATAAAATTTTTATCTTAACCGTAAAGCCGTAAGCAAATCGACCAATTAGCATTCTTATTATGTTGTAAAAATGCTTGAATGTGATTGATCAACTTATGGCTCTTGCAGACCAGTGCGATGACGCGACGCGCGATATCCAATGAGAGCTTTATCTTTTCGGAAAAGCAGAGCTCTCATATACTACCAGTTCTAAGTATCTTGCAACGAAAATTAGAAAATCTCAATAAATCTGACCTTATAGATTGCCATTCATTAGTTGAAGCTATTCAGCAAGGTTTAAATAAAAGGTAACTTATTAATTTGATTAATACATATGTTATTTAATTTTAAATAAGGATTTAATTGAAAAATATTATTTTATTTTAAACTATTGATTCAAAAGTATTAATTTCAATAAAACAAACAATGTCGCTTAATTTACTATATTTGATTTTAGATTTCTTACGATATTTGAAACAAAAGAATTAATAATAGCAGCATGTTTACATCCAAAATTTAAGTTAAACTGGTTAACCGGAGGAAAAAGAAAACGTGCTGAAAATTACTTGGAGGATTTATTGGGAATCCGATCAACTGAAAATTCTTCAAAAGCTGGAAAATCTGACGATCACGATGATTTTTTCATTTTTGAGCAAAAAACGGTGCAAAATGAATCTGGACAAGAAGAATTGCAACGGTTTTTAAAATCAAATAATTGTAATATAGAAATGTTAAACGACTATCCAAAACTTAAAAAACTTTTTATTAAATATAATACAGCTCTACCAAGCAGTGCATCTGTAGAAAGAATGTTTAGCATCGGTGGCTCTGTATTAACACCACAAAGAGGGCATTTAAATGATGATACTATGGAGCAACAAATTTTATTAAAAATTAATAAAGAATTTCGATAAAATTTAATCATTTATTTTGTAATAAACCTTGAATGAAATCTTGCTTACAATTTTTTAAAAGTTTTTCTTATGCAAAATAATTTATTAGTTTGTATTGTAAAAAAGTAACGGAAATTGTAACGACTCGTTACTTTTTAGTAACTGTAACGGCAACGAGTTACTTTTTAAAATTAGTAACGAGTAACGGTAACGAGTTACTTTTTAGAAAAAATAACGGTAACGGTAACGAGTTACTTTTATAAAGTAACTTTCCCAACTCTGCATAAGTCTCATGAAAGCATTTTGTAGTTTTCTGCGAGGTAACCAGCTGATTATATGTCATGAAAAGCATTTAGCTTGCCAGGTTTACTTTTTAGATCCTCCTATGAAATTTGAAATCTATTAGAGCGAACAGATCAGTTAGCTTCTCTCTTTTTCTCTGTTCCCTCTGTCGAACATAGACGTGTGAGAGCAGCTTGGCTCATCTTTCTGACATGCAATATACAGAGCTTTATAGAATTCTCCTTCAAATTCGCAACGATCCTATTTGCCGCGAATATCGTAGGAGAACCGCGAATCTCTCGAGAATTTATGTAATCCTTTAAATAATTAAGCCCACTCACACAAAGCCGATTTCCGTACGTATTCCTATTTGGCACAATCTTAACTGACAGGAAGCGAAATATCGTCTACAATGATTCAAAATTAGCTCTAGTTCGCGCATTCGCATAATATTACACTCAAATGCGAATTGTGCAAAAATAAATAGAAATGAATAATATTTACATTAATTTAAAAAATTTTTAACGTACAATAAAATTAAATTTGAAAAAGTAAGTTCATGTTTTATTACAAATATGCATAATTTTTTAATTATACACACCAGAAAAATAGAAATATTAATCAAAATTAAACGAAATGAAGTGATCAAAAAGTTAATAATTGTTTTTAAACAAATTAGAAATAAATATAATGAAAAATACTATCCAAAATTTTTACTTTTATCTTCTAGTACTTTAATATCGCACGAGTATGATTACTCGGAATCTATATATGTATTTATATGGAAATGTATATTTTTAAATTTGTTTTTCGATAGAGATGTCGCAATGGGTTTATTGGATCGCGTAGAGAATTACCGTTCTAAAAATACCGCCGAGAAACGTAGCTTATAAAAATAAATGACTTAAAGGTTCCGAGGTAACGATCCTACAGGTGGTTAGGAATAAATTTGTCCAAGATTACAAGTAAGTTATGGCCACCTGAAGCAATTTCGTGCAGAATCCGGTAATCCCTTTTGAAATTCTACGTACAACGAGAGGTTGGCCGACCCTTCGTAGATAGGTAGTTATTCAACCTTCTACCTAAGATAGATCAAAGAGCCGCGCGAAAGGTACAAACCACCGTACAAGGTGTCCCGATAATAACCCATCGATAGTTGGGTTTCATTAGACAAGGAGTCCGTACGTGACTACG
The DNA here is from genome assembly GCF_030449975.1 of Polyergus mexicanus. Taxonomy (NCBI): domain Eukaryota; kingdom Metazoa; phylum Arthropoda; class Insecta; order Hymenoptera; family Formicidae; genus Polyergus; species Polyergus mexicanus. Next base: position 6,885,503 of record NW_027223329.1, read on the forward strand.
AGCCCTGTGTGTGTCGCATCGTCATGCATCGCAACAACACCCGCGAAACTCTGCAAACTCGATGAGTAGTCCCTTTGACAAAACGGGGCCCTTTACTAATTTCCCTGTTCGTCCGAGGACGCAAGGGAAATTTAGTGTCGCATTGTTTTAGCAAATTACGATAGTTTGATCTCGATTGCTAACCGCGTAATCATATATATTGCTATACCGCATAATTAATGTATGCCTTTAATCTCGTCTTATCTCTTATCACGATATTTTGCTCAATCTTTAAATCGACGTCGAAAAATGAACTTGCAGATTTATATATCACACAAAATAAAAAATTATATATAATATGTTTAATTCTTTTTAGGCGTTTAAAAATAAGGAATAAATAATAGAATTAAAAAGGAAATTAAAAGTTGAAAATTTAAAATTAATTTTACTTTCTTTAAAAATTAAAATTTTAAATTTAAAGGTATATATTTTTATGTAAAATAAATATACGTATAAATGTAATATTTGTTAGATATATATTTTTCTGTGTATTAAATATGCATATAAATGTAATTTTGTTAAAGAGGAAAAGGAAATGTTTGGATATGCAGTTTTCAATTTACACTCCACTTTTTTAATATTCATCAAATTATATAATTTTTATCTTTCTTTAAATGCACTTGGCTGTTAATATTAATGGCTCAACTGTATTCTTATCATTTATAAGACATCAGCACATTATAAATATATAATTAGCATGTCCACAAATTTTTAATTAGAAAGAAGTTGTTATTTTATCATTTTCTTTATTATATCGGATCTTATGAAGCAAAAGACAGTCTGAGCTCGCAATATTTTTAAGATATTACTTGCTAAAAGGACGAAATGCAATACGGGTCCGCTGTGGGCGTGTCTGTTAAAACATTTCGATAATAATTTTGGAAGCTAAATACGTGGACGAGGGTTCCGGATAATAAATATTGTCGCAAGCTTATTTCAATATTGACTAAAGTGATGGGCATATTTCGATTTTTGGCGACCGGAATCAATCTCTTGTCATCGCGCTGTCTCTATCGATTCCGAGACCGGTCATCGATTTTCATCGCCGCAAAGCCGCCGCCCTCTTAAATACTTGACCGCCACGTCGTGAAAAAGAAAGATGAGGGTCGTCGCTAATTCTCCTCCGTTTCACATTGTGCTTATTGGATCGTGTAACAGAAGCATGTTAGGGCTAGGGATCTAAAAATAAGGATGGTCATAAGGTGTCAATCGGTAGCTGAACCTTCGCTGAGATATTTATCGGGATTGAAACACTCTTGTCTTTATTACTTCCTATACGCGAGAACTTCCTGGACTGCGTGTTAATAATTATATCGGTATAAAAGAATTATATCATATTTTACGGTGCGATATCTTATACATTTCGCTTCTCGTCGCTGATCGGAATTCGTTTATCGCTCTTACAGCTGTTTGAAATAACTTGTTTTCAGGCTAAACTGATCGGCGCGGATATATTTCACGTGACGTTTTTTATTTTATAATTTTTATACGCGAGCACACTGCCCTTTGCGTATCAGATTCAATTTCGTTTCGGTCTTTTGGCCTAGGTTCGATGCCGATATTGAATACATATGCACGAATCTCTCACAATCGATGAACGTGTTTCTGCGACTCCACTTGCGTGTGTGCGTGACTTTGTCGATTCGTCAACGTTATTTGCTCGCCATCGCGAATGCACCGCATGTGTTGTATGCAGCGGCACATGTGCAATATGTGCTTCGGCATGTTTGCGCGTCGTGTGTCTGCGCATTTACAGACTTTGATAAAATTAGTAGATTTATTTCGTACCGTTTTTATGGAAAAAAAAACTTCTTAGGTGTCCTTTTTCTCAAAAATACATATACACATATCTTTTTTCTTTTTTGTTAATTTAAATCAATATTGATATTTCTTTATCAATATATGCTTAAATTATTGTGATGATAAAAATCTTCTTTATTTATAATTGTCTCAAAATTTTCAAATTATTTATATCTGTAGCTGCCCTTAAAGTTTTACTATCGCCAACAGTCATACCACGTTGTAAAGCACCTTTCTAATCGCATTGTAAAGTATGAAATAAATATATACATATATAGAAAAAAAAAAAAAGTTCTCGTCCGATCACTGAAGTTAAGCAACGTTGGGCATGGTCAGTACTTGGATGGGTGACCGCTTGGGAACACCATGTACCGTTGGCATTCTTTTTTTTTGCTAATTTAAATTTAAATCAATAACGATATTTCTTTACGAATACATGCTTAAATGATTGTAATGATAAAAATCTACTTTATTTATAGTTGTCTTAACATTCTCTTTATTTATAATTGTCTTGAAATTATTCATATCTGTAGCTACCCTAGAAGTTTTACTATCGCCAACAGTCATACCACGTTGTAAAGCACCAGTTCTCGTCCGATCACTGAAGTTAAGCAACGTTGGGCATGGTCAGTACTTGGATGGGTGACCGCTTGGGAACACCATGTACCGTTGGCACTCTTTTTTTTTGGCTAATTTAAATTTAAATCAATATTGATATTTCTTTATCAATATATGCTTAAATTATTGTGATGATAAAAATCTTCTTTATTTATAATTGTCTCGAAATTTTCAAATTATTTATATCTGTAGCTGCCCTAAAAGTTTTACTGTCGCCAACAGTCATACCACGTTGTAAAGCACCAGTTCTCGTCCGATCACTGAAGTTAAGCAACGTTGGGCATGGTCAGTACTTGGATGGGTGACCGCTTGGGAACACCATGTACCGTTGGCACTATTTTTTTTGGCTAATTTAAATTGAAATCAATAACGATATTTCTTTACGAATACATGCTTAAATGATTGTAATGATAAAAATCTGCTTTATTTATAGTTGTCTTAACATTCTCTTTATTTATAATTGTATTGAAATTATTCATATCTGTAGCTGCCCTAAAAGTTTTACTATCGCCAACAGTCATACCACGTTGTAAAGCCCTTATCAAAAACTAAATATCTTTCATAAGGCACTATAGATATTAAGAGATATTTCTGTTATTTTATCCTATTGTTATGTTTAATTAATTAATTAATTAATTAAGTAATCGTAATTATTCCTTTCATTTCCTTGATATGTAGGTTTTTTGTTATTTTATATTTTTCCTACGATATGTAACACAGAGTAAGATAGTATGAAAGGACAAGACAAAATAATACCGGAAATGTTAAAAATTTATAGTTACTATAAGTTATATGTACTTGATGAGATAGGTTAAGCCTGAATTAGGCAGGAACTATAGAGTTAAGTAAATATGTGATAATTCCTAATCGCATTGTAAAGTATGAAATAAATATATATATAGTTAAAAAAAAAAAAAAAAAAAGTTCTCGTCCGATCACTGAAGTTAAGCAACGTTGGGCATGGTCAGTACTTGGATGGGTGACCGCTTGGGAACACCATGTACCGTTGGCATTCTTTTTTTTTGGCTAATTTAAATTGAAATCAATAACAATATTTCTTTACGAATACATGCTTAAATGATTGTAATGATAAAAATCTACTTTATTTATAGTTGTCTTAACATTCTCTTTATTTATAATTGTCTTGAAATTATTCATATCTGTAGCTACCCTAAAAGTTTTACTATCGCCAACAGTCATACCACGTTGTAAAGCACCGGAATGGGGACATGCAACAATAAATTGTCATGCGGACCCAGTATGTTTAAAATGTGCAGGAGAACACTTTACTAAGGATTGTAAGAAACCTAGGAGTGAACCAGCTAAATGTATAAACTGCGATAAAGATCATCCAGCTAATGCCACAATATGCGAAGCGTACAAAAGGAGACTTGCATGGATTGGGATGGAACAAGAGCGAATAAAAACAAGAAGTAAGGAGCCAAGGAGGCAGTGCAAGGAAGTAGGCTTGGATAATCTGAAGCAATTCCCCAAATTAGGAGTAGAACCAGATGATGGGCATGGAAAAAGCAGGATTAACAACAATAAAAACAGAAGTATTAGTTATAGTCAGAGTGTAAAAGGTATGAGTAAAAACTTTGAGGAGAATAATAATGACAATAAAGGAGACAATGAACTTAAAGATTTTCTAACACTTTTAAGAGAATTTAAAAAATTGAATACAAAATGTAATATCAAAAGGATGTTAGAATTAGTTAGATCATTAAATGAGCAACTAGATAAGTGTAATAATCAAATAGATAAATTTCAAGTATTCGTTGAATTTTGTCAAACTCTTGAAGAACAAACATGTGTGATATAAGAATTTGTACTTGGAACGCAAATGGAATTAGACATAAAACTTGTGAGCTTATCGAATTTCTTAATAGAATCAAAGTAGACATAATGCTTATTAATGAAACCAAATTAAGTGCCAAAGATAATTATAAGATTAGAAACTATACATGCGAAAGATACAATAGGGATAATGCGGCAGGAGGAGTAATGATACTTATTAAGAATAATATTCCTTATAAGTTAATTAAAATTAAAAATTGCGTAGTAGAAAATGTGTGTATAAAATTAGCTAATGATATTCATATTATAGCAGCATATAACAGACCATCCATACAGTACACTAAAAAAGATCTAGATATACTATTAAATGTATCTAATAAGGTGTTGTTAGTCGGGGATCTCAATTCAAGACATAAAGCCTGGAATTGCCATGTTAATAATGCAAATGGTCGTACTCTATATAGTTATAGCCAAATGAACAACTGCAGTATTATGTTTCCAGATGAGCCTACTCATTACCCGGAGAACGGTGGTACACCCACAACAATAGACATAATAATTAATAAAAAAATCAGAAACATCACGGAAACAATAGTACTCAATGAGTTGAATTCCGATCATAGACCTATATTATTTACAATAGGGCAAGTAAATTGTAATAATATATATGAACAAGAAGTATATAAATACAAAAAAGCCGATTGGAATAAATTCAGAAGTTTTTTAGATTCAAAAATAGCAATAAATAATAAAATCTATACAAAGCACAATATTGACCAAGAGGTACTAAAATTTTCAAATAGTTTAGAAATAGCGCTTAAAGAAACAGTTAATAAAGCTAATAGCAAAAGAGAAGACGAAGAACTGCCAGAGGAAATACTGGATTTAATTAAAACTAGAAATAGAAATAGAAGAATATGGCAGAGAACTAGGAATCCAACTTATAAAGATATCTATAAACAGCAAACAAATATGATTAAGGTAGAAATAATTAACTACAGAAATGAAGTATGGAGGAAAAAATTATCAAAAATAAATATATATGATAAATCCCTTTGGAAAATGACTAAAATATTTAAAAAGAAATTTCAAACAATTCCAACGTTAGAAGATAATAATATTGAAGCTTTTTCAGATGATGATAAAGCAGAAATGATTGCAACACAATATGAGAAAGTGCATAGCATTGATCTGAACAACAATAATGAACAACAAAAAGCGGTAATTAAAATAGTTGAAGACTTAATAAGGAACAAAGTGGAAAATATAGAAGACTGCAACCAAGAGATAACATCGCCAAAAGAAATTAATAATATCATTAAAAAACTACCTTCGCTAAAAGCACCTGGAAAGGATGGTATACAAAATATTGTTCTAAAAAACATTAGTAGAAAAGCATTAGTCCAATTAATGTATATAACAAATGCGATTATTAAACTAGGATATTTCCCGCAAGAATGGAAGAAGGCAATAGTTATACCGATATTAAAACCTCGTAAAGACCCTACTAAACCTTCCAGTTACAGACCAATTAGCCTACTTTCAAGTATAAGCAAAGTTGTAGAAAAAGTAATACTAAATAAAATAAGAAAGCATGAAGCACAAAATAATATAACTATAGATGAACAATTTGGATTCAGAGAGAAACATAATACTGTACAGCAAGTTGTTAGAATAGTTAACGATATAAGATGTAACTTCAACAAGGGTAACGTGACAGTTATGCTGCTGTTGGATATAGAAAAAGCATTCGACAAGGTATGGATGGATGGACTGTTGTATAAGATGATCCAATGTAATTATCCAATTACTATCATCAGGCTAATACAATCATACTTATATGATAGAAAACTACAAGTAAGGGTAAATAATGTAAATTCTGAAGAGAAAGCTATAAGAGCAGGAGTACCTCAAGGGTCGGTATTAGGGCCAGCCTTGTTCTCAATATATATTAATGATATAGTACAATTTGCGAAAACCAAATTAGCGATGTTTGCGGATGATACAGCGATATATGCGCACTCTTTTAGCGCTATAGTCGCTGCTAAACAAGTACAGATACATATAGATCTACTACAGGAATATTATACAAAATGGAAAATAGCACTTAATGCTGCAAAAACGGAAATGATTGTATTTACTAGAAAAATAAAAGATTCGCGAATAATACAACCAGTTAAAATATATAATCAAGAAGCAATTTGTAAAAGTACAGTTAAGTATTTAGGGGTTAACCTGGATTACAAATTAACATACAAAATACATATTAAGACTACTCTGAATAAGATATATGCGGTAATGAAACAACTCTATCCATTAATGGTTAAAGATTCTACAGTCAGCAGATGCAATAAGATATTAATATATAAAATGATACTTAGGCCAATACTGACATATGCGGCGGCGGTATGGTGCGGCACGGCGAAAACTAACTTAAAACCTTTGCAAAGTTTTCAAAATAAATGTTTAAGACTGATACTTAACGCTGATAGATATAGCCGGATTGTTGAACTACACGAACAAACACAAATACCATACATTAAGGAATATATTTATAATATAGCGGAAAGATTTTATAATACACAATTAGAACATAATAATCTAACAAAAGATATAACGCAATTAAGAGTTAGCAATATGCCAAAACACTTTAAATATGAAGTTCCTTATCAAAAACTAAATATCTTTTATAAGGCATTTTAGATATTAAGAGATATTACTGTTATCTTATCCTATTGTTATGTTTAATTAATTAATTAATTAATTAATTAATTAATTAATTAAGTAATCTTATTTATTTCTTTTATTTCTTTGATATGTAGGTTTTTTTTGTTATTTTATATTTTTCCTACAATATGTAACACAGAGTAAGATAGTAAGCAAGGACAAGACAAAGTAATACCGGAAATGTTAAAAAATTTATAGTTACTATAAGTTATATGTACTTGATGAGATAGGTTAAGCCTGAATTAGGCAGGAACTATAGAGTTAAGCAAATATGTGATAATTCCTAATCGCATTGTAAAGTATGAAATAAATATATATATAGTTAAAAAAAAAAAAAAAGTTCTCGTCCGATCACTGAAGTTAAGCAACGTTGGGCATGGTCAGTACTTGGATGGGTGACCGCTTGGGAACACCATGTACCGTTGGCACTCTTTTTTTTGGCTAATTTAAATTTAAATCAATATTGATATTTCTTTATCAATATATGCTTAAATTATTGTGATGATAAAAATCTTCTTTATTTATAATTGTCTCGAAATTTTCAAATTATTTATATCTGTAGCTGCCCTAAAAGTTTTACTGTCGCCAACAGTCATACCATGTTGTAAAGCACCAGTTCTCGTCCGATCACTGAAGTTAAGCAACGTTGGGCATAGTCAGTACTTGGATGGGTGACCGCTTGGGAACACCATGTACCGTTGGCATTCTTTTTTTTTGGCTAATTTAAATTGAAATCAATAACGATATTTCTTTACGAATACATGCTTAAATGATTGTAATGATAAAAATCTACTTTATTTATAGTTGTCTTAACATTCTCTTTATTTATAATTGTCATGAAATTATTCATATCTGTAGCTACCCTAAAAGTTTTACTATCGCCAACAGTCATACCACGTTGTAAAGCACCAGTTCTCGTCCGATCACTGAAGTTAAGCAACGTTGGGCATGGTCAGTACTTGGATGGGTGACCGCTTGGGAACACCATGTACCGTTGGCATTCTTTTTTTTTGGCTAATTTAAATTGAAATTAATAACGATATTTCTTTACGAATACATGCTTAAATAATTGTAATGATAAAAATCTGCTTTATTTATAGTTGTCTTAACATTCTCTTTATTTATAATTGTCTTGAAATTATTCATATCTGTAGCTACCCTAAAAGTTTTACTATCCCCAACAGTCATACCACGTTGTAAAACACCATGTGATAATTCCTAATCGCATTGTAAAGTATGAAATAAATATATATATAGTTAAAAAAAAAAAGTTCTCGTCCGATCACTGAAGTTAAGCAACGTTGGGCATGGTCAGTACTTGGATGGGTGACCGCTTGGGAACACCATGTACCGTTGGCATTCTTTTTTTTTGGCTAATTTAAATTGAAATCAATAACGATATTTCTTTACGAATACATGCTTAAATAATTGTAATGATAAAAATCTGCTTTATTTATAGTTGTCTTAACATTCTCTTTATTTATAATTGTCTTGAAATTATTCGTATCTGTAGCTACCCTAAAAGTTTTACTATCGCCAACAGTCATACCACGTTGTAAAGCACCAGTTCTCGTCCGATCACTGAAGTTAAGCAACGTTGGGCATGGTCAGTACTTGGATGGGTGACCGCTTGGGAACACCATGTACCGTTGGCATTCTTTTTTTTTGCTAATTTAAATTTAAATCAATAACGATATTTCTTTACGAATACATGCTTAAATGATTGTAATGATAAAAATCTACTTTATTTATAGTTGTCTTAACATTCTCTTTATTTATAATTGTCTTGAAATTATTCATATCTGTAGCTACCCTAGAAGTTTTACTATCGCCAACAGTCATACCACGTTGTAAAGCACCAGTTCTCGTCCGATCACTGAAGTTAAGCAACGTTGGGCATGGTCAGTACTTGGATGGGTGACCGCTTGGGAACACCATGTACCGTTGGCACTCTTTTTTTTTGGCTAATTTAAATTTAAATCAATATTGATATTTCTTTATCAATATATGCTTAAATTATTGTGATGATAAAAATCTTCTTTATTTATAATTGTCTCGAAATTTTCAAATTATTTATATCTGTAGCTGCCCTAAAAGTTTTACTGTCGCCAACAGTCATACCACGTTGTAAAGCACCAGTTCTCGTCCGATCACTGAAGTTAAGCAATGTTGGGCATGGTCAGTACTTGGATGGGTGACCGCTTGGGAACACCATGTACCGTTGGCACTATTTTTTTTGGCTAATTTAAATTGAAATCAATAACGATATTTCTTTACGAATACATGCTTAAATGATTGTAATGATAAAAATCTACTTTATTTAGTTTGATAATATCACGAATGTTATGGTGTAATATCAGATTGACCCGATCTATCTCCACTTTTCGTTTGGCTACTTACATGTCGGACACCCTGTATATTTATATATATAAAATATATATTTATATATTATAATGTTTTAAAAAATTTATATTAAAATCCTTGCAGTTAATGCTAACGCTCTTAATACATAAATTTTCGGGCACATATTTCAAATTACATATCCTCACAAACTGAATTACTTTTAAATACTTGGTTAGTTAAATATTGATTTCATATTTATTTTTTATTTTTTAGAGATAAATATTTTTTCAACTTTTTGTTGCGTACAAGTTAAGATCTTTTTATACGGCATATTTTGTTACCTTTGTGAGGTTTTTTTTTTTTTTTTTAAGTGTGATTATTCATATTTGTAGTTACTCTGATAGTCTGACTAGTTAACAGTTATATCACATTGTAATGCACCAGTTCTCGTTTATTTGATATGTAATTCTTTTGATTTATACTTTTCCTACGCTATGCAACACATAAATTAAGACAGTAAATTAAGACAAGGCAAAATAATATAGACCGGCAATGTAAAAAATTTATTATATATAAATTTATATATATATATATATATATATATATATATATATATATATATATATGACAAAGTAGATTAAGCCTACATTAGACAGAAACTATAGATATAAGTATATATATGATATTTGTTATTTTCATTGAAAATGTAGTCTGGATGAACCTGATGTTTTATAATATTCGTGATATCAACGAATTAATCGCATTTTTCTATCATCAAGATTAAATTCTTATCTCTTATCAACGCTTTTTTCACATTTCTCGTCGTCTGTAAGGTCTCCTCTGTTTTCGTCTTCGTTTTCTTCGCCTCTTTTCATTCTTTAAGAGTTAAGATTAATAAAAATCTTTATCTCGTGTATTCTAATCTGCCTTTCATTCAGTTTATACAAAACTGCGATTGTAAAAAAGCCGAATCATTCGTTTTTCATTCTTTGAAATTTGGATGGAATTCCTGCAAATCCAATTTCACACATTTGCACGGAGTTACAGAAATATATATATGTCGCATTGCTCGTCACTCGGTCGACTCTTCTTGTTAGATAGTTAGATTTAATCCTTGGCTCTCTCGACCTTGCTCTAATCTAGTATTAGACATTCTTTTTTTATCGCGTTCCTTTTCCCTTTCTATCTTCTGATCCATGGCTTATAGCTACTAATCCGGCATTAAAGCTCTTAGTGGTCTCATTCTCAATCTTCGCTTTATGACATTCATAATCTATATTCGTTCCTCTTCGTCTTTGATCATGTATACGCATTCAATTCTATTATTACAATGGGAAAAATTTGATTCGCTTCATTCCGATTTTTTTTCGGGAACAAATTTATAGATTCTTTCAAGACGTATGCATCCAAGTTACGCTTAACTTCATAAAAAAAATAAAAATTAATAATATTGTCCGTATTTCTTATGTGCATGCGCATTGCCTTTTATTTCGTTTGCATGATCAGCTAAATATCAAGCTAGCCTCCTTCTCTTTTGAACGTGAATTTCTGCTAAGCTGTTCGAACGACAAAATCTGGATTAAGGCAATAAATTAATTAATAAATAGCTCTAAATTTCTCAATAAGTGCAATTTATTTGTCGATGATTGAACGGCCAGCTTAACGGGGGTTCTTACTCGATCATATTTCCCGTTTCTGTCCGTGCGATAAAACTCTCTTGACTTTAAACACCAATTGAATTTTCCAATTTGTGCTTGCCGCACGATGACGGGTTTTTCGCTCTATCGTCTTTTCCATCTGTCGTATCGTGACTTTACAGTATTTTACAATCGTGACCAGAAATTTTCGCGTCTATAGTTTGTGCATTTTAATGGCACATTTATCTCTATCGTTTCCAATCGTGACATGAGCGAGGTATCGCTAATAAGAATCTGTGAATAATAAATAAATAATAAATACTGATTTATGGTATATAAAAATAGAGGTTAATATTTATGTAAATATATACAATATATAATACTATTAATAGATATATTTAAAAACATTCATATATCTATACAAAATTAAATCTTTTATATTATTTATTTTACACGTTTAATGTAGCAGTAGAATTGGCGTTTGATCCCATCTAATTCATAGCTCGTGAAAGTCTAAGTATCTATTGATGAAATTTTCACGAAAGACTTTTGCTATCGACCAGAAAGTGAAGCAAACCGCGAAAAAGAAGCGAGAGAAGAGCATACAAACTACTGTAACTAATACCCGTATTCATAGTCGTTCCTTATTTTAAGGACGGAGGAAGCTTCCATGAAGGATTCCTTGAATCTGCAAGGCCACCTTGTTTCTTAGATGGACCTCGAGTCTCCCTTTCAGAAGGAATATTTTAGGGATTTTTAGTGACCGACTGGAGGCAGCACCGTTTTATGCTGCCTGCAACTAATTTCATATAATACATATGAAAACTTTTTCGTATCTTCAAAAAATTCCACGGGATTTTCCCAATCGCGAATGTATCTTTTCGGAATCCGCCACAGAATCCGATTCTCTGGATTTTCGTCTTCAAATCCATCGTCAGAATCATTTAAAAATTCATTGTCCATTATCCCTTTTTTCTTTATACACTTTCAGTTTGAGAGCGCGACAACAAATAACCACAAAACCACAAATGTAACGAAACTAACTTTTTGAGGTTATATTTGGTTATATTCTGCGCATCGTCTGCTAAAAAGGTCGCATCCACTCCTCAAGGAAGCTCGTGACCTTCCTTGAGATAAGGGAACCAATAAGATTCCTTGTTCGGTCAAGGAAAGTTTATGAAACGTGGAACGAGGAACAAGGAATCCTTATTCCTCAAGGACGGACTATGAATACGGGTATTAGTCGCTCCGTATTCAGGCTTCTACTACTCGAGCCTGAGCGCAGCTCATATATTCCGTATATATTCGTCATATATATTCGCGTCGTTACTACTGAGAGATATTTGCTCTTTCGCGTTGATGCACTTCCGTGTTCATTTTCACAACTTTTTTTCTGGGACGAAGGTTCTTCATTTTTTAAAAATTTAGATAACAAATCAAAGAAAAAAATATTTAATATTAATATAATCACAATTCTCTGGTATCGAAAAATAAATATTTAAAGCAAAGATTTAATATCTTCTTAAATATGTCGTCTTTTCAAATAAGCGACCATTATTTGTGGAAAAAAATACAACTGATTTAGTGCAGTTTATGTATTAATTTCTCAAAAAATCAGAGCTGTTTTTTTTATATGCTCGCTTTAATGCCGATACTTTATTATCTCACTTTGTTTTTGTTGCGATGCGATAGAACGCGGCGTGGAAATGTATGTTTGCTCGCAACAACGCATTTATAAATATTTTACAACCGACTGTTCCCGGTGCACTTAAAACGCGTATGCCTGCATGTGTTTTATTAAGCATCGGCTGCAAGAATTGCTTCGCGCGATTAAGCAACACGTGGTAATAAATTGAAATTGTGAAAAGACGATAAAGGATACTCATCCATCACATACCAAAATTTTCATAAATCGTACAATTAATCTGGCAAGAGTCTATTAAGAGATTTAAAAAAAAAAAAAAAATTGCTTTGAAAATATTTCGCTGAATAAGTGTTACTATAAATCAATTGAAGATTTTGTTATTTACATTTTGTTATAATAAAAAATTGAATATAATAACACTATTACAGGAGAATAATAAAATAATTTATTATATATATAATTTAATTTTTCTGATCAATTAAACGAAATGATAGTTTTGTAAAACGTTTGTCAATTTTTTTATAACGCTGAAATTTTCTTATCGCGACGATGCAGGTCTGCTTCGCGACAAAACACGCTTTCGACACAGGCATTTTTATAGCGAGTGATCCATCAGGGTTATCGATGAATCTGATGAAAACGGACATGTTGCCGTCTTCGTGGTAGAATAGTCGATACATGTATGTCGACGGATAAAGCGTAGCTTTCGAGACGAAAAATCACATCTCTTTCACGTCATCGCGCATGACATTTTTCGCGTTATATATGCAACTTTTTAATACACCATTCGACGTATTGCGAAAATCGGAAATAGGAAAATTTATGAAATCATGATACGATCAGATTATATTTTTTGACGTAAGAAAAAAAGTGTTACACCTTAGCTCTCTCTTGACGCTTCATCGTTACATTTTTGAAACTCTTATTTATATCGAGACAGAAAATTGCATAAAATCCTTTATAGGATTGGTTCGCATTATGAATAAAAGCTTTGATTCCTCTTTTCCATTTATATGCATCTTCATCATCTTTATAATTTTTTTTTCTATTTTTTTTTTTTTTTTTCAATTTTCTCTAGGTCCTGTTCAATACTTGAAGATGTATTGTAAACTTTCATCTTTTCCATTCTGTAATTTTTTTATTTCGGTATGCTCGTTTTAAATCTATTTTCTGTTTCTAACGATGTTGCATTAAATTCGTTGAACTCTAAAAGTTTCACTTATTTCTCGTACGCTTTTATCATAGTATTTAGTTGTCGTTCTTCTAACAATCGAATTTTACGTTTAAAATCATTTAAAAGCAGGTTTTTTTATTAATCGATGCAAGGTTGAATTTTTTACATTATTATCTTTGCATGTAGTTGAAAATCTTTTATTGTCCGGTTTTCTTTATTAACGTATCGTCATGCTTTTTTGCGCTATCAGTGATGGTTTTTCCTTAGATTATCCCAGTTAAGCTTCCAAAATATATCTCTCAATTATATAATTAAAAATCTATATTTGCACGAGATACTTTTCAACAGCACGTTTACACATTTGCCGTATTATATTTTTACATGCATGAAAATAAATAATGAGAGCTTTCGGGCGACGAAAAACGGCTTGCGTGAAAAGGTTCTATTTGTCAAACGCTCGCTCGACTCCGCTTGAAAAATGGTAACTCATACAATTAAGTCCTTTCTAATTTTTACCACGTTTCATCGAGAGCGGCAATTAAGCGTCGAGCTACGCTGATGTTTTCTATTCGCGTCATTAGTTTCGTCGGGACTTCGTCGCGAGATTAACACATCGACAAAACGGTCGAATCGAGAATCGAAGAAGTGTACTCTTGGGAATGTAAGAATTGGAGTATTGGAGTTGCCACTCATATAATTTGGTATCAGTGTTAATTTTAAATTATAATGGATCGATATTATCTTATTCGACAACTGATAATTAAGCATATTAGGTCACTTATTTTCCGCATTTTCAATGCAAATTTCATTATCAATGGAAAAAGCCATTGCTATTAAAATAATATGTAATAATCCATTTAATGATTATTTTACGAAACTGTTCATTTTTGTTTCTGATATCTGTAAAAAACATTTTTCTCGGTAAGAAAATATGATGCAAAAAACAAAAATAGAGAATAAATAAAACGAGCTTTTTCTCCAAGAGAACATCGGTCATGATCGATCGGTTAGAGGGTTCAAAACACGAAAACAACCAATAATCTGGGACATGGAGTCGGCTTCTGAAATTCGGCGGTTCGAAAGGACATTTTCCAATCAATGTTATTGTTCAAAAAATTTCTAAGTATACATTGACTATAAAATTGCAAATATTTTATTATTTATTCCTCTATATATAAACAAAATGATAGATGAAATTATAAATGATTTTTAATCTATTAAAAATAAAAATTGGCAATATATGAGCGAAGCGCAATAAGTCGGGCGTACAAATGTAGGCGACGTATCGTCTCCGCATTGACGTGTTTTGATGATTATAAATGTATTACAGGATTTATATTTTTATGATTTTTATTTTGATTGATATGTCATAATATAGGTCCTTTATATTTATTATAACTTATTGTTGATGTCTATTTTCTTTATTTTCTTTAGATTACCTAAAATATAAAATTTCTACAAATTAATAATATAGATTACTTTACCAGGTATATAAATATGAAACCGGAATTTTTGTATAGAAAATACACGTTTATTGTATGAAAATGATAAAAAATATTTTATTCCAAGTATTGCCCATTGCTAGCTATACATTTTTCCCATCTCTCTGACAATTTGTGGATGCCACGCCAAAAAAACTGTTGCTCCTTTGAGGCAAACCAGTCATTGAGCCATTTTCGTACATTTTCGTAAGAAGTGAAGCGCTGCTCGGCAAGTGCGTGTCCCTTCGATGCAAATAAGTAGTAATCGGATGGAGCCAAGTCTGGTGAGTAAGCCGCATGCGAAAGTATTTCCCAACTAAACGCCTCAATCGTTTCCTTGACCGGTTTTGCTGTGCGTGATGGTGCATTATCATGAAGCAAAATCACTTTGTGTTGCCTTTTTTGATATTCTGGTCGTTTTTCACGCAAAGCTTGATTCAAATCGAGTTGTTGTTGCGTTTGAGCGTCATCCTCATCCAACAATGTTTGTAATTTGCTGTCTTCAAACTTTTTCGGTGGTCTTCCACGTTCTTCGTTTCTCACGTCAAAATCGCCACTTTTGAATTTTTTAAACCACTCAAAGCACTGTGATTTACCAAGAGCATGCTCACCGTAAGCTTCGACAAGCATTCGATGCGATTCTGCAGCAGTTTTCTTCAAATGGTAACAGAAAATCAATGCTGTCCGCAAATCGTAGTTTCCAGGCACAAAATTCGACATGTTCAACGTTATTAAAAACTATGCTGTTGTATGAAACTTGTATTGTTGTGAGTTGAAAATCTTTATCAGATGTCAAAACAAGAAAATGGCGCCAATGACGCGGTTTGACGGTAACTACATTGACAGCTAGGGCCAGCTATGGGTAAATTCCGGTTTCATATTTATATACCTGGTATATCTCGTGAATTTATTCTATTGAAATTCTTTCTTTTTTCTGTAATATTTATTTTTTAATATTATATAAAAATCTCTTACTCTCGATGTTTTAAGAAGGAAGTAATTTCACATTGTTTCTTTTATAAAGAGAGCCGTTGTCTCATTATCGACCATTTCGGTTGTTCCATTTCATTCGGCTTTTATCTCCTTTTTGGCTGTTTTTCTTTCCTTGAAATCTATAGATACAGAGTCGCGATTTTACGGGGAAACCTGATCATGGACCACAACGATCGGATTTCCTGTTACGAGATTGCGTTGTAATTATAATACCTGCAACGGTTCATCTTGAACATTACAAACCTCCCCTTATCGAAATCTTTGAAACGTGATCCCGTTCAATGATTTTAATGTCTCTTCTGATTAGTAATATTAATTTTAGTAAACCTTAATTTTTTGTTGTTTTTATTAATTTAACGCTACGTTTCTATTTAAATTAATGACTACTGTAACTTGGAAATGTCTATTTGGAAATTTTATCGTTATATTGAATCTAATCACATATTGTACCGAGTAAACTAAAACGAACGTTCGTACAGTCTCTTATCTGACTCATTGTGTGTCATTAAAAATTGCTAATAAACTAGCTATTGTTTCGTGTGCAACAAAAATCTTAAATACAGAATCGCTAACGAGTCTTCGATTTGAATCTGTTCGGTCGTTTATTATTACGACTGTGAATTCGACCGCGTGCTTTGACACGATCGAGTACAATAGCGTGACATATTCTGACAACTTAGTGATTAATTCGTAAGTAGATCGAAAGTCGCCCGGCGGAATCGCTTTTGTCTCGTTCTTAATGACTCTCGTCGGCGAGTCGCATAGTGCTCGTGCCAATTAACGTAACGGAAAATACACGCTATTAGTACGGTCATATTTTATGCGTATGTCGGGATAGTCTCCCGCGCTTAAAGTTTTTAAGCATCCCTCAAGAGCGACGTTGAATAATGCGCTCATCTTATTGAACGCGCTTGCGGTATCGAACTTTCAAATATTATCTGCGATCGATTTTTCCGAGTCTTGAAATTGGCATAATTTCGATATTACAATATTTGCGAAATGAATTTAATACTTTAAAATATAAAAATTTTTTTACAACGAATGAAAGGATATATATACTCTAGAATTATACAAAATTTTGAAAACTTTCTTCTAATTTGAAGTAATTTCAAGATTTTAACTAGTTTTCGCGATAATTTAAAATGCATCCTCAAAAAATTAGCAAATCCCATTTTTTTATCCTTGTTACTTAAAAATAATTCTTTTATCATGACTTCTTGATGCGATTGCGACATTATTCAATAACTTAATCTCGTCGCGATATAATCCTTTCTTATTATGTTAATTGAAAGTTGATGAAAATCTGCTGAAAGAAAGCAATAAGGTAAAGGAAAGAGAAAAAAAGCATGTAATTTACGGGAATGAGGATTTAGTGCCGCATCCATTGCGGTTTATATAGATTATGCACGTTCAGCGTTTGTATATTATTGTAACGTTGTTTCAAATAGTACGTCACTAAAGCATGATTCTGTTTTTCAAATTATTTCGCCTGATCTTCTTCTTCTTTTTTTTTTCTTGTTTAGGAAACCAACGTTGACAATCGCAAATTTTTAAAAAATAAGGAATATTTATTTTGGATAAAAAAGAAAACGATTTTCTGTTATACATTTTCAATCAGTAAAATTGCTTATCATTCGATATCTCTGCAATATTATTTATGCTCACAATTTATTTACATAAAATAGAAATGGGTATTTATTTTAACTGATACCGCGAGCAGCAACCAAAACAAATATAATAAAATACATCGTAAATTAATCATTTGGATTTTGATCGCGGAAAAGAGATACGAAGTATATAAATAAATAAAAGTACATCGTACATCGAAAACAGAGAGAGAGAGAGAGAGAGAGAGAGAGAGAGAGAGAGTGTTACTTCTGTCTCTGGCAATTTCTTTTTTTTCTTTCTTTCTTTTTTTTTTTATTATCAGAGCGTTGAGTTTACCTCGTCACGTTTTATGATGAAACTTTTATCCCTGTTTATTTTGACTTCCGTAGATAAGTAGGTAGTTCTTGATCTCATTGAAAACAAATCAACAATCGTGTTGACGTCGCAAGAGGTACTTTAGACAGGACCTATGTCGAAGTTTCATCGAGTTTTTTGTGTAGTCTAATTAAATTGCGCGAATCACAAATGCGATCGTTATGAAAGTTTTCACGTTCGTGGATTAAAGTAGAGCGAGCTTCAAAAATGGCCTGCAAAAAAAAAAAGCGACTTCATGAAACGTTCTATACGAGTTTAAGAGATGATAAAATCCACGGCAAAGAAAAGTGCACGTGAGTTTTATAATTATGTTACGCTTACGAAAGATGATCAACGTCACGGTAATCGCACTTCGCTTTATTCCTCTCTTTTTAATCGTGTTTTTTAGAAAAGAACAATTAAACGAGGATTAAAATCAACATTAATGAAATAGATCTCATTAACGTTATATTAAACATTTTTCATTTCTTCCGAGACAATTAACACGCGTTCGCATTTTGACGCGAGAGATGCATTTCATGGGATTGACAATTCGCACGACGCATCGCGTTCTTTCTGCGACGAAATAAGATTTGTCTCTTCTCTTGTATGGTCATGCATTGTCTGTCTTCTTTCAAGCTTGAAGTAGTAAAAGCGAACGGGACAAACGACCAAACGAACGACGAACGCTCCCGTCGTCGAAATGGCACAAGTCTTTTTCGCGAAATCGTTTCATTCGGTCCTTTGTTCTCGCGTTTTCGTTTCAGCCAGCGTTGTTGTGTGCGTTTATTGTGGCGCCCATCGAGGATGCATTTTACACACGTACATAGACGCGAACAAAATACATTTGCGTCGCTCCGGAAATGCGCGTAAGTATGCACGTGGCACGTCAATTATCACCTAATTTACGTGATCAGTTACCATGGCGATGCTCAATTTAGCTCCTTGCAATTTTATCGTTCTCGAAATTATAAGACTCTCGATGCACTATATTGCATTTCGCGTGTTTTCACACGAGCGATTAAAATCTGTCCTTGTTGAAAATTGACATCGTTCTATTATTATCCGGGATATCATTATTCTGAACGAAATGTTCATCGAAATAATGCCGATATCTTCCATGAAAGCATAAGTTTTATATTTAAGTACCTACATTTGCGTTGTAAGATTTAAACGTTTAAAATTAAAAAAAAAAAAAAAAAATTTAAATCTTTCGCGCGCGCGCGGAGATGATAAACAATGAATGAAATAATAATGAGCAAGGATGATACGGCAAAGAAAAGCTTTTTGCGAAGCTCGTAAATTCTGCTGAGTAATTCTTATTCTACGCTACACTCGACATAGACTATAAAAATATACTTATAAACATTTGTGGAGAAAAAGAATACGGAGGAAGATAAAAAATAAAGTAAAATTAAAATTTACAAGATATTAGAGTTTTGATTTATAATACATATATATTTTAAGAAGCTATATATATTAAAAATTATAATAAATTTAATATTTTAATAATTATTTAATTGTGTATTAATTTGGTTATTTTGTTATTACTTTAGCCCGATATGTATGCAGGAAACTCGATAAGCTCGTTCCTCGTTTTTCTTCACGAGAAATATAATTCTGCATTTGATTTCCGCAGAGTTCGATAATCGATGATTACACGGCATTTTTTTTCCGGAAAAAAAAGAAGATAAGAACGGATATTAACGTGGAATGCAAAAACAGGGCTATAATTTTTAATCGAGGAGGGTGCGAAACAAATCGCGCGAAAAATTCGATGTAAAGTTTCGCCGATATTCCCATAACTTCTATGTCGACGAAAACAAATCGGACAACGATTTCGAACGGCATGGCTGGAAAAAAAACGATAAAAAGATTCTCGCAAAATAAAAGAGAAAATAAGCCTTAAATAAAACATTGTTGAGAAATCTCATTATATATACAATATTTATAGTCAGAAATTTTTTTTAATTATATTAATATTTATATACTCAATAATGAATTGCGAGATTGCTTAAATCTGTCGGCACAGATAATAAACGACGTCGTTTTTCAGGTTGTCTCTACTTACGGGTTAATAAGCCAGGTAAAAGGGTTGCTTTCGCGAGAACTTAGGTTTATTAAATATTCCACTATCTCCCGTGGGACACGCTCCCTCCCCGCTGTAATTTCTATTTGCTCGATTCTCGGACGAGAGAAAAGGAGAAGAGAGTTTTTGCGATGAGAAAAACGAAGGGACGATATGGTGTCGACCCTTATCTTAGCCACTCACTCGACAATCTTTTCCACTCGAAAAGTATAACTCGATCTCGTCTCGTCGTGGGCAGCCCCGTCGACGATCACGAGGATCATTCCGAAGGGTCGACCCGTGTGTGTATCTTAATAGCCGCAGTAACTATCGATTTTTGTTACTAAAATAATTTAGCCCAAATATAGCCTGCGGTGTAAACTATTCGCGTTGTGACGCCACGTTAACGTTAAATAAAGAAATAAAGATAAAGAGCCTTTGGGCTGAAGAAATTGCGTGAAAGATAATCGAACCATTATGTCGACAAGTAATAAAATAATAGAAAATCTCTCTCGAATCGAAATAAAGATACCAGCATTTCTATTGATAGTAATGATAAATTATATATACTTAGCATTTTAACACATTTTCTATAAAAATTATAATTGATATTTTCAGAGATAATTTTATTCATTTTAACATATTTTCTTTAAAAACTATAATTGATACTTTTAGAGATAATTTATACTTGTTGTTTCTGCTGCATAAGGTAGAATTGGACGTGCGGCTGTTTTATCAGACTTTGCTCTATGTTGATACGAACTTGTTCTGGGGTAAAAAATTCAATAGCATATCTCTAAAAATATTTTCTCATAATTAACTCGTACGCGAGACAGCTACTTTATAGACATCTAATTCTCATATAATTATATTAAGCGAATAGTTGTGAATTTTAGAATTAATATAGCGTTTCTCGGGACTAGTATCGAGTGGTTTGTACTAGCTACGCCAGCGAGGAACTTCAATTTATCTTGCACGCAATGCAGTGTTACGACGTTTACCAGGTATATAAATATGAAACCGGAATTTGCCCATAGCTGGCCCTAGCTGTCAATGTAGTTACCGTCAAACCGCGTCATTGGCGCCATTTTCTTGTTTTGACATCTGATAAAGATTTTCAACTCACAACAATACAAGTTTCATACAACAGCATAGTTTTTAATAGCGTTGAACATGTCGAATTTTGTGCCTAGAAACTACGATTTGCGGATAGCATTGATTTTCTGTTACCATTTGAAGAAAACTGCTGCAGAATCGCATCGAATGCTTGTCGAAGCTTACGGTGAGCATGCTCTTGGTAAATCACAGTGCTTTGAGTGGTTTAAAAAATTCAAAAGTGGCGATTTTGACGTGAGAAACGAAGAACGTGAAAGACCACCGAAAAAGTTTGAAGACAGCGAATTGCAAACATTGTTGGATGAGGATGACGCTCAAACGCAACAACAACTCGATTTGAATCAAGCTTTGCGTGAAAAACGACCAGAATATCAAAAAAGGCAACACAAAGTGATTTTGCTTCATGATAATGCACCATCACGCACAGCAAAACCGGTCAAGGAAACGATTGAGGCGTTTAGTTGGGAAATACTTTCGCATACGGCTTACTCACCAGACTTGGCTCCATCCGATTACTACTTATTTGCATCGATGGGACACGCGCTTGCCGAGCATAGCTTCACTTCTTACGAAAATGTACGAAAATGGCTCGATGACTAGTTTGCCTCAAAGGAGCAACAGTTTTTTTGGCGTGGCATCCACAAATTGTCAGAGAGATGGGAAAAATGTATAGCTAGCAATGGGCAATACTTGGAATAAAATATTTTTTATCATTTTCATACAATAAACGTGTATTTTCTATACAAAAATTCCGGTTTCGTATTTATATACCTGGTATACGTGCTAGACGTATTCTAAGTTTTGTTGAGGTGCACAGCTTCCAAACTCCGTTCGCGTAATGGAGGAGGATAAAAATAATTAGATACCTCGAGCAATCTCTATAAACGTGCAACTGTTTGTCAAGTCGGATGCGTACAAAAGTTCGAGTTGGTGGAATAGAAAACGAATTCAAGCGCATTCGCCTTCTTTCAAACTGATTGCCGCGATAATAACCGCGAAAGATAATAATCGCGAAAGAGCCTTATTCCGCGATGAGATTGGATTATAATGCGAACGATTATGTGGTCTCCGCAAAATGCAACGCCGACGTTGATTACGTCGTGACGCGCAGAGAACACACGTTATACATATATGTGTACTGGTTGTGAGGTGGAAAAAGCGGCGAAAGGCTTTGTCGATGCTGTCGTGGTTGCGCGTCAGGGATTTCGTCGGGTAACACGCGACGAAGGTACCCGAAAGGGATGCTCTTTCGCTAAAATCACGGGGCGAAGGGAGAGACGCCAATGAGGTTAAATAGGAAGGAGAGCTCTCGGTGAAAATCTTGTCTCGCCGCATTTCCATCTCGCGGGATTACCATCGATTCTCGTACAATCGGCAACTCGTTCGCGAAGGGAAAAGAAATTACGGGGCGGAGAAACCAATTCAGACGAATTCGCTCGCAGAAGAAATGGCATTAGAGAATTTTTCGCGACAGCGAACGACATATTGTAGCTTTTAATCAATAACATTCGATCTCGCGTTATTCACTTTGCATATTCAGTATCGATAAATAATTTTATTAATATCTCAAATTAATCAAAGTTACCTAATTTTAATAGAGAGTGTTAACAAGTTCAAATTTAATTAATTGTACATTTACCTTCACTATATACGTGAAAGTATTTTGGTTTATTCAATATCATAATATATTAATTTACTGGATTTATAGAAATGAAAAATCACATGCTAAATTAAACCTTGATGAAAATGAAAAGCCATGATGAATAAAAATATTAATTGTTTGAAATTATATTAAATCGAACGACGCTACGACAAGTAAATAGAAAAACATACTTACTGGCATGTCAACAGTTTCGCGACAGCGAACAACATATTGTAACTTCTAATCAATAACATTCGATCTCGCCTTGTTTACTTGCTCTCCAATATAAAGTTTTATCAAACTCAATCGAAATATATCGCATATTTATAGATTGATTCATATATTATTTGATTAAGTGTATAATATATATAATACATATATAGAGTGTTTATAAAGTCTGTTCCCATCCTCTATATTTCGGAAACGGTTCAAAATTATGACAAATCCTAAAAAAAAAAAAAAAAAAGTTCAAAGTGTAAAAATGTTCGTCTTTTCAAATCCTTTCCATAAAAAAATTCAGATTATTACAAAAGGAAATAATGAATACATTTTTCTTTTTTGCAAACGTTAAAAAATTTTTAAATTAGAATTTTTTTTATTTCCGCGATATATCTTTTATTGATAAACTTTGCGTCTTTCTTCTTTCTAACTCTTCAACTTTTGATATTTAATATTAAATACCTTGGATTTAGGAAACTATTGCAATAAATCTGCCAGCGCGAAGAAATTCCAACCGGCACAAACTGCGTAGAAGAAATTTATGATTTTCTATACAATTGTGTCGATCATATATAAAGTTATGTATGATCAATTTAGATTAATATTTTTGCAGATGCTGATTAAAAAAATCAAGTAAATATATATCTTATTACGTCAAACAGAAAAAAGTTTAGCTTTAGCGAAAACAATAAGAAAAATAAAAATATGTATATATAATTTTATATTAAAATATTATATATATAAATTTATAATTTTTTTTTTTCTCATATTACGCGAATTATACTTTAAAATTCTTAATCGCATGATTAATACATTATCAAAACCGTTGTATATTTTTTATAAAATTTAGAAAAATTTAATAATTAATTAATTTTGATTAAGATTTATTTAACTTTCTCTTATATTTTAATAATATTCTGCAATCAAAAACGATCGATGAAGATGCATCTTGTGTCTTTATAAAAAAAAAAAAAAAGTTTATCATTAATTCTCTTCTTTTTCGCATTTTATCATTTCTTTCTTGCCTTCGCTTTCGCACTTCGCGATGTTTGCCTTCAATATTCATTTTGAGAAAAAGCTTCTCGACTCCGACGACGGACATGTCCGTATCTTGTTGTACTTCCGTCGTCTTCATTTCCGCACCAGGGCCTGGCTTCTACGTTCCGCAAATAAACGGCAGCTGTACGATATCACAAATTGTCACGGTTCTCTTTTCGCATTTCCGCTCGATTAGACGCGGTCCATCAATGTGCACAAGATGGCGGGTAAAGTGATTTTACAAAGAGGCACTTAAGATGATGTTCCCAACAAACGGGCGCGAGATAAACTGCGCAAAATGTTGCACCTAGCGTCATAATCGACGCGGAGAAAGCGCGTGTGCCGTTATAAATGTACGTAAAGTTCTCGTACATATCATCTTCCTTTAAAAATTCGTGCATGAACGATCAATTTTAATTACACATAAAAAGAAATCTAATTTTATTCTACAATTTTACACATCAATAAATGTATCAAGAAATATTATTAATTTAGTCAATCAAATGAAAATATTATTATATCACTTTTGGCTTGACATTTGATGATCTTCTTCAATTTTTGCCCACGAGGGTTTTTCCTTATACACATATTCGTCGATGATATATAACTTATACCCGTATTCATAGTCCGTCCTTGAGGAATAAGGATTCCTTGTTCCTCGTTCCACGTTTCATAAACTTTCCTTGACCGAACAAGGAATCTCATTGGCTCCCTTATCTCAAGGAAGGTCACGAGCTTCCTTGAGGAGTGATGCGACCTTTTTAGCAGACGATACGCAGAATATAACCAAATATAACCTCCAAAAGTTAGTTTCGTTACATTTGTGGTTTTGTGGTTATTTGTTGTCGCGCTCTCAAACTGAAAGTGTATAAAGGAAAAAGGGATAATGGACAATGAATTTTTAAATGATTCTGACGATGGATTTGAAGACGAAAATCCAGAGAATCGGATTCTGTGGCGGATTCCGAAAAGATACATTCGCGATTGGGAAAATTCCGTGGAATTTTTTGAAGATACGAAAAAGTTTTCATATGTATTATATGAAATTAGTTGCAGGCAGCATAAAACGGTGCTGCCTCCAGTCGGTCACTAAAAATCCCTAAAATATTCCTTCCTTCTGAAAGGGAGACTCGAGGTCCGTCTATGAAACAAGGTGGCCTTGCAGATTCAAAGAATCCTTCATGGAGGCTTCCTCCGTCCTTAAAATAAGGAAGGACTATGAATACGGGTATTAATCAATAATTGTTGTTTTTTTTTCCATGTCTGCCGTTTATGATTTAAATTTTTTGAATAATGAGCACATCTAATCTCGTTCAAATATCGTTTAAGGAAGCCGATCGACGCAATTCAAATTAATGAGAGAAAAATAGAAATTTTGTTTCGCATGTTTTGTAGAATTTACGAAAGAAACCACAAAATACAATCATATATTTTTATTAATTTTCTAAAAATATAAAATAAATAAAATTTTAATAATAAATTTGCCTTGCTCGCAATATGTATTGTATATAATATTGACATTTTTACATATACATATCATATTTTTTTTTTAAATAATACATTTTGATATTTTTAAATTATTGTCACGTAAAACCGATGCGATGAAATGAAATTTTTTATCGTCGAAAGTCCCGCAAGGATATATCGTTCATACGAATCGCATGAACACTTGTGAGCGTTTTTATCCACGATGCATTTCGTTGGCGTAATATTCCGCTTCCGGCGAATCCCTATCTCGATCGTTCGAGCTCTTCGACTGTCACGTATTGATTCTTTTTCTGTTATGATTCCTAAAAACATTAATGACAATCACACGTGTTACCTACCTCGCATATAAATCTGCAGTTTATGACGCAGTGCGGTTCTGCGCAACAACGCTCATCTTAAGGTAGGGATGTATACTGTGAGTGAAAAAAAAAGCGAATGCGAATGTTCGCTTAAAATTCCGAAGATGTACGAAAGACTCTTCGAATTTATTCGATTGTGAAGGCGATACGTCAAAAAATATTCGTATACGCATAAAAGTATGACGCGAATGTTTGATACGACGCGAAAAGAAAGGAGCAAACGAACTGTTCGTTCGTTCAGTGTATAACCATTTTTACGATATACAGGAGATACGACAGCGACAATCTCGGTACATCGGTCATTTTACATGCGCGGATTATCAACGTGGGATTTTTCTCTACGACTTGAAAAAAAAATAAAAGATTATCCGGAATATCCGACTGAAAGTTCGAAACAAAGTCTCCGGAAAATCTTATTTGCCTCACGACGCTCCTTTATAGTAATTAGTACTTAATTAACTCGAGAATAACATGAAAAGTTTCTTAATTTTTATCTCTACTTTACGAGAGAATTTATTCGATAAGCCATGGGAACAAATAATCAGATTACAAATTGTCAATAATAAGTCTCTTTCTCTCTCTCTCTCTCTCTCTCTCTCTTGTAAATTAGATGCGATAAATAATTTCGAAAGAAAAAAACAAAATTCTTGATATATAAGAATTATTATCTCTTCTAATATCTTTAATAAATTCAATAATTTATACATTCTGTTTACGTATGCATGTTTTAAAATACAAGAATCGATATACGTTTTCAGTTAACACCTTTCTTTTTCTTTTTTCTGATTCTTGTGCAGTTTACATAACAAACACTATTTTTTTCGACATTTAGTGATCAGAGAGACACAGCTATTTTTTTTTTATTTTTTACTCTCTATATCTTCAACGCTGAAGAATTTAAAGTATTAAAACCAATTACCCGATCCACTCGCATCGATAATTATCCCAATTTATAATATCCGAATTTTCTGTGTACAAATCCGGGCGTGATTTCATGCGATCGATAACTATTTTGCTAATCCCAATAAACCCATACTCGCGAAGTTTCTACACAATGGACATTTTAATATTTTGCAAAACAATTTTCATCAACAGTTCGAATAACGAACCCGAGAAGAGATTCTCCAATCTATAATATTAGTTTTACTATTTTTCGCACATGTGCACACGCATAACGAGAAGTGTTACTTGAAAACGTGTTTATAGATGCAATCGAGCACCCATCGAATTTTAATGTCTTCGAATATTTCAATAACAAATTGTTTTTTAAAATAAGCAAACAAATTTTGAAAAGGAGAAATTTACTAATAAATAAAAATAGAAGAAAAAAAGTAAGCGCAATAGAAATCTTTCAAAATACAAAGGTAGATCTTACATTCGCGAACAAAAATGTTAGACGAATATGTGTTGTCAGTCGTACGCAACAATATCCCAAGTTCGTTCTTATCGTCCATCTGTCATGTGAAAAAGGACATTCCCTCACGTTACCATTAGGTATCGTGCGCCATTAGGTATAATACGTATATACGTGTCACGTTTTTTTGTTTTTTTTTTCGAGCGCCGAAAATACCTAGAATGACCCTCGGTAGACACGGACAGGTGGATTCTCGTAAATAACGACTTTACTTTCTCATTTCCTGCGGTGAAAAAATAGCCGACGGATATTTTATTCAATGGGCCGGCACGTCGTACGAGATTTTCATATAATGATGATACACGAAAG
This sequence comes from Polyergus mexicanus, assembly GCF_030449975.1. Classification (NCBI taxonomy): domain Eukaryota; kingdom Metazoa; phylum Arthropoda; class Insecta; order Hymenoptera; family Formicidae; genus Polyergus; species Polyergus mexicanus. The sequence goes on from NW_027223329.1 coordinate 6,913,372, forward strand.
AAAGAACGCCAAATTACATCGATAACAAGACTTTCTTAAATGATTTATAAATGTTTCTAGATATGCTTTATGCGAGAAAAAAAGAATGGTAAATGGCAAAACGATGTGAAACTGGCGCCTGACTTTATGAAAAATAAAAATTAATAAGTTTAATAAATTAATATAATGGTAAATAAATATAAGTTTAAATTAATATAATTTATTTTTACTTTGTTTGTATCGCCATTTATTTCATTCGTATTTCAGATAATTCGAAATTATAATATTTTTTCAATTTTTGATATAACGTTAAAATAGAAAACCGATTATTTTTAAAATATCGTACAATGAGTTTGATAGAGTCTGATGTCTCGCATAATCCGTTGAGAGAAATTGCATAAACTATATTTCGCAAGCTGCACTTTGAAATGTTTGTCAAAGCGGTATTTGCATATTTATTTATGCATATTTTGTTTCGTATATTTGTGCAATGGGGTGAATAAAATAATATGAAAAAATATCTTACTGATATATGGTAGAATGAAAAATTTTATTGACGAAATATGTAAAAAATTATTAATATAATTATATTTTTTTAATGAATATATGCATGACGCCCAGTATAATCGTCAAATGGATTACACAGTATATAAACCGATTAGTGTAGAGAGCCAGGTAGCATCTTTCATTTTATCCAGGCTAAACGCGTGGAAGTTGTAGCTTGAAAGATTAAACGGACGGGAAGTGCACATACAAAATATTATTTTTATCTCTTTTACACAATTTATCTTTAGCAGCATATAAAATGTTAACATAATTTTTATTCTAACTGAAAAAAATTATTAAGGTAAAATAATCTGACAAAATATGTTTTGCGAGAGTGCTTCGTAATATACGTAAATTATGCAAACAGTAATAAAGCTTACTGCGCTACTTACCGTTATTAATTTAATTTTAATACCTCTTTACAATCACTTTTTGCGTCACAATATGGATTCTATAGTCGGGCAAAAATTCGTTTATGTACGCCCACGTGGTGTAAATCGTTATCATATTGGGTTGAGTAAAAAGTTATTGCGTATTTTTTGTATGTTTTTCAAAGTCATTTATTTATATAAAGAACAAAGATCAATCAATGATATATTTTCCGTTTTGTTCGATGACCTTTTGCCATCTTTCGGTAAGCTTCATAATTCCCCGTTCGTAAAAGGACCTATCTTTATTGGCGAAAAACTGAACAAGGTGCTGATTTACCGCCTCATCTGAATTTAACGTTATTCCACGCAAAGAGTTTTGAAGAAAGCGAAACAAGTAGAAGTCTGACGGCGCAAGGTCAGGCGAGTATGCTGGGTGGGGCAACACATCCCATCCAAGCTCCAATAATTTTTGACGGGTCGCCAAAGATGTGTGTGGTCTCGCGTTGTCGTGATGGAACACAACTCCTTTACGATTGACGAGCTCCGGACGTTTTTGGACGACAGATTCGTTCAAACTGTCCAATTGCCGACAGTACACATCCGAATTGATTGTTCGGTTCCTTGGTAGGAGCTCAAAAAACACCACCTTCCAATCCCACCACACTGAGAGCATAACCTTCCTCTGATGAAGTTCTGCTTTTGAAGTCGTTTGAGGCGAATCATCACGTCGGGACCAAGACCGTTTGCGTTCCACATTGTTGTAAACAATCCACTTCTCATCACCAGTTATCATTCGTTTCAAAAAAGGATCGTTTTCTTCACGTTTCATGAGCATATCGCAGATGTTTATACGCGCCGTCAAATGAACTTCTTTGAGTTCATGAGGAATCCAAATATCGAGCTTGCTTACGTATCCCAGCTTCTTTAGGTGGACGTGAACACTTTTTTGACTGATCTTCAATGTTTCTGCAATCTCTCGTGTCGTGTAAAGTGGGTTTGACTTGATCAATGCCTTTATTTTGTCGTCATCAACCTCGGTGGGCCTTCCTCACCGAGGAGCATCTTTGAGATCAAAATCACCAGCGCGGAATTTCTTGAACCAGTTTTGGCACTGACGTTCTTGTAGAGCATCGTCACCGTAAACTTTACGCAATTTTTCACAAGCTTGATGCGCGTTCTTCCCTTTACGGAAGTAAAGCAGTAAAATATGGCGAAAATGCACAGTTTGTTCTTCCATCTTCAACTTGTTGTAAAATCTCCAAAACTCAACCAAATCGCTCATTTTTTTTTAGAATGAAGCTTAAACCGTCAGCTGTTAAACGATATATGACAAACATATGTGTGAATGACTCTAGTACTGCCAAAACTGAACTAATGCCATCTGTTGCAAAAATACACAATGACTTTTTACTCAACCCAATATATCGTATCGCAAGCGTCGTCGACATCGATGACGTTTTCGTTATCGCTCTTTGGTGGCCCTCCGCGAAGGTGCTTCGGAAAGATACGTCGTTAAAAAACGGACTCGTATAATCAATTTGAAACATGACGAACATTGGTTATCGATGTTAACGAACGCGAATTCGTATCATAAACGATTCGCCTCGATCCGTTCACCGGGACATCGGAATTCGCCATCAGCCGCTCATCGCGAAAGACGGAAGCTACACGTCTACGCTTATTTAAATACCCTTTTATTTTTGACGATTCGCGCCTATAACGGTTTTGTTTGAATTTTACACATCGTTGAACATTTAAATGATTCGAGCGTGGAACAAAGGATGAGAAGCGAATCGATGTCTCCTTTGATAACGATGTCGGCGCCAGAGGGATAATCCAATCGCACGTGGTGCGGATTTAAAATCTGCATGTCCGTCAAGCTCTGGAGATTGAAGGCAGGTAGGTAGCCTAGCTCGCGCGAAATAATAGAATAAAACTTAATAATCGAATGGAAAACTCCTTGCGAGATCTTTGAGATCTCTTACAATATTTATATGTCAACTATTTTAATAAATGAGAGTTTTCCGTATTTTATGATTTATATTGAGAGATCGGTCTAGTGTTGTAGCGTCTGTCTCTTGCAAGGAAACTAAATTCAGTTTAACAATCTGAAAGAGAACAATGTAACCTCAAGCGCGATCATGTTTTATTGTTGTTGATTATCGTAAAATTTTTACGATTTGTTGGTCAATTCTTGGAACTCGGTATGATTTCACGATTCCTCGTCAAATTTTACGGAAGTATTTACGGAATATTATAAAAAGGGGCGCATACCGTAAATATATATATAGAGCAAGAATTCACGCAAGATTTATAAACAAATTTCATTGCTTTTTCCGCAACGTTAAAAAATTTCAGCTGCAAAAATACAACGTAACTTTTCACTGATTAATATTCAAGAACATTGTAATAGTGTGTTGTAATAGAAGATTGTGAAATCACGTGAGCATTTCTTCTAACGACTGGATCGCAATCTTCAATTAATTTATAACAGCTTGACACAGCTCTTTTTACAAAAGCTAATTCGACTCTCCGCGATAGTACTCTGAATCTCTCTTGCAAAAGTGACCCGCGGTCGCTGCACTTTGTTAATTAACCGCGTTGCAGAAATGCGTGATTTCTTTTTACGCGTGTCACTTTAAATCGCTTTGCGAAACGTTCTTTAATAACTAAAGAGTTATCTTTTATTGCGAGGTCTACCTAAAAGATAAGGTCCTCTACGATGTTAGAATTGTTGTATGTATTTTACCCGGCGGTGCGAAAAGCGATTACGATTTATTTTTTATAGCGTGACGTGTAGCTCAGCCGATGAAATCGTGATATCAACGAAATCATGATATTATTCTCTCGAATGTAAAAATAACCAATTAAATAAATTAGTAATATACCGATGGTGGCGTAAAACGCGCATCGCGTCTTTCAACAACAAGGTTTGCATTTGAATGAAATTACGATATAGGATCCGTTACATAACATTCCTTTTATCTAAATCAACAGTTTTCGCTAATCTATTTAAACTTAATCCAATATCATTTGTATCTTGAATCTCTCTATCGACTATAAACACGTTAGTTATATTTTTTAAACAATTTCATTTTTGTACTTTTAAAAGATATTGCGAAAAAGATATAAGTAACAATTTTTTGATAATTTAATAACGTTTATCTAAAACACTTTTAATCTTTGAGATATAATTTTTCTTTATTAAAAATTTTAAAGATGGAAAACGCTATAATTAATTCAAGCTTTCTCTCAATGACTTTTATATGATTATTGATATCAAATATCTTATAATATGTGACTTTTTATTAATATTAAGTTATTTTCAGGGTTGGGAAGTAACGCGTTACTTGTAACGCCGTTACCGTTACAGTTACTTTTTTTCGGTAACTGTAACGGTAATGGCGTTACAAATTTTATTTGTAATGGAAAAAGTAACTTCGTTACATTTTTCGGTAACGAGTAACGAATTTAACAGTTACTTTTATCGTTACTTTTTTCAAATTTTTTGATTTATTTAAGATATTATTCTTGCTATTGTGCGTCATAAAATTTTTATCCTAACCGTAAAGCCGTAAGCAAATCGACCAATTAGCATTCTTATTATGTTGTAATCTCATTTACTACCAGTTCTAAGTATCTTGCAACGAAAATTAGAAAATCTCAATAAATCTGACCTTATAGATTGCCATTCATTAGTTGAAGCTATTCAGCAAGGTTTAAATAAAAGGTAACTTATTAATTTGATTAATACATATGTTATTTAATTTTAAATAAGGATTTAATTGAAAAATATTATTTTATTTTAAACTATTGATTCAAAAGTATCAATTTCAATAAAACAAACAATGTCGCTTAATTTACTATATTTGATTTTAGATTTCTTACAATATTTGAAACAAAAGAATTAATAATAGCAGCATGTTTACATCCAATATTTAAGTTAAACTGGTTAACCGGAGAAAAAAGAAAACGTGCTGAAAATTACTTGGAGGATTTATTGGGAATCCGATCAACTGAAAATTCTTCAAAAGCTGGAAAATCTGACGATCACGATGATTTTTTCATTTTTGAGCAAAAAACGGTGCAAAATGAATCTGAACAAGAAGAATTGCAACGGTTTTTAAAATCAAATAATTGTAATATAGAAATGTTAAACGACTATCCAAAACTTAAAAAACTTTTTATTAAATATAATACAGCTCTACCAAGCAGTGCATCTGTAAAAAGAATGTTTAGCATCGGTGGCTCTGTATTAACACCACAAAGAGGGCATTTAAATGATGATACTATGGAGCAACAAATTTTATTAAAAATTAATAAAGAATTTCGATAAAATTTAACCATTTATTTTGTAATAAACCTTGAATAAGATCTTGCTTACAATTTTTTAAAAGTTTTTCTTATGCAAAATAATTTATTAGTTTGTATTGTAAAAAAGTAACGGAAATTGTAACGACTCGTTACTTTTTAGTAACTGTAAGGGTAACGAGTTACTTTTTAAAATTGGTAACGAGTAACGGTAACGAGTTACTTTTTAGAAAAAATAACGGTAACGGTAACGAGTTACTTTTATAAAGTAACTTTCCCAACCCTGGTTATTTTACTTACTAATTTACCTATTTTGTTTACATTTACCAGGATGTCTTTAAAGAATAGCTTATCTTTTCTATGACAACAAAGAAAAAAGAATGTTATTTAAGATTACAAACATTTTGATACAGAGATCTATCGTTTTACTTTTTTATATATGTAATTCTTAATTAAAAGTTTTGCAAGTGATTCAGAAATATTTTTCCCGATTAATAAATATTTCGAGCTCATTAATATTGATGACAATAATTTGTTTTCTTTATTTATTTATCCTTCTTTCTTTTCTTTTATATTGAACTTGCAAATATACTTGTGTTAAATTCGAGGATAAATATGTGATTCAATAACGTACTCAAATAAATATCGGAGCAGACTCGTTCTAATTAGATTTCCAACTCAATTGGAAAGCCAGCTATTTGCGAAGCACACACCTCGTTTTGAGTATTTGTATCGACTTTGTGCGCCGTTAATAAATGGATACGTGTACGTTCGCTGGATATTATGTCACGCACTTTATGCATTCTAGCTATTTCTCTGACGATGGGTGTTTATTACAGAAGCAATTTGGCTAATAATTATTTTGTAGTTCTCACGCCGTTATTCGCCACGCTGACAATTACAATGTGCCGCGACACGAGACGTTTAAGAAATATTTTATGTATTTGTTTCACGTGATAAAAAATTCTGTATTTGTATTATAGTATTAAATACTGAATTAAACCGAAAATTATAACGCGAATAAATTTCAAATAAAGGATAATAATAATAAAATAAAAATAGAAATTGTAATTGTGTTTGATCTGACGAGTTTTTAAATTCTTTCGTTAATTTTTAAATTATATAATAAAGAAAAAAATATCTGTAACGTGTAAAACACATGGAACATAAAAAAAAAAATATTTCTAAGCAATTTTTAATTTTTCTAAACAATTTTTAACCTGAAAAAAATTTTAAGGAATTTTTAGGGGTAATAATTTACACGCATAGGATATTCTACTTTATAGTAATATTTCAATATAATTTGCAAATAATTAATGTCTTGATAGTAAATACGGATTGAGATCCGGCAATATGCCCGAATTATATGAAAACGTGCAATTTATTGTACAGTTCTGCGTAACATTGATTAATTAATATCATGGAGTATAACCTACTTTTGCTAATTGCTATATGATACATAGTAACATATGTACAACTTGAACGGTAATTAACGCGAATTTGCAGCTTATAATTGTCACATTGATCGCAACGAAGCGAAATATTTTTTGACATTGAATCATTTAAATTAATCAAGCATATCTATTATCAAATATTTTTGTACTTTAGAAAATCTGTTCCCCTAATGGTACGCTTCTTTTAGATTATTGCGATACGGTATATGAATTTTTAAGAATCCATTAAAAACTTCAATCTAGAGTGCTAGAATATCAGATTAAAAGAAACGTCAAATCCGTAATTATAATTATGTAAGATTCAATATTCAATTATATGATCAATGAAAATGACAATCTTTCAAACTTTATTAAATATCGAAAAACAATATTAAGCGTTTTCGGAATGAAAGCTTAAAAAATTTTCGAGAACTTACAAGATGATATTTATCTTCATTATTCGTATCTCATATAATTAGATAACCGAGTTTTAATATTATTGAGAAAATTAAAAAGCGACATTATTTGCTATCTGATCTATGCACACACATATATACAAAAAGAAATGCGTGAAATATATTAGGTGTACAACTTTGCTTCCGCCGTTTTTTTTCCGAAATTCGAGGCTTTATTGTAAAAAACTGGTTATACATTTTGAAATTGCTTGTTGAGTCACTCCCAATGATCGTGCCAATTCTTTTTGACTTTGACTCGAGTCTTCATTAAGTAATGCCTCCAATTCTGCATCTTCGAAAACCTTCTCTCTTCCACCGCTCTGCCGGTCTTCGACGTGAAAATCACCGTTCTTGAAGCGTTGAAACCACTCACGACACGTTCTTTCACTAATAGCGGCTTCACCATAAGTATTTGAGAGCATTCGATGAGCCTCAGTCGCAGATTTCTTCATATTGAAGCAGAAAATTAAAACCTCCCGCAAATGACGAGAATTTGGCTCGTAAACTGACATTTTCAATCGAGAATAACTTTATGACGCAGACACAAATCGACTAATGTTTCTATAGGGTTATGTTGACAGATGCCCAAGTTTATTGCACGACGTCTATGATCTATTTATTTCGACCACTATTTACCGCTAAAGCCATCTATAGGAAAACGGCGGAAGCAAAGTTGTACACCTAATATTACAAAGAATGGCGAAACTCACGTGCGCTGTCATGGATGGATAATCTGGATAAAGCAGGATGGCTCCGATGAGATGAGCGGCCGAGAAGACGATGCCGGCGATGCAGGCGTGCCTGAGTCTGATCGGCAGAAGAGCGTAGGCCATATAGATGAAGAAGCAGGCCGCCAAAGTGGCGGCGAGGGGTCCACCGGCTCGAAGATCCTCCGGGCTGGAGGATGACGAATCATCGGCATTGTCGCGGCTTGTCTCATGCAGGTGCGCCAGATAAATACTCAAGGTCACTTGCAGGGCCAGCAGAGTGACCAGCACTGCACCGCTGACACCCGCAAGCCATATCTCGTTCATGCCCGGTCTGGAGATGGCTGCCACCAAAACTAGAAGAGAAAATTTTGTCATTGTTTTGCAATTTCAAGCTTTAACGCTAAAAGATGATTAAGGAAATATTCAGGGGTATTGATAGGGCTGCTCGCATAAATTAATACGAAATAAATGAGATTTCGATAATAGATCTTTTAATCAATTTAAGATTGATATTTTTACATTTCCATAATTAAAATTTCCAGAGAGATTCAGCATTTATCATAGTTTTCCAAGTTTGCGCGTTACGTGACTTCACAAATAAGCTTTTGCAAGTAGAGATTAAGGTTTCTGGTGCAATATTGCTCGGTCAAAGTTCATCCCGGGAAGGAGATATAAAAGAATGAGCTTTGCGATGCGATAAGCGAGCTCTGTCGTACTTTCTGATGCTTCCGGGAGAAAACAGCACTCGTTGGCAATATTCTCCGTGCATTATTTATGGCGGAGTAGCATGAAAACATAACGTCGCTCATAGAAGAGACAACGGGCGACATTCCTCTGGATAAAATGCACGTCATTTAATGTTTGTGATATTTGACAATGCTATGTGCATTTCAGTGCAATTCTTAATATCTACCAGGGTTGGGAAAGTTACTTTATAAAAGTAACTCGTTACCGTTACCGTTATTTTTTCTAAAAAGTAACTCGTTACCGTTACTCGTTACCAATTTTAAAAAGTAACTCGTTACCGTTACAGTTACTAAAAAGTAACGAGTCGTTACAATTTCCGTTACTTTTTTACAATACAAACTAATAAATTATTTTGCATAAGAAAAACTTTTAAAAAATTGTAAGCAAGATTTCATTCAAGGTTTATTACAAAATAAATGATTAAATTTTATCGAAATTCTTTATTAATTTTTAATAAAATTTGTTGCTCCATAGTATCATCATTTAAATGCCCTCTTTGTGCTGTTAATACAGAGCCACCGATGCTAAACATTCTTTCTACAGATGCACTGCTTGGTAGAGCTGTATTATATTTAATAAAAAGTTTTTTAAGTTTTGGATAGTCGTTTAACATTTCTATATTACAATTATTTGATTTTAAAAACCGTTGCAATTCTTCTTGTTCAGATTCATTTTGCACCGTTTTTTGCTCAAAAATGAAAAAATCATCGTGATCGTCAGATTTTCCAGCTTTTGAAGAATTTTCAGTTGATCGGATTCCCAATAAATCCTCCAAGTAATTTTCAGCACATTTTCTTTTTTCTCCGGTTAACCAGTTTAACTTAAATATTGGATGTAAACATGCTGCTATTATTAATTCTTTTGTTTCAAATATTGTAAGAAATCTAAAATCAAATATAGTACATTAAGCGACATTGTTTGTTTTATTGAAATTGATACTTTTGAATCAATAGTTTAAAATAAAATAATATTTTTCAATTAAATCCTTATTTAAAATTAAATAACATATGTATTAATCAAATTAATAAGTTACCTTTTATTTAAACCTTGCTGAATAGCTTCAACTAATGAATGGCAATCTATAAGGTCAGATTTATTGAGATTTTCTAATTTTCGTTGCAAGGTACTTAGAACTGGTAGTAAATGAGAGCTCTGCTTTTCCGAAAAGATAAAGCTCTCATTGGATATCGCGCGTCGCGTCATCGCACTGGTCTGCAAGAGCCATAAGTTGATCAATCACATTCAAGCATTTTTACAACATAATAAGAATGCTGATCGGTCGATTTGCTTACGGCTTTACGGTTAAGATAAAAATTTTATCACGCACAATAGTAAGAATAATATTTTAAATAAATCAAAAAATTTGAAAAAAGTAACGATAAAAGTAACTGTTAAATTCGTTACTCGTTACCGAAAAATGTAACGAAGTTACTTTTTCCGTTACAAATAAAATTTGTAACGCCATTACCGTTACAGTTACTGAAAAAAAGTAACTGTAACGGTAACGGCGTTACAAGTAACGCGTTACTTCCCAACCCTGATATCTACCCTGCATATTTTGCGAAAACTCTAAATTTTCGTGCAGAGATGGGTTGATATTTCATTGGCAGATATATCGAAAGTTTGCGAAAGCTTCAAATATTTTTTTGCATTAAATTTTAAACACATACTATACATACGTAACAAAATATCAATATAGTTTAATTATATAAAATAGATTCGAAAGTAATTTTTTATATATTGTACATATATTACTGATAGAAAATACTCTTTTTTGCCTGATCGTTTTTAAAAAGAGTGGAATTTAAACAAATTTTTACATTTTAAAGTATTTCTATTTAAAACTTTTAAATGGTAAAGTTTTATTATAGCGAGAACTTTTTGGATAAATCTGGCAGCAAATTTGCAAATTTGATTCCGATAGTTAAAATCAATTGTGTAAATTCTCTTACCGGCGTAAACAGTGATACAAGTCACTAGAGTGACAGCAAGGGACAAATTTTCAGGTCTCTGTAAAATCGTGAAGAGCGGCTTATCGTTCAGCATCAATTTCGCGATAAGTAGTAGGCCCAATGCGAACGCCAAACCGACTAGTAGAATGAGCACGTGTATCATATTACTTTGATTCATACGTAGGAAGTAGCGTTGGTACAGCATTTCAACCTGAAACATGATCACAGATTTGCCACATGTTTTGTTAATCGAAAATTCACTCGTACATTAATAGTATTATGTTTTATGATACAGATGAAGTGAGTATTTTAATTTCATGAAATAGAAGAGATTTTAGAAATATGTAGAAAAGTATGTATAATAATAATAATATATAAAGTATACGAAATTTACACATATATCAAACATTATTAAAGTTATTTAAAAAATGTTAACGATATTCTAAAATAAAATTAGAGAAAAGGCAAATGGAAGCCAGCGCGATAAGTGGAGGACATTTTATTATAACTCATAGGTTTTCTAATCACATATATAAAGGAACATCGAAGTTAAAACTGCATTTAATTTTCTTTTCCACCCCATGGGACCTTCTTTCTCTGTGTAATGTAATCTCTGAATAACAAAGTTTCTTTCTCTCTCTCTCTGTCTTTTCTCTTTTTGCTATCCCCATATTATATTTTATTTCAATTTATGGTAATAGATATCAAAGTTCGATAATAGAGAGATAATAAATGCAATATAAGCGTTGTTAGAGATTATTATCTAACAAAGCTTATGTTAAATTTTATTAAAAAAAATATATATATGTGCAAAGGAGAAAAGCAGAAAGTTTCTACGTGATTTCTATAAATTTAATAATTATAATTCCATAATTATAATATGCGAATAAAATTGATTCACGAGTTTGTTGCACGAGATGCGATTTATATTTACTTGGAAAGTTATAAGATAGTTCCTTTTTTTTTATGACACACCATATTTGCAACTACGTGCCGTTTTGGAAGCAATTGCAGTTTTCTCGTAATACATTTTATAATGAGCTTTCATCGGCTTTTACTGTAACATAAATTTTGCATAAAGTATATATTTAAACACATAGCTTTGACGAAAAGAAAAATGTCCATTTAATAAGATTTTATAATATTATATTTATGACATTCGCGATATGCTCTCCATAAAATACGCATTTTATGATGTAACATATGAACGAGAACGTGTATGTGTGCGAACGTAATATTTTTTTATTACATAATATACATATAATTACAATGCATGACGCTATATTTATGCATTATGTCCCAAATTGAATGGAATAAGACAAAAGACGCGATACAAAGAGAATTATATACTATGTACATAAAATAATGATATGCATATATTGTAGTATCACGATCATACAAATATACGGGGAAAATGGTTATCGATGTGGGATATTTCGGAAGATGGCGGAAAGCGGTTTGTAATTTATATCGTCACAACGATATCCATTTGCAGAGACTTACTCGCAGACATATTGCATTACCATGGCGTTAAATTTTACACGGCGTATCGCCGTTATCCAAGCGCAAGGCTGCTGCTATTCGTACGTAACGCGAATCGTGAGCCACCCATGAAGAATCGCGGGGTGTCCGTCGAAAATGGAACTTAATCAAATTTAAGCCGACGAACGACGTGAGACAGAAATGAGAAAACTCAAAAACGATAAAATTTTATTTTAACGCGTTATTCTACTCCGTTACGCTCCTTAGCACATTTCTTATTTATACGCCTGCAATGCAGCGCTTGGTATTTCAGAGATACATTATAATACATCCCCCTCGAGGAATACATCGATAGTATCAGTATAAAAATTAATCTTATTATTATTATTCATATTATAATCCTGGATGGGCACTTTCCCATTTTCCTATGCAAAGTGTTTGCTGGTTTCTTCAGGTATTATCTCGCCATGGTTCCAAAAGTCTTCTTCCTACTGGTTGTTCTTCCCACGCGAGCTTTATCATTATATTATTGTTACTCCTCTGAAGATATCTTGCCCATCTTAAGCAGCTTTGCTTTTATCTCGTGGATTATATCCGGTTCTCGATAGTCATATATATTTCTTTATTAGTTCTTATTCGATGTCTTAATATTTCTCGATCAATACATGACCCGAATATCTTTTTCAAGATTTCTCTCTCAGATCGTCGAATGATGTTTCACTAGCATAATTATTGGTTTTATTATAGCGTAAAAATTCAGATTAAATCCAATTCGATAGATACAGAATGCGAAGAAAAGAATCAAGGAAAAATGTTACCGATGGATAACAGTTTGCCCGATCGATAGATTGAAGCTCGATTTTTCTCTCGCTGGTCTCTCCAAAATTGGTGGGAGACAAGATCTTATTGTGTCTCTCCCCCTCTTCCCCGCCCCCCCCTCCCTCTTTCCATCGAAAGAATAGAATAGAAAAAAAATTATTGCCATCGACAATACAGTCGGAATGTTTGGTGGCTGTCAGCGAGAATTATCAGAAGTTATAGCTATCGACAAAGAATATCGGTCCATTCATCATCTCGTTTAATATTTTAATCTCCCATCATGATGTGAAACGCACGCGCGTGATCGAATAACATTACGAATGCATTTGGGAGTTACATTCGTTCCTTTTCGATACTGGTGTAACGCACACGTGTAATTATTAAACGTGTAATTCGATTATTCGATAATTTTCGATTTTACGTAATAAATATTTCGTCATATATTTTCATTCAACGATTAATGATGAATCAAACGATGATTTTTAATTTAGCGTGACATCGCTTTGATATCCCGTGAATATATAGGGTGCCGATATATTCCAGACAATTCCTTTAATCTACGATGTTTTTGTATGATATGTAATAGACTTTACCATATTGAAAAGCTTAATCAGCTGTTTTCTTTTAAACAATCGTTTTAATATTTTACATAAAATAATATTAAAATATTGTTAAAAACTAAAATCTCTAGTTGAAATAAAATAAAGACCTATATTTTTTTTACCCTTTTATTTATTGTTATCGTACATATACTCACGTTGAAAAAAAAAAAATTTATAGAGAATGATAACTTTAGAATAATTAAAAAATAAAATCTTTAAGAATATAATCATAAAAATAAAAACGTCAAACATAAAGAAATTGATCCTGAGAACATAACAAAGTCGAATGATAATCACGCGCGTACAGATATATTACAAAATAAATTAGATAGAGTTAATTAAGAACGGATACAAACATGAAAATAATTAAATTGAAATGTTGTCAGGTGAAATTATATCTTTCACGTCTTCCGAAAGCGAATAAATGATCACATGTGCGTGATCGATATATTCTCGCAATGCATAATTTCATTGAGAATTTTCCTTCATTTGCATGTATCTGTATATCACATACAGTTACCCTTTGAGAACAAATTCTTTCTCGTTCGCCTGCGGGCTCGTGTTACAGACATTCAGCGTTTCAATGCTCGCAATTGCGAGTATTCATCGTCATAATCATTACTTTTGTTACAGACATTTTTCTTCTATCTTTTATTAGAAAAACAAACTTCTCTGAGTTTTTAATTTAGCACGCGCAGTTAGAAGTAGAATAAGACTTTGTATTTTACTGTTGATATTTTTAAAAGAGTTAATTTTTGCGAAAACTAATTATTTTTTAAGTATTATCGTTGGGGTTACAATCTACATTGATATTCCGACGTTTATGTGAAAGCTCGAGTTTAAAATTAATCCGCTATTTATATGGAAATTCGAGTCCAGATTAATCACAATGTTTGCGAATGAAAGAATGATTTCTGACATTATTTAAAATCATTCGGTATTATCTCGTTTTGAAAACATGACATCGATATATATTTATTATTATCGTAGTCTGACGTTCGCTCTAACATGTCGATAAAGAGATCCATTTTATCTCGTCTTTCGAGTATATAACGACACAACACGATAGCGTTTAGAATGATGGAGAGATTCCCTTCAGATTCGTCCATTCGATCGGAAAAGCGATAGCGAATCAGCCCGTCGAAGATATTGCGATGCATCGAATCTGGCAGGAATATCGCTCGAATGCAATCAAATCGGCGCGCGTCCTCCCGGATTCCGGTTTTCGGTTTCTACGTGACCAGACAATGTAAATCATTCCGGCGGGAATCATTAGACGAATGTCATACTGCTTTTTCCTTCTGTTATTCGGTCACGTTTCTTTCGGCAATGCCGAGGCAATTTTTAAATTCACGGCTCGTCGCCTTTTCACGTGGGCTTGTAAACGTATATTTCTGTCAACGTTCGCTTTAAACGGATCATATAATTTGCGTCTGGAAATCTTCATAATAATTTCACATTTTTAATTCGCCGTTTATAATTTTAACTTTTGACAATTATCGTTCTTCTTATCAAGATTTATTAATCCCTTTTTATTGCATTTGACATTTTATTAACTTTTTATATTTGATAATAATATATGTGTAGAATTTTTTAATGGAAGATAACGATATTGTTGGTACGTCATAAGGAAAAGTAATACAATAGTTTCGCATGGTATTATAAAGATCAAATTTATACAATATATGCAATAGAAAATCGATTACTATTGAAGGTGATCGCAACGCAGTATACTGACGTAACATTGGAGGTAATAAACAAGGTTTACTTTAACGTTTACTTGAACTACTTTCAATTTATAACGGCGGTTAATGAATAAGAGTCTCGACTTGCGATCAACTTTAATGTTCTGGTTATTCGAATTCCATGGAAATGTCTTACAGGAAATTCAGGATCCGGATTTTGGACTTATATGGACAAAGAAAATAATTTGTGAAGAAAATAAAAAATTATTTATAAAACTAAATAAAATATTTGTGTGTTTACAAGAGAGCGATGCAAAATTGCAAAATGTATGAAAAATGCGTTTGTTTCGATTTCAATAATGTATTGAACTTTCGTAAATAGCGTAGAAGAAATGGCTCTTTGGCAAATAAATGGTTGAGTTTGTCGATTTTGTGGGAAAACCGTTTGGGAAGTTCTCAAGATATTGTACCTCGTTGATTTTGAAGTGTTATCTAACAAAGCAACTGCGTACGATTTTACACATTCTAAGTTTTTTCCTTTTCTAGAAAGATACAAATTCTTTTAACGAGAAGCTATAAATAAACGCAACTTGTACATTAAAAATATAAAATACCGTAAAATGGAAAAAGCATCATTTTCGGAATCCTTTAAATATCAGTTTCACAAATACGCGATTTTAGAATATTAGAGAAAGATAACATTAAATAAAACTTCTCTTTACAATTTTTCACGGCCCAGTTTTGAAATTACATTACGATCACAATGCAAAATAAATGCGACTCGGAATTCATTCTTCGCGATCATAATATTCGCATATTCAGCATCCTGCTGAAAAATTGTACAGAGAAGTTTTGATCCAGCATCCAGGCCTGCATTTGACGGATGAGATATTTCGATATGTTTCCGTACGAGCCCTACGGGCAGGGAAGGGTTCAACGCGTTAACCGCCGGTCGGATTTTGCATCCTCGCATGTATATCAGGATCTTCGCCAGGCGTTTGTATTTTCCATCGCGCAAAACCGACGTACAACCGCGTATAACACGCGCATCCGCAGGCGCGATGATATTGTCCAAAATATGTATATTCGCGAGGAATGAGATGAATTATTATTAAACTTGCGTTTACTTGCGTGTCACGGATTTTCACGCGGCTGAAACTTGTTGCGCGATTTTGCTCTCGGTAAAAATTGTGTTCTCCCTTTTTTTTCTCTTCTCTCCGTTCCGTTCTCTTCGCCGGCATGTCTGACCGAACTCGCGTATCACTACTATTATGCAAGGCACGGCTCACGTCAATCCACGCCGTCGGCGCTCTTCGCTTCCCTTGTGCGTGCCTTTGCATAACGAACTTAGATTAATCCCTGATAATGTCCTTGATTTGCATAACAAGACAAGGAATGTTGCCACCGTCGGTCCAAATAGCGCCAAGACGCTATTGGGTTGCTCGTTGTTAGTGACAGCTTCTTCGAAGAATCATGTCATTTATCGAGATGAAAAAAATTGATTACCAAACACGGAGGTAGAATATATATTGTATAATAACGTCTTATAAAGTATTTGCGTTTGTTGATGAAGATAAAATACTAGTTTCCTTATTTTTTATCGTAAATCTTGAGATGTTTATTATTATAAGATGTGAATAAAAAATTATTATATACAGATAGATTATAAAAAATTATTAATTTTGAAATTATTTATAATAATTAAAATAAATATTTATATCAGGAGTAACATCGAGGATATATTCACTATAAGTGGGTCATTATAGGTACGTCGTTAGACTTATTAGAAGAATTTACCATCCCACATAATTATTTTCAGGAAATGTAGACAATTCCCAGACAGCACAAAACATCCTCAGGATCATCCTGAATATGTCCAGGACGGTTCAGGACATTTGTAGGATGTTTTAAGATATTATTATAAATATATTTATAAAAATTTAATATGCATACATAATTATTTTTAATTGTGTCGACTATTTAATATAATTTAGAAATCTTAAGTATTATAATAAGTATTAATGTCCTATAAATGTCCACTGGATAATCCCTGGATGTCTGTAGGATATATCTGCCCTGTCTATTATATTGGATGTCTTTTGGATTTCCAGAGGACATATATATGTGCAATTAATTGTTAACATTAATTTCGTTTAATATTAATAATTGAATTTGATGCGCACATTTTCATATATCCAAAATTATTATTTATTTAATATTTCATGAGAAATGTTACTGTTCGCAACATTCCAAAAATTTTACAAACAATAGTATTCAACCGCTAGTTCGTTGGTTTACCGCTATGCGACACGCGAACTCGTATTTGAGATTTGGTCATGAGAATTATATAAAGCTTGCAAAGAGCAACTGACAGGAAATTACAAATGTAATTATTTTCTATCAGTTCAATTTTTGATGTAATCCCAACATAGGGAATTCAGATATTGGATTGTTTAGAAAATATTACACAACTCAAATCCGGGAGCCAAACCTAAAATATTCATGTATAGCACGACAGCCTCAAATATTAAAGAACGATGAACTATTTTTAATATTAGATTTTTAATATTGGCAGTAAATAACAAAACATAATTTTAATTTATATTTAAATTTTAAAATTTGCTCCTTGAAACATACGAAAAATATCCCTAACATATCCTATAAAAATCCTTAGGTTGTTCTACAGGATCTCCCTGGATTCTCCAGAGGTTAATATACGGCTATCATTTACTCTTCCTCAGGACATCCAGAGGAGATCTGAGAATTACAATGGGATATCCTGAGGATATCCTACATGTATGTCCTGGATGCCCTTTGGACGTCCTAAGGACATCCTTGTGCTTTACCGAGAAAGTATTGGAACAAAAAGAGTAAAATGAATTTAAAGTTAAACGTATATATATATATATATATATATATATATATATATATATATATATATATATATATACGTTTAACTTTAAATTCATTTTACTCTTTTTGTTCCAATACTTTCTCGGTAAAGCCATTCGCGAATTATAGAAAGTAGATTCATTCGTGCATTGTCAAGCGCATGATCGCTGGAGAACGTGTAATCATTTCAACTTTGACTGAACCAATCTACGCTTATGTCGAATTCATCCGATATTTACCGGATGCACTGCAGAGCGAGTGTAATTACGAATCCGGCACTCTCATTAGAAACGGAGATATCCAAGTAATTACTCGAAAGCGTGGGCAAAAGGAAAAGAGTAGCGTAGAAAGAGGTGAACGCGCGCGTCATGGAAAGTGTCTCTCTCTCTCTCTCTCTCTCTCTCTCTCTCTCTCTCTCTTACCTGCAAGTTCTTGAAGCGATTCGAGCCGCATAATGAGCTCAGAAACCTGCTCAGGGCGCATTTCGGTGTTTGCTGCGTGATCCCCGCGTTCACCGCAGCTTCCGTCATGGATTCCCTTTCGGTCGTCGACGCCATACCCACTTCCGAGCCTCTGGCCACCTGGAAATAGACCGGCACTCGTGTATCGTGGTATACAGAGTGTCCCGAAAATACAAGGGTGGATCGAAAAATAACTTGGTTCATTTTTTTTTGTTTTTTTTTTATTACAATTTAAATTTAAAATCATTGTCTGTTATTTCGAACCAAGTTACTTTCTGATCCTCGTAATGGGAAATGGACACGTGTATACGTAAAGTCTTTATTTCGTATAAGAATAATCTTCGTACCATATAAGCCGATTATAAATGACGGTTTCTTTTCGAACACTAAATTTTGAAGACGAAAAATAAATAATTGAATATTATATCCTTTAGCTCAAAATAGATTTCATAAACGTTAATTTTAGACCCTTTGATTACGAGAATATCGAATGTAAGCATTCGAAATTCGCGAAATGCGATTAATTGAAATTGATCGCGGAGCAAACCATTGTATATCCGCATTTCAACTTATTCCAGGATACCCTGTAGCTGTATAGTGATTCAATGCGCAAACAATACGGTAAGTGGACGATGCATTATTATACCGAAACGCACACGCGGTAACCGATGTTTGTCTATGATACGATAATCGTTACCTAGCCCAGCGCGATTATTTGTACATACGACGACAGTTGTGTGTACAATTTCCGTAACGATTATTCCTCTCACATATCGAAAGGAATCCATTGAATGCGGGCGAAATATGTACGAAACGTAACGCCTTTATTGGCAGAAAATTATGATTCGTTTATCCGCATTGTTATTCCTCACCCGTGTCTCTTGATAATTCTTTTCTATTAAATTTGATGTATTGGGTTGAGTAAAAAGTCATTGCGTATTTTTTGTATGTTTTTCAAAGTCATTTATTTATATAAAGAACAAAGATCAATCAATGATATATTTTCCGTTTTGTTCTATGACCTTTTGTCATCTTTCGGTGAGCTTCATAATTCCCCGTTCGTAAAAGGACCTGTCTTTATTGGCGAAAAACTGAACAAGGTGCAGATTTACCGCCTCATCTAAATTTAACGTTATTCCACGCAAGGAGTTTTGAAGAGAGCAAAACAAGTGGAAGTCTGACGGCGCAAGATCAGGCGAGTATGCTGGGTGGGGCAACACATCCCATCCAAGCTCCAATAATTTTTGACGGGTCGCCAAAGATGTGTGTGGTCTCGCGTTGTCGTGATGGAACACAACTCCTTTACGATTGACGAGCTCCGGACGTTTTTGAATGACAGATTCGTTCAAACTGTCCAATTGCCGACAGTACACATCCGAATTGATTGTTCGGTTCCTTGGTAGGAGCTCAAAAAACACCACACCCTTCCAATCCCACCACACTGAGAGCATAACCTTCCTCTGATGAAGTTCTGCTTTTGAAGTCGTTTGAGGCGAATCATCACGTCGGGACCAAGACCGTTTGCGTTCCACATTGTTGTAAACAATCCACTTCTCATCACCAGTTATCATTCGTTTCAAAAAAGGATCGTTTTCTTCACGTTTCATGAGCATATCGCAGATGTTTATACGCGCCGTCAAATGAACTTCTTTGAGTTCATGAGGAATCCAAATATCGAGCTTGCTTACGTATCCCAGCTTCTTTAGGTGAACGTGAACACTTTTTTAACTGATCTTCAATGTTTCTGCAATCTCTCGTGTCGTGTAACGTGGGTTTGACTTGATCAATGCCTTTATTTTGTCGTCATCAATCTCGGTGGGCCTTCCTGACCGAGGAGCATCTTTGAGATCAAAATCACCAGTGCCGAATTTCTTGAACCAGTTTTGGCACTGACGTTCTTGTAGAGCATCGTCACCGTAAACTTTACGCAATTTTTCACAAGCTTGACGCGCGTTCTTTCCTTTGCGGAAGTAAAACAGTAAAATATGGCGAAAATGCATAGTTTGGTCTTCCATCTTCAACTTGTTGTAAAATCTCCAAAACTCAACCAAATCGCTCAATTTTTTCTTTAGAATGAAGCTTAAATCGTCAGCTGTTAAACGATATATGACAAACATATGTGTGAATGACTCTAGTACTGCCAAAACTGAACTGATGCCATCTGTTGCAAAAATACGCAATGACTTTTTACTCAACCCAATATTTTACACGTATTTGCGCAATTCTTCTCGCTGTTAAAAAATCGCATACAGACATTTATTGCCAAAGCGATATTAATATCGATGAGGGTAATACAGCTAACAATTTGTAAATTCCTGTCCATGATAAATATAACAAATATTACAATAAAACAAAAATAAAATGCATGAAAAAAAAAGAAGCGAGCGGATCGAAATTTATATCGGTTATATCGATAAAAAGAGGCCTCGTCCTTTATTGGCAAAGTTCAATATCGGGACACCGCGTGCAATGTGACGCATGATGTCTCGCGCCTCCCTCTTGAAAATCGAGTGGACGCATCAAAGGGAGAAGTGATTTCGCCTTTTCGCATCGTTTCCCGTTTCCTCGTTTTGTTCAACGATTTGTTGCTTTCCCGATGGGGAGTCAGCCACGGTAAAACGTGATGCGCGTGCAGCGAAAATACGATCACGTGCTCGCGGTTGTTAATGAAATACCTTCTATTCCAGAGATACTCGAAATTTTTAGCCTACCGTCCGATAACGAGGAAACATTCATCTGCAACGTCAAAAGATCTGATATATCTGCGGATAATGATAATTCGTCGAGCGGTTTTGTTGAAGATGATCAGGATTATAATAATTCCATTTAATTCCGTAATCTGATATCTCTAGTTATCATCGTTACAAAAGACTCCGCAAATTGCACAAATATCACGCTTGAAAAATTTATTGAAATTAATGAGATGAATAAATTGCTCTCTTCTTCGGGAGAAAATAAAAAATAAATTATCCTAGAATAAAAGTCAATTTAATTTTCCCGTGGATTTATTAAGTATTTGATCCTGTTGATAAAGATTGATATAATTACTTATAAGGTTTAGTAAACATCGATACATAATTAATACATAAAGGTCTATACATATTAATTGCTATTATAATAATATCAGTAATAAGGTAAATATCAAAATTATTCATTAGCTACAGTTGTTCATTAATTATAAATATTCCTTTGCTGATTGTTCAATCAATTTAAAAAATTAATTAGCGCAATCAGGCATTCGCCGCTTAATTATAAATGAATAACATGAACATAAGGGATACATGAAATTATAATTAAATATAGTTCCATCTGATCTTTTCTTTTTTTTTTTTTTTTGCACATTTCAAGCAGTTTTTTTATAAGCTCTAATTTTGTAATTCTCACTGTAACATAGTGTAATTTTATTTTAATCTTTATTAAAATTAGCAATTAAATCGATATATTTTATTTCCTTAGATATTATAATATGAAAGAACTGCTATTTTTCTTAATTGTTTGATTAAAAATCGTTTGTCAAAAAATGTATATTTCTAGAACGTATTAATGGTACTAATTTAAAAAAATCCAGAAAATATTGATTTACAATTTGATGGACATTTTCGTTGTGTTTATTGGTTTATTCTTCACGCGTAAACACACTCAATAAACAGCTCGACAACTCACTGTAATGATGGAGGGTCGCGGCGCGCCGGTGAAGTGCTCGATGACTTCCCAATTGGACTTCTTGATTGGTGGGGTGTGCGGTGTTTTTGGTGTATTAGGCGTGTTCGGTTGCGAGGATGGCGTAGAGGGTTTGGAACCCGGGGGATCGAACAGCAGTTCGACGCGGGGTTTGCCGCCGTCATTGCCGCTGCTCACATGTTGCCGGAGGCTGGCCCATCTTCTGGTGGTCCTCGGGGCACCGGGTATCGTTCTAGGACCGATTTCGCCCTATCAAGAATAAAAATAAGCGATTTATGCGACTGACAAAATGTGTCCTTCGCTATTAAAAAGTATATTCGCGATTAACTCTTTTGCTAGAAATACTGATAAACATTAGGGGGATTTTAAAAGTTATCTTAATTTTAATTTTTCATAAAAACGCATGGACTCTATATAAAAAAAAACTCTAAGTTGCTAAAGAATTACCAGTATATACCATATATAAATAAAATAAAATTCATAAATATTTGTGCTCGTAAAATGAGAGAGAGAGAGAGAGAGAGAGAGAGAATAACTTTTATAACATTTATTTAAATTGTAATATTTATTATGCTCAGTACTATTTATCAGGTACCGTTTGTATATTTTTATGAACAATAAGTGAAATGCAAAATATAATGAAGAAACAACAGATTAATGAAGAAACAACAGATTAATGAAGAAACAACAGATTAATGAAGAAACAACAGATTAATGAAGAAACAACAGATTAATGAAGAAACAACAGATTAATGAAGAAACAACAGATTAATAAAGATACAACAGATTAATGAAGAAACAACAGATTAATGAAGAAACAACAGATTAATGAAGAAACAACAGATTATTATTCTGACATTTTGATTTTCGCGATTTATTCTATTATATATTATATAAAAGTTATTTTTGTTTTATTGTTATAAAAAAGAGAGATACTTTTAACATCGGATCAGAAAAAGATTGTGTCATGTCACGAGAGACACTATTATTTATGTCGCCTCGGGCATCGAAAGTATCATCTCTACTTGGCTCTGTTCAAAGTGAAGGCAAAACGGCTTGAGCAACGTGAAAAGAAATTCAACACCCGTTACGTAAATTTTCGCAACTTTGCGTAGAAATTGCAGAATACGGAGGGAAATGTGAAGCCGCGTTTTTGTTTTATAATGCATAACGTCATGCATAAATTGCACTTGTGTGTCGAAAGTTCTTCAAAATCTTCCTCTCTGTGAGCACGATCTTCTTTGACTATCTTTTCATGTACACATTTAAAATCAGATATAAGAATACTTTTAGCGATTAATAGAGAACAGATTATAATATTAAATTTATATTATATTGATAAATTATATATTTTCTATTATATTTTTTTATAAAAAAAAATTTTAGTTTTTGATAGATTATATTATTATATTAGCTTTACTTGATTCGCGATATGAATATACTCTCACTAAATAGCCGCAACAAGAGCTCTTCCCAAATCTTGCCTGAGAAAAAAATCGACTTCTAATTCACCGACAAAAATTCATTATTGAAATAAAGATACATAGTATTAGATTGTATGCTTTACTGAAGGGGATAAACGTGTGGCCATGTCAATTGTCAGGAATTTCAACATAGTCATCATCCACATATATACGGTCAGACCCGTCGTCGGAGGTAATAAACGCGAGGCGAATCGTTGATGCGGAAAGCAGCAAAGGGTATAACATAGCTTTCGCGTAGCGAAGCTTCGTTTTTTCAGGATCGATGAGCAGCATCGACCGCCTTCGAGCGGACGCGCGGGGATTGAAATCATGGTCCATAAACATGCCGCATCGTTCCCGGCTTTCCCGGCCTTTTCCCCTCTCTCTCTCTCTCTCTCTCTTTTTTTTTCCCGGAACTTTATGCCATCTTCAATGCCTCTCGATGCATTTTCTGTAGCGGCGCATACATGTATGCATAGAACCTCGAACAATGAGAATTCTCGCATAGAATAAGTTTGCATAAATAAAGTTTGCGCCCGGAGTTGACTTATTACATGATTCGCAAATAAAGGTGAGCGAGTTCGCGCTGTATTATTGGAAACTGATTTCATTGTATCGGCGCAAGAAAGATGGCTGTATATTTAATTTAATTATCAACATTCATATTGATTCAGTTTAAATTGGAAAGATCATCGGAATCTTTTTCGTTAAATAATTTCGAGAG
Organism: Polyergus mexicanus; assembly: GCF_030449975.1. NCBI lineage: Eukaryota > Metazoa > Arthropoda > Insecta > Hymenoptera > Formicidae > Polyergus > Polyergus mexicanus. The sequence continues at coordinate 6,937,685 of NW_027223329.1, forward strand.
CAAGAATAATTAAGGAGAGTATTAATTTATAAGATATCAATTTTATTATATATAATATATTGTAGATTGCTTATTTTATCTTTATCTTATTTTATATTCGCGATTTAATTTAATTTACTGAATGTACAATATTTAATATATTAATTTCAAAAAATAAATATGAAAAATAATATTTTAACTGTCAATAAGAATTCAAAGTTTAAAGAGGATGGAATAAAAGAAAAGAAATATGTGTATATTATCTTTTTTAATAATAATTCTTTTAATAATAATGTGCAACATTTGGATTGAACATTCTGATTTTTATCCTGATTTTTGATCGCATAACAATGTGTTGCATCCTTATCGATCGATTCTCTTTATATCGTATCGCGCTCTTTAAACAAAGCCAATCCTAAAATGTTAAATGGAGAAAGAGAGAAGGAAAAAGAAAGTAAAAATAAAGAGAATAGTTGAGCCTTGCTTTTCGTGAAAAATAGAAATCATAATTGTCGTTCTATATCACGTGGAAAAATTCGGGAGGGATTTTCATTCAAAGCCTTCTTTTTTTCAAATCCTTTTCATCGTTTATAATGCGTCTGTATGAAGTGCTGAGATTTTTTTTATATATAATAATTAATCAAATAATTATTGATTGGTCGACAAAAATTTTCGGATATTTATATCGCGTTTTGTTTCGCAAAAATTCGCGCGTTGTCCGCGTATTAAATTGTCGACATCGTGAAACTTTTTTTGCCACTTATGTTAGTATACGTCGCGCGTATTGTCAAGAAACAATAGCCAGCGCGCCGGGTCGCTATATTATTTTTTCCCTTCGAGTCGTCTTATGTCGGGTAATATATATCGGAAGGTCGGTACGAAATGACAGACGATCGGTGTCAACGTGCGGGATCAGAACTATTCGTATTATCTCGATTGATTTGTGTTCAGTGAAAGTGAATGCGCGGTACGAAATGATAGATGATCTCTCTCTTGTGTCCAGTGCGTCGAAGCAAATCATGCAAAAACAATAGATAAAAAAAGGCAACAGCGTAGATTCTTTAGTATGGGTAATACCCGTATTCATAGTCCTTCCTTATTTTAAGGACGGAGGAAGCCTCCATGAAGGATTCCTTGAATCTGCAAGGCCACCTTGTTTCATAGATGGACCTTGAGTCTCCCTTTCAGAAGGAAGGAATATTTTAGGGATTTTTAGTGACCGACTGGAGGCAGCACTGTTTTATGCTGCCTGCAACTAATTTCATATAATACATATGAAAACTTTTTCGTATCTTCAAAAAATTCCACGGGATTTTCCCAATCGCGAATGTATCTTTTCGGAATCCGCCACAGAATCCGATTCTCTGGATTTTCGTCTTCAAATCCATCGTCAGAATCATTTAAAAATTCATTGTCCATTATCCCTTTTTCCTTTATACACTTTCAGTTTGAGAGCGCGACAACAAATAACCACAAAACCACAAATGTAACGAAACTAACTTTTGGAGGTTATATTTGGTTATATTCTGTGTATCGTCTGCTGAAAAGGTCGCATCACTCCTCAAGGAAGCTCGTGACCTTCCTTGAGATAAGGGAGCTAATAAGATTCCTTGTTCGGTCAAGGAAAGTTTATGAAACGCGGAACGAGGAACAAGGAATCCTTATTCCTCAAGGACGGACTATAAATACGGGTATAAGGCAGACGATTTTTAATTCTTTCCGAAACTACGACGGTCGATGAAAGTGATAATGTAATGCAGGATTTGTTGAATTAAATATGCATTGAAAACATATAAATGGGGAAAGTATAATTGATGAATTTAAATAGGACAATATTGCTCATACTTTAGCGTCTAGTAATATCGCATTATTGACAAATATGTTGATGACCGTATTAATGAATGACGCAGTAATTTTATTTCGACAACAATGTCCGATTAGGTTGTTGCGTGATTGACATTAATCTTATATACGCTGAAATTTTGTATAATCATTTAAATTACGTTTTTCATGCGTTGGACCGTTTTAGGATTAAGGGAACCTCGTAACACTTCTTTTATTCATATATTCTACAGGCTCTCATTTTAAGGATTTTTTAAAATATGTGGTGTCTACTTTTACTATATTAGCATTGAGATTAGAATATACATATCTCTATCTTTTGATACAGCTAATCCAAACGAGCACGACTTTTTCTTCTTTGCAAAGATAACTTTTTATTAGAAAGAAGTGATATATTATTTCTACAAAAAATTCAAGTTAAATACGATACATAAATTTTTTTTTGGTTATTTATATAATAAAAAATGTAAAGTTATAACAAAAATATGGAAAGAAATAATATAAATTAATATATAGATAATGTATAAATTAATATATAGATAATGTATAAATAATGATAATATATAATATAAATAAATTAAATATAAAAATTAAATAAATATAATATAAGATAATATATAAAATATGAATATAATAATAATATATAATATAAGTCAATAAATATGATAATGCGTAAACATTTCTGATATGTAGATTGTCTCGCTTTTCTCGGAATCAAATCGCTGTTTTGAAGTAAATAACGCAAGATTTAACTCTTTTCATATACACATGTGTTTACGTGATCTGATTATTTGTACACATGTCGCGATAATTCTGTCGCGCGTGTTTTCCATTTTTACTTCAGATATCTGTACGATATACCCTTTACGTTCTCACATGTTTTCGTCTTCCGATTTCACGCTTTCCTTCGCGTATCATTCGTGTATCATTTCAGTGCTTACCAACCAGTTTTCAGCTCGGCAAAACTTCCAACGGCGGAGCTTTCATCGTTTCGTTGCGGGGTTATTCAATTTTCGCGATAACGATATTATGTACGTCGCGTGTAATGCGTGTTTCTTAATTCTGCGCTACTGCGGCGTTTTGTGTGCGGATCAAATATTTCTTTTGATCTCTGAATATGACGATAAATAACGGTTTCGTATCTGAGCGCTTCGGGAGGAAATATTTTCTCATCAGACAAAAATCCGAATTTTTGAACACTGTATATTCTCTTAATTTTGGCAAAAAAAAAAAAAAAAAAAAAAATATCGCAAAATATTACGCAAATTTTTTAATTAATTATTTTTAATAGAAAATATAGGTGTACAAATAAGTTTCCGCCGTTTTTTATCAAAAATTGGGCATTTATTGTGAAAAAACGGAACTTAATGTTTTGAATCACTCCCAATGTAAGTGCAAGTTCTTCTTGCGTTTGGCACGAATCTTGATCCAATAATGCTTCCAATTCCGCGTCTTCATACACTTTCGGCCTTCCGCTGCGTTCTTTGTGTTCAATGTCAAATTCACCGTTCTTAAACTTTTGAAACCATTCACGACAACTTCTCTCACTTATGGCAGCCTCACCATATGCTTCTACAAGCAATCGATACGCTTCAGCTGCAGATTTCTTCAAATTGAAGAAGTAAATTAAAAGTTCCCGCAAATGACGCTTTTATTCGGCTCAAAACTCGACATTTTCGCACACAAAAGAATATATTATACTGATAAAAAATCACTAATATTTTAAGGTTATGTTATTGACTGATGTCCAATCTTACGATAAGGACGTTTTACATCTGACAATTTTAACCATAACTTACTGGTGGCGCCAACTTTTGTCAAACGGCGGAAACTTATTTGTACACCTAATGATTATTTAATTTATATTATCGTAAGCATTTATTTTTCGTGGACGCGCGGAGAAGAAGTTGAAATGTCTATGATCTTTCCTTAAGCTTCAACGAATAAAAGATATTTCAATAAAATATAGGACCGATGCGCGTTTCTCGCGTTGTAACCTGGTATTCTGTACTGTATGCTTTTTATTAATATCGTGCCCTGCAAAAATTGCTCTATTATAACCAACGATTTCGAAGAAGAAACGTAAAGAGAGAGAAGAGTCCCGTCTTATACTGTCTAGTATTATTCTACTTTCGTGTCGACGCATTCATTGACATGTTTCACTTAAGTGCCTCCAGCCAAATGTAATACAAATATTTTGACACATTCAGGTAATGACGTCTTGAAGAGAACACGAAATTCATACATTCGATTGATGACATTTAATTTACTACGCGAATCTTCGTTTAAATGTTCGTGTAATTATTTATTTTATTTATAATTAAATCTTGCAAATTCACGAGTTTTTCGTAAAGCTTAAAATTCTAATGCAATTATTGCAATGAAATTTTAGATTTATTCTTATAAAAAGGAATCGTTTTGTATATATTATCTTCTTAATTTATGCTTTTGCGAACGAAAGAAGCGCATCAATTGCACGGCATGTTTAAATGGAAAAATAAAATAACGTTGTACATTTGTTGCTCTATCATTCATGAAATATTTCTCGTGTTTGTAATCGTATCAAACGTATTTTTTTTTTTCCTTTCTACTCTGCACTCCGTTGATTAAGCGAAAATGCTAACACAATTTCCTTTGCATTCATACGGTTGATTTTTCTGGATTGTACTACTGTCATTTCGTATTTTTTCATCGATAAACTTTAATTATCGAGTATATTGAATGGAACATAATTAATATTAATTATCTATATAGCAAGTTATCAGTGTATAATACTACACATAACAGATTAAAATTATGTATGTAATAGTACATAATATATCAGTAAATCGAATAAGAAGTGAAGAGAGATTTTCATGTCTGAATAAATATACGAGAAATTCTTTTTTATTTTTTAATATGTCCATTAATTATCTGAAAGTATTCGTATTTGTTGAACATTTTCATCTCGTTTTTTCGCGATTCGATCAGTTCCTTAATGAAGTCCACTTATAATATCGATTCATAATCGTTTATTACGATTAAAGCAAGTTGCATTACCGATGATTGTGTATGCATCGGAAATTGTCGCTCTTAAATTATTCAACTTTTCCGCGGACGTTCGTTCGTGCTGATTAGCTGGGAAAACTCGCACGAAGACGGTTCGTTACGAATGCTATATTTCACCGCGTATTTCACTGAGCGAACACCTCTCGTGTTTCCCGACACGTCTAACGGAGGAGACTTTTTTTATTTACTCCAACGACGTACGTGCGCTCTTCTATGTTGGTCACAAGACATTTGTAACGATCTAGTATCGGGGAAATATTCTAAGAAACTTATATATATTTTACGCAGTAAACGCCAGCAACAAACGACGTAGATAACAACGTGAGATCTATCAATTTTATGAAAATATCTCGCGTAATAATTATATTTAAATAATATAGAAACACACTATATATTAGTATTATGGAGCTGTAAAAGCAAATATGTTTCCTTTAAAATAAACTATTTCAGAATATATTAATTATATTAATCGAATTAAAATAAATAAACAGCTTTTTCGGGGCCTTAATTTCAATTTTGGACGGTCGAGTGGCTTTGTTTGCATTATTATCACGTTGCACTTTAAAAATAATAGACGAGAATATCCGTTGCAACGCCGGCAGCATGCATAATTAGAGAGTCAGAATAATTATCTATTTATAATTATTTGTTGCGAGGTCAATATATTTTTGAAGTTAATGAAAAAAATTTTATATTTATTTAAATTCTTATACATCTAATAAAACATGTGAAATATAATAAAAAAAATGTAAATAATGATGAAACTTTAAATGATGAATAGAAACATGACAACGTCATAATCTTACAGTCGCAAAATGTTCTCCTTTCTTTTATAATATATTATTTTATATCGCAGTTTAATGCTCGTTCGCTCAGGTATTGTCGGCCAAAGTATGCTGTAATATTCCTTTTCCGGTATAATCTCTAGCCGAGGAAGCAAAATCCGCTTTCCCGTTTACACACATTTTACCCCGGATGTTGCGCACATAATTTACCGCAACTAACTCGTCGTACACAATATGTATTCGTATAGCATATACGAGAAATACCGTACGTTCATTCGAGCAAAAGCTCGCCTTAAATACATTTCACGCCGTGCGATTCCATTTACTGATATAGAGAAATATTAGAAAAATCCTGTATTTACTGTTACGTTACGTAACTCGTTATCTATTAATAGCCATTTCAATGGAAAATATTCGATACGATTAATTAGAAATATAAAAGAGCAATCTTATAAAAAAATGAATACTAAATAAAATATAATATCCCAAAAAATTAAATACGCGATTACATACAAAGAAATTGAAATACTAAGGCGATAATTGAAAAATCAATTTATCAATCTTTATGAGATAAAGGTTATGTTTGAGTAATTGATCTGGCTGACTAGAAATTATAAAGAGGAAATATTCGAATAAGATGGTAAATGAATACACGTATTCGTAGATGTTAATTGTGCTTTGTAACGCTGTATGATTAAAAACATGCTGTCAGATACATAATAGTATATTTCCCACCGTGCATTGTGCTCGATTATTACGCGATAGAAACTTCGAACAATTAATTTTCATATATTGTCTCTTTATTATCATAGGGCAATAATTATCCTGTAGTTGCCGCAATACTTTTCCGTTTCTTCCACGTTTTTTCACGGCATCTCATTAACACATATTTCTGCATAAAAACTTCTCTTGTAGCATCTTCTATTGGGAAAAACTCACTTGCACTAGCACACGTTAAATGAGCGAAAAAATTGAAAAAATGGATGGAAGATGGATGAGTTACAAGTACGCGTTTCGCGTTGATAAATGACTCGCATGTGATTGGACGATGAATGCAACGAATGAGGAATATATTATATGTGGGTAAAGCGTTAAAACTTACTACTAATAGAGTCTTCCATCGGAAAAAACTTGCAGCACCGAGTGCTTGAAGCGCATTGGTAATATTGGGTGATTGCATAAGTTCGTGCCCGATTTAAATAATATAAACTTCAATAGATTATATTTTAGAGATAACACTTTTATTCATCAATTATATAGTCTCCATTCTTTTCTACAATGGTTTTCCAACCATCTATAAGCTTGTCGATTCCATTTTTAAAGAAAGAACTTGGTTTTTCTTGAAAAAAGTTTGTAAGGTGGTTTTCGACAGCTTCCTCGGAATTGAGATTCTTGCTATTTAAACTATTCTGCAAAGACCGGAACAGATAAAAATCTGAAGGCGCAATATCTGGAGAATATGGCGGGTGCTGCAGAATTTCCCATTGCGACTCCTGCAGTTTTCCTGCAGCTTATTCCTTTCAGTCAGGAGATGCGGCACCCACGTATCAAGCTTGGAAATGTATCCAAGCTTTTTTAAATGACGAAAAGCGGTTGAATTATCGATGTTCAGCCTCTCAGCAATATCCTCAGTTGTAATCCTTGGGTTTCTTTCCACTACGGCATGCACAATGTCATCATCAATGCCAGAAGGCCGTCCAGAGCGGGGTTGATCCTCCATGTTGAAATCACCATTTCGAAATCTGCCAAACCACTTTTTGACTGTTCGGAGAGCAGGAGTGCGGTCCAAATAAACGCTTTGAATATTTTTTTGTGCAATCCCAACACTCACGCCTTTCCGAAATTCATATAGCATTACATGCTGCAAATGCACCTTTCGTTCTCCATTTTTAATGATTTCTCTTATGCACAAATGGACTTATCTGAACAATATCTGATGCTAAATTGACATAAGACAACGTCATCTATTCGGTGTAAGCAACAATTACCACACGAAAACAATAGAACTCCGCCATGCAGTAACTTAATGCCATCTATGAAAATCGGGCACGAACTTATGCAATCACCCAATATTTAATGAGCATATTCTGAGTGCTGCACATTTCATTCGGAGTGCAAACTACTCTCAATACGCACTGAGAGCATTTTGCACTCCCAATGAAAAGCACTCGGAACATGCTGATTAATATTATCAATGAAATATGCTTCAAGCACTCGGTGCTGCGAATTTTTCCCAATGAACGACGTTATTAGTAGTAAGTTTTAACGCTTTATTCGCATAATATATTCCTCATTCGTTGCATTCATCATCCAATCACGTGTCATTTATCGCGAAACGCGTAATGTTTGTAATTTATGCATCCTCTACGCATTTTTTTCAACCTTTTCAACTTTTTCACTACTCATTTAACTTGTGAAATATAAAATCGATTTATTTTATTTACTTCTTCTAAAAATGTTTTAGAGTTTCGTACAATTTATGTTGAGGAGAAAACCTTTTTGGCCTTTTTTCAAAATAATTCGCGATGTATATAATGATCAAAAATATTTTTACCATGTATATATGATAGCACGTGAACCCTCTCTCTCTCTCTCTCTCTCTCTCTCTCTCTCTCTCTCTCTCTCTCTCTCTTTCTCTCTCTCTTCGTCTAATAGCGTAATAATGTTTCTTTAATTTAAATTTTCATATATCTGTTTCGTTGTATAAATTAACGCAGAATATTGGATTTTGTTAATTTATTTTCATACAGATGCCATTATATTGTCGTCATACCATCGCGTACCTCATTTTAATATCGAGTGTATATTATAGTATGATTATGGCGTATAAAATAATTTTATGCTTTCGAATATATCGATATTAATATCAATATTAATATTGATAAAAGTGATGACAATATAAATTTTATTACGAATGCGCAACGATTGAATTATGTTTATATCAATCTGTAATTATCGGGAGATATATAAGCAATTATACGTTCTGAAAATAATACAATACGTACGTTCGATCTCGTTGAAACGCTTTCATAACATGATATCTCGTGACGACACGTATGAAAAGTATGCTTTAACGATGTATGATGTGGCGAATGAATACGCAAACCTTTAGAACAAGAAACCCGTTTATAGACTAATATATGCAAGGGCATGCATCCCTCGCGTGTGGAACTTGCACACACGGTCGTCTTCATTTTATTTCTTTTTATCTGCAATCGCGTGAACGTAGAACGGAAGTTCGACACGCAATCGGGAAGTTATAATTATAATCGATAAAACAAAGCTAGAATATTAATTGTAATTCTCAAGCATACTTAACTATGATAAGAACTGACGCGTTTTTTAATTAAAAAAAAAAAAAAAATCTTATTAATAAATTTAGCGTTATTATTTTTGCAACGATATTTAATTTTAATGCCATAAAAACTTCGCAATAAATATTCGACGAGATATCGAGGAATTATTTAATAACGTTACTTAATAACATATTTCTCTTACTTTTTGACTGTATACTTCGTGCACAAGTCCCGATTATGTTGAATGTTTTAAATAATGCAATTGTCGACGGAATATAGTTACCTCGTGAGCTCTTCGGCTGCCGCGAAGACTGAGCCTGTGACTCCATTCTCGTTTCGGGAAATCCATGCCGTATTTTCTCCGTGTCACCGGTCTTGTGCCTCCAGACGCTTGAAAGCCCTCCGGGGCAATAATGGACCCGTGTCCGTTACTTCATGCTTCTCCTGTACAGAAGGAAAATTTGTTATAGCAAGAATCCCTTTACCTCTATATCTTTCTTTCTCTGTCTCACGTCGTCGTCGTCGTCGACGTGTTTTTCGCAGTCGCTTCAACTCTAATTACAGAGAGTGCTTCGATTATATCTTAAATTAATACGCAATGCGAAACTTAACGTTCAAGGAGTAACGTTAATATATTATGATTCGCGTACTATCGCAAAAGAGCATCTAGATACTTCTTGTTAAGCTTTAAACAGCGTACCACAAAGTTGCTGCGATGTAATATATATATATATACAGGGTGTCCCATTTTAATTTCCTCAGGCAAATATCTCAAAAACCAAGTCCGGAAGAGAAAAATGTTTCAGACAAAAGTTGTTTGGTTTCGAGGGGGCCATAAGATGGTACCATTGGTTTGACCTTGGAAAATCATGTGAAGGTCATGTGAAGGTCAACTTTAAAATCTTAAATGGAAACCCCCATTTTTTATTTAGTATTCTTGTAGCTGACATCGAGAGTTTTCCAAAACACTATAACAAAGTATTTTTTTATTAAGTACTTTTTGAATTATTTTATATTTTAATCTGACATATTTTGATATAAAAAATAAAATATTTCGTAAAATATTCAGTTTTCGATAATCTTACCGTAATACTTTTATGTACAGAATAATGAGATAAATTAATTAGTGCCAAAAAAAACAAATAATTGTTTTAAAAAATACATTGTAAATAATTTTCTTAAAAACAATTTTTTTTTTATACTAATTGTTTTGTCTCATTATTCTGTACATAGAAGTATTACGGTAAGATTATCAAAAACTAAATATTTTACGAGATATTTAATTTTTTATATCAAAATATGTCAGATTAAAATATAAAATAACTCAAAAAGTACTTAATAAAAAAATACTTTATTATAGTGTTTTGGAAAGCTCTCGATGTCAGCTACAAGAATACTAAATAAAAAATGAGGGTTTCCATTTAAGATTTTAAAGTTGACCTTCACATGACCTTCAAATGATTTTCCAAGGTCAAACCAATGGTACCATCTTATGGCCCCCTCGAAACCAAACAACTTTTGTCTGAAACATTTTTCTCTTCCGGGCTTGGTTTTTGAGATATTTGCCTGAGGAGATTAAAATGGGACACCTTGTATATATGCATGTATACTTTATATTTTTTTTGTAAATACTTCAGTTTGCATTTAATTTGGAGTAAAAATATTATGAAGATATATTTAAGATACGATATGTTTTCAAATATGCTTGCAATAATACGAGACACAATATGTACGAGGCAATTTCCATTAAATCCTTAGTATATAGAATAAAATTATACTTTATTACCAGAAATTCTTTTTGCGAGTTTATTTAATATGATATTCATTCTCAACTTTTATTTCTTTCTAAAAACTACAATACTAACAATTTATCTACGTAACCTCTATACTTTTAAGCTAATTTTTCGCGGACAATATCATTGTCATGTATAATCTCAAAAGGACTATCTAACTTTCCACAGATAACATAATTGTCAGACAGAGAAAAGACTGACCGTTCTGGGACACGTGTTGTTTCTCGTACATTGGGGGCGACTTTATTCACGTTCCGTCCCTCGGCGAGAAATTACATTCGTTGTAACTAGAGTTCATAGTACCCATATCGCGTGTCTAGACAAATAATTTTCAGGCTTCTTTATCGTTTACGTTCGCGAACAAGAGAGAAATCCAAGCTGTGCACAGGAGAGAGAGAGAGAGAGAAAGAGAGAAATTATTTCGTCCGAGATCATAGTACTTCGATATTTCTTCCGAGATATCACGCGATGTGTGTGTAATATACAGATTTATAAATACAATTATTATAATTCTTCTAAATTTTTTATTTGCTCTTTTTCTGTCTAACAGAAGATAATTTTTTTTTAACTACGATCTTTTGAAATAACGTATAAATTATTTTCTTTTATCAAATAACATTTTGCACGTAATTTTTTTTTTTTTTTTTTTCGAAACTACGATAATCGATGATAAATAAACGGAAAAATCGACGTGCAGCAATCAGATATAAATGATATCTAGAATCATGCGTAGACAATAAAAAAATTTTATATGATCGCGTATTTATCCGTAAAAATTTTTTTACGCGCGATAAATATAACAGAATCACTACACGTGTGTCGCGTACATAAAATAACGCTTGCATGATTTGCTTTTATATTATTTCTGATAACGAATTTATTTGCGCAGTGGCGTTTATCGATACATGTTAATTTCTCCGCAACTTGAATTTCATAACATTGCACTTTCGCCAATGTACTAGTCGCAACAAATATACGTATAATTATTTCAATTGTCGTGCAGCTTACTGGGAACTTGGGAAGAACGTTAATTATGGGACGCGCGTGATATTGTGCGTCGCAGCAGAGTAATTATTTATATTGGTGATAGCTACGTGTGTATTATATTATAGTGAGCTTGGCGAAGTGCGCACCTGAGATCGATAAGCGAAATTTGCCACGCGGCTCCCGAAGTTTCAAGCATTCTCTCTCTTTCTATGTCGGATGTAATTTACCCCGATTACTTCGTTATTCTCCTTTGCCTTCCTATTCTTCAAACGCCCTTTTCAGAAAATTCTTTTTGGAAAATTAAAAGTTCGTTGCGTCAAAATCTGTTTAATGGGTATCGTGTTTTTTAATAATGATTTTCAATTATTTTTGTTCGATGCGATTCGCCGATTCCGAAGGAAGTTAACGGATGTTTGTCGCTTTATTAGGAAGAGAAAGGTACATGAGAGCTCAGTGCTAAATTCCATTAAAGTTTTCATTACTTTAGAACTCACGATGGGGATGAAAAGTATATTTCACCGTGGAAATAACAGTAAATACGCATTATAAAGTATTTAATGACTCGATGTACTCGTTCCAGTTCTATCTCGCTAAAAACGGTATTTGATCGAAAGTATCAAAGGCATTCGAAAAATGTAGAAAGAGCGGTATTTTTAATTAAAAAGTAATTAAGAGGCTACATGAACAATTCCATAGGCGAACAATCGATCTGCGTGAACCTATAGATAATTCGATATATTCGAATATTTCGAATTATATATATACATTTTTATTCGATTGTTAGAAAGCTATAATCGTTAATATTTTTATATGTTTCTTCTATTGTCCAACTTTAGATAAGATTTCTGAGATATATCTCTTTTATATCGTACTGAAGAAGAATGAACGAAATGACACACGATAACAAATGTGTCATGCTCAAACATACGCAAACGGCGAAGTAAGGTCACGCGAATTTTATCATCAATTAGTGTATCTCGCTAATCATATTCACGAAGATACACGAAAAGTAAAGTGCGATTTCGCTGATAGTCTTACAAAGAAACAATTTATCTCGCGATAAAACTCGCCTGTTTACTTTATTTATAATAGCAGTTGTGTGAAAGTTATTTTTATCAATTCAAGAATCTTGACGGAAAAAAAAATATTTATTACAACTTTTACAGTATGTATAGTTTGTAAGTTATTTTAAGTAAGATTTAAGTTCTCGTGACTCATGATTTATAACAGGTTTTGCATTAATTTCATTTTATTATATGTATTGGGTGATTGCATAAGTTCGCGTGCCCAATTTAAATATAAACTTCAATAGATTATATTTTAGAGATAACACTTTTATTAATCAATTATATAGTCTCATCCATTCTTTTCTACAATGGTTTTCCAACGATCTATAAGCTTGTCGATTCTATTTTCGAAGAAAGAACTTGGTTTTTCTTGAAAAAAGTTTGTAAGGTGGTTTTCGACAGCTTCCTCGGAATTGAGATTCTTGCCATTTAAACTATTCTGCAAAGACCGGAACAGATAAAAATCTGAAGGCGCAATATCTGGAGAATATGGCGGGTGTTGCAGAATTTCCCATTGCAACTCCTGCAGTTTTCCTGCAGCTTATTCCTTTCAGTCAGGAGATGCGGCGCCCACGTATCAAGCTTGGAAATGTATCCAAGCTTTTTTAAATGACGAAAAGCGGTTGAATTATCGATGTTCAGCCTCTCAGCAATATCCTCAGTTGTAATCCTTGGGTTTCTTTCCACTAAGGCACGCACAATGTCATCATCAATGCCAGAAAGCCGTCCAGAGCGGGGTTGATCCTCCATGTTGAAATCACCATTTCGAAATCTGCCAAACCACTTTTTGACTGTTCGGAGAGCAGGAGCGCGGTCCAAATAAACGCTTTGAATATTTTTTTGTGCAATCCCAACACTCACGCCTTTCCGAAATTCATATAGCATTACATGCCGCAAATGCACCTTTCGTTCTCCATTTTTAATGATTTCTCTTATGCACAAATGGACTTATCTGAACAATGTCTGACGCTAAGATGACATAAGACAACGTCATCTATTCGGTGTAAGCAACAATTACCACACGAAAACAATAGAACTCCGCCATGCAGTAACTCTATGAAAATCAAGCACGAACTTATGCAATCATCCAATATATTGCGTTTGTGTAGTGCGATAATAAATAAATTCTAACACTTTATTAAATACTTGGATTTGGAACGCATAGATTTACCAGAATATTTCATTAATATTCAATAAAATTATAACATGGAGATTTCAATTTGGAAAATAAAACTTCTCAAAGGAGAAGAAAAATTTCTTTTCTTTCCTCAATTATACAATAATTCGTGCTTGATTCACTATGTTGCTAATGATGGAAGTAACTCGAAGATAAAACCTCGTAATATCCTCTGTAAAATTCAACATTCAAGCATTCAATTAATCCCTCTCTTGTCACGAGTTTAATTGTTACATTCTGATTTTCCGAGGGCACACTTCGTGGCTTAGGTCTCTTCGCAAAAATCTAATTTCCTGGCGACGAGAAAATCGAGTTTCGCCTACACACACACACACACACACACACACACAAACAGCAAACGCAGTCGGTTACACGCAGAAAACGAAATACCGAACAATGTTGGCAATCGAAAGTTTTCGCAGAGCGAGACGTGAAATTCGATGCCGTGGAGACCCTGTGTGTGGTGGTAGCCGTGTCGGAGATAGTCCACGATGCGCGCCGCCAACTTCCGCCTGTCGCGTGTATTGTATATTATGTCACTCTTGTCCTGTCGCCGAGTCCTGTCACTTCTTCGGAACATGGGATATCGAGCTGGGACTTGTCGCGCCGAATTGAAAATCTCCCGGGCCAATTGCAGCTTCGACGCGTGGCGCGCCGACGTGCGTTTCGAAATGCGCTAAATTGCATTATGAATTCAGTACAGCCGTGTATTTTGTACCGTGTGTTGCCGGTTCGCTTAACGGGATTTGCGGGCGCGTTTATTTTTCGGGAACAACATTATTATATTTTAATTAGATTAATTATAGAGCGGTATTAAATTTGATACAAAGTCCCTTATTATATTGAATCCGCTTTTAAAGCACGAAATGATATATTTGCCTCTCGCGTGTGCATTGGCGTGAGTGTAATTGATTAATATTAATTGTAATATTATACACACGTTGCTGTTTTAATCGTTAATCGTTTTAATCGAGCTCATTGGAACGTATCGCGCGATACAACTATTCACTTTATCCTCGTATCTTTTTTGCAAATTACATTACTGCTAACCAAATTCCGACGTTATGGAAGGTACACACAATTGGGAATGGAGCTCGGAATTGAGTGCGGCAACTCTATCTTGATCATTTTCGCCTTTTACAATTTGCACCGCGTGCTTGCGCGAGCGAGTGATTTAACGTCCCGTTTCACATTCTGCTACCCTCTCGACTTGCTCTCCGCCCTTAATTAAATTTTAATCGGAGAAAACTTGGAGTATACACATAATGATATAAATGTAATGTAATAAAAAAGTAATATAATTATATATAATAAGACATATTTTTATTAGTAATCAGGATCAATAGCATGTCACGAAGTATTTTATTCTATATCGAGACAATTTCTTTATAATACTTGGTTAGATTAATTAATGAATGTTATATAAATTTTGAAAAAGTTACACATATGCATGTCAATAAAATATGATCGACGAATAAAATGAAAAATATTCTATTTTTTTTTTTTTTTTTTTTTAATCATTTTTTATAACGTCATCGTCGCCGACAAAATCTCACTTTTTCGTAAAATAACAATTCCTTATAAATTATGCAGTAACGTATTACATTTTACATCAGCTTCTCAATTGGATACGCTTCCGTAATTATCGAGGGTCGAGTCATTTTTCCCGATAATCCCGTCTTCGTAAGTTTGTCAGTAGTACAGTCAGGTCTTGATCGGACGAGGCTACGCGCGGTGGCCATGAGGGTACCTGCACTCATAATCGTACGATCTGGTAACTTAAACTCGATGCCGACAGAAAATAAATATTATACACAATCGAATCGATCGCGGAAGAACAATGTAAAAATTATTTTTATAGAAAAATTAAAAAGGTGTCAGGTTCACGCGTCCGTTTTATTATTTTGCGTGATTTTTTTATCTCTTTGTCTCTCTCTCTCTCTCTCTCTCTCTCTATATATATATATATATATATATATATATACATATATATATATATATATACATATATATATACATATATATATATATATATACAGGGTGTTCCATTTTAATCTCCTCAGGCAAATATCTCGGAAAATATGGAAGATACGGAAAAATGTTTCAGACAAAAGTTGTTTGGTTTCGAGAGGGCCATAAAATAGTTCCATTGGTTTGACCTTGAAGAGTCATTTGAAGGTCATGTGAAGGTCAACTTTAAAATCTTAAATGGAAACCCCCATTTTTTATTTAGTATTCTTGTAGCTGACATCGAGAGCTTTCCAAAACACTATAATAAACTATTTTTTTATTCAGTACTTTTGAGGTTATTTTATATTTTAATCTGACATCTTTTGATATAAAAAATTAAATATCTCATAAAATATTCAGTTTTCGATAATCTTACCGTAATACTTTTATGTACAGAATAATGAGACAAATCAATTAGTGCAAAAAGAAAACAAATAATTGTTTAAAAAAATATATCGTAAATAATTTTTTTTAAAACTATTATTTTTTTATACTAATTGATTTGTATCATTATGCTGTACATAAAAGTATTATGGTAAGATTATCAAAAACTAACTATTTTATGAGATATTTAATTTTTTATATCAAAAGATGTCAGATTAAAATATAAAATAACTCAAAAAGTACTGAATAAAAAAATAGTTTATTATAGTGTTTTGGAAAGCTCTCGATGTCAGCTACAAGAATACTAAATAAAAAATGGGGGTTTCCATTTAAGATTTTAAAGTTGACCTTCACATGACCTTCAAATGACTCTTCAAGGTCAAACCAATGGTACCATCTTAATGGCCCCCTCGAAACCAAACAACTTTTGTCTGAAACATTTTTCCGTATCTTCCATATTTTTCGAGATATTTGGCTGAGGAGATTAAAATGGGACACCCTGTATATATCTTTGCCGCTCTTTGTAATGTGTCTAATGTAATAATAAGCAAAATGTCGGTACTATTGGCGTATCGTTATCGTTGAATATCGAAAACCGGAAATCGATGTTGACAAAATTTGATATTTTTGCAAACGATCGTCAAAATATTATTCTCTCCCTTTTCGTATGCGGAAAAAAATGCGTTAGACTGTTTTTTATTTTGAAAGAAAAATGAAACGTGTTCTCCAATTACCGATATAGTGCGATTTTTCACTTGACACGTTGTGCTACCTCAAAAAAATGTCACTTGATATACATGAAATTCCAACGATGAAATAGCGTTATAATATAATACTTTACTTGAAAATACCATTAATATTATAGTATTTTAGATGAAAAAAAAAAAATAATAATGCGTGAGAGAGTGTTGTATAATGGCTATACAATGAATAAAATGACGTAGATCGATGATCTTTCTGCTTTATAAAATGGTAAATTAATGTTTGGATACATTTCCATGTGTTTCAGAACATATATATATATATATATATATATATATATATATACATATTTCATTCATATTTTAAACAAACATAGAGAAAACCTTTTAATTGGACAATATAAATTGCTAATTATTTCTACACTTTAACGAAGCAACGTGCGTCGACAGAAGTTATAATAGCATTCTATTGATCAAGCGTAATTTTCTCGATTTCATCGTCCGTTGATATGTGAAACTAGTGTCAATTTTGTTGGGGTTTACATGTCTGTAACAAGGGAAAATCACGATTTGCCGCAAACATTAATTAATCATTGTTTTGCCCACGATTGGATATCGAGATATAATTAAATATCGTTATTTCTTTTGTAAGGAAAAAGGGAGAGGAATGTGTATATATTTTTCTTTTTATGTTAATTTCACGATAAGCTTGGATTATATTGTACGTACGACGCGGGATAAAGGATATTTTTGCGCGTTGTCGACGATTTCTTTAGAAATTTTGTTCGATAAATTTACATAACGTATTGCATACATTGCATTCCGCTGTTACTAAACGGGGCGTAAAACGTTAGCATTAAGTAACCTGGCGATCAAAAACGCGATAACGGCTTGAAGCTGGCTCGTTAATCTTCCTTAGAGCGGACAACCTTATCGCTTATCGACTTCCGCGTTTAAAGAATAGTCACGTCTACCTAAACGAGGGAGAGAAGTATGCGCGAAACAACATCCGCGTTATTTGACAGCCTTCGAGATTCTAAATACATGCTAATTTCCACGCTTGCACAGATTTCGGGATGGAAAGTGGATCTGTCAGATCCTGTGCTTATTTCGCGGAATGATCTCTCGTCTATATCTTCAGTCAAATATATTGTTTATTGTAATAAACTAATTAATTTTCATAATTAATAAAATAAATTAATTTTTTACGCGTCCGAGGGAAAGGTTGGTGCTCTACAACCCTTTGAATTCGTCCAATAAAATGGAACTAGAGGTAAACACGAATCTCGACGGAAAATCGCCCGTGTTGTGCGCATTTTGCGCTTTATCGCCTGCCAGACGAAACCCTCGTCGGATCCCCGTATATATCGATAAACAAGTAAAATCTACCCTATTACTTTTGGTGCGTTTCTTTTATCTTTCGTCTTATGGAATTTGTTTCTTCTGTCCTTCGGAATTTATTCATGTTTTATGTCGCCGCTTG
The DNA here is from genome assembly GCF_030449975.1 of Polyergus mexicanus. Classification (NCBI taxonomy): domain Eukaryota; kingdom Metazoa; phylum Arthropoda; class Insecta; order Hymenoptera; family Formicidae; genus Polyergus; species Polyergus mexicanus. The sequence continues at coordinate 6,956,237 of NW_027223329.1, forward strand.
CAATGTTTGTAATTCTATACTTCCTTTTATTCCGCGATTTATTACTGTGATCTAATCTTCTTCGTTTTTCTTCTGCTCTTCGCAGGTTCTCCTTGTTTTTTCCTTTAATCTAGAATATAAATAAAAATGTTAGTTATATATTAGTAGAATAACTTCATTGTTTAGGTCGACAATCTCGACATTAAAATTTTGATTTATATTATTTCTGTTATATACAGGGTGTCCCATTTTAAAGGACCCACTCAAATATCTCAGAAACACTGCGTTAAATCGAAAAATGTTTCAAACAAAAGTTGTGTGGCTTCAAGGGGGCCATAAGATGCTGACAATGATTTGACCTTGGAAAATCATTTGAAGGTCACGTGAAGGTCAACTTTAAAATCTTAACTAGAAACCCCCATTTTTTATTTAGTATTCTTGTAGCTTGCCTCGAGAGCTTTCCAAAACACTATAACAAACTATTTTTTTATTCAGTACTTTTTAAGTTATTTTATATTTTAATCTGACATCTTTTGATATAAAAAATTAAATATCTCATAAAATATTTAGTTTTTGTTAATCTTACCGTAATACTTTTATATACAGAATAATGAGACAGATCAATTAGTGCAAAAAAAAACAAATAATTGTTTAAAAAAATACATCGTAAATAATTTTTTTTTAAACTATTATTTTTTTATACTAATTGATTTATATCATTATTCTGTACATAAAAGTATTACGGTAAGATTATCAAAAACTAATTATTTTACGAGATATTTAATTTTTTATATCAAAAGATGTCAGATTAAAATATAAAATAACTCAAAAAGTACCTAATAAAACAATACTTTATTATAGTGTTTTGGAAAGCTCTCGATGTCAGCTATAAGAATACGAAATAAAAAATAGGGGTTTCCGCTTAAGATTTTTAAGTTGACCTTCATATGACCTTCAAATGATTTTCCAAGATCAAATTATTGTCACCATCTTATGGCCCCCTTGAAGCCACACAAATTTTGTTTGAAACATTTTTCGATTTAACGCAGTGTTTCTGAGATATTTGAGATATATATATATATATACATGGTGTCCCATTTTAAAGGACATATATATATATATATATATACATGGTGTCCCATTTTAAAGGACATATATATATATATATACATATATATATCCATGATATACAGGGTGTGTGACAGAGAGATATTAGTTTAAATAATAATATTATAATAATCACTTACTTGTTCTTGAGTTCTTTAATGTTATTTTTCAACATATTGACATTTTTTTCCAATTTTTTATGCTGATTAGTCATCTTGTTGTTCTATTCTGTTCTTAACTGGAACATAATTTCCTTACAATGTATTAATTTTTTTTCTAATTTGATTTTTTTTCCGGAATGAGAAACACGCATTTTCGCTTTGTCAATGCAAGGTAGTTCGTTTATCGCTATTTTTATATTGTATATGTCAGCGTTTCAAATTTCTGTATAGTCCAACTTTTCACCTTTTAGCTTTCATTGTCTATCGCCGGCTTCATATATGTTTTACTTTATCGAGAAAAGTGAAAATGTGCAATCGGAATGCGACGAAATGCGCGCTTCATTTTTCGCACTTCCTTTTGACTTTTTATATAGAAAGATATATTGCACAAGAGAGTATAACAAATAATATACAATTCTTATTGAATGATATCACTTTGTATCATCTCTTTAAATTAGTAAACAGAGCATATGGCGGCGTAATAATTTTCTTATCGCCGATCGTCGTGTAATCGTTCTCGCGTGACTCGTATGAATCGCTTTATCCAATTCCATCTGAGATCTGTACGTACGCACGAGCGAGCTCGACGGCTCTTCCCGTTCTAGGCGAATCTTTCTCCGTTGTGATATATTGCATAATGCATGAGAGGCGAACGGCTCGACCGAAAATAGTGCTTGTTTGAAGCTATAATAATAATGCATGCACGGAAACATACGAGGCCTATTATTGCGAGTAAATCAAAGTTAGCAGCGAACACAGCGAATTTTATACGCTTAATTAATCTTAAACTTTTCATTAAACCGTAAATAAAATATTTATCTCGTTTAAAAGGAAATGTAGATAAATTTTATTTCGTTATCGAGGCAAATTTAATTTTCACAATACAATAAAATTAAAATCTTTACAAAAGGCTCAAATGATAAATATCAATCAATACAAGAGGGGAAAGCCAATTGGAGCCCAGACGCAGTATTTAGTGCGTAATAAATATGTGCTTTTATTAAAAAATAATATTGACAAGCATGGTCTAAAAATTAATAAAATAAAAAATATATAAATTCACTAAAACCAAATATTTCGGCCCGCTTAATTTTCAAATAATCTGCGTCGTATGAATTTTTATACTGCTTGAATTAAGTTTGAAAAATTACTAAATTAATATATAATTTGAATATAAGTTAAATATAACTTGAATATATTAATATATAACTTGAAGAGTTGAAATATTCTGAGACAAATATTACGTATAATGCTAAGTTATAATAGATCCTCTTATTGATATTGGCGTTATGGCCTGTGAAATTTGATACTAACAACAGTGAACAAATTATACTTCGATTGTGTTAATGTGTCACTAAATAGAAAATTATGTGAGAACGACACACATTGTTTTGCATATTAATCTCGAATTGTCTCGTCGCGCGATTCGAATGTAAATGGAATTGCAATCCAGTCTTCCGTAACTAATTAATTAATTATTATGTAGAGATCGGACTTTAATTAACATTACACAATGTCATAATCAAGTGTGCGCAAAACGCGACACGTAATACACGTAACGTAACATTGTCCAAAAATTAAAAGCGTCATAAAACTGATGGCACTCGATGCATCATAAAATGCACGCGCCAATCATCCATCTTGTTTGCATCTTCTCGTCAAATTTATTTACCGTAACAATATTTTTTCGACGCATATATTTATTTATAGCGACCACCGTCAAGTTTACATTAACAAATGTACGTCACGCAGAGCAGGAAAAATTACGTTTATGCAGATTTATTACATTGGATATGTTTATCCCATCTACCATATAAATATTATTTTTATTCAGTTGATTATTGTTTCTTTTTTATTTTTTTATTTAATTTAAAAATTTTGCTTCGCATGCAAATATTCCGTATAAAGTAAAAATTTTGTTCGCGCGCGCGCGCGGAATTTATGTAAATTTAATTTTTATTAAATTGGAATGTTAGCAATTTTTAATTTTTAAAGGCACGTTATTTTTTTCTTTGAATAAGACTCTATTTATAAAAATATCTCCAAACCTGAATATAGAAGTTTACGAGCTGTGACAAATATTTATGACATTTGAAAGTAGAATACTCTATTCAAATGTCATTTAGAAGACATTTACAAAATTCTCTAATTGCGAAACTTATCCTCGGTCAACAACCTTGCCCGCATTAATCGCCGCGTTTTGGCCTCTCGATTTCCCTATCGATCGCAAAAAACGGGTATTATCGAAGTGACGTGTAGGTCGACGGCCCCATTAAGGCCTTTTGCACAAAACGGCCTTCTTCTCGTGCTTCTTTTTTTCTAAAACCGCCATGCGGAACTGAATCGAGTGATATCCGAGCGTGTAATCAGCTGGAACGAGAGCGATTTCTGCGCGGCGTGTGAATTCTGATTTATCGGCAAACAAATCACACGTCGACGCACGCTGCAATTACAACGGTGGTTGAAATTTTTGCAAGTTGGTCGATCGATCGGTCGAAACTTGCGATAGCAAAAGCGGGATTAAAATAGCGTCGCGTGAGCAACTCGGCGTCGGAAAGACGGCGTGCCCGGGTTCAGTTTCAGTTAATTCTACTTAGATAATTCGTCTGTTGCATGTCTCGAGTAGCACCCGCGTGCTGCATCGTTATGTAAGCTGCAAATTTCGATTGCGGCTTATTATTGTTATATTTGAATCGTTATGTACAATAGAATAATATTTACTTCATTTAACTACGAATGAGATAAAAAGCTTTATGGAAAGGGATTTTTTATTGACAATTAAACGATTCAGAATCTCTTTGAATAATTCGATGACATTACTGTAATTCATTCAAATCCGTAACCTCTTGTCAGAGATTCGGTGACTCTCTACGTATATCTACGACGTGCGCCTATCGCAGATATATGGAACCTACAAAAAACGCCGGTTCCGAACGGCATAGATTAGAGAGATTCTCTTGGCAAGATAGATTCTACTTGACGTGTCTGACGTACCAGGCAGAATAGTTAATACCAATAAATATGCTGAAATTATAAATTAAGTTAAATTGCAAAAATTTGCAAAAGTTAAGACGTGTATAGACATTTCTCCAAAAATTAAAAATTTTATAAAAAATGAACCTTTTTTTATCGATTCTTACCAAATTCAATATTCAAATTCAACATCATTTAATGATATTGTATCCGTGTAAAAAATATTTAGCCCGATATCTCAAAAATTGCGGGAAGTTAGAGGTTGTACAATATATTGCATTCACACACACACACACACACACACACACATATATATACATACATATTAGGTGTACAACTTTACTTCCGCCGTTTTCCTATAGATGGCTTTAGCGGTAAGTAGTGGTCGAAATAAATAGATCATAGACGTCATGCAATAAACTTGGGCATCTGTCAACATAACCCCATAGAAACATTAGTCGATTTGTGTCTGCGTCATAAAGTTATTCTCGATTGAAAATGTCAATTTACGAGCCAAATTCTCGTCATTTGCGGGAGGTTTTAATTTTCTGCTTCAATATGAAGAAATCTGCGGCTGAGGCTCATCGAATGCTCTCAAATACTTATGGTGAAGCCGCTATTAGTGAAAGAACGTGTCGTGAGTGGTTTCAATGCTTCAAGAACGGTGATTTTCACGTCGAAGACCGGCATAGCGGTGGAAGAGAGAAGGTTTTCGAAGATGCAGAATTGGAGGCATTACTTAATGAAGACTCGAGTCAAAGTCAAAAAGAATTGGCACGATCATTGGGAGTGGACAATACTTTGAATCATAAATGTATAACCACCCAGTAAGCAATTTGATAACAAATTGTTGCCAAATTGGCATCAAATTCGCTCAAAACTTGGTAACAAATCCAGTGCCATCTGTGTCCGCATTAAGCTTGTGTTTTGGTGACAAAGCTTGTTGACATAACCTGACAGCAAATTGACGGCAAAAACCGAGCAAAGCTTGACATGATTTGACGTCAAATTGATGGCAAAAATCGAGCAAGATCTGCGCAAGACAATCTGATAGCAGATTGTCAGCAAAAACCGAACAAATTCTGCAGCTTTTGGCCATTCATATAAAAGTATATATTTAAATAGATTTAAAGCCTTAACCCTAAGTAACAAAATGATGATAAGTTTTGGTCATAAAATGACCATTAGATAATTAGACATTATATAAAATCATATATTAATATGTTAAAACATATAGGTAAATTCAAATAACTTAATTTATAAAATTAAAGATCTTTTTGGACAGAAATTGTTTGAATAAGTGAAAATCAAACAATTATCTGTCCGATTTGCAAAAAATCAATTCAATATCTGAATTTCCTGTATAAGAATTGTGTCAAAAATTGAACTGATAGAAATATATATATTATAATATTATTAGCATTTTGTAGGCTTTATATACACTCATGACAAGAATTTGAATACGGGTATAGATAATGAATAATGCGCCGCATAGCGATAAGCGACTGAACTATTTTATAATACTTTGTAATAAGCTGCAGATTTTGTTCGGTTTTTGCTGCCAATTTGCCATCAGATTGCGCACTCCAGATCCTGCTCAGTTTTTGCCGACAATCTGATGTCAGTCATGTCAGCAAGCTTTGCTCGGTTTCTGCCGCCAATTTGCTGTGTAGTTATGTTAGCAAGCTTTGCTTGATTCTTGCCGGCAATCTGCCAGCTTAATCGGTAATAACAACTCTTGTACCAAATTTGTAGCCTTTTTGCTGACAATAATTTGTAGCAAGCACTTGGCAATATCTGTTAGAACAGACCTGGCTGACTGGGCAGTTTTTTACAATAAAGCCTCGAATTTCGGAAAAAAAAACGGCGGAAGCAAAGTTGTACACCTAATACATTTTTTAGGAATATGATTTCGTGACGTTTTAGAACAGTCTAAACAGATTGGCATAGAAAATTCGAAAAAAAAAAAAAAATTGTCACGAAAACAAAGCTTCCTCTGTAAGGAAGCAAAAATAGAGACATTTATATAATAATTTTTCTTTAATCAAATTCATTCAACAATTTAAAAATGTATGATATAAAAATGTATGCATTCTTTTTTTTTGTCACAACAAAGACAATTATTTATGAAACGATTAAATCGAAAACTAATTTAATTGACATATAAAGATACACACACGCACACTCCATTGATATTATAACGTATAATACAATCCACACGGCGAGAACGATCATTTCGATTAATCAAGCCCCAATTATTAATAATGCTTCATCCGGTGCGATTCTCGCACTGGTTGATGTCTCGAATAAGGTCACGAGAACGGAATGCGAAATAAAGAGCCCTCTCTCTTCTCTCTTTATTATCTGATCGTGTATATACGCGATAAGCCCGCGCGTGTTCTCTCTCTCTCTCTCTCTCTCTCTTTTTCTCTCTCGATTGACCGATTACATGGTCTTGCATGTGCAATGGGCCTTAAACTCGCGATCTCGTGTGCGACAAAAGCATTTTGCGAGCCCGACAACCCTAGAAAAAAACGAGATATACTTGGATATCTTCGGGTCGTGATACTAACATAAATACAATACTCTTCTACGCTTCTAGAACTCATATTCTCAACTTGAAAATCACGTTGCGAAATCAAAAATTCGGATCGAGTAAGGTTCGATGTAACGATTAATTGTTCTTTTCGAAATAATTTTACACTTTATTTTTGCTGTAATAAGTAAAATAAAATGCACATTTCAATTTTGCAATCTAATATTTTATAAATTTAACTTTATATAATTTAACTTTTCGATCTAAATTGCAAGTTGGTTAACGCTAAAAGAAATAAAAAACGTCAGTTTTTATCGGATTATTATTTTTAATTTTATTTTCACTGATTCTTCTCTCTCTTCATAATTTATTCAAGAGCCCGTCGCTTTGAATATTTATCTAAAATAGTTCGAAAACCGCGTGAGGAACGACACAGGACCAAAGGAGTTCTGATCCCTCTAGTCAGCCTTTTACCTCGATATCGACTTTTAACGTCATCCTTGGTAGCTATTTACGGCTTAAGATCGCCTCGATCCTCTGTATCTTTATCTTGTTTACGTATGCGTCGGTTTTAAACCGGAAGCAGTCAACAACTATCAACATACGTCGTCTGCCAAACTCGGTTGTTAACGCTAACGCGATTTTCCGATTTAGCGAGCAGAAATCCGATTAGTCCTGAAAGTCGTCGATTTTTAAGTCGTTTGTCCCGCGCGCTGCTGATTACGCCGGAAATGTTCTCCGTCTCCCTCTCGAACTTCCGGCCAAGTGCATTCGACTCGAAGCATCTGTTAAAATCGAACGAATCATCTTTGCACATTAGCCTAATCGCAACATTTTACTGTAAAAACATCAATTCGAATCGAGAAATGCGGAAATATAGGAGAAATGAGGAAATTTAAATTTGTTGACGCAAAATCTTAAAAAGCGCGATATTAAATAAAATTTTAAAATAAAGTAAAAATATATATATCGTATTTTAATCCAATTGTATGTAGCTGTGTGAGAATTATGAATAAATTATTCAAATTTATACATAATTTGTAAGCTCAAAAAACAGGAGTTGGATCATTTAGTTGTATTGTAATTTTGAATAAGTTTTGAATAAGTTTATATGATCCTGAATATTTTGCAAACAATATTTTAATATAACTTTCTCTTTTATTTCATTTCTCGATGGAAGAAAAATAATATTTTCCATAACTGTTATGTAATATCTATGTTGGGAAAATTCCACAAATAGCTTTGCCAGATATATTAAGACACAATTCGGCTGAAACCAGATGTTATATTATAAAACTTTTAGCAATAACGGAATCAGTAATAATGCAAACTCATATATCAATAGAGATGTATTATACAATAGATATGAAATCAAATTTAACTAATTAAATAATAAGATATTGTACTCTGATAATGTGTTCTAGAATAATACTAACAATAAGCTGCGAACACAATAAATACTAATTTATAATAAAATGTATTCAAAATATTTAAAAATACATATATATAATAATTAACAAGAATTTCAATTTCGCAATTTGCGTAAGATTTTTCAGCCTGGAAAGATTAGGACTTCCTAATTTTGCGTTTGTTCGATTCTCAATTTATATTTGAAATAAATACGCAATAACGCAGATGTTTGAATAAATAACGAAAAGGAAAGACTAAATCCGTCAAAATGATATCTGACGTGAAAAACGTAATTCGGTAAAAATGAATAGTCTGTTTTTTCTATCCACCACTAAAGATATCAATGTTGCAATCTTTCCTCGAACAAAGAGAACGCGACAAGTATCTTGGAGAAATTAGAGTGAAATGCAGAGGAGATTTTGCAGATCGATCGATACAGATTCGAGAGAAAAATATCTGCTGATATTTGCCACTCGATTCGCATCGATAGTCGATTCCTATGAGATTTTGATTGCCAACGATAATGATCGATTTTTTCCAACTCACGGTTGTACGCACATGTCATAAATAAGGCACACTAGTGATAATGATCGGCGTATGGACGGACAATGATAACTCGCGTGTATCTCGATTGCGTGAAGGGGAAAGAGTCACTCCGCGTAGCAGGGGTGCCGAGAAATTTGTGAACGATAGGAAATGAACATTCAAATCGGTTAATATGAAGATCGATCCAAGCTAGATATACACACATGCATACACAAACGCGATATTTATTTATAACCTCGGACACTTGGTCTTCTCGACCGAGGGTCGTTCACTCGTAAGTGTGTTATCGACTACGGCGAAAGTTTGGATTGTTCATTTAAAGCGCGCGCAAACTTCTCTCTCCCTCTTCCTCTTATAATTGTCTCCCCCTCGCTAAGTTGCGAAGTCCTAAGTGAAACTTAATCAAAGACGCATACACACATTAAGCTTTCCCGGTATTGTAATTTCGGAAATTAACGATTCATGTGACAAAACTTGTGAAAATATTGTAGAACAAATTAATCATATATAATAATAGAAGAAAAAAATATATATATATATATAATATAATATATAAGAAAATTTATTTTAATAATTTGCACGACATATATTCTCTTTTCATTTTATCATTATTCATATATTATATCGTTTCATTAAATAAATTCTAGAGATATAAATATATATTAAATTTAAAATATGATAATTTCACTCGGTTGACTCTTATTGGTCGGTAGCTATTTCTTGAAAAAACTCGTGCAGAAATAAATGACATTAAGAAATTGAAGAAAAAACGAGAGTTTATACAGAGATAATCGCATGAAGTTTGAAAACAAGATAATTTAATTAAAGCGAGGAGAATTGATCTCGTAACGATCATAAGGAAATAGAAAGTTTTAATAAACTATAGCAGAGACACTTTCATTAATTAATTGCACGGCTGTCGCGAAGAAACTATTCGCGTCACGTTTCATCTCCGCACTTTATTTCATTCGCATGTATCGAACGAATTGCACGCACGTAACAAGTTAAAAGTCCTTGGCTTTTAATCAAACGAATTCGAATGGCTCGATACAAGTATTATGGTTGAGTTTTGCGAATTCTCCGCGCTATGCGGGTTATTTTTGCATCTTGCATTATATCGAAATGACAAAGATAATATAGCATCGCACGATTTGCGTAATATATGATAAATGCTAACGGAAATTCGTCGTTTTAACGAGCATTTTAAAAAATATTCCCGGCGTAAATGGTCTTTACGAAGCGGCTTGCGCGGTTAATACTTCTCGCTCGTAGAAAAATGTTTCAACGATACGCGCACCCCGATCCAGATAAATAAAATCAAATTTTACACGAATAGAGAACATGTCATTTTTAGAAATAATTTGCAGATCTGCGCGAATTTCCATGGAATAAGAATCGAATAAACGCAGTCGAAAAGGATCGATTTGACATTTCTAGAAACTTGAAGAAATATCATGTATATTCGATCATAAGATAGTGAAGGATGCGATTGAATCGATATATCATTTAAATTAATATATTATCTTCGTGCACCATCGCTGGCAGTGGTACCATAGAATTTTGTTATACGATACGAGAAAACTGCCAACGGGGGAATTGGCAATGGACAAAACTCATTTACGAACTGTCAAAGTCAAATCATTCCGAGCTGTATAGATAATGGTATCTATCACTTAAACATTAATCATTCTGATACTGTAAACGAAATTGAAAAAGTTTAAAAAATAGCATCCGGATTATTCTTAATCACGCGATCATAATTGCGCGTATATCTCCCAAATATAAATTAATATGCTTTTCTCAAAAAAAAAAAACACATCGATAAGATACCTCATAAATATTGTGCATTGATGCATCTTTAATAAGCGCATTTTTTTTTTTCGTACGAACGATAGTCCTTGATATTGGATTATTCCCTCGCTATTGCAAAAAACTTTTCATCCCAAATGATATTAAAAAGTGCCATCGTATCAATAAAAAATTCAAATAGCCTGTTCAAATATCGCTGATTTCGCGATGGTAAAAAAATATATGCTATACCCTATTCTCTCTCATTTCGAGGATATTTAAAATATATTCGAATGCATTATGGAAAAAATGGCTGAAACATATATTGCAATTAAACGAACGTAATTTGGGAACGGTGATAATGTCGCGCGCATGTCAGATGTGCGTCGGGATGCATTATCGTAAAGTGTAATCACGGATAAACAGCGCTTCGAAGTGATATCGAGGGTCAACAACCGTTTCTGTTAGACGATGTTAATCCTTAATCGAAACACGGGGCATTCGTGCTCGCAGGGCGTATCCGTCCCGGACACGTCAGGTCCATTCCACTTAACCCTAGACTCGTAGATAAAGGCGTCACGATTATGATAAATGCGAGTTCCGAGTACGAGTTTAGGCAGAGCGGTTAAACTCTCGATGGACGGCGCGCGGGGCGAATTTTATCTCGTCGTATCCGAGAGGCCGAACATACGGCGATTTAAGCATTTCCTCCGTTCGTAGTATCCCCTTAATGCGGTACCCTGCGCTAAATTACAAGTTACACGAAGCTCCCGAGCCGAGATGCTAAATACCGCGGCGAGTTCCTAATCTCCCTATACGCACGCGATCGTATAAATTCGTAACCGAATTTCATTTCTGGATCTCGTTTCTGGAATTTGAATATTAATCGGACGAATTTTATACGAAGGGAATGTATCGACAGTGGTGGACGCGATTAAATTTTGCATCGAGTATACCATATATTTGGGATACTTTGTCTCGGAAATTATTAATAGAAAACCGTGAAAGTGCTATTGTTGAACGTCATGGAAGATCGCGATATGTTTCATGTTTCCGCACGCTCGTTAGTCGTATTACTTAATTAAGAATTAATTGGAACGCGCGCACACGTGCCTGCGCGTTTGGAGAGTCCCGTAACTTTCACAAGCGTCCTCGTGCAAGTTTGTAATTACGCATGTAATGGAATGCCCCTCACGACTATAATTTTCTCCTGGCGGAACGAACAGGACTGGTTACAACTGGCACTTGCCATTGCTTCCCGTTTGCCTCTCGCAGTCTTATCTCTTCGGAACCGTGTGTCATGATTTTTTTAACAAAAGGATTTAAAATCTTCACGAATCGCGACTGTATATCTATAAATAATCCAAGAATTTTCAAGTATTATCGAATAGATAGCAGTTTCGTAAAATCTGCAATCTTCATTCAAATTCCAGCGACGTCATTTAATAAGCCATCGCGAGAAAGAGAAAAAGACTTATCTCTTCGGAATCGTATCGTGATTTTTTAATGAAGGGATCTAAATTCTTCACGAATCGCGCCTATATACTTATAATGCAAGTATTATTCAAGTATTATCGAATGGATCAGTTTCGTAAAATCTACGATTTTTATTCAAATTTCGACTGCAATGTAATTTTACTAAATAAACCATCGCAGAGAACAAAAATAGATAATTTGATGTTTTGCGCGAAGAATTATAAATTAATTTCAGTTACATTTAGAAGAGGTACAATACCAAATTATATACGTATCTGTTATTAGAAATACAGAATTATGTCAAACGAACGCTCGAATGCGGAAGGGGTTAATTATCGAATTGTGAGATGAAACAATATCGTATCACAGGCCTAGATAACTCGTGTCACCCGCGTTATATCTGGCCATCAATTAGTAATCGAACGTAATGCATGTGAATGTAAAATGTATGACGGCGACGGGCATATACCAGGTATATAAATATGAAATCGGAATTTGCCCATAGCTGACCCTAGCTGTCTATGTAATTACCGTCAAACCGCGTCATTGGCGCCATTTTCTTGTTTTGACATCTGACAAAGATTTTCAACTCACAACAATACAAGTTTCATACAACAGCATAGTTTTTAATAGCGTTGAACATGTCGAATTTTGTGCCTGGAAACTACGATTTGCGGACAGCATTGATTTTCTGTTACCGTTTGAAGAAAACTGCTGCAGAATCGCATCGAATGCTTGTCGAAGCTTACGGTGAGCATGCTCTTGGTAAATCACAGTGCTTTGAGTGGTTTAAAAAATTCAAAAGTGGCGATTTTGACGTGAGAAACGAAGAACGTGGAAGACCACCGAAAAAGTTTGAAGACAGCGAATTGCAAACAGTGTTGGATGAGGATGACGCTCAAACGCAACAACAACTCGATTTGAATCAAGCTTTGCGTGAAAAACGACCAGAATATCAAAAAAGGCAACACAAAGTGATTTTGCTTCATGATAATGCACCATCACACACAGCAAAACCGGTCAAGGAAACGATTGAGGCGTTTAGTTGGGAAATACTTTCGCATGCGGCTTACTCACCAGACTTGGCTCCATCCGATTACTACTTATTTGCATCGATGGGACACGCACTTGCCGAGCAGCGCTTCACTTCTTACGAAAATGTACGAAAATGGCTCGATGACTGATTTGCCTCAAAGGAGCAACAGTTTTTTTGGCTTGGCATCCACAAATTGTCAGAGAGATGGGAAAAATGTATAGCTAGCAATGGGCAATACTTGGAATAAAATATTTTTTATCATTTTCATACAATAAACGTGTATTTTCTATACAAAAATTCCGGTTTCATATTTATATACCTGGTACATATGATACACAGTAATTTATTCCGTGGAGATTTCGCGGTCTGGCGGATTAGACGGGACGATAAGATGCGGCTCGACGTTTCGCTAGGATAACAACAACGACGCAGCCTGAATTAATATACAGTTAGTACGGCTCGACGATGCGAGCTGACACGTCTCCGCGCCACCAATCATAATTATTATTCACGAGCTCAATTAGTATGTCACGTCGCTAACGAGATTGGCCGCCAACCGATCGTCGAGCTATAGCCTCGATTTAACAATGTCGCGACGGCGTCGGCGGCTTTGATAATTAATTAATTCGTCGCTAAGGCACGATGTTCCGTTACAAGTTGTCCGATTATGGGTACGGTACTTTTATTTTGTCGTATTGTTATCTTGCCGCTGCTGCCGCTGCACCCACAGAAAAGATTTCCGGATCTAATGCTATTACTCTTCAATCTATCATAAAATAGGATCGATATAGCGACAATCATATTTATTATTGAGAAAGAGGAATATTTTAATCTTAAATGGAAAATTCTTAAATCTAGAATAAAATGCTCTTGGTGCTATCCCGTTAATTTTCTCACAAAGATGAAGATGGAAATTTGTAGCGATCTAACATCAAGTTATTCTAAATGCAAGAATACATAAGCTTAGATTTGTATATGTTACTCTTGTCTCAAGATAGTAAGACAATCTTATTTAATTCGAGAGAGAAGAAAAGGAATTATTGATTTAATTTTAAAATTGTTTTATTTTTATACTACATAAGGTTGTGATACGATTAAATATGTCAAGAATATTTTTTGTCTCGTTATCAAAAATCCTTTCTGAGAGTGTGCGCAGCAAGAATGAAGTTTTAATCTCTCCTCCTTTGTTATGTCGTTCATTGGGCGCTATTAATTCCACACTTTGTAATATTATAATTATTTATTTATTTACTTATCTGTTAAACGGGAAAAAGATACGTTGAATTAAAAAAATTTAATTACAATTTCAACATCAAGCAAAAAATTTAGAATAAAATGTTGAGAGAATAAATGAGAAAAGACAGACATAACAAATTACAAAAAAAAAAATAAAATGAAATGAAATAAGAATAAAATATATATAAATAATAATATAATAATATAATAAATAATAAAAATAGTATCCACGAATAGGATCGATAATATACTGTGATAAATAAGTGAAATCTATCAATAAGCGGTACGATGTTGGGAAAAAAAAAATTCAGCAAAAAGTAACAGCCTAAATTTTGATATAAGAAAAGCCTTAGGTACAATAATATTAACGCGTACGTTATCTGAGAGAATTTTCTCCGTTCACATTTCGTATTCGCGCTGTAACTTCAACAATTTTAATATGATAAACGAGAATATACTCACTTCGCGTCTCGCAGTATCTTGACACGTCTTCCATCCCGTTACAGGCTTCTCTTTTCCTGTTCTTTTAGATTTTCCTCAGCCACGATTATCGCATTCACGCGACGCGTCCATCCTTTTTAAACGCGGTAACGGATTGCATAGCGCGCACGATTGCCTAGGAACGTCAAACGGCGCGCGATAAAGATTGTCCTTATCTTACGATTATCGCGTTCGAGCGACAATTTTATCGATGTGAACGGGGTGGCATTTAAATTGCACGAATACCGAGTCGCGAATTCGACGTACGAGCTCGTCGACCATCCCGTAATCGGAAGCGAAGGTGAAAGAGATCGCCGACAGATGGTGATTATCGAGATCGCGCCTCAGCTATACAGCCTGTCCGTTTCATCTCGCTATCGGTAATGGGATTATATCTCTTCGCTTTCCTTCCGCTGGGAATCCCTTTGGGATCGAGCGTTTTTATCCTCCTCGTATTTATTATTCCTACTCTTACTATTTCTATTATCCCGCAAGTCCCGCGAGAGCGGATATGTAGTTGCCGGAAAGGAGAGATGTTCTTCTCGAGTTCCTCGCGCTCCCTTTATCCCGCGAGAATTGTTATTACAAGTTTCTCAAACGCGGAAAAGATATCTCCGTGACGTGACATTGCGTACGTAGGAGTACGATCCCGCGTCTTTGCGAATTTGTGCGCGAATGATATTATCTCGGTAAGACGCTCGAGATTATTTGCAATATTCTCAGGATTTTTTTATCGTTTCCTTTTCTTTTCTTTTCTTTTTCTTTTCACGAAATTATCTAATTCACATTACAACATAATTTAATTCGCGTGGTCACAGCCGCTCGAGATCGTCTCGTTTTTCGCAAGATTTTTTTTTTTTTTTTTTTAATACCTTCTTTATACCTATTACTCCCCTCGTTTGTGTACATGTGATTCGAAATTTATTATCTGCCGTATTTGATATCTCGCAATCGTATTTTAAAACTGCAGCGCGCGTTTAATTCAATTTGTAGAAGCAACTCGCGGAGAGACATCTAGCGTTGCTTCTTATTACCGGGATTCTGCATTTTTTCGTCAATTTGTCTTCTATTATCTTTTTACATTCCGTCTCTATTCTCATTGCATTTTTCAGAATTATATCATGGGCAATTTAAATCTTGTGCCATTCGATACGGCCACTCGACTTCGCTTCGACCGCGTTCCCTTTGATTCCCTCTCGATTTTGAATTTAATCGCGTGATCGATCCCGATTATCCGTTCTCGATTCCCCTCTTCTCGTCAAGTGTTTTCGATGCTCGCTCGTAATACACGCATTCCCTTAATACCCTTAATGCGTGCAGTCACGGAGGTGCGTGCCGTCGTATAACTATTATCGTCGTATGAGCGAACGTAAGATGGAAGGATTACAGCTGATCAAAAGTGTCTTCCTTTACTTCCACCGTCTTTTTATTTCTTCTTCCTCTCACTCTCTCTCTCTCTCTCTCTCTTCGACTCGTGACCTGTCAATTAATCGAGAACTTTGACAGTTGCTTCCGAAGTGATTCCTGTATTCGAACAGGAATTTTCGGCGATCGATTCTCTTCTCGCGCAATTTAAAAGGATTCGCGAAAGTCGTAAAGATCCACGCTATCAGGGGGGGGGGGGGGGGCAATCAATCACTCGTCGCGTTACTCGAAGAAATATTTGCGGTGCACTGTCGATCGATCGTTTTTTATTCGTTGCTACGATCGCTCGAGGAAACGTTTCGCCTCGAACGTTTCCCGAAATGCGAAACGCCGGAGAGACGGTTCGTGTAGAGGGTTCGTCGACCGTTTCCGGCGCAGGACTAGCGCGATACGCCACACACGGATGCCGCGCGCCGACTGAGCTTGACTGACGACGACACGGCTCCGAGTTTCACGCCGATCTCAGTCGTCACGTGACGGCCGGCTGCCCCGACGTCGACGATGCGACGTCGCGTGGCGTCCCTCTCACCTGTATCATCCCCAAAAAGCCAGCCCTAACACGATCGATACATTTATTTGTCGATGTAAGCATCGATAAGAGCTTTCGAATCCATGTTTTATTGAAAAATACGATTAATATGCAGAGAAATGAAAAATTTTACTTCTTCGCATATTAATTGTATTTTATCTTTTGATTTTATCGTTTCTTCGCAAAAATTATAGCTTTGAAAAATCCCTTGTGTATTATAAATATTAATTTAAAAATTATATACTTTAATAATTTTATTAATAAACATATTTATTTATTTGTCTGAAGATTGAATTTTAAAAAACTGATATTTATATATGAGATATACTTCGATTTGCTTTTATCTTTTTTTTTTTGTCACAAAGTTATACTTTTAAGAAAAAAGTCCCATATATATTACAAATATCAATTTAAAAATTATATCATTATATAATTTTATTAATAAACAAATTAATTTATTTGTCTGAAAATTAAATTTCAAAACTGAAATTTATATATGAAATATATTTCGATTTGTGCTTTTATCTTTTCTTCATAAAATTATATTTCTAAAAAAAAAGTCCCTTGTATATTATAAATATCAATTTAAAAATTATATACTTTTATAATTTCATTGATAAACAAAATTTATTTCATTGCGCGAGGATTGGATTTTAAAATTGAGATTTATATATGGCTCACCTCTCGTGCAAATAACATAATATGTTACGATGTTAATTTACGTATTACTCGCGTTTTCTACATTTAGAAGTCAGGTCAGGTCTGTCATATCGAGCCGTATAACAAGCGGCATAATCCACGTGCTACTCACAGACGATAGATGCAAATGCAAAATCAAACTTAGTTAACTAGCAGCCGGATTAGCGCGCGCGAGCTTTACCGCGCTGTGAAAACTCGTTAGGAAATGTCCGTTAGAAAATCCGCGGTGAGATCGGAATGGAGTAATCGTAACGGCAATATGCTCAGTCATTCGACTCGGAAATGGAAAGGCAGAGAGCCTTCGCACGCAATAGACGAATCGTTCCGCGTCGTAACGCGTATCGCGTGCGAATAGTCGACTTTCAATTTTCGATGCACCTAAGAAGTATTAGGTGTACAACTTTGCTTCCGCCGTTTTTTTTTCCCGAAATTCGTGGCTTTATTGTAAAAAACTGGTTATACATTTATGATTCAAAGTATTGTCCGCTCGCAATGATCGTGCCAATTCTTTTTGACTTTGACTCGAGTCTTCATTAAGTAATGCCTCCAATTCTGCATCTTCGAAAACCTTCTCTCTTCCACCGCTATGCCGGTCTTCGACGTGAAAATCACCGTTCTTGAAGCGTTGAAACCACTCACGACACGTTCTTTCACTAATAGCGGCTTCACCATAAGTATTTGAGAGCATTCGATGAGCCTCAGCCGCAGATTTCTTCATGTTGAAGCAGAAAATTAAAACCTCCCGCAAATGACGAGAATTTGGCTCGTAAACTGACATTTTCAATCGAGAATAACTTTATGACGCAGACACAAATCGACTAATGTTTCTATGAGGTTATGTTGACAGATGCCCAAGTTTATTGCACGACGCCTATGATCTATTTATTTCGACCACTACTTACCGCTAAAGCCATCTATAGGAAAACGGCGGAAGCAAAGTTGTACACCTAATACCTTATCCGATGAAAGTAATTTTGGCGTTTTTGAATTCGTATGGAAAAAAAGATTAGGATATTTCAGACGATTTTTGAAAGTGCTTAACAAAATATTTAGAAACCTTATAAGAGTCTTAAAGTAAAAGGGCTGACTACAAACTCTTTACGTTCTAATTTAAGTTTGATTAGCTAAGCTCTTTTAAACTTCTATTTAATCAGATTAATCTCTGTATCAATCTTATGGATACGTAGAATTGAATTTCTGCGCGTGAGAAGATTGCAGGACGCGGTTTCATCGAGTTGCGGTTATTAATGGAAATAATTAATAGCTACTCTATCGCGTACAGATTATATCCCTTGCATCACGATGGCAAATTACACGGGAATGTGTTCTGTGCGCCGACTAGAGATTACTACATCTACTTCGGGATGAAAATCGAACTTAATCAAATCTGTATTGTGCGATAGATACTATTACGAAACTAGAGCGGTATCCCGGATTTCGGTTACAAGTCCGTCTCGTCCGATCGAGAGAAGGTTCTCGAGAGGTCGACTCGCATATTGTTCTTTATATCTCGGTCGCTTCCTTAATTTCCGCCGAATGTTAACGAGAAAATCTAAAGCCTAAAGCAATTTCGTTTTTATTTTGCATCATGTATTTGATACAAGACTCGGTGAAAATCGCAAAGTTGAATGAATTCACGCAGAAGTTTATAAAAGCAGACGTAAAATACTGCACGTTTTAATTACCGACTGTGTACTGTAATATTATAAATCTAGCTATTATATCTTATTATATCCCTTCGCTCCCAAAGGTGTATGCATATTTCTCTCCGGATTTAGAAACTACTGCCTCTAATGACCTGTGAGTTGTTGACGTAAGTAAGCTACGTCAAGATCTCGCAGTAATTCTTCATCGAG
Source organism: Polyergus mexicanus (assembly GCF_030449975.1). NCBI lineage: Eukaryota > Metazoa > Arthropoda > Insecta > Hymenoptera > Formicidae > Polyergus > Polyergus mexicanus. Next base: position 6,975,474 of record NW_027223329.1, read on the forward strand.
CAATTTCTTACGTCGATATCGCAAGACTGATACATTTTCTACTTGAATAGAGATTTTTATCCTAACAACTATTACACGTGATTAAAAAATAACGAACAACTTGTGATTAAAAAAAAAATCAACTTTAGAAAAGAACTTTAGTAAATTCTAATTTCGTTAACCCCCCTCGGACTTGCTAGCATTTTAATTTTATTGACAGATTTTTTGATTAACGTAAATTTCTTTTTTAAACACAGAAGTAAATTCTTGACACACACAATTACACAAAAATCTTACTTTGTTGAAATTTAAATGAAATTTATGATAATTTTTAATTGCTACGCAATTTATATTTTCCAAGATCGTAAAGTTTCAGAAAATACAACAATTAGTTTAAAGCCTCGAGATTTCGAGAGAGACAATATGTTTATTTCATTAATAAAGCTTAAGATGAAGCTGAGATACTTGGCCTTTGATAAATGTAGCATGAATACGCTCGTCAGGAATTGCCAGGATGCGCGAAAGAATTTCCATTGCATCTCATTTAAAAGTTTAAAATCATCCGGTTCTCGCTTCTTGTCTGTCATAGAAAGGTCGCGCGAGGTATCTCTTCTTTTTTTTTTTTTTATCTCGCAATAGAGGATCAAGCTGGGAAAGAAAGAGCGTCTCGATATTGTAATAGCCGGCGAAACCAGGGATCTCTTAACAAAGAATTAGCGAAACACTTTGTAGATTAGCCCATATACCCCAATTTACTAGTTGCTTTTTCTAAATTTATATAATCCATTTTGAACGGGGGCAAAACTCTTTAACACAATTAATAAAAATCATAGACATCCGATTGAGATAAATCAGACAGAAAAAAATAAAGCAAAATTACAACTAACAATAAGAATAATTACGTATTAAATAAGATAACATTTATGATATTAAACTAAATACCGAGGAAGGAATCTTTTATTTATTAAAATTATTTAAAAATTAGAACGTGCGATAAAATTTTTAATCAAAACATCGTCTTTTCTTTGCGATTTATGTACAAAAACTGTTGAACTCGCCACGTCGATGATATATCTTTGTGGTCCATTCGGCGCGACAGCGATTTCCCTCATCATTTGATAGGAATACAATGGTATTGTATCTAGATCGATTTCCGTTTACTTGGCAGCCAGACCTCGATTATCCATCGAGTTCAATTAACCAATTCCGTTTGACGCAAACAATAGCAATTACCAAGTTATGGCCGAACTATAATTGCGCTCTATCATCAGATTCTCTTTTATTAAATTCAAATACAATGCTAAATATACTGATACAATACAAATATAATAATCTATTCGTTTGATATTGATGCACACGTATGACGATATTGCTGTTTATATTTACAGCTACATTGCTTTTACTAAAGTGCACGATTTATATGCAGATTTTACACGATTTCCTCCTAGATTTATGACATTATTATCCCAATTCGCGTGATTAAATTCTCCGTTCGAAATAATAGCTCTTTCGGAATACTGATTCTTTCTTTTGTCGTCTTTTTCTCTCGCACATTTCCCTCTCTCTTTGCCCCCTTTCCCTCTTCTATTATTCTTTCAATACTACATTTCCTCTCCATTCAACATTGCCAGACTCGAGTCTCGTAAGATTCGAGTTTAAATACGCCATTGAGAAATGCATAATGCGATTGTTGTGTGTGTGCACAGAATAAAACCAGTCTCTCTCTCTCTCTCTCTCTCTCTCTCTCTCTCTCTCTCTCTCGCAATTTTCCAAACTTCGACTTTTCATGGCTATCATTTAGCCTGTTTCAATCCCGTGTAAATTTTAATAGCTTGCAATTGAACGAATAAGGAATTTGCAAAAAGGCTTCTTTTCTCAAAGTATGATTTTCCGCAATATTTTTTTCTTTTTTTCAAGAGAATTGTCAAATGCATAAAATAATTTTTTTTTTTTTTTTTTTTAATTTTACTTACAAAATCTAGAAAACATTATATTTTCATTCTTGTAAACAAATATCTATCCCCTTGAATAGAGGATTATCTTTCAGTTCCTTCTCTATCACAATTTGCCGATATTTGTTTATTTTTTTTTTTTAAAAGCTTTCCCTAAACATCTATATCAAAAATTTTCGATTAGCTACATGCTTGTATGTATGGTATGTGGCTTTCCGTTTTTTTAATTATCACGGTGCTCAATTATTATGATGCTCTCTGTATGCACTCTTGCAAGTAACGATGATTAATGATGGTTTGCGCATTGTCCATTACGACGGGATTAAGAGAATGATGTAACGTATTCTAGCCGCAATGTCGCGTTACTCTCAATATTCCACGGCGAATAATTCAGAATTTTCGAAATTAATTTGGAGCGTGACTTGCGTCGCGCATATATCTTACGCTCATGTACAAAATCAAGACCGTGCATATTACAAGAGGCGCACCGTCATCCCAGGATCATTTTGTCTCATCTTCCGATCCTTTGTCGATCTCTTTTGTTGTCGAATTTTCTGTTGCGGGGAAAAAAAAAATTTGTATTTCTCGTGAAACAATTTTTTATAAAATTCACAGATGCTTTTTGAAGTTTCACTTAATTTTTCGACCAATTAATTTTTCAGACTTGTATGTGCGATGAAGTATATAACTTGTCGTGAACGTTATATTGAAGGTAATTTAATTTCCGACTTAATTCAGGAATTTAATGCGAAACGATGTAAAAAGTGAACTTTGTAGTAAATGATCGTGCGCAATCTAAAAATCCAAATATTTGATAGGATCTGGAGGAAAAATGTTTATTTCCTCCATTCTGTATATAACAATGGTTCAACGTGTATTCTGTTCATTACTGCTGAGCTTGCACGTGGGCGATCTTTATCTGCTTACGTAACTAAACAAGCAAGTATTTGCATTTTTTTTTTTTTCCCTACACAGTGTAAAATCACTCGAGCATATAAAGACTTGATAAGAACAAAGAATGTGGCACGTACCATATACAAATATGTATGCATACATATTTATTTAAGGCGATTTATATATTAGGTGTACAACTTTGCTTCCGCCGTTTTTTTTTCAGAAAATTTTTGGGGGGCTTTATTGTAAAAAACTGGTTATACATTTATGATTCAAAGTATTGTCCGCTCCCAATGATCGTGCCAATTCTTTTTGACTTTGACTCGAGTCTTCATTAAGTAATGCCTCCAATTCTGCATCTTCGAAAACCTTCTCTCTTCCACCGCTATGCCGGTCTTCGACGTGAAAATCACCGTTCTTGAAGCGTTGAAACCACTCACGACACGTTCTTTCACTAATAGCGGCTTCACCATAAGTATTTGAGAGCATTCGATGAGCCTCAGCCGCAGATTTCTTCATATTGAAGCAGAAAATTAAAACCTCCCGCAAATGACGAGAATTTGGCTCGTAAACTGACATTTTCAATCGAGAATAACTTTATGACGCAGACACAAATCGACTAATGTTTCTATGGGGTTATGTTGACAGATGCCCAAGTTTATTGCATGAAGTCTATGATCTATTAATCTATTTATTTCGACCGCTACTTATCGCTAAAGCCATCTATAGGAAAACGACGGAAGCAAAGTTGTACACCTAATATGTTGTATACATATACATATTGCTATCGTGCCTGATTTTAACGTCCGTTACTACTGCATCCTTAGATTTGTATTTATTTCTTACATTCAGCATAAAATGTGATGACTTGACTTTAATTATCCATATTGTAGCCTTTCAATGAGATTACATTTCATCTTAAATATTTTTAATTAGCAACAAATTTAGTTTTAATATTGAATTATTATTTATCAGATTATAGTGAATAATAAATCTCAAATAATATGATCGAAATACACACATATATATACATATATATATATATTATCTAGCGTTAGCATTGACGTTGCAAAAATATTAAACCGATATTAAGATTATTTATCCTTTTCATTAATACCAATAATTTACTTATAATTAATACTAATAATAAATATTATTGCATTACGATATTTAATTAACAAACAACACGTTTCAATTAAACTTTCTTTTTTTATGTATTTTTGATTTTATAATGGAATTAGCACGCGAGTAAATAAAGGGTTAACCAAGGTAATCGATGATTTTTGCCGAAGGGGTCCGCTCGCCGTCGCCGAGTACGGTCCTGGCGACAGACTGGCGGCAGAGGTCGCGACTCAAAGAGACGCTCTCCTCCTCGTCACCAACGATGGGATGAAGCGAAGTCGCGGCTTCTGCTAGTTTGCCTTATCGCGCGACGCAGTACTCGCGATCACTCGCGATTAACGCGGACCGCGTGCTGTCATTATCATCTGTCATCATCGGTTGTCAACGCGGTCGACAACGAGTATCTTGCGGAAGGAACACGACGATCCAAAATAGCCGGGAAAACACAGACGTTTTTCACGACGGTGGGCGGTGTCAGGTTAGGTTCCCGATAAGGGTGAGTCCGATAAATTCTGTCTATAAGCTGTCGATTTTGACAACGTGGGTTTATTCGCGTTATGTCGTTCGATTGATTTGTCGTTTCTTTCCGAAAGTGACAGTAATATTTGACATATCAGTCATTGATAGATAATTCGATTAATGTGCTGATAAGCAATCTTGATAGGGAAGATTCTACGTCTCATCTGATGACAGGCACTGCTTTGTTTATGTTGCGTTTTTTTTAGGGGGGGGGGCGATGTACATTTCTCTGCCTCTATTTTTTTTTTTTTTTTTCATATCAGTGCGATCCATAAATACGGGGGAAATTTTTTTCGGATAAAAATCTGTTTGATCATCGATGAAAACTAGTCTATTTCTTTTTATTATCAAGTAAATGAAATATGTGAATAAGAAAAAAAAATTCAGTCGCTCATTTATGTTGTTTATTATTAAATTGACGTGTGCTATTTGTTTAGCGATGTTAGCATCAATTAAATTATTATTGAAAACTTGTAATATTTCTGAAATTGTCGTCATTGTATCTTATTTTATTAAATCATCAAATAATTACAAATTAATTAATATTACAAATTGATATAAACATTGATACTTTATTTATACTACTTAGAATACTTTATGCTAATTATTCAGTAGAAAGAATACTGATTAATCAAATAAAAATTTTGTGATAAACTATATATATTTTACAATAATATTTTCACAAGTAGTATTGTTCTTTCACATGTGCATATATATTTTATCAGTCGTATCACAAAGTATAAGGAATATATTTACATTATAATATTAAGTGCAAAAAAGAGATTTGTTTCTCTTAGTCGTTCGTTGAAACTTTTTAGTATCCGCGAAGAGGGCGAGGTTCACGAAATTTAATCCGGGTAATCCAGGGGATCGTAACTAGAAATTAATTTTAGTAGGTGCGAAAAATATTTTTCACTTTATTTTTTAATATAAATTAATATAAAGCGTTATACATTAGTATAAAATTAATAGCTGTTTATTTTTTATCGTAGATAATTATTGTAATTTGAGTAATAATTATGGTCAAGCGATTGTTAGATTCAAAGCAAAGTAAATTATTTATTTTTCAAAAATATTTTCAAAAGTTAGATGTACTTTAAATATTGATTTAGTGTTTTTATTTTATATTGTTTTTTTTTTTTAGTTATCGAAAACATGAAAATTAATCCTTTCATTATACGTGTTCCATATATCATACAGCAATTTTCTGTGGTTGCCATATATCTCAAACTATTATAGTAAAGTTGAATTCCTTATTCAAATGCTATGAATGCAGGCTTAAATGCGACCGTCTAATTTTCAACTCGTAATATTAGTCATTTCATAGAAAGTAACTGGAATTATTAGATCTATTTTATATTCAGGGAAACATAATAAGATATTATTTGATATAGACCACCATTTCTTGATATCAATCGTAAAATCTGCGAAATTTATTTTGTTGTTTATTAAAATGCGTTTATAAATAATAGCTGTTTATTTTATCAAGGATAATAATTGTAATTCGTGTCATAATTATAGGCAAGCGGAACATTATTTCTAAAACGATAAAATAAATTAGGCAAAATCTATTGATAAATTTAAGCTACAAATATGTTATTGTACGAAATACTAACATAAGCCGTCCTCGTTTCGATAGAACAACGAGGAAGCCGCCAAGCTGGCGAGTCTAACGAGCTGCGTATCGACGATGATGGACGACGAGGAGCAGGAGGAACTTCGCTGCACCGGCAGCGACGTCGAGATCGAGGAGTACACCGACACCGAGGAATCGCCATATGTCGCTTATCAGGCCGGTAGCGATAAGCTGTTCGATACCGATCGCGAAAACTGGCAGAAGCTCCGCTTCCTGGCCACCCTCGTGTCCGTCGCAATATCAGTTACCGTCCTCGTTATCACGTATCCGCTTTATCTCGAGAGCGTTGCCGCTGTCTCCAGCGCTTATACAGGTAGACACACGCTTATATGTATACCATACGTTCTCGGAATAGGTACGGCACATACACAATTGACGAGAATTGACCGATCGATTATAAGGGACCTTGTAATTCCGGCTATCTCGGAATCGCGGTTACTGCAAATGATTTATGTATTTATATATTCGTGAAAATATTTGCCGTCATCGCGCGCATCATATAACTCTAACATTTCCAAAATTACAATTTGCGCTGACTTGCGCAAAATTATATCCGCGTGAAAAACAGGCAACTAGATTATGCAAAACAATAACTAATAAATAAACTATGAGTATAGGCTCTCAAAGTCTAATTAATATATACAAATAGAAATTTAGAGCCAGCCTTGGTTTCGAGGCGCATACTTTATATTAATTATGAATTAGACATTTTTGTCATATTTAAAACAAAAATGGATTATGCAAAACACTCAATCCTACCGCCCAATAATAAATGCTTGATATAACTTTATGTCGTTTATCAAAAGTGTTAATTAATCGTTAATTGTTATATTGGGTGATTGCATAAGTTCGTGCCCGATTTAAATATAAACTTCAATAGATTATATTTTAGAGATAACACTTTTATTCATCAATTATATAGTCTCCATTCTTTTCTACAATGGTTTTCCAACGATCTATAAGCTTGTCGATTCCATTTTTGAAGAAAGAACTTGGTTTTTCTTGAAAAAAGTTTGTAACGTGGTTTTCGACAACTTCCTCGGAATTGAGATTCTTGCCATTTAAACTATTCTGCAAAGACTGGAACAGATAAAAATCTGAAGGCGCAATATCTGGAGAATATGGCGGGTGCTACAGAATTTCCCATTGCAACTCCTGCAGTTTTCCTGCAGCTTATTCCTTTCAGTCAGAAGATGCGGCACCCACGTATCAAGCTTGGAAATGTATCCAGGCTTTTTTAAATGACGAAAAGCGGTTGAATTATCGATGTTCAGCCTCTCAGCAATATCCTCAGTTGTAATGCTTGGGTTTCTTTCCACTAAGGCATGCACAATGTCATCATCAATGCCAGAAGGCCGTCCAGAGCGGGGTTGATCCTCCATGTTGAAATCACTATTTCGAAATCTGCCAAACCACTTTTTGACTGTTCGGAGAGCAGGAGCGCGGTCCAAATAAACGCTTTGAATATTTTTTTGTGCAATCCCAACACTCACGCCTTTCCGAAATTCATATAGCATTACATGCCGCAAATGCACCTTTCGTTCTCCATTTTTAATAATTTCTCTTATGCACAAATGGACTTATCTGAACAATGTCTGACGCTAAGATGACATAACATAAGACAACGTCATCTATTCGGTGTAAGCAACAATTACCACACGAAAACTCCGCCATGCAGTAACTTAATGCCATCTATGAAAATCGGGCACGAACTTATGCAATCATCCAATAATTGTGAGCAAAAAAAAATTTTTTTTGATAATATACGAAAAATTTGGCACTACTATATTACTTCTCAATATTTCCGCGCTTGTACCAAATGTCTAAAAGATAAATATATCCTCAGAGATTATATATTTACAATAATTATAAATTTTCCGAATTAATTAATATAATGATGCTGTGTATACTGAAAGTAAAAGCAAATTTTATTTACTTAAATATATTTAAAAAATAATAACATATTAGAATAATAGTAATAAAATGTCTAATCTATTGTAAAAACTATAGAAATACAATGTTCAGCTATTAGAAACATATAAGAGAGTATCAGTGTATAATAGCTGAATGATAACAGCAGTTGTCTGGTAAAGGAAAAATCCCACTTTCCAAATTCCATTTATCCGCATGTGAATGTACAATATTAATATTTTTGCCTGTGACTTACCGATTTATTATCATGCTCTAACGTATATAAAAAGTCATTCTGTCAACAAGTACGGAGTGGGGGGAGAAGAGAAATGAAATAGAGCCATTTAAGTTTTATTAAGATCAATTTTTTATTAATTAATTTTCAATTTGATGAAAAAAATATCGCGATGATCTCGTTTCGGTCTTTTCTCGTCTAACTCGTAGCGATTTAATTCTTCAACGGTCTGTATGTCGTTTCACAGGACTCCTTTTCACTGCCCTGTGCTCCGCCTGCATTTTGGGGATAGTGTACTTTGTCGTGGATAGAGTGTCGCCGCCGCCGCCGCTGATACCGAACAGCATGCGAGTCAGGATACCCCGCTGCGGCCTGATCAAAATAAGCACTCTATATGCTCTCTCGGGTATCCTAGTCACCCTATCCCTCGATCAGAATAGAGTACTGTGCCACTTACAGGATCCAATAAAGGGCATTACTCTCGTCTTTTCCCTCGTCTATTACTTCTTCTTTTGTCGGAAAAGTGAGTGTCTTAAAGTTGTTAGCCTGTAATATAATTACTATAATAAACAAAATAGTTTCGTGAAATTTTATTTCGCAGAAACTTAATATTATTTAGATGAAAAAAATTGGGAATAGATTTTTCTAGATATATATTATCTCTTTTTTTTTTTTTTTTTTTTTTTTAGAATTTATATAAAAAGTTTCTATAAAGAGAGATTACACATAGAGATAGAGATTCCAGCGTGAGTTTTATCTTTAAAATTGAAGTTTATATTTAAATTTTAGAGATATATTTTTCAGACAAATTCTTTTTCTCGTCCGTTTTTTTGGAGTGAATAATTTTTCTCTTTAATTGCGTATTTATAAATATTACGAGAGGAACATTTCCTGCGAGTGTTTTCAGTGATGAGTCTGCAGCGAATATTCTCGAGCACGACCATAATAGTGGGTCTGTTCATAAGCGTCGATTATGGTCTTTGCGACGAGTTTCGTTGTCGTGGACGGGAGATTTCCTCGCATACGACGACCACTGGTAGAGGATCCTGGGGCGTCCGAGCAGTCTGGACGTTCGTTTACGTGGGCGCCCTCGCCACCTTCGCTATGTTTTTCACCTTGCTCGAGCGACATTACACCACTGGGGTAATTTAGCATTGAACCATTCGCCAATTGTAATTTATTCGTAGTATCCGTGGGATATTCAACGATATATACTGTCGTAACTCTTATTAAAACTAATCTTGAGAGAATTTTTTTTCTGATTCCGCGCGACTATCATTTCTCTTTCAGGGAAGATTAAGAAACAGAATTTATAAATTAATTAGACGAAGAGAGAGATTCTTTAATTGTCACGTAAAAAGAGTTTTTTTTTCACTGATTTATGAAGAAGATCGCTACCCTAATGCAATTTGGAAATTAGATCTTCTTTTTTCTTTTTGTTGAAAATTTTTTAACGGATTATTTTTTTCATTTGACATACGGATTACTTTTTCGCACGCTCGGCAGATTTTTATTTTCCGAACAACTGGCTGCGACTGACGTCTGCGATCTCTGATTTCCAGCAACAAAACGTCTGTCAAATGTTGACGACGCAACACAACTCGTTCTTGTACACGGTGTCCCGCCTGGTTTCCTCTCGTGATATCCGTCGTCGTGGCTCAGAAGAGGAGGGCGGTCGGCTGCTACATGTGACCGATCCGGATCCCACAATAAAACCAAAGAGCTACCCCAAGCCACCGGTGATGCAAACTCTCTTTTACATACATGTCATCGCTTTTTTCGCCATCTTGACGTTCTGCTGGCTCGACACTTTGCCCGGCATCGGCAGGGTGAGTAACGCCAAAAGAAACATGTCTTTTATGTGTAATTGTCGATGACATAAGTCAATCTTCGTGGATTTTTTCTCGAATATTTTCAGAACAGAAATATTTTATTTTCGATTATAAATATTTTTTAATTTGTAATTATACTTTTATCGCGAAGAAAAACTGACTTTTAAGGCTAATATTTGTGTAATTTTTTTTATTCTCGAAACTTAATTAAGAATTTAAATATTTTGAATATTAAACGTTATTATTAAATTTTTTTCTGACAGTTTACTTTAAGTTTCTTATGTCATTAATCGTCATAGTAAAGAGAAAAACGCCTGTAATAAACGAAAATGATTATTTTATTTTCTGGAGAAAACTTTTATAGACAGTTAAATATTCTTTACTTAATTAAATAATTTCTTTTAATGACATTTCAGGGTTTATCGCCCGTAGAATTGTACCGTACCGTCGAGCAGGGACTGATATGCCATTTTAAAAGCGGCAAATTATGCTCGAACGTGTCCAGCCACGGATGGACTTTTCTATTTGCTTACATCGTCTTCTCGATCTCGATCCTCAACTTCCTGTCTTTGTGCGAGAGTGCAGTGTTTAGCGTGGCCACCGCGACCGTGTCGCTTCCGTTGTCAGGTGTTTGGTGGAGTATTTACAAGATGAACGTCGACATACATGGTGGTAAGTAAATGATGCATGCGGCGTTATCATAGTTTCGATTACAGTTTCGAAATTTGTTTTATAAAATGTTAATATTGGCAGATAAAAGCTATTTATTTAAAAGCACAAAGAAATAAATTAACTCTAGGGTTAATAAGAATTTATTTTCTGCAATTATGAATTTCAAATCTCTATATATATTTAGGAAATTTAATATTTAAGAGTTTATAAAATTTTTTTTAATTGATTTCGAATATTACTTTATCGCACGAATTTTAAATAACTTAGGAAAGAAGAAGACTTAATTTTAATATAAAATATATTTTTCTCTCTCTTTAATTCTTACGTTCTATTACAAAGTCATATTTATTTACGACTCTCATAATACTGATGATTGCATGTAAATATCTCCCGCTTCGCTATAATACTTGAAAATTAAGTGCGTTTGAGCATAATTCGATTACAAGCCATTCCTGAAGAGAACCTTGAAATAGGTTCCATGTCCTGGTCGCCAGGAGTGACTGGCGAGCTAATCTGCGCCTTACTTGGTCTTCCCGTTGTGCTGCTGGGTCTCGGTTTGCTCGTCAGATCGCACTTCAGAGACACTCAGCTTCCTTACCAGACCATTCAGCCGCCCGATATTCAGCCGCACGAGCCTTGTCACAGATGAATCTCTCTGTATCATTTGGTATGGCTTCGCCATTATACTAACGGTGATCCATATAAATGAATTCTGATTGATTCGACGGAACGATGAAATAGATCGTTCCTCTCACGTCGAATTGATCGGAACGAACGAGACAAAGTGTACCGAGCCGGAATAATAATGTTATTGTTGTATACTTGACAGATATATTTTGTCGACTGTTTTCAGACTACACCGATGTTCTTCCTTCGATCGCGAGATCACGAACGTAAAATCTTGACTCGCATTTACATTTTGCCAATCTGCATACAAGATTACAAATTTCACTAATGTCAGTTATCTCCGATTACAATTTAATTAATTTTTTTTTTTTTTTTAAAGATAGAGAAAATTGGAAGAGAAATAAAACAAAATAAAAATATTAAACTTTTTATTATTAAAGAAATATCTACTAATGTATCATATCTTTTATTTAATTAAATCATAATCATTGTCCATACATGTATGTGTAAATTAATCGTCGACATTATTCAATTGAAATCAATGTGGCAAGAATTATAATGATGTAATGAATTAACAATACTTTCAATTGACATTGGTGAAAAATGGCCGAAGATTTTTGAACGGCTATATTGTGTTAAATGCAATTTTTACGCTTGCACGTCCGCAAAATTCATTTTTTCAAATGTGGAAAAATAAGATTGCGGCGAGCGCGCGTTTTTGTGATAAAGTATGGCGCCCATATATCTATAACTTCCCTTATCGTGAAAAAACACGGATAGTGTATGGGAAAAGAAGGAGAGAGCGATGAATGTTTTCTATGTATTTGCCAAACGTAAACGCGCGCGCGCGCGCGCGACAACGTTATAGCCGGTTTATATTTTATTTTGATATAACGAGATGTTTCATATATTTTCTTGAACAATTTCAAACTACATGTATATTGAAAATTGAGTGTAGAAAAATAAGAAAGACAAAAATATAAGTGGAAAGTACTTTTTTTAGCTGCGAACCTGCGTGCACAGGAGCTTTCTTTAGCTAAGAATATTGCACTCTCGTTTAGTTTCCGAATTCGAACGTGATCATTATTGAGAAAAAGAAGCTAGAAGTGAGATATGATATATTTTAATTATTTGTCTAGTCAGAGCGTTTTTCTTTTGTCATTTAAAACATACGTTTTTCTAGAAATATTGTATATATAACTCTCGGATGAAAAGTTGAAAATCTAATAAGACGATGAATTGATATAACTCTATTGCAGTTTTTTATTATAAATCGGAGAAGTTTATTGAGTTGAAATTGAAATGACTTTGGTACTCATAAGTCAATGTAGGTAATCTTTGTTAAATTATCTGCAAGAGTTTATTAGACATAGTATCGTTGAATAAATGTAAGATATGAATGTTATAAGAATAGAAAGTACAGAGATTTCCTCGATGAAGTAGAATTATTGAAAACTGGATCGTCGACAGTTTAAATTTTCTGGCGATTCGCACGATCGTGTGTTTCATATTCGAGCCAGTTTCCTGCAACATTCGCAGTTCCTGTGCGCGCGGATTGTACGCGATAGAACGTAGTGTATTTCGCCCAAATTTGCGAGAAGGCAGTACTATATCTGCTGCACAAATTTGCGGCCTCCACTTTAGCGTATCTCCTCCACAGTAGGAGAATACTAAAGTGGTAAGCGCGCGAGCGAGATACGTGCGCCACGTGTGCGTATGTGTGTGATATCTCTCCACGACGTTCCACTAATACGATAGACATTTATTTTATCGTAAACTTTAGCGCACAAATTGTTATGAACTAGTACGTCCTAGCCGTGCGCGGTAAATAGCGTTTGCCCTGATGTAAAACTTTATCGCGGATGAAAAGTTTCCAAATCGCGTTAACCGTTCGTTTACGACTCCGTTAGCAAGAATTCCCAGCAAGGCATGTCTTCCGTCTCGTCAATCAGAGTGCCAATTACGCACGATTATACATTTTTCCGTGTATTTTTAAGTCTTCCTCCTACAAAAAAAAATTTTTTTTTTTTTATAGATATGTATTAGGTGTACAAATAAGTTTCCGCCGTTTTTTATCAAAAATTGGGCATTTATTGTGAAAGAACGGAGCTTAATGTTTTGAGTCACTCCCAATGTAAGTGCAAGTTCTTCTTGCGTTTGGCACGAATCTTGATCCAATAATGTTTCCAATTCCGCGTCTTCATACACTTTCGGCCTTCCGCTACGTTCTTTGTCTTCGATGTCAAATTCACCGTTCTTAAACTTTTGAAACCACTCATGACAACTTCTCTCACTTAAGGCAGCCTCGCCATATGCTTCTACAAACAATCGATACGCCTCAGCTGCAGATTTCTTCAAATTGAAGAAGTAAATCAAAAGTTCCCGCAAATGACGCTTATTCGGCTCAAAACTCGACATTTTCGCACACAAAAGAATATATTATACTGATAAAAAATCACTAATATTTTAAGGTTATGTTATTGACTGATGTCCAATCTTACGATAAGGACGTTTTACATCTGCCAATTTTAACCATAACTTACTGGTGGCGCCAACTTTTGTCAAACAGCGGAAACTTATTTGTACACCTAATATATATAGTTTGCTTATATAATATAATATATAATATAATGTATTATAATATAATACATATAACATATGCAATTAAAATTATGTATTTCTATTACATTTGAGAATTTTCTACAGATTATTTTTATTAATTTTTTATAAATTGTTAAATGTATACGTTTTATATTGATATTTCTTTTGCAAGATTTTTATAAATTCCAAATGTTTACAATATAAATGTTTTGTTTATATATTCTTATGATTAAAAGCGACTTCTGTTGTATAATTCTATTTTATCCTATATTATTTTTACTGTCACAAGAACAAAAGTAATCCATAGAAAATTCTTGTAACATAACTACATAATTTTAATTGTACTTATTATATATGTATAAGCAAACAGTATATCTATGAAAAAAGATACTTTGTGATAATTTTTTTTTTTTTTTTTTTAGCATATATATCTTTTTATTATTTTTTGAAGACCGCATTTGTTGCTTGTCGCAAACATATGTTTAACTTTTTACTCTATCTTTGTACTCCTGCTTCTATCTGGAATGAAATCATTAAGTAATCAAATGTTTCTGAAAGAACAAAAAGAAAAATCAAAAGTTCAAAAGCGGCTCAGAGTGATGTCGGAATAAACGAAAAAATGATTATTCGTGCCAAAAGTTACGAGTCTTGAACGACTCGACTTGAGCTAAATATATTCACGCGTTTGCATATAGTGGTTGCGTTACTATTTGAAAGAATAATAATGATAATAATAACAGTAATAATATATTGTATATGTAAGTGTCGTTATACATATATTTGTCGTATGTCAAAAGTGACACGCGGTACTAGTTCGTTGGCAGCGATTACTGAATTCAGGCTGTAAGCTAATTAGACCGTAAGTCAGAGAGGGAAATATTAACTTTGTTGGAAGTGTGTCAATATCGTATTCTACACACACACACACACACACACACACACATACATACATATATATATAGGTATATATATTGAAAGGAAAACAGTTATACGTCCACATTTTTTACAATAGCAGTAATAGTGTTTTAAAGGAAAGTAACTAATTAACGGTTGACTGAGTGCAACGATAATAAAATTAGGTGCGCCACTCTCTCCGTCTCTTGCAGTCTCAGTAGCTTCTATTATAAACCATTGAATGTCGTAGTAGTAGTCTTCGAAGTTGATTATACTCTTGCCTGTTATTTAGCATAAAAACAACTAAACTAATTGAAGGCTTTGGCGAAGAAAAAAAGCGGCAAGTCCATTTTATAATTTTTCTTTTTTCTAGACATCTTAACATTCCCTTATTTCAATGACGATGGGCATAAATAATTTTTTATTTGCTATTTTTAAATTTTTAATATATGTACCTTTGTGCTTAGTACTCTTTATATTATTTTTTTGAGATGTAGTTTTTTATGAAATTTGGAACTTAACTCCTCTTACGCTGCGCTAAAGCTTTCAATTTCAAACGTGTACAAGAACAAATTTCTTCCGCATATACTTTCTACATATATACATTATATGCTATATAATATCCTACATATTTGTTTACTCTATTAAATACACAAATATGCGTGTGCGGCGATCAGTGTGATGGAGATTCTCGTAAGATAATTTATTTATAGACGCCAATATACGTCGCACTTATATATAGCATAAAGCCAAGAACTCAGATGAAGGAATTGAAGTGCAATTTAAAGTATTATTAAATTCGGTGTTTCTCCTTCGTCCTTAACTGATTCCACTAACGAGACCTTGTTGAAATAATATTTAATTCATGGCGCATTTCTTCCATACATATAATCAAGTATCAAAATGCAATAATCGAAACATATTTTAACTTCTTTGTTACAATTTCGCACAGAAGTATACAGGGTGTCCCATTTTAATCTCCTCAGGCAAATATCTCAAGAACCAAGCCCGGAAGAGAAAAATGTTTCAGACAAAAGTTGTTTGGTTTCAAGGGGGCCATAAGATGGTACCATTGGTTTGACCTTGGAAAATCATTTGAAGGTCATGTGAAGTTCAACTTTAAAATCTTAAATGGAAACCCCCATTTTTTATTTAGTATTCTTGTAGCTGACATCGAGAGCTTTCCAAAACACTATAATAAAGTATTTTTTCATTAAGTACTTTTTGAGTTATTTTATATTTTAATCTGACATATTTTCATATAAAAAATTAAATATTTCGTAAAATATTTAGTTTTCTATAATTTTACCGTAATACTTCTATGTTCAGAATAATAAGACAAATTAATTAGTGCCAAAAAAAACAAATAATTGTTTAAAAAAATACATTGTAAATAATTTTCTTAAAAACAATTTTTTTTTATACTAATTGATTTGTTTCATTATTCTGTACATAGAAGTATTACGGTAAGATTATCAAAAACTAAATATTTTACGAGATATTTAATTTTTTATATCAAAATATGTCAGATTAAAATATAAAATAACTCAAAAAGTACTTAATAAAAAAATACTTTATTATAGTGTTTTGGAAAGCTCTCGATGTCAGCTACAAGAATACTAAATAAAAAATGGGGATTTCGGTTTAAGATTTTAAAGTTGACCTTCATATGACCTTCAAATGATTTTCCAAGGTCAAATCATTGTCACCATCTTATGGCCCCCTCGAAACCAAACAACTTTTGTCTGAAACATTTTTCTCTTCCGGGCTTGGTTTTTGAGATATTTGCCTGAGGAGATTAAAATGGGACACCCTGTACATACGATTTTTACAATAAATAATAGCACTTTCAATTTTGAGATATTTAATTGTAATGCAAATCTCTGTCGCGTCGGTTTCTTCTTTCTTATCTATATCTCGACGCTTTATCCAATTTTTATTATATACTGGGTGTCTTCCTAATAACGCATTGCGCAGAGTTCCAATCATCGCGCCTTTAAAGAGAACAAATATACGCGATGATCATTGATAGTAATTATTGACAGTTTCTCGAATACGGAGACAAATGTCATAAGCGATAGATCAATTTTTTTCCGTACAATAATTCCGTCGTCGGTTGTCAATATCCGCAAAATCGCAGAAGCCACGTTACATTATTCGAATACGACTGTTATCGTTTTCTGTGGCTTTATCGAAGTACCTTGAGACGTAATCGCGACAATTGCGATCCAGTCAAGGTGTTATGAATTGTGTCGAAAATAATATACATTATTTATTGTCCGATATTTCGCTTGCGATTAGTTACGGATGTCAGGTTGCATCGTATAATTTTGCGAGAAATTATTTAGGAATGAAAAAATGCAGTTTTGCTCAAAATTATGATGCTCCAAGCATCATAGCCTTGAGCGTTTTCGGTCACAAATATGATATATTAAATGTATTAATATATATATATACACATCTATACATACATATACTTATATAAAAAATTATTGTTATAATTTCTATCCTATCCGAAATATATCTGGTTTATAATTTTGATCATCGTCAACCGATAGCGTAATTCTTAATTAACTAAATCTTTTTGTACTTATATCAGCAAGATTGATTTGCGAAAAAATGGATATTCTTGAAATTACGATTAAAGCTAATACCGATACTGCTGAATATTATCTTTAATCATTTAAAGGAAGGCGTGAATAAGTGTGAATAAGCAGTCAGTTAGCGTTGTTCTCATTGTTTTTTGTGTTTGCAGAAATATAATAATTTTATTTAACGTTATTATTATAACTTATCATTCTCGAGCTAAATTAGAGCTTAATTATTTTCAGTTTATTAAGCTAATTAATATATATTACTATTTAAATAGTTTTACATAATATTACGTTATTTATTACATTATCATACTGCACATTTTTCTGGCGATACGTAATATTTTTTAATTAAATAATTGTTTTTCGTTTTAAAGCGAAATTGATTCAATTTTGACATACAGACGAATTACTCCGTTTATTCAAAATACAAGCAGAAATCCGATATCGTCAAGGTTTGCGAGCGACAAATTTGACCGTCCTGTGTACATCGCCTATCCTGTCCGACATTCTTTTGCCACCGCGTATATAATCCTCGTATCGCAATTCGGCGAGAGTCTCAAAGTTCAGCGTTTCCATGATTCGTTGGCTGTATATCGAGGCAGCGACGGCGAACACCACTTCCGGTCGCACGTATTCGTTGACGATTTTATCGGCTACGCAGATCTGTTTCAGCTTTCTGGCGCGTAATCCGCGCGCGACTTCGAGACTCTTGTCCGTAATTTGTCGGCCGATCCCGCGAGCCTGACACTCCGGATCTGTGCCTATATAGAAAATTTCCATGGCACCGCGCGCATTGTACTTTTGAAAGATGTCCACTCGCGATTCCACCTGATAACACGATTCTTGATAAACGATAAGCTTGTTGAAATTGGCTATAAGTATTTTTAGATTAAGCGCGATTAAAAGCATGTTGCATTATTTGATTTAATAAACGGAAAAGGCGCGACCTTTGCCAAATAATATTCGTAGATAACGAATATAAATGCGCATACATTTTTTTTTTAATTATATATTTTACAAAAATTTTTACAATTTCTTCTAAAATTTTATATTTGATGGAGAAATATTGTATTTACAGTCATTTCTTTTTTATTTATTATCATTTTAAGATTGAAAGATGAATATTTCCCAGACAGCACAAGGATGTCCTTAGGACGTCCAAAGGGCATCCAGGACATACATGTAGGATATCCTCAGATCTCCTCTGGATGTCCTGAGGAAGAGTAAATGATAGCCGTATATTAACCTCTGGAGAATCCAGGGAGATCCTGTGGAACATCCTAAGGATTTTTATAGGATATGTTAGGGATATTTTTCGTATGTTTCAAGGAGCAAATTTTAAAATTTCAATATAAATTAAAATTATGTTTTGTTATTTACTGCCAATATTAAAAATCTAATATTAAAAATAGTTCACCGTTCTTTAATATTTGAGGCTTTCGTGCTGTACATGAATATTTTAGGTTTGGCTCCCGGGTTTGAGTTGTGTAATATTTTCTAAACAATCCAATATCTGAATTCCCTATGTTGGGATTGCATCAGAAATTGAACTGATAGAAAATAATTACATTTGTAATTTCTTGTCAGTTGCTCTTTGCAAGCTTTATATAATTCTCATGACCAAATCTCAAATACGAGTTCGCGTGTCGCATAGCGGTAAACAAACGAACTAGCGGTTGAATACTATTGTTTGTAAAGTTTTTGGAATGTTGCGAACAGTAACATTTCTCATGAAATATTAAATAAATAATAATTGTGGATATATGAAAATGTGCGCATCAAATTCAATTATTAATATTAAACGAAATTAACGTTAACAATTAATTGCACATGTATATGTCCTCTGGAAATCCAAAAGACATCCAATATAATAGACAGGGCAGATATATCCTACAGACATCCAGGGGTTATCCAGTGGACATTTATAGGACTTATTATAATACTTCAGATTTTTAAATTATATAAAATAGCCGACACAACTAAAAATAATTATGTATGCATATTAAATTTTTATAAATATATTTATAATAATATCTTCAAACATCCTACAAATGTCCTGAACCGTCCTGGACATATTCAGGATGATCCTGAGGATGTTTTGTGCTGTCTGGGTTTAGACTTTTTAAATTTTAAAGCGTCAAACAAACGGAATTAATCATGCGATAAGATAAAGTCACTTTGCATAAGAATTATTTTGTTTTACTTGAGACAAATGTAAAGTGTCTTTAATTACGATGATGTATACAGGTATCTTGTGAAGATTAATTACTATCGCGCAAAAAATCTGCGAAGTTCTTATCTTATTTACGAAAGAATTTTAAGATATCAAGGAAAGAGTTCGTATTGACATTGTTGATTGCAGCGTGTATAAAATAATTTAAGTAATAAACTCACGTCGTCGAGGAACTCTATCAGATCTCGACACGAGCGATGTTTGATATTATTTTCTATGAAAAGAGCGAAGGAATCCGTTTCTCCTGGCTTAGGAGGCACCTGAAAATATAATTACATTTCGTGCAAGCTATAATAATTCTCCTCAACTTTATCTGCATACTTTAATACGTACACATAATTCGATACGTCAACAAAAATATATAATGCTAAGCAATAAAAAAAAAAAAAAAAAAACAATAACTCTTGATCTTAAAAATTTTCGCTATATTTTATGATCTCGCTATTATTTTTAATAATTAAAGAGAGAGCATCAAAGCACAAATCGTTAAGGGGACACACCCGTTTGAAACTTTGAAAAATGAATATATTTTCTAGATTTTTTTGCAGAGTAATGACTTGATAAATATTTTTAATTTTTTTTACAAAATTCATACAATATTGTTAACTACTCAAATAAAAATTTCCAGCTTAAAAAAAAAATTATTTTTTAAAGTTATGCGAATATTTGCAGAGCTCCTCCAAATTTTAGGTGGTTGCACGGTGTGCATGAAAACGTTCGTACATCATATCCGAAATCAAAAATATAAATTTCTTTTTATTAAGCATATTAATAGCTATCTGCTATCCAAGCGTTTCTCTAAAATCTTAAAAAATAAAAAAATGGCGGCATGTTGATTTCTTTTTTTTTTAAGTATCTTTTTTGTTTATAACAAAAAAATGGAGAATCGGATTAAAAAAAGGTTTCGTTAGCAGGTGCGAAATCTTATTAGAAACTCGCGTGCAAAATTCGAAGTCGATCCGTCGAGTGTAGTTCGAATGCATGAAGAAATAAATATTTGCATAACTTTAAAAAAAAAATTGTTTTTAAGCTAAAATTTTTGAATACTTGATAATATTGTATTAATATTGTAAAAAAAAAAAACTTTTTATCAAATCGTCGCGTTGCAAAAAAATCTAAAAAATGTATTCATTATTCGAAAGTTCAAACGGGTATACCCTCTTAATCAATACATTGAAGATGACAGCATCGAAATACGCGCGACTCTAATCGAAACTGATCTAACGTCAATGTAAAGCTATACTTGCGTGTAACTTGTTGAATGCCACGGCGACAACGCGGTCCGATCGATCGACCGCGATCACCGTGCATCCGTCCTTGATGACCTCTCTGAAGACCAGTTGCATCTCTTCAGGTACGCCGGGATCCTCATACATTCCCATGCCGATCGCGATGCACTCCTGGCGCATTGATTGCTGTTGCACGACCATGGCATCCTCGATCCGGTCCTCGCTGAGGATCCTGAATTCGATGGCGCCGGTGCCATCGGTGCCAAGACAGACGGGCATAGCTGATCTGACAGCTTCGCCTGGAAGAAACGCTATGGCATCGCTATAGCTGATCGATACGTACGCGCGGGTTTACACTTGTCTTGCGCATCCCCGTTCCAGTTTTTCTCACAAAATTTCGTACCGTGTCAGATCCGACAATAACGTGAACTTTATCGAGCGTAAATTTTTGTATCATATGTTTTGACGATCACTCTATGTAAAGAATATTTTCAAAAATATTTAAACACTTTTCGCGTGCTTTTTTTTATAAAGTGTCACTAATTTGTGATTCACGATACGAAATTTATAACTCTTGGAATATCGTACATACAGATATTTTATCACATAAATTATAAATATATTAATATACTCTTATAATTTTTATAAAAAAAAATATATATATATATATATATTTTTTTTTTATGGTTCGGTAATTAACAAAGAGGAGCGAGCCTTCACTTTGAAGCACCATACGAGATGTGTCTAGACCAATGCTCGGAGATAATTGCTCTTTCCGGGCCGATATGTAAAGCGATGCCTACGGTCCCACCACTACCGCTCTATGGCCGGAGCCTCGAGCGATAGTAGTGGGATCGCTTCAACTATCTTCGAGGACTGGTCTAGACTATCCATATCTCGTCGTCTTACCTCTTTAATTCGCGAATCTTTTGCCAGCAGAGTGCACAGGCATGCTCTTTGTGCGTAGAATAATCGTGATAAAAATTGTGTCACAAGCTCCTCGTTACCGTACGTTCCGCTTGATTACAGATATTATATCATAGTTTGATAACCGGTCACGTGCGTGACTATCGAGTAACTGTAAAACATTACGGTGAGATTTTCTTGTTATCGTTGTTATTTTAATTACTTTATTGTAGTAGAGAAGTTTTCCCAGACAGCACAAGGATGTCCTTAGGACGTCCAAAGGGCATCCAGAACATACATGTAGGATATCCTCAGGATATCCCATTGTAATCCTCAGATCTCCTCTAGATGTCCTGAGGAAGAGTAAATGATAGCCGTATATTAACCTCTGGAGAATCCAGGGAGATCCTGTGGAACATCTTAAGGATTTTTATAAGATATGTTAAGGATATTTTTCGTATGTTTCAAGGAGCACATTTTAAAATTTAAATATAAATTAAAATTATGTTTTGTTATTTACTGCCAATATTAAAAATCTAATATTAAAAATAGTTCACCGTTCTTTAATATTTGAGGCTTTCGTGCTGTACATGAATATTTTAGGTTTGGCTCCCGGGTTTGAGTTGTGTAATATTTTCTAAACAATCCAATATCTGAATTCCCTATGTTGGGATTACATCAGAAATTGAACTGATAGAAAATAATTACATTTGTAATTTCCTGTCAGTTGCTCTTTGCAAGCTTTATATAATTCTCATGACCAAGTCTCAAATACGAGTTCGCGTGTCGCATAGCGGTAAACAAACGAACTAGCGGTTGAATACTATTGTTTGTAAAGTTTTTGGAATGTTGCGAACAGTAACATTTCTCATGAAATATTAAATAAATAATAATTTTGGATATATGAAAATGTGCGCATCAAATTCAATTATTAATATTAAACGAAATTAATGTTAACAATTAATTGCACATGTATATGTCCTCTGGAAATCCAAAAGACATCCAATATAATAGACAGGGCAGATATATCCTACAGACATCCAGGGGTTATCCAATGGACATTTATAGGACATTAATACTTATTATAATACTTAAGATTTCTCCATTATATTAAATAGCCGACACTGATCGGAGATTCTGATTTATTAATTTTACAATTTTTATTTTACTTAATAATTAACATTCATTTTAATTATATGTAATATCTTATCGAAGATATTGATCTATTTCTTGATAAAGTAATATTCGATATAATATTGATATTAATATATTAATCGCACAGAAAAAAAAGTTATAAATTAATTGATCTGTTTAATATATTTAGTAGTGATTCGGTTAAAGAAGAGATATGAGAAAAAAAAGTTGTAGAATTATTGAAAAAAATAGAAAATAATTTATATTCAATGAATTTTTCAATATTTGAATAATATTTAAATTATATTTCATCGCACTCGTAACATTATATAACTTTATAAAACCGCCGATGCTGCATTGATTTCGGTAAATAATGATAAAAGTACTCTTTATATAACGCATTATGTAATTTTGTAAAATGTGCAACTAATTCTACGATTATTGCCATCGCATGCATGAGATCTTGTAGTCTGACATATTTTTCCTCCTCGCGTTTGACTATATTTCTAATGTATGCGATGTCATAGAATATCTCTTTTGAACATTATCTTACTTTTGTTCCGGTACATTATCGTCATTACTAGCGACCTATTCAAGTAACATCAATGCGCAATCAATTTATCCATCCATTGCGATGTATTTTCATGTATTTACATGCAAATGTAACATTTTATAACACAGTTTTATTAAACGAGTTGCATATATTATAAAATGTAACATATTTTTCGATCGCCTGAAACATTTTTTTCTAATTAATATACAATTATTCTTATTATATATATTACAGAAAATCTTTCTCGAGAAAATTTCGTTTCAATCGCATATAAGTTGTTGTTTTCTCGAAATCGGACATAAAATATGAATATTTTTTTTTAAATAACAAGAGCGGCTAGATAAATTATTTTACATTAGAATTTTGCATGAAAGTTCCTTCAAATCTAATAACTCATATTGCATTTTAGCTCTTTATCAGAAAGTTTTTGATTTAAAAAAAAAATATTTCTTTGCGCGTGAAAAATATTAAGGTTGATAAGAAAAATAAATGCGAGATGATATTGCAACTTTGTTAATATATTCAACAGATGACGAACATCTGATTAGATATTTAAATAACTTTTCAGTTTAGAAAAGTGTTATGTCTCGTTCGCGCTCTAGTTCTTTTAGTATCTTGCTGCAAGATATCTCTTGGACGAAAATATTCGAGAGGTGAATCATCCATTGACCCTTTTATGCATTCTGAAGATGCAGATAAATGATGTCTATGCTTCGCTAACATAAGTTTTCTATCGCTTATATAACGCACATTTTGAGGTCTTGTACAAAATTTGATTTTATTGTACACTTATGAGATTATATTGCACATAAGCATTATAAATGCATATTATTGTATCATATTTTTATATACTATATTATATATAATTTTTTAAATGTATGAGATGAAAATTCGACATAGTGAGAGATGGTCGGAAAGCCAATGCATAGATATAACAAAGTCATGATTTTTGTCTACCAGAAATGCTAGAATAGCGCGATTATCGACTACGCGAGTCTCTTGGCCACTAAGACGCATTTTTGGTGTTCCTGGTCTATTTTCTCGTTGAACTTCTTACCGTCGAATTCGAATTTGTCGTAGGAAATTTCCATCAATTGATCGAAATGGAGTTTCACGGTGATTCGTTGCGAGTACTTGGACGACATAATCGCGGAAGCCAAGGTTGGCTTCTTGTCGACGTTTGTCAACTCGTCGTTACCGTGTATCGTGACAGGTGTCCTCACATTTTTGCCGCGTCTCAGTTCCTTGCCAAGCTCTAACGATGACATGATTAGCAGCTCACCTATTCGTCGTTTTCCGTAAGCGGGATGAGTCGCCAGGAACATGAGTTCGAGGATGCAACTGACATTGTAATGCTTGAAGAGATTTATCTTCGAATCTACGTTTATCATAAAGTCCACCAAAGCCTTGGATGATTTATATCGGCAGTTATCGCTGAAACTCTCAAAGTAGCTTTTCTCCGAGCTGCTGTCGGATACCTGGGAGATCGGAAAATGTATTAATCTAGAAACACTTATTAAATAATTTTGTATTGCAAAGTTTTTATACTATCAAAATTATATCACTATTAAAGTGAATTTTTTTAACAAAATGTATTTAGAGAAACTTAAATTTTTAAATTAATTTTTTATATATTAGGTGTACAAATAAGTTTCCGCCGTTTGACAAAAGTTGGCGCCACCAGTAAGTTATGGTTAAAATTGTCAGATGTAAAACGTCCTTATCGTAAGATTGGACATCAGTCAATAACATAACCTTAAAATATTAGTGATTTTTTATCAGTATAATATATTCTTTTGGGTGCGAAAATGTCGAGTTTTGAGCCGAATAAGCGTCATTTGCGGGAACTTTTGATTTACTTCTTCAATTTGAAGAAATCTGCAGCTGAAGCGTATCGATTGCTTGTAGAAGCATATGGCGAGGCTGCCTTAAGTGAAACAAGTTGTCGTGAGTGGTTTCAAAAGTTTAAGAACTTGCACTTACATTGGGAGTGACTCAAAACATTAAGTTCCGTTCTTTCACAATAAATGCCCAATTTTTGATAAAAAACGGCGGAAACTTATTTCTACACCTAATAAAAAGAGCTTGAAAAAATAAAATAGATATATTCGCTCACTTGAATTTTGTTGAAGCAGACGCCAACAACCTCGTTACTGGTGATATCGATAGCCACTACGCTGACACCGTCCTTAGCCGCATTCAAACAAAGTTCTTCAATTTCCTCGCATGCTCCTGGTTCAGAATTCAAGTCCACGGCTTTAGACACAGACTCGTAGACGAAGAAGCTCTTCCTCATCACGTTGAGTGCACCTTCCAAGGTCTCGTCTGTTAAAGATTCAAATTCTATCCGACCGTCCTCCGTCGAGCCCCAAGGTCGATAGGAGGGCATCCTTTTGCGTGTTTTGCTAGAAAACAAACATGATCTCAATCGTACGTAATGATTGTTTCGAGAAACGAAATTCACCAAAATTAAATATAATTAAACTATTTTAAGAAATCGATGAAATATATCGTTATATTATCATTTAAATAAAAAAATTTATATTTATTTTCTTAACGCTGCTAATTGCACATTGTATTTTTAGAAACAGAAAACTTTTTGATTACAGAATACTAATTGCTTATTTGCTACTCAAATTGCCAATCGCACTTAGACGCTTTAAAAAGTTTCGAGAACATATATATACACTTAATTACTCACACATATACATACAACTAATCGCTAAAAAATATTGTGCAAATGAAAAATATAATATTTCAGAAATATTGTCTATATTTTTGAATAGCAAGACAAAATGACGTGTTCCTGTTGCAATTCAACAGACAATTGCATACTTATTATATTGCAATTACTGCTCGTAAATGTGGGTGTAATAATAATAATTGGTCTTAATAGCGATTGCATAAGCATGCGTATTTTTACATAAAATGGTAAAATTCAAATATATTTCACTAACATTTGTATATATTATCAAATTTAATTTTTGCACATTAAATATTATTTTATATAAATGTATAAAAAATAAAATCACGATAAAGTATTGAAAAATAATTATGATTGGAAAATATTTAGAATTTTTTTCTATAATTGTTTTTATTGATGCCATTCGATATATGTCAAAGATATGATACGCACACTAGACAGATAATAATAAACAGGTAATACGCTAAATGTCAATATAAAATTCTTAAAAATATGCGGGATAATACCTCATGTTTATGAAAAGATCTTAGCACGATGACTGTCCGTTATATACTGAGCAGTTATCGACGATAAACATATTCGTACAGCTTATCGCAATGCTGTACTTATCTTGGGACCGCGTGGACTACTTTATTAAATCCAGTTAGAGTATATGAATTTAGATAGATATTCAAAAATAAGTATATATAATAAATTATTATAACGAAATTTATTATTTAATAATAATGTAAAATATAAACAATATAAAACAGTGCACAAATAATATACAAATAGTTTTTCAGATTGTGTATTTTATGTATAAAAGTAAACATTTATACATGACATCACATCTACAATTATTGCTTTGTGTGTAATTTTGTAAAGTTATTAATCATGACATTTTATGACATAGTTAACGACAAAATAAAAAAAAAATGATCTTTTATTCTTTCTTAATACATGTTTGTATGTATGATTTTTTATTTTTTCTTGATTTTTTTTTATACGTGTTTATATATATATATATATATATATATATATATATATATATATATATATATATATACACATACATTCAATATATATTTTATTTAAAAAGTATAAAAGTTATGATTTTTTATAATAATGCTATTGGAGAGCCTCCAATATGCTTGTAGATAAGTACAGTCCTGATAATTGATACAGTATTTTACGCATACATTGATATAGCACCCAAACACACGCTATGCAATGTATCGCACAATAACATTCAGTCTTGGTAAAAGGTCACACTGTATTACGTTCTCTCTTTCTGCACTATTTCTATGTTTACGCAGTATTTTTTATAGCAGTTAATTATCATTACACGAACATTGACTTCGATTTGATGAATATACATAATCATTCATTGTGATTGCAATATAAACGCGTTACATCCGTTTGTTTTCGACTGGTTTGTAGATTTTTTTTTTTTTTTTTATGACACGGACTGCTCTCTTGAGAAGTGATTAGATACGCAAGCGAAGTATCCTCCTTAAACTTAACTGGAATATTACATATTTCGTAACAGCACGGACAAAATGCAATTAAGAATGCGCGGAAAGAGAAAATGTATATTTATCCGTATATACTGGGTGGCCCATTTTAATCCATCCAGTCGAATATCTCAAAAACTAAGCCCGGAAGAGAAAAATGTTTCAAACAAGAGTTATGTGGCTTCAAGGGGGCCATAAGATGGTGACAATGATTTGACCTTGGAAAATCATTTGAAGGTCATGTGAAGATCAACATTAGAATTTTAAATGGAAATCCCCATTTTTTATATAGTATTCTTGTAGCTGACATCGAGAGTTTTCCAAAACACTATAATAAAGTATCTTTTTATTAAGTACTTTTTGAGTTATTTTATATTTTAATCTGACATATTTTGATATAAAAAATAAGATATTTCGTAAAATATTCAGTTTTCGATAATTTTACCGTAATATTTCTGTGTAGAATAATAAGACAAATTAATTAGTGCCAAAAAAAAAACAAATAATTGTTTAAAAAAATACATTGTAAATAATTTTCTTAAAAACAATTTTTTTTTATACTAATTGATTTGTCTCATTATTCTGTACATAGAAGCATTACGGTAAGATTATCAAAAACTAAATATTTTACGAGATATTTAATTTTTTATATCAAAATATGTCAGATTAAAATATAAAATAACTCAAAAAGTACTTAATAAAAAAATACTTTGTTATAGTGTTTTGGAAAGCTCTCGAGGCAAGCTACAAGAATACTAAATAAAAAATGGGGGTTTCTATTTAAGATTTTAAAGTTGACCTTCACGTGACCTTCAAATGATTTTCCAAGGTCAAATTATTGTCACCATCTTATGGCCCCCTTGAAGCCACATAACTCTTGTTTGAAACATTTTTCTTTTCCGGGCTTGGTTTTTGAGATATTCGACTGGATGGATTAAAATGGTACCACCCAGTATAATAACGTTACATTAATAATAAAATCACACAAAAATGTTTGATTAAATTTTATTATCGTATTCTATATATCGCATACGGATAAAAAAATATCATATAAATATACATTCGCGAATGTACAATAATTTTCCATGTTGACATTTAAAAATATTAAAAATGATATTTTAACGAAAAGTATATGAGAGAATATTATTAATAATTGATTGGATCAAGCGGATATATATTTTAGTTTGTCTTGTTAGATAATCTTTGTCTATAAACTTTTAATAAAATCTTTCTATTTTAATTTTATTTCTATCTATTCTATTCTATTAACATTTTAATCTTGACAATTTTCATTGAAAATTTTTGTTATAATATATTTATATATATTTATACTTGAAAAGACTCGATATTTATACTCGGAAAGAAGGCATTTACGGATCTGTATTCGCATTTGACATTTTTTTATCAATACAATTTAATAGAATATATTGATAAAGAGTTTAGCCAGATATTTTAGGAACAAAAAATATTTATTCGTAAAAAGTAATATGGCATTATATATTTCATATTATATACGTTTCTTTAACATTCCTTTATTATTCCTTCCTTTTACTATTTAAAAAAATTCCTTAAATTTTTATTATAGATGAACGCGAAATAATGGCTGTTGATACAGAGTATTAAATGCGCAATAAGAAGATGAAATAAAACGTCATACCAGGTAGAGTCATCTCATTCGTATCATATATGCGTCAATAATCGCACGAGGCCACGAGGGGAGTGAAAATATGATGGATATATTTAGAATCGCACGTCTCGTGAGACGAATCTCGACGAATTGTCTCGGTCATCATTCGAAAGTCGCGATCCACCGTTTTTAAGAAAATCAATCTTTCACAGCGATCATCGTGTGTGATCACGTTATTACACGTAACTCTCATTATCCTTATGTAAATCTGATAATTAACTTGCGAATGACAGAATCTTTTTCAGCGATTGAAGACTTGATACAAAGACGATTCTGTAAAAGAGTGCGAATAAAAGAGATCTTGATAAATTGAATATTATTAAGAAATAAAAATTGCAAAAAACAATTTTTTACGTCTCATCAATAATTCTCACATAAACCATATGTAGTGTAAAATTTTATATTAAAAACTTATAAAATATTAAAAAAAAAAAAACATTTTCGAAATGTTGAAATATGTTGTGTTGGAATCATATGTGCAATTTTGAAAATATCGCACCTACATTTTTTTTCAAGTCGAATCTTTACCCAGACAGCACAAGGATGTCCAAAGGGCATCCAGGATATACATGTAGGATATCCTCAGGATATCCCATTGTAATCCTCAGATCTCCTCTGGGTGTCCTGAGGAAGAATAAATGATAGCCGTATATTAACCTCTGGATAATCCAGGGAGATCCTGTGGAACATCCTAAGGATTTTTATAGGATATGTTAGAAATATTTTTCGTATATTTCAAGGAGCAAATTTTAAAATTTGAATATGAATTAAAATTATGTTTTGTTATTTACTGCCAATATTAAAAATCTAATATTAAAAATAGTTCACCGTTCTTCAATATTTGAGGCTTTCGTGCTGTGCATGAATATTTTAGGTTTGGCTCCCGGGTTTGAGTTGTGTAATATTTTTTAAACAATCCAATATCTGAATTCCCTATGTTGGGATTGCATCAGAAATTGAACTGATAGAAAATAATTACATTTGTAATTTCCTGTCAGTTGCTCTTTGCAAGCTTTATATAATTCTCATGACCATATCTCAATATACGAGTTCGCGTGTCGCATAGCAGTAAACAAACGAACTAGCGGTTGAATACTATTGTTTGTAAAGTTTTTGGAATGTTGCGAACAGTAACATTTCTCATAAAATATTAAATAAATAATAATTTTGGATATATGAAAATATGCGCATCAAATTCAATTATTAATATTAAACGTAATTAATGTTAACAATTAATTGCACATGTATATGTCCTCTAGAAATCCAAAAGACATCCAATATAATAGACAGGGCAGATATATCCTACAGACATCCAGGGGTTATCCAGTGGACATTTATAAGACATTAATACTTATTATAATACTTAAGATTTCTAAATTATATTAAATAGCCGACACAACTAAAAATAATTATGTATGCATATTAAATTTTTATAAATATATTTATAATAATATCTTAAAACATCCTACAAATGTCCTGAACCGTCCTGGACATATTCAGGATGATCCTGAGGATGTTTTGTGCTATCTGGGTAGTTGTCTAAATCGCTCGAATTTCTTCGAATAAATTGTACGAAATGACCATTTCAGTTCTCGTCTTGCATTAGTGTCTATTGAGATTTCCCAAAACATTTCTTGCCTATATTTCCGTTTTGATAAACGAAAGCGGAAAATTATACAGTTTTCCTTACACTTTGCACAGTGCAGTAACACGAGTATCTCCTCTCTCCGTCTCTCGTCAACTGACAATTCAAAAATTCTCGTCTCTTGACAATTGAAAATAAAAGATCTCCATCGCGGATGAGGAATTAATTTTATCCAAGAAGTCACATGGAGAACGAAATCAGTGCCCGATTGAAGGTCTCGGATTTCGGCTCGATGCAGAAAAATACGCTCGCATTACGAAACGATAATGTTGCACGAACGATCGAGACAAGAATCGATGCACGATGACATGCGACTTGATAGCACGAGTGAAAAAAAAAATTTCCACCCATACGTTCTACACATTCCTTTTTATATAACAATTCCTGAAAATAATAATTATTTTTTTCAATAAAATGTTATATCTAAAAATATAAAATATTCCATTTTGTCTAAAAATTTTGAATCGATCATTTTCGATACAAAGTGTTGATAAATGACAAAATATAATTTCGTTAAATAATTTCTTATTAAAACATATCAAACTTATATACTATCAATAATATTTTAACAGAATCTTTATAAAGAGAAATATTAATTTTTTTCTTAATTATTAAAGTCTGCTTACACGTTAAATCTATTTTTACTATATTAAGTTAATTTTGTCACCACTATACGGAAATACATGAATGCACGTTATAAAATCCGCGTATAATATGAATTTTATATAAAAGTAAAAAAATATAAGTGAAAAATATCATGAAAAATATTACGCAATAAACATTAATATTTTTTTTATTAATTATTATTACGAATATTTTTTTACGATGAACAAAGAATTCAAATTACTTACGAGATGATAGATATGAAACGAGTCGAAAACGCGAGAATCGTTCCGCTGGTTTGGCACGAACTGTCATACTTCGTTAGTAATAATCGATTGCTTTTCGTGAGTTCACGAAGAGAACAGCTCTCTTGTAACTATGCCGCAATAATATCTTTGCGTATCTGCGCCGTTTATTTATAATTATCATCGGGGAATTCTCTATCTTGTTTAAATATTTGCGGGATTTTCAATTTTGTACTGTGCAATTTTCGAGTGAGAGGAAAGATCTCTCGTATTCTCGAAGCATTCGTCGATTCGCATTCTACCACGATAGAGAATGTTCCTATGAACAACATCTTTTCATTAGTCGATACAGTTGATATGTACATGCATATATCTAACTAGGTTGTATTTGAAAATCTTCGTCCATAGAGAAGGCAAATTCCAATGTTCCTAGGAAACGTATTCTCCCATTGGATATCGGACGTAGGGTGAATTCTTCCGCGAGTATCGCTCGGCCAATCGCGTTCCGCGGAGCCTGGAGAATTGCGAACGCTTCCTTCGGCGGCGCTGCGCGTGCGCGGCTCGCGCGCGACAGGCAAAAAATAAGATGGCCGCCCAACGAAACAAATAGAGCGCCGTCGTAAATAACACAAACCGTCCGAACACGTTTCGAGCGTGCCCCCCGCGTACGAATCGCACGTACCCGCGACATCGGCGATCCCCTCGCGACCGTTCGCGAACGACGCGCGTTTTCCCCCAGACGCGACCGTAAGTACGACGCCCCGCGTGTTCGCTCGCGGTAGCGTGATCCGCGGGGGAACGTTGCTCCTGTTCCTCATTGTTGCATTACCCGACCACGCGTATCGCGCCTCGCGGTGGTCCGTGTCGTACCCGGGGAGGTGCGTGGTCCTAGCGGCGGGTCCGTCGCCATCGGGGGGGAGGAGATAGCGCCGACAAGAGAGAGAGAGAGAGAGAGAGAGTGTGGTGTTGTCGCCGGGTTGACGCCGCGTTCGTCGCCAAGATGCGATCGTGCGACGCGCACGAGACGAGCCCGTCCGCTCCACGTAGACAACACTCGCGGTCCCACGCCTAGCTCCTCATGCTAGTCTCGTCTTCCGAATTGCTTGGGGCACAGCATGAAGGAGATGCTCGGAGGGTGCTGCGTGTGTTCTGACGAGAGGGGTTGGACAGAGAATCCGTTGGTGTATTGCGATGGACAGGGTTGCACCGTTGCCGTGCATCAAGGTACTTGTACTTTGAGGAAGCTGGAGTGTCCCCCATTGTCGATTGTTTGTAATGAAAACTTTATTGTTTTTCCAGCGTGTTACGGCATTGTCACTGTACCAACAGGACCCTGGTATTGCAGGAAATGCGAGTCCCAAGAACGCAGTGCTCGGGTGGTATGCATTTTTTTATGACAAACCATTAGATATTTCTTTATTTATTATGATAGATTATAAATATTTTTATCGAGATGTATTATTTGAGATGTGATTTCTATAGCGCTGTGAATTATGTCCGAGTCGTGATGGAGCCCTTAAGAGAACGGATCAGGCTGGATGGGCGCATGTTGTGTGCGCTCTTTATATCCCAGAAGTTCGATTCGGTAACGTGACTACAATGGAACCAATCATATTGCATCTTATTCCTTCAGAAAGATTCAGCAAGGTAAATGTTTAATTTCGATATTACAGATTTGGCAGAAAAAGAAATTAGTTTTTTATCAATGTCGCGTTATATACAATACATTAAATGATTTCAGATATGCTACATTTGCGAGGAACAAGGTAGAGGTAGCAGAGCAAACGTGGGAGCCTGCATGCAGTGTAACAAAACGGGCTGCAGGCAACAATTTCATGTCACCTGTGCACAGGCTCTGGGCTTACTTTGCGAGGAAGCTGGCAATTATCTTGATAATGTCAAATATTGTGGATATTGCCAGCATCATTATTCAAAATTGGTCAGTAATTTATGCACTTGAGTATTACGCTTTTCTTGAGAGCTTGTTAGCTAATATGAACGATTAATTTTAAGAAAAAGGGCGGTAATGTAAAGACAATACCGCCGTACAAGCCGATACCCGCCGATAACGGTTCGTCGGACTCGTCGCCGGAGAAGGAGGCGGAGACGCCGATAAAATCGTCAAGCGGCAAGCGGAAGAGCTTGAGTTCCAAGTCCACCGCGAATTCTAAAAGTAAATCAAATGCTAGTCCCAGTTTAGAGATAAATGGCATCACGGACGACAAGAGCAGTGGTAGCG
Source organism: Polyergus mexicanus (assembly GCF_030449975.1). Classification (NCBI taxonomy): domain Eukaryota; kingdom Metazoa; phylum Arthropoda; class Insecta; order Hymenoptera; family Formicidae; genus Polyergus; species Polyergus mexicanus. The sequence goes on from NW_027223329.1 coordinate 7,009,613, forward strand.
GTCGTAATACGCCTAAAGATAATTCCACGAGTTCCAGCAAGTTTACGACATCTAACTTTGTCGAGACCATTGTTACGCAGTCGGAGAGCGTGTTTGGACACGACGGTACTGTCACCGTTACCACTGTCGCCACGGCGGCAGTCGCTTCCGCGATGAAAACGAGTGGTGGCAATTCGAATGCAGTGCATAAGAATATTGGCGGTCAAGGAAAGTCCAACTCGTCGACCTCTAATAAGACATCGAGCCACACTAGCAAGAAGAGGAAGACCGGAGCTCGTACGCCGACTGTGATAGGAAATGAGAACTCGAATCAATCGGCCAGCTCGGAGACTAGCGGATCAGTCGTGGTAGCTGTTAGTACTGTTGTGCAACAAACTGTCCCAACTGTCCCAAGTAACAATGTGCAACCAACAATCACCGAAGCCACGAGTTTAAGTACAACAACGGAACCAGAAAAATCGAAGAAGGTAAAAGTTTTTCGTTATTTTAAATTGCTTAAATTTTTAAACTTGAAAGGATTGGAATTATTTAATTTATTTAATTTATTTTAATCCTTGTATTGAGAAGGAAGAGTCTCATAATAAATTATATTTTAAAACTCGCCGATAATTCTGATACAACAGAGTTTTGATATTGAACTAGCAATCAGAACACATGATATAAATAAAAGATACCAAATATAATACTATATATCTTGCTGATTTCATTATTCGTCTTATATAGAGATATCCGTGTGTCAATTGTGATTCTCAAAAACATTAATAATTGATATTAATTTGAGTAACTTGCCACAATATTCACGACAATATTAAATTTGCGCTTATCAAAGTCCACTCTTAACTATAGGTTGTGGATAATTACATAGGATAATTGTCACAGGTTTACAACAATCTTTTCCAATTTTCTTAAATTGTCACACCTCTAGAATATTCATATATATAGTTAAAAATTTACGTTAAAATTTTGGAGTTTAATAACGTTATGAAATTAAAAGTAAAAGAATAATGAATGAAAAACAGAAAATTTGAAACTCTCTCTCTCTACAAAATTAGATTTAAATATATATTAAGTTACAAAAATAGATAAACATTTATTACTTTGCTTTTTATATAGACATTACGTACAGATCTCTGTTGAAAGTTTTCAATGCTGTCGAATTTTTTTTACATTGTTCTGATCACAAGTGTTTGTTTTGCCGAGTTTTTAGTTAGTCATATCTATATAAAGTAATCATAATATTGAAAAAATGAAAAATCCAATAAATTCTGCATAGAATGTAAATGCAAACCTAGGAATATAAAATACGTTTACATTCGGCATGTGTTATTTGGAAAAAGATTTATTCCAATGAGAAAATCGAGGCGTTCTAACAAGAACAAAGTGATTAATATAATTATATCGCATTAATCATTCTGTTAATAATAAGAATTAATAATTTCTTTTTGTTATTATTTGATCTAGGAAAAGAAAGATTAAATTAAAGACAATGAATTATAATTAGAGTTTGAAATTTTTTTGCTGTAGGCAATTTAATTAATCGTCGATTAAGTCAATGGGAGAATTTTATCAAATCGCCTCTTGAATTTTAGGTATCTTTAAGAAACTTGTACCAATTAAAATATATGGAATGTAGTTATAGCGTCTTATTTATCGCTTTCGATTGCAGACGAAAGTGGAGAGTATAATTCAATCGTCGTCGAATACACCGGTCGCGATAGAGGCAACCACTACACCTGTGATAATGACGGTGACGCAGTCCCAGTCCTCCTCGATCGTCACTCAGTCGCCGACGACTACGTCGAACAGCATCGTCGTCTCCGTGCCGTTGACCGCCACCTCGCTCGCCAACACAGTCCAGAGTGTGGTGACGAGCGCGCCGACGATATATCAACAACTGCAGCAGAGTATAATCACCACGGCCGCCAATGCGGAGCTGCGATCCAGCGCGATGGTGACCACCGAGAGATTCGCCGTCGAGGAAGCTCCAACGAAACGATCTCGGTAAGTTTTTGCTATCGAAGCACGATTAAAAAAAATTATTTTGTCATCAAAAACTGACTTTAAGTTATGAGTGTGTTGTAAGGTGCGTCACAAGTAGAACTGAAATTGATATACGATTTTATGTATAATTACAAACGTAAATACTTTGAAGCTTTATTGTGTGAAATTTAACTACAAGTGGAGAATTTCCAGCGAAAAGATTATATCAATATACAGGGTGGTCCTCGTAACGGTCGCCACGATTTTTAGGCACTTACAATAATCTGACATAAAAAAGTTTCAAACAAAAGTTGTGTGGCTTCAAGGGGGCCATAAGATGCTGGCAATGATTTGACCTTGGAAAATCATTTGAAGGTCACGTGAAGGTCAACTTTAAAATCTTAAATAGAAACCCCCATTTTTTATTTAGTATTCTTGTAGCTTGCCTCGAGAGCTTTCCAAAACACTATAATAAACTATTTTTTTATTCAGTACTTTTTGAGTTATTTTATATGTTAATCTGACATATTTTGATATAAAAAATAAAATAATATAAAAAAATATAAAAAATATAAAAAAATATAAAATAACTCAAAAAGTACTTAATAAAAAAATACTTTGTTATAGTGTTTTGGAAAGCTCTCGATGTCAGCTACAAGAATACTAAATAAAAAATGGGGGTTTCCATTTAAGATTTTAAAGTTGACCTTCACACGACCTTCAAATGATTTTCCAAGGTCAAATCATTGTCACCATCTTATGGCCCCCTTGAAGCCACACAACTTTTGTTTGAAACTTTTTTATGTCAGATTATTGTAAGTGCCTTAAAAATCGTGGCGACCGTTACGAGGACCACCCTGTATATAATTTATTCACATTTAATTAAATTAAAATATAAATGAGAAGAATAGAAAAGATACATCTTTATTATTGCTCTGTTATAATTATTGTCATAATTATAATTATAACTATTATAATTATTGTCCCATTAGTTGGACATTGAATTTATTTTCGATAATAAAATTTATATAAAATAGTGATGAATGCAACAAAAGTATGTCGCACGCAGTGAGTGTCGTGAAGTGCATCGAGTTGCAAGTGCGAGTGCAAGTGCACCCGAAGAAGTTGTAGGCGCATGCAACTTCAGTCGAGTATCGTGGATCGTTTTCAAAATGGCGGGTGCGACTGGTAAACAAGGTGGCTGGTTCTAACCTCTTCCCAAACGCCAGATCGAGCGTACGATTTTTCCGAAAATCCCCGTCCGGCCGAGTGTAAACGCGCGTGTCGGATATAAAGCGCGTCTTGACACTTGGCGTGTCGCTATGTTCGAACGTTGGATCGAGAATGCAATATGAAGGATGGAGTGTGTTTATAACAGTAGTCAACCTATGTATTGAGCACAATAGTTCACTCGAGGTCATTCGGCGCGCGCTGCATAATAATTGCATCGCGCGAATAGCTGCGTTACAATAATCGCACATCGCGTCATAAGTTCGGCGCGACGAAGAGGAGGAGAGACGTCGCGGGCACTGTTGAACGCACTCGTGACTACGTTAACGTGGAATCTCGAATTGTGGCGAATAAGAGAGATCAAGGTTATGTTTGTTTTCGCTTCGGCGAGATGCCTCAAAGGCAACGAACGACGAAAAGGTGTAACGTGACACTGTAAATGCCACTTCGCCGCGGTATTCCACCTCAGTGTGCGTTGATCTTACTCTCTTTATCATTGTGTCATTGGAGACGATTATTTGTCTGGGAATTTTATCATATAATTTCTAATCGTACGTTAAAAATTTCCGCGCCATTAATATTGATTGTTAATTTTAATTCTATGTGTGTGTATAAGGTAATTAATAGTTTCCATCGTAAAGGAAAACATGTCAGTTTCGTGCATTTTTTTATAGCAATCATAGTAATTATTTGAAATATTACTTTTCAGTTCCCAATCATCAGATAAGCAAGAGAAGTCTCGTAAACCAAAGCGTGGCTCGTCCAATAGCCAAGGATCACTGCCGCAATCACAGACGGCCTCGTCAGTCGTAACTTCTGTATCCAGCACCGCAATTGTGGCGACGTCTAAGAGGGGCGCGAGAAGTAATCATCAAACCCCTCCACCCGCCATCACGGTGGCTCCAGTGACCTCGGTGCCATCAATAATTCAAGGCCCCGCAGCCACTTTTGGACACTTCAGCAGTGTAAGTGGCACAGGCCCCGCAAACATTATGGGACCGACGGTCAAGGAGTCACCGCCTAGCAGTCCTGGATCGGAGAGTATGAGTAGTAATACTAGTAAACGAAAGAGAAAAGCTGCTGTATCCACACCTATTCCATCTGCATCGACTACACCGACCGCTCTTACCGCAATAAAGGAAGAGAATAATATAAAATTGTAAGATTTGCAACCAGATCCAAAGAACTTATCGATCAAATAAATGCAATATATAATTGTAATCTTTTTATCTTTTCTTTCTGTTTTTAGATTTCAAAATGGAGTCAGTGCACCGCATATGCTAGGAAATCAGTTGAACCCTACTTCGACGATGGCGCAAAAGATGTCAGATACACTTTCGCAAGAACTCGAGGCCCATTCTATTTTTACAGAAGCAAGTAACTCCAGTACAAACTTGGTTGGACCGCAGTTACACAGTCGAGTAATTGCATCTGTACGTGATCGAAAATTATTATCAAATTCAAGGCAATGTGTAAATCTTATTACATGCTATATATTCGATGCGTTTTTTATGAACAGATACGATCTAGCCAACCGGGTGGACCGCCTACTTCGTTTACCTCGGTTTTCTCCACAAACAGCAATAGTACGAATCCTACACCTGGTCCTAGTGGGACTCTGGGTGGTGGAACAATTCCGCAGACACTGGATCAGCTTCTAGAAAGACAATGGGAGCAGGGAAGTCAATTTCTAATGGAGCAAGCTCAACATTTTGATAGTGAGTATATAACGAGAAAAAATTCGCTTACAATTGCATGGGTTTAATGAGGAGCAGAGTTCGCGCTTTTACCTTGTATAAAAAGTTATTTTTTACAGAAAAACCTGCATGACATGCTTTTCATTATATTTTTATCTTGTAACAAAATCTTTTTTTTTTTTTCTATATAATTATTTTTTTTAATTTGATATTTTTGACATGCGTGCTTTGGTCTTTTAACGTAAAATATGCGTTCTACACTTAAGTAGAATAAACCAGCAACATTATGGAAATCTGTTGCAGTTGCATCCCTGCTTTCCTGCCTACATCAATTGAGAGCTGAGAATCTTAGGCTAGAGGAACATGTAAATAATCTCCTACAGAGGAGAGACCATTTATTGGCTGTGAATGCTAGACTCGCTATTCCGTTGACAACTCAGCCTAGTTCACATCCAGGTTAGTTAGATTAGCCATTTTATGATATTTTTTTATATTTTATTTATACGAATCACATTTATATGAAGCACATTTACCATATATCTTAATTATATTTTCAGTGAATAATATACATCCCACAGTGAATCCATCTCATCCTAATGTCTCGCACTCGGAAGTGCCACCTGGCGCTCCGGCTCCGGTACCTAGATCGAATCGCGAACCGCGAGTGAACAACGCGTATATGCCTCACTCCGGTTCCAGCAATCATCCGACGACATTGGAAAATGGTTTGCCGCCAGATCCCTCCCCACCCGCAGCGGCTTCTCTCTCTCAATATCAGCATCGTGGATCATTAGTTGCGCCGCAACCAAGCCCGACAATTAGGTAACACGTTGGTTCTCTTCATGGAATATTATTGATATAATTGAGATTCAAGTTTACTCTTAAATGAAATAGGCATAGTCCAGCCGGAGGTGGATACCTTCAAGGTTCGAGCAATATAGTATCGCCGGCGCCGGCAAATACTTCCGGCGTGGTGCGTAATTCGTCTGTCACACCGGATCCTCTACGTGGAGTGCCGAGGTGAAAAACAGTATCTTCATTTTGATCATTTTCGATTGTCCAGATATATTTTTCATATATAATGTTTATTATTAATCACTAGGTCAGCTTCCCAATCATCGAATAATTATATGCCGTCGATGTATCAGCCCACCATGTCCAGTCTCACCGGCAATCAAGTAGGCGGCGTTCACAATCTCCATCCGCACGGACCTTCGCCGACCAGCCACGGGCCACCGGGTAAACCCAGCTGAAGGTAGATACCAATACAATATGGCAGCCGCATATCTTAATTATTAATGATGTTTTCATTGCCGCGTATGCCATTGTCGAACATCAAAGAAGTCAATCTCATTACAAGAGAGACCTAACTGCGCTTCTTCACGAAATATTGACTGATATACATTTTCTATGCCACGTTTATCGGTAATCGTTTTTTAAATATCTTCATTCTAGTAATGTCAATTGCAGTTTACAATGTACAAACATACATCTGGATTTGTATATCTTTATATCTTTCCACGATATATCCTAAAATTGTTGTATATCCGATCATATATATGCGCTGTACAAATCTTTGCATATATCCGATAGAGATTTATGGATCTCATTACGTGTTCACGTATTCATTGAATCCGATATATAATATTATTCTTTAACCATTTTGTTTTAACTTGTACTTTTATATACACGGTTTTATGCGACTTATATGAACATTGCAACTGTCAATATATTGGAGGCTAAATTAGAATTTATAGTGACGTTAAAAAAATAATGCAACTTAAAACGAAGCAGCAGTTAGGAAGATTAGTCTCACAGATTTTTCTGAAATTAAAAAGACAATTCCTCATAACATTTATTAAAATCCATTATTATTAAAACTTGATTACAATAAAATTTATTCTTAATTAAATCTTAATTATATATATATATATATATTTTTTTTTTTTTTTTTTTTTTTTTTTTTTCCTTAATCATGGTTAGGCATACATTTGAGACATATTTTTTATCTGTCTTTATAGGCATCATCATATGTGAACAGCAAATCCACAGATGTACAAATCTTAGACTGTAAGTTAACCTATCGCGTTAAATAGCAATAATACAGTATATGTACATTCTCTAATGACGGTGAAACTGCATGTATTTCTGGTGGTGCGATAAAAGGATATGTACATGAAATTTTTCGAAAAATTAATAGAGAAAAATATTAAATGAAAAACACGAGTAATTCCAGAACGAAATGGAAAGAAACTAAATCATTGTGCTACTATCGATTTCGATGCGTTTGCCGATTGTATCTGATAATTCGGATATTGTACACACTAGATATTATACATTCGGATATTATATTCCGCAACTTTAAAGCTGCTTTACTTATAATACAGCTTTCATATTTTTAGCGTACCACCGTTGAGATGTATCGCAGCGCGTGTATTATACGACAATGATGATATTGAGTGCAACCTATTTCAAAGCTAATATTTAATGTATATTCTAATCTTATGCGTAAAGAAAAACTGAGAATATTCAAATGTACAAGACGAGCACTGCCTTTCGCCAACAAGAGCTGTGAAGTAGGTTGATCGCAATTCGATATTCTCTAGCGAACGCATGATCGTTTTGTTCAATACACATTTCATTTGCCTTTCTCTATCCCATTTTCATTCAAATCTATTCAAAATCCGACGGATTTAATTGATATCACTTCCCATCAGCATTGCTGCAAAAATTCTCGAAGGAATGCAAACAGAAGTATTGTGTCATTGTTTGATCTGTGGATTAGACACACAACATTCTATTGATGATTATTAAATTAATAATTAAATAATTTGATTGCATTTTAATGGCAATAACTCTACAATCAATATTATTACTTTTTTTTTTTAATATACACACATATATAAAATATATTTTAAATTGACTTGTTGTTTATATAGTAAAATTTATATATTAAAGTCTGATTATTGTGAAATGTTAAATAACTTGAATTAATTCTGTTTGTCAATTTGTCTATAAAAATATAGTGTATTTGCAATATTCTGAGATACATACATGCAGCAGCTTGGAATTTTATTTTATAATGAAAAAATAAATTACTTTTTTTCCATCTCTTTTGTAACCGGATTTTGTGCTTAAAATATTCTTTGAGGATGTAACGAAAAAAACAAGATCGAACCATGGCATAAATCTTGTTAATGCAAAAACTTGTGAATACTTGCAATACACATTTTATATATGTACATGTGTATGTATTGGTCACAATACAAAATGCGCGAGTACAGTCGACTGTCTGTATTGCGAACTCGTCGGGACCAAATACTATTCTTATTATGAAGTCTTCCCTCGATTTACATTTTTTTCTATAACAACATATGCGCGGAATTAGAATAAAAACATTACACACTCTGTTCTTCTTTCTCCTTTTCACTCTATTAGCGGTAAATGTAAGTGGGAAAGCGAAGAATTGAAGAAGAACATCATTTTACGAGTATGTAGTTAATTCATGAAACAGACAAGATCTTAATACGGCGCGTCGCTATACGGACATTCGGCTGTAATCCTGTAAAGTATGGGACAAATGATTGTATGAAAGCAGAAATATGATTCCTTAAGAACGATGTATATGAGTTGTATATCAGAATTGAAGTTAATCCGTTTTGTGCTGCGTTTTGTGAAGATAGCGTTAAATTTTTCTATTCACGCCATTGTTTATAATTTCTGAGAGCGAGCAATGCCATGTGCATGCAAATCGCAAAAATCAAAAGTACTGGACGGTACAGTAGAGAACATTTTAGAAAATAAGACTTTGTAAGAGAATATATAAGATATTCTGCTCAAAGGCTACGGTATATAACATAAAGTAGCAAGTTTTGATAAATCGACGAGGAAATTTGCATGTGATACATATGCGAAATCACAAAATGACATGCAACGTAAAACGACGCAGTTGTAAAAAAAGGAAGAAAAAAGATATTGATAAGAATCGTCGGCTCGACAATTCACTCACACAGGAAAATATCTCCTCGTGTCGTTGAAATTGTAAAATTGAAATATGGCATAGTATTTGCAGACGTCAAACAAAAGTGAAAGGAGTTTATACACTCGCAGGATAATACGTTTTATGCTGTCACTTTATTTTTGCACCGTGGTTACGAGCATAGTACGAGATTTCAGCCTCGCAAAGAAACTAGTTGAACGAACTATGATATGATATACACATACGTATATTCGAATTCATCGTACAAAACTGAAATTTTCCCTAAACCACCTTTCAGTGATCATGATATGTATCGTTTGCCGATTGAACGGCACCAGAGAGAAATTGCTCGGAAGAGAAAATTTTGAAGAATTAAGGATTGACTGACATTTACCGCATTGTGTTCTTTATCGTTATCGTAATACGACGCGATGTTCTAAATCGAGAGATCGAGGTAATCACATTTTTTCCTCCTTCCTTTTACCGGAAAAAAAAAAAATGTTTAATATAATGTATTTTACGTAAAAGTATTAGCTCACATCAGCCCGAACGTGTTAAAAAGGGGTGGTTAAGGGATAATAAGATAAATAAGGGAATCGATTATACTCTCGACTAAATTTGTAAGTTCGATTAGAGATTAGAAACGCAGGATTTTTAAGCGAAAGAGAAAACTCTAATTAAGGAATCTAGGCTTAAAAACTGTATGATAAAAGAAAAAGTAATATTGTATAATATTCGAGATGGTAAAAGAGGTGGGATGCGGGAGGTAGACATGAAAACACCAAACCTACAGAATAGCTTATCACCACTCAGGGAGAATCAGTTTATTGCGCAAAATTCTGCCGACTTTTCCTTGTGGACGTCGATTGTGCCGCGGGAGTACGACATGATATAATATAGTTGTCGAATTATCATGTATTCTTGGGAGCCACGATTAATGCTGTGCCATTTTTTTTTTTTTTTAATTTCTTATTTAAACACAAGTTTATTACGAAGCCTGGTTACACGAAATAGTTGAACGGAACATAATTCATTTCTTGTATTTGTAATCGATTACGAAGCGCCTTTTCTCCTTCATTACATGCATTTAAAATTATCACTTAATAAATACAAGTTTCTGTCATTTATAATTCGTATGAAAATCTAATCTACTCTAAACAGCTGTTCATAGCTCTTCAAGAATTTATGATAAGAAGTATCGAGTTCCAAACTGCATATTGCTCGTACTGATTTGGTGAATTTCATAATTGACGACCTTGTCGAAAGTTCGCTAGGATTTCTAAAAAGAAAGAAAAACGAAAAAAAGAAAAGTGTAATGTGGAGACACGAGACATCGCGTTTATACTACTAAAGAGTATTTTATGCATTATCAGTATAGTAATGTCGACTGTATATTGTTAGGGGATATTATATATACGATACGCGCGAGGCGATATTACAGGAAATAAATGCAGCGTGGAATAACAGTTGTACGATATCCTAGCAAAGACAAAAAAGAAAAAAAAACGAGGTTACAGAGAAAACAGTACGATGATATTTTTTCACAGCTAATCGTGCCAAATTTTTTCAATCGAATCATTGAACTTCTCGATTCCTTAGGCGGCTTATGTCAAAGCGTATGCGTAGAACGTAGAAAAATAAACTCGGCGTGATATCACGACGCAAGAAAAGGCTATTTGCACATCTATTTAGTCATTGACTCGGATAAGAGTCGTCATCATCATCATGGTCGTAGTCGTCGTCGTCATGTGTGTGTGTATGCGTGCGTGTGTGTGTGTGTGTGTGTATATACAAGTGAGAGAGTCGGTGAAGCTTCTTTTTCCCTCTTCGTCCATCATTTACTTCTCGGTGAGTTACTTATCGTCATATCGCGTCATTTCTGCCAAGTGTAAGAGGCAAAAAAAAAAAAAAAAAAACAAAGTTCGATTGTCTGCGTTTCTGTGTTCAATCTCCAAGTATCAGAGGTACAAAGAAAACAATTGTGTTCCTAATCATCCGAAAAGAATCGGGCTCTCGCGACCGAGAACGTAAATTAATTAAGTAATTTTCGTTTCGTATCCAAAGCCTTCTCCGACGACATGGAGAAGATCGCGTTCTGTATACAGAATTCACATCATTGGGGGTCACATCGATGTTAACGATCGTGCGTGTAGATTTTACTTTCGTAGATAAGATCTTATCTCTCTAAGAGCGATGCGATTAAATCTCATGTATAATGGACACTTTTACCAAATAAATTGTCACACTTTCCTACGATACTTTCTTAAATTTCTCCGTCTCGTGTTCTCTCGTGAAATTTAAAAGAGGAAGAAACGTTTTCCCATTTCCTCTCACGAGTTTTTAGAGATAAGCTTTGCTTATCCTATTAATTTTCTATTAGACATTCGCTCGTAAATAATTTATATATATAATTATATGTACACTCTCGCAAGAATCGATTATGTGTTTAGAATAGCTTTATTGCGTATCATTCGCATTTAGGAACGTAGATATCGGTGCTTATCGTGGACTTGATTTGTAATTTTTAATTAGAAAGAGAAGAAAAATAAGAGAGACATTGTAGATTTTTTATCATTGTCGTTCTATCGACAAGATACATATATTGATTGATATATAATAATTATATTATAATATTATAAAAATCTGTGACTCTCGTAAAGCCCTATGTCAAATTTATATTCGATTTTTTTATACCGCAGTTTTTTGTTACTGCAAAAATAAATACTTGCGCTTTTCATAATTACACATGTAAAGGACGTGATCCCGAATGATATTCTAGTATCGCGATTACATGTCATTGTACTTTTAATCGCTAGGTGTTATTTTACTATGAAAAGAAAAAACAGAAAAGAATGTCGCACTCTTCGAAGATTGTGAATCTCATTTTCTTTTGCATGTGAGCCGATATGGATTCGCTGTGTGCAGGAATAGAATCTGGAAAGATAACTTTTCATTCCCACGTGCATGTGCGCGAATCGTAATTCATATTCCGAAACAAAGTGTTCAGTAAAGTTTCATTAATATTTCCGAACGAGAAATAGAAAGAGAAACAGAATATTCTAACGCGAGAAAAGGCTGATCGCTCTTTTTTATTGCACTCGTGATGAAAAAGATGATGTAAATAGTCGTCAATAATGAGGACCACTTTCTGATAGACGAACGATATGACGAATCGAAAAGACAAATTTATGATTTGTAAAGTATCTCTATATATGAAATGAATTTTACGAATTATGGACTTTTTTATATATAACGAATACACGGTTTTATCTCGTTCCAGAAATCTTGTCTCTTCTGTATAGACAATTGGAGCGAGGAATGTAAACACTAAGCGATACGATTTTGTAATATAATTGTGCATACGACGCATATAATAAAAAAAGACTAAATGATCACATGTGATACAAGTTGTCCGATACAATCCTGTTTTGCTTCGACAATCTTCATGCAAGTTTCTTTGTCTTCTGCGCAATCTAATCTTTTTTTTTTCCAACAAGATTCGACAGTATACAGTTAATGTAAAATAAATATCTATTTATTGAATTATTGATATTAATTATTATATAATATTCTTGCTTGTTTTATATATTTTCCTCTATCGCATAAATCTTATATATTTTTCGGCCATACACTGTTAATAATTAATAATTATCTAACAAGTATTGGATGATTGCATAAGTTCGTGCCCAATTTTCATAGATGGCATTAAGTTATTGCATGGCGGAGTTCTATTGTTTTCGTGTGGTAATTGTTGCTTACACCGAATAGATGACGTTGTCTTATGTCAATTTAGCGTCAGATATTGTTCAGATAAGTCCATTTATGCATATGAGAAATCATTAAAAATGGAGAACGAAAAGGTGCATTTGCGGCATGTAATGCTATATGAATTTCGGAAAGGCGTGAGTGTTGGGATTGCACAAAAAAATATTCAAAGCGTTTATTTGGACCGCGCTCCTGCTCTCCGAACAGTCAAAAAGTGGTTTGGCAGATTTCGAAATGGTGATTTCAACATGGAGGATCAACCCCGCTCTGGACGGCCTTCTGGCATTGATGATGACATTGTGCATGCCTTAGTGGAAAGAAACCCAAGGATTACAACTGAGGATATTGCTGAGAGGATGAACATCGATAATTCAACCGCTTTTCGTCATTTAAAAAAGCTTGCATACATTTCCAAGCTTGATACGTGGGTACCGCATCTCCTGACTGAAAGGAATAAGCTGCAGGAAAACTGCAGGAGTCGCAATAGGAAATTCTGTAGCACCCGCCATATTCTCCAGATATTGCGCCTTCAGATTTTTATCTATTCCGGTCTTTGCAGAATAGTTTAAATGGCAAGAATCTCAATTCCGAGGAAGCTGTCGAAAACCACCTTACAAACTTTTTTCAAGAAAAACCAATTTCTTTCTTCAAAAATGGAATCGACAAGCTTATAGATGGTTGGAAAACCATTGTAGAAAAGAATGGAGACTATATAATTGATTAATAAAAGTGTTATCTCTAAAATATAATCTATTGAAGTTTATATTTAAATCGGGCACGAACTTATGCAATCACCCAATATATATTGCGATTTTTTATATTAAATGGTTTAGAGTTTATAGAGAGATAAAAATTGCATGGTATTGAAATTGTATTATATAAACATTATTTTATGAATGTATATGTGTGTATTGCGGATTTTACGGCAGCATTAGAGTATCTTGATACAAATTTGTAAGATATCAAATTAAAATATCTTAATGATATACGGCCGATTGAAAGGGACAAAAAGATATACCGCATCAGTAAGTTACTCATTATATTTTAGAATGACCTCGGTTCACGGGGTTATTATTCTTCCGCCGATAAAAACATGAGACTTCCTCGTGCATACAAGCACGGCAATCCGAAGACCACGCGGACAATTCCGCGGTGGCGTTCCTCTCTCTCTCTCTCTCTCTCTCTCTCTCTATCTATCTATCTATCTTACTTGCTTGCTCGCTCTCTGTGCGGCCAACGATCGTGGGAAGTCTCACCTGCGACCTCGTCTCCGGCGAATCAATATTATACGAAAGCATGTGAGCAGTCTATGTATCACGGATAATGCCGAAGACGGCTTTCTTGTCAAAGAGCGAATGGAGAAAATTAGAATCGGAATTGTTGTCGATTTCCGATCAAATTGCGAGCAAAATTATACATCACGTAATCGGGAATTATATTATCGGCAATGGATGCCAAGCTTAATCTATATGTCGCAGATTCAGCGCTTAGCATTCATTCATAAAGAGTCAAACTAGACTTCGACCAATATTCTCAAGTTTCTTTTTTTTTTTAACAATCTAAATATATGAGAAATAATTTTTAATTTAATTGAAAATATTAGAAGGATAAAAATATCGACAGAAAGAAAAAAAAATAATATTAAAACACACATGAAATTTTTCATATCTAATATAATAGTTAATTAATCAGCGAATTTCTTTTTTCTTCTTATTCAAATCTAAACTTTTTAAACAAAAAATAATTTTAATTTTCTTTTAGATATCTTTGCATTTATAACATGTCCACGATGAAAAATTTTAACAATGATTTATACATATATATTTGTGCACATGGTCTCCCCCGTAGCAAATCGATAGAGTATCCATTGTTATAGCATTAGACGCATCCGCAAAGCTCTGTCCTATGTAAAATATGAACTAATAGGATTTCTTTGAAAAGGTTACACATACTGCGAGTTTTCACGCCGGATTTAACGGTAGATTTTAGATTCTTATCGAGATGAAGCAGGATTTTTGCACCCGGCGCGCGCGATTTTATCGGTTACGAGGACAGAGAGATTTTCATCCTCTTAGGATATCAAAAATAAAAATGTTAAGTCAATTTCCTTTCTAATTATTTTGAATGCTAAATAATCGCGGGAACTATTATCGGAAATATTAGTTAATAAATTATGATAAGAATAAATTAACATATTGCAAACTACACATAAAGTTTTATTGTTAACGCAATTTTTACAGAATTATTTAATATTTTCAAAGCATTTATAAATATTTAATTTTCCGGAAAGCATTTAATTTATATTCTCTCTTCTTTTTTAATATTGATGCATAAGTTCGTGCCCGATTTTCATAGATGGCATTAAGTTACTGCATGGCGGAGTTCTATTGTTTTCGTGTGGTAATTGTTGCTTACACCGAATAGATGACGTTGTCTTATGTCAATTTAGCGTCAGACATTGTTCAGATAAGTCCATTTGTGCATAAGAGAAATCATTAAAAATGGAGAACGAAAGGTGCATTTGCGGCATGTAATGCTATATGAATTTCGGAAAGGCGTGAGTGTTGGGATTGCACACAAAAATATTCAAAGCGTTTATTTGGACCGCGCTCCTGCTCTCCGAACAGTCAAAAAGTGATTTGACAGATTTCGAAATGGTGATTTCAACATGGAGGATCAACCCCGCTCTGGACGGCCTTCTGGCATTGATGATGACATTGTGCATGCCTTAGTGGAAAGAAACCCAAGGATTACAACTGAGGATATTGCTGAGAGGCTGAACATCGATAATTCAACCGCTTTTCGTCATTTAAAAAAGCTTGGATACAAGCTTGATACGTGGGTGCCGCATCTCCTGACTGAAAGGAATAAGCTGCAGGAAAACTGCAGGAGTTGCAATGGGAAATTCTGCAGCACCTGCCATATTCTCCAGATATTGCGCCTTCAGATTTTTATCTGTTCCGGTCTTTGCAAAATAGTTTAAATGGCAAGAATCTCAATTCCGAAGAAGCTGTCGAAAACCACCTTACAAACTTTTTTCCAGAAAAACCAAGTTCTTTCTTCAAAAATGGAATCGACAAGCTTATAGATCGTTGGAAAACCATTGTAGAAAAGAATGGAGACTATATAATTGATTAATAAAAGTGTTATCTCTAAAATATAATCTATTGAAGTTTATATTTAAATCGGGCATGAGAGAGAGAGAGAGAGAGAGAGAGAGAACTTATGCAATCACCCTATGTATATGTATCTCGTGATTATACTTTTTTTTCCTTCAAAAGCACGTCACTCGCGTCACTATTGTGGCATCGGCCGGGGATGTATTTATGATCGGGCTTAAATCGGAGGTGCGAGGAAATAATTGGAATATAATAAAGCTCGCAGAGTGGGGTGAAGGGGGGCACATTGAAGCCGATGCAAGCGCGAACTCGAGAGACTAGGGGCAGATATATTTTGGGATGAACATCTAGCGATCATTCGAAGGGTGCAGCTGCCTAGGTATTTGGGTGCCCCAATTTCAACCCCTCCCCCCTTCTTAGAGGGTGAGACGAGCCGCAGGGTGGATGAATGCTCTCTTTGACTTAGCTCTGCATCACTCGAGTCTCCCGATCGCGGGAAGGGGTGATATTTCACAAGTTCTGTACTTCTCGTTTGCACCCGACATCGCGTAAATTTCAAATAATGTACGCAAATATCAAAATTCCGTTTTATCGAAATAAACTTGCAAGGGATAATCTCGAATAATGCAAATTCAATTTTTGTTAGACTTTTATTTAAAACGCGTAATGCTTTTTAACTGGTTTCAATCAAAGATTCTTGTATTTTTGTTGCGCGTCGAAAACAATTTAGTAATGAATTATTCTACAATAATTTGATACCAGATTATTATTTATATTTATTGTAAATGACCATTATTTACGCAGAAGCATTTTTTAATTCTTTATAGAAAAATATTTTTAATCTATTTAATTTTGTTACGATTATTCGATATCGCGATTGATATATTCTATAACAGCGTACATCTAATTTCTTTATAAAAACTACTTTATAAGTTGGATATAAAAAATGAATTTTTGGTATAATAATATCTAAAAAATTATTTATAAAAACAGAATTATTTAAATTATTTAATTAAAAAAATCACTCGTAAAAAGAACACGTGTAACGTAGTAGATGGAACGTCGCGAGTAGACGGGGGGGAGGGGGACTTGAGTATTATATCTTTATTCGGGCGCTATTACATCTCCGCGTTACGTTGTAACGCACGGATGTCGGGTACCATTATTGCGACACGAGAATCGAGAATTAATACTTTATTTGTGTGTCACTCCAGCTGCGAGGATCAACACAAGTGCCCCCCTTGCGGACAAGAGGGTACTCCTAATGCGTAGTCTCTCTCTATGAACGGGGGCCGGATTCTATGGTTTGCTAATTTTCACGGGATCATCGTACCGTGACGTTAGAGCAGATTAGGTTCAATGCGGAGCACCGAACTTTCGCGCCTCCCGATAACCGCTTCTTTCCGGACGGTTAAATTATCGATGTATCTCGGCTGTCACGAATAAATTATAAATTTATTTTTTATAGATATTTTTTTTACATTTTAACAAATAATTGTTAAAGGATAAAATTGAAAAATCATTGCAGAAAACATTATTTTTGCTAAGAAATATTATCACGATCTCTTTTATGTACTGCATTATATGATTTTAAATTGACATTATGATTGTGTCGTTCAGATTAATATGTTATATATTTATCAGAGCTAGATATTTCTTATTTACTCGGTTCGTGTATTAGTTCGGGATAAATCGTTAGAAAAAGTGTACGCCCCCGATCGAGCATGCAAACGATAAGGGCAGGTGTGTATCGGCACACCTGCGTCAACCCAGATAAACTCTCGGTCATTCGAACACTGCATAAATCAACTCATATTTTCTTCCGAGAATATATCCGATAAGAATCGCATCGGACGTTATCTTTCTATAGCATTATTGTTTATTATCATTATTATTAATTCCTTATCTGCGATTATTATAATGAATTAAATCTGCTGTCAAATAAATAGGATACCTCAAAATCAAGTTGCAAGTTCTTTCTTTCAGTTCAGGTTTTATGAAAAAGTTGTAATTAATTTTCTGTCTTTGTAAAAAAAAAAAAAAAATATTAATATCCGTTTTTTTAAATTATATCTATCTTGGAGTATTAAGCTTTTTTTATAGAAGCTTAAAAAAATTTGGCTAATATATAATCAATTAAATATCATAATTTTGTGATCTATAAATGAGATATTAAATACAGAAAATTGTGAAGTTTGTCAAAAAATTATTCAAGTTTTATCGAATTTCTCAGAAACAATTAAAGTTGATTTGTGAATATTTCAGATTTTTTTTGTTTGTTTTTGTTTTAATTCAATTGAATCTCGAAGATCATGCACTTATCAGAACATTTCATCAAGCAGAAAAAGCATCTTATCAGACGCGAGGGAGATTGCGAATCGATCGGGGTTACGCGACTCGCTCTCCCTTTTCTCTTCTCCCTTCGGGTCCTTCGGTGCCACGAAATCGTCCCTAATTGTCCACAAATCGACAGCCACCCTCGATTTCCCGAACCGTTAAATACAACCACCCCGGAGGCAGCAATTGAACGGGAAAGAGGGAGGAGGAGTGGTTCCGCTAGCCCCCTTGGACATTATGGGGAGGGTTCGGGTTCACCGGGCACACCCCGTAGAATATGGATTCAATTACACCTCATTGTGCCGCGGTGTCTATAAACAACGCTGTTTTCACAGCTGATAGTGGCCCACCGTGCTGCGGGTCGTGCACTCCAAGTGAATACAATTCATGTACTATATTTTATCTAAATCTGATCGATTGATAACTCTGAATTTCAAGTTAAAATTTTCGGTTACGTTTCCTCATTTTTAATTCTTATTATGCAATTAATTCTTAATTAATTAATTCTTACATTATGCAATTGAAATATTTATTTTTTTGATAAAAAATAAATATTTCAATTGCATAATGTAATTTTAATTACATATATATATGTAATTAATTAAATATTTATTTAACGATATATGACGTATTTCATATATGGTTCCTTTGTAAATTTAATCTTTCTATAAAAAGAGTTTAGAGTCTTTTAAAACACCATCGTAAAGATTCGGCGTATTATAAAAGAGATCTTTTATAAAATTGCTAAACTCTGACAAAGAGTCTGCGACATATATGATTATTTTTATATACTTGATTATATACATGTAAAATAATAATTCTGGCGTTTTTATAGACATCAATTCCGAGCAATATGATTGCAAATCACGGTAAACCGAACGGTATTTCCCCATGCGTGCGAGCGCATAATAACGCAATAATGCGAGAGAGAGAGAGAGAGAGAGAGAGAAGTTTCTTATCTTTCGCACTGCGTTTGCGAAGTTGCTTTAAAGTTGTTAATGACGATAATAATGCGCGATAATGAAAGTGTTTGAGTATCGCGACGGCAACTGGAGCGCGGTAAGAGTGAAAAGGAGGGTCTCGAGATGCAGTTTCGAGGCCCCCGTCAACGTCGTAACGACGAGGAGGAAAAACGGGAGGATCGTGAGAAGACTCGCAGCCGTCGACGCCATTATTCCTGCTGAGTTGCAGAGCGTCGCGACGCCGCAATATCGACGTTACCGCCTACTATATCTCTCCCTCTGTTTCCTGCTCTTTTTCTCTCCTTACCATCTCTCTCTCTCTCTCTCTCTCCCTTTTAATTCACCCCCACGCGAGCACAAGAAGCACTTTTAGGGTGTTTCAGTTATCAACCCTTCGGCGGTTTCGGCCATCTTGCCACTACCCTCTTTTAACGCGAAATCGTTGTCGAGAACGTCTTTGAGATACGAGATTTGACGAGTTTAAAAGATATCTGTAATCTTGTAAATGACGGTGGATCTTACAGATTTATCTGTTGCTCGATTTTTCATTACAATGATATAATTTCGTGTTAATTTAACCGTTTGAGTGCTGAAGAATTTTCTTATATATATGCTAAAAGTGCGGAATGAAATGCAGAATAACAACTGCACTTGATATGAATACAACTGATCTCAATAGATGCGAAAATTATACTAACCAACAGCAGCCCTACCGCATTCTCGGTACAAAACAAGAGAAGCGCTATCGCGCTCCTCCGCATTTTTGGCAAACGACAAGTGAAGCGCGATAGCGCTTCGCCGCACTCAAACGGTTAATAAGTAAGAAGATTTTTAGATTTTGCGATGTTTTTATTGTCGGAAAATTCTACCCAAAGATTTTATCTATGCATCGATTTTCAATCTTAAGGATCAGCGAAATAGATGATACATAAGACAAATTTTGAGAACTACCTTTATTTGGCTTTGTTATTCACAATAGTGTTGATGATGCTCGCCGCACATCATCTCTATTACGTCGCGATAATGATGTATAAACGATGTACTTATCCCATTAATTCGTCTATTTTGATAATTTCTATTTACAAACCTTTCTGCTTTCTAAACGTTCGTAAAAATATCTCATAAATATTCAGATATATTAGATTTGTTAATACAAAAGACAAAAGGTATGGAAACTAAATTGGCTGCAAAATAAACGCGATTTATTCTCTTTTTAAAAATAAAATCTAAATCGAAAAGATCGATTATACTATCAATAAAAAAAGAAGAAAAAAATTTATTAGACTTTTAAATTCGCTTCAGAGCTGAAAATATATTTGGATTGTATTTATTTATAAAAATGCAATAGGATACTGCTTTTATTTTCAAGTAAAATATTTTTTCTCTTTTGACGTGTGTATTTTGCAACGGCTATTCGATTTATTATATAACGAAGCTGATCAAATCGCGAGAAATAAATTAATATTAATATAATTAATCGCAATTATATTTATACCTAAAGAATTTCAAAGAAACGGAAACAAAATTCGATGAAAAGGTACAAATCACATGACGAGGATCAGTGACTAGAAACGCTTCTGCTTAGATACTAAATAACACGCGAGATGAGAAAAACGTTCTTGTTCACCGCGAGTGATGTATCCGATCCTTTCTGTCCCTTGTATAAGCGGATTCTTACGAATGTCGTAGATTCTTTTCTTTTCTCCAACACCCCGTCTATTCGAATGGCGTCCCGCTTTTGGACGCTCGCGGATCCTCCGGCGTCCAAACTTTCGCGTACATCGTGCCATTCGGCGAAATATCCGATTTTCTCGACCATGAGAGCGAATGCGAGATAAATGGATTTCCACCGCATCCTGAAAATAAATAGCAGTTCGCGACAAAAATTAACTTTATTAAAATTGTCAAAAAAAAAAAAAAAAAAAAAAAGATTAGGATCGACGTAGAAATTTTTATTTTACGTAATTTGCGAAAGATATATGATTATTACTTTGAAAAAAAAAAGATACTAACGTCTGAGAATAATAAATTGTGTTATAAAATTTTCTAATTTAAAAATATATCATCAAAGAGAATATATCATTGTAATTGATGAAAATGTAGGATGTAATAAATAATGTAACAGTTCGCGCGATTCCTAAAATTTTTGACAATTTCTCAAAAATTTCTCTGAACAATAAATATTTACCGCGAAGCACCTCGTATCTATCGGGGACACCTGTCTTGGAATAAAGGGTAGATGTGTAATTATGATAAATCGACCTATGTGATTCCGAGACGGAAGTACAGTCGGTCCGACATTAATATGTTGCGCACATATAATGTCGAAATAGCGTGAAGTGTGCGACACGTCGTGCATTAAACTAAATCATACGCGGAAATGCAATCAAAATCGAATCACGGACGAAATGTCAGCAAGGTCGGATTGCCCGTCACGTTGTAAAATCTAAATTGTAAACTACATGACGTGCTATATTGTGAACTTTGAAAAACAGCTATAGCATATATAATTCATGGAAACTCTCGATATCGAAACATTTTGATTATTTACGACTCAATTTATCAAATTGTCAGAAATATCGATGACTTTTTGAAATCTCGATATCAATTTTACCAAAGATTCCGTAAACCAAATTTTTCTCAATTACAGACTTAATAATCATATATTAAGATTAAAAAAATATTATTTATTAATATTTTTATAAATTATTTTATTTTAAAAATCTGAAGAATAAACTTGAAGATTTTATTTAATATCTACGAACGAGAAGCGATAAACAAAGAGATCTGGGGCACGGATTGTAAACATGAGATTGCTACAGATTTAATCGAAATTGGCCTCACCACGGACTATGATCTTCTTAGAATCATCCCGGCTGGAACATCTCGAGAGACCGCTACTGCCCGTCAGCGGATCGTTACTCTTGTCCGTCCGGACGAGCTCGTTGAGGAAGTTTATGTAACCGATCGCCAATTTGAGCGTGTCGACCTTTGATAGCCTCTTCTCGTACGGCAATGTCGGTATATGGGCCCTCAGACCTTCGAAAGCATCGTTTATATTTTGCATGCGCCTTCGCTCCCTCATATTCGCCGCCTGCCGCTGCTGTACCTGTACCTGTCTCGGGCATTTTCCCGATGCTCCGCTGCGTCGATTACCTCGACTTCGTCTACGAAAAATGATGCATGTTCTATCTCTAATTCTATGATTATAACAACTGTATTTAATATGACCTTTCAAAAAGGAAAAATGCCGTTTTAAGTATTTTCCGATACGATCGAAGAGAAATCGCTAAGCTTAAGCAAGATGAATCTCGAATTTCACTGGATTGATTTGAAATTTGAGATTCAGAAATATCGGAGAAAAAAATCGCGAATCCTCGAAATCGTCGCAAAATTCAAAGGGCTAATACCCGTATTCATAGTCCGTTCTTGAGGAATAAGGATTCCTTGTTCCTCGTTTCACGTTTCATAAACTTTCCTTGACCGAACAAGGAACAATCTTATTGGCTCCCTTATCTCAAGGAAGGTCACGAGCTTCCTTGAGGAGTGATGCGACCTTTTTAGCAGACGATACGCAGAATATAACCAAATATAACCTCCAAAAGTTAGTTTCGTTACATTTCTGGTTTTGTGGTTATTTGTTGTCGCGCTCTCAAACTGAAAGTGTATAAAGGAAAAAGGGATAATGGACAATGAATTTTTAATGATTCTGACGATAGATTTGAAGACGAAAATCCAGAGAATCGGATTCTGTGGCGGATTCCGAAAAGATACATTCGCGATTGGGAAAATCCCGTGGAATTTTTTGAAGATACGAAAAAGTTTTCATATGTATTATATGAAATTAGTTGCAGGCAGCATAAAACGGTGCTGCCTCCAGTCGGTCACTAAAAATCCCTAAAATATTTCTTCCTTCTGAAAGGGAGACTCGAGGTCCATCTATGAAACAAGGTGGCCTTGCAGATTCAAGGAATCCTTCATGGAGGCTTCCTCCGTCCTTAAAATAAGGAAGGACTATGAATACGGGTATAAGTCAGAGGAAGCGAGTCTCTCATTTCTAGGATATACTCACTCCCTCGTGTGATTTTCCTGATCGCTGCTGTAGACGCTCTCGTTGTCGCTGCTATTCTCGTCGTACAGGTAGTGCTCGCTCCCGCTGGTGCTACCGGTGCTACCGGAGGGATGATGAGACGAGGGTAGCTGGGACGGGATGACAGCCGGAAGCGTCGCCGTCGTCGGCACGCCGCAGTGCGGCGGCAATGCCGGGATCGCCGGATTTCCCAGGAAGCTGTGCGCCTCGTATAAGTATTGCCGGTTCATCATGTCCCGCTCGAGATTGTCCATCGAATACATGATGATGATGATGATGATGATAATGGTGTTCGCCGATAATCACTCGAATTTAACGCTTATTTTATGCGTTGGATATCGCGAATCTTGCAATTGTATTAATAATAATGCAATTTTAATTTAACGTCGATTACCAATTAACGTAAGCGATATGACTAGATCGTTTGACTAGACGTAAATGAAATTGATGTGTCTCACGTCATTTAATTCCTCGCGTTAAGCATTTTAGATTCGATTACCGAACGATTGTTTACCAACTGAATTCTAAATCCCCTTGATAATTACATATTGGCCGTATCGCCGGAATTTCGAATCGAGCACTCGATCACGTCTCGAGGATCGAGAGATAGGATCGACACGTGTCGGAGAGATCTAGGCGCGTGCAGGGTAATATTTCTAAACACAACGGCACGTGTCTTGGCGTACCGCACCGAATGGCACGTGTCGTGATTTGTCGCAACACTTGTTAATCCGTTTGTTCCGAAATGCCTTGGCTCCCATCCAGCACGATGCCATTTACGATATCGAGATAAAAAAATTCGGACTCGCATTACCTTGCCATTTATAAATCGCAGACATTTCTTCGCACATATACATTCTAGAGATAATGTATCTTTAAGAATAATCTTCTTTATCGCACTTTATATTTTTATATATCTCTTCATATTTTTATAAGATCTTTTTCGTACTTCACAGATCCTTATTTCATTCGCTTATTCGCACTTTAGCAGTTATTGAATGCATTAATTGTTTTAAAAAGCTGAGGATTTCTCTTTTACGTCGCTTTATTAATTATTCTATTATTTATTTATCACAAACAGATTGATTTATCTCTTTTTTTATTGACATATTGCGTTACGCGAGATTGCGGGGAGAAACTTTAACGCGATATTCTCCAGAAATTTTTATCGGGATCTGTTTTATGATATAAAAAAGAATCTTTTTATTTATGAATAGAAATGATGGCGTTTTTTAAATTATATGCTGTTTTTTATGATCATTTTAAATCCTTCTCAATTAAAATTTCAGCCTCTTAATATTATTATTGCGTGTTTGGCTATTCTTTTCGATATATAAGTTTGTTCAATCTTGGAATATTATTCAGAATACTATTCTTTAGTTCTCAGATTGCACTTTACAATTATACCGATTGTTATTCAGATTAGATTTATTTATTACGAAGTTCAAATTATTATAATTATGCATTGTTTGCAATTCATCAAAAAGATATTACGAAAAAAATTTCCATTAGGTTTTAAATATTCCTTAAAACATATTTCACATTGTCCAATTTCACTTTAATTTCACTCCATGTTTTAAATATTTATAGATTCGCAACTTTTTTACTGTCGCAATGATTGTCTAATAAATCTACGAAAGACCACTGTGTATAAGAATTTGAAGAATTCCCTGAAACATTCTACATTTTAATTGCATTTGCACTGACAACTTAAATATTTCTTCATTCGTTGAATGAATTTGTCAAACGTCGCAAATTATTCAGTCTACAATTCTTCCGGAGAACACTATCGCGTAACTTTGCACAGGTCCTTTAAATACTCTTCAGATCGTTTCGGGGTTTCAAGGGAATCAAGACTTCTCGCAGCCTCTTGCCGACAGACCACCTATCGTGTTCCGGTCCCTCAGGTGGTCTTTCGTTGCACTAAAATCGAAAAGCGGCAAAGCGGAAGCCATGCCGGGGGTTGAAAGCCCAGCTACAACCCCATTCGTTGAACGCTTGGCTGGCAGAGCCTGCCTATCCCTTGGTTGCTGGGGTAGCGGCGCCGCCTCTTCATCGATCTGATAAGGAACCGCTTGTCGTTCCTAGATACCGTCAGGGAACGTAAAATCGCGGCCCGCGGCTTATCGAAGCGCATGTTTTCTCGAAAATAAAGAGATGCACGAAATTTAATTTTTTTTTTGTTTTTTTCTTACTATTTGTGTCACAAAAATATCGCAAAGCAAATCCAGCTCTGAAGAAAAATTACGCGTATCTTCATTTAAATAAAAGTAGTATTATATCGGGATAAAGGTGTGGTTGGTGTGTTCGAGATTTAAAATATTAGTGAAAAATTGAACGCAAAATTGAAATACTTAATAAAGTCACAGGATTATGAGAAAAGTATATTTATCGTATTGACAAGTATTTATATCTAAAAATTAAAGATGCATATGTGTAAAAAAACAAAATGTTTAAAAATTTAAATAAAAAATTTCTGGAATCTATGATGAATATAATTTTTCTATCCGCATATGTATATTCATGTGTGAATATCTATTCATTGAGGGCCGCTAAAATCGTTTATAAATATAGCATATAAAAAAAAACCTTGAGAAACTTTACGTTCTTTCGCGACAACTTCTCAGACAATAAGTTAATCGCGAGCTAAGTAAATATGAATATTTTGAAAGCAAATTTATTAAGTGAATTTCTGAGTATTTTCTTTCATCATTTGAACATTTTTTTTTTTTTTCAAACTTTTGTTTGAAAATTATTAAAAAGACCTATTCAAAGGATAATAATTTTTTCTAATGGTATTTCAGAACCATTTACCGTATATCGAAACTAGATTAAATTAATAACGCAATTCCCAGACCTTATATACAGTCGCTTGGCATTTTCGCAGAAAGTTTTCATCGCCGTTGAATGTTGTTCGTTATTTGCGAACTTGGCAAATCATAGGTTTTGCAAGCTCTCACCGAACCTACAGAATTTTCAAGTACAGTCTATAGCTGCTTCATGAATTTGTAATTGTCTAATGGACGCGAAAGTCCATTGCAACAGAGAAAACCGGTTATAAACCGGAGAGAAAAAAAAAGAGAATTTGCAATGTAAAATAACGAAGCATATTAATATTTTTTTTTTTTTTTTTTTTATTTCTATCTACCTTTCCACATTTTTGTGTGTGTTTTCTTGATATATGAACTTCAATACGTTTAAAAACGCGTAATATAATATATGCATACATAAAGATATATAAAGATAATTTGTAGAAATATATATTACTATATAATTAATTATATATACAATATATATACAGGGTGTCCCATTTTAATTTCCTCAGGCAAATATCTCAAAAACCAAGACCGGAAGAGAAAAATGTTTCAAACAAAAGTTGTTTGGTTTCGAGGGGGGCATAAGATGGTGACAATGATTTGACCTTGGAAAATCATTTGAAGGTCATGTGAAGGTCAACTTTAAAATCTTAAATGGAAACCCCCATTTTTTATTTAGTATTCTTGTAGCTGACATCGAGAGCTTTCCAAAACACTATAATAAAGTATTTTTTTATTAAGTACTTTTTGAGTTATTTTATATTTTAATCTGACATATTTTGATATAAAAAATTAAATATCTCGTAAAATATTTAGTTTTTGATAATCTTACCGTAATACTTCTATGTACAGAATAATGAGACAAATCAATTAGTATAAAAAAAAAATTGTTTTTAAGAAAATTATTTACAATGTATTTTTTTAAACAATCATTTATTTTTTTTGGCACTAATTAATTTGTCTCATTATTCTGTACATAAAAGTATTACGGTAAGATTCTCAAAAACTAAATATTTTACCGAACTAGATATTTAATTTTTTATATCAAAATATGTCAGATTAAAATATAAAATAACTCAAAAAGTACTTAATGAAAAAATACTTTATTATAGTGTTTTGGAATGCTCTCGATGTCAGCTACAAGAATACTAAATAAAAAATGGGGGTTTCCGTTTAAGATTTTAAAGTTGACCTTCACATGACTTTCAATTGATTTTCCAAGGTCAAACCAATGGTACCATCTTATGGTCTCCTCGAAACCAAACAACTTTTGTCTGAAACATTTTTCTCTTTCGGGCTTGGTTTTTGAGATATTTGCCTGAGGAGATTAAAATGGGACACCCTGTATATATATTGCAATCACACACACACACACACACACACACACACACACACACACACACACACACACACACACACACACACACACACAAAATATGTAAAATATCCTGGTATATCTCGCTCGTAGAGCGTTTAATTGATGCTTCGTCCTCAAACTTCAATTCCTATCTCTCTCGAATTGTTACAAACAGCGAAGAGCGCATCGCCGGAATCACAGGTAAGTCGTAATAAAAAAGAAATTGGTCGCACGTGACTCGCACGTGCGGCCGCAACATCGTGCAATAGGGTTGCGTTCTGGGGTTAACCGCTTCGGCGACATTTGGCCCTCTCGGGCAAGCCTGTAATTATGCGAGCCGTAACAGGTACCGATCTGATTTCTCCACCGCGTTATTAGACGCAAGATAATAATATTTAATGACACCCTGCGAGAAAGAAAGAGAGAGAGAGAGAGAGAAATATTTAATTACGCCGGCAATATGTTTGCCGGATGCACGCGTCTAAATCGGATAATACTTTAGATGTATAAAAAAAAAAAAAAAAAAAAAAAAAAAAACACGTATCGCACACACGGAGAGAGAGTATCATCTGTTTTGTATTCGATTTATGTAATACTTGCATCGAATATTGCCACAAGGAGTCAGTAAAAAATTAAAAAAAAAAAAGTTATTTGTGAAGAAAAGCTTTGTTGGTTAATAATATTCATTGTTTTAATTATAATATAATTTTCGTAAAGCGCAAGATTTCATAATGAACTATTGTGCTAAAGTCTTTGCCTTGAGCATATAAAAGAATTGATCTCTCTTACAGTCCTCCTTACAATAATAATCGATACAAATAATATGTATAATTAAAAAAAGAATAATTCACTTTGTCATGTGTTCGTAAAAAATTGGTTTAAGTACTTTTTTCTACAATGATTATATATATAATGATTATATATATATATATATATATATATATATATATATATATATATTGTATATTACATTGTTTTATGAAAATAATCATATGTGTTATTTATGGCAAACATGTTAATATTTAATCTAAATAAATTTAGACATCTAAAGACATTTTCTTTGATAATACCGACAAACTAATAAACTTAAGCCCTGTTACAAATATTCGTTTCCGGATCTCGTCCATTACGTTTCGATAATTAGCGGCCTAAAATTATGAGGCGAGGGTACGTCGTGCCTGGATGAATTATAGTTCCATCTGTGATGCTTCTCCGGAGAGAATCAGGAAAACGGTGTTACTATTTCCCACGGTTGTAATTAAAACCCCCATCCAATTCGAAAATTGTATCTTGAACGGTTAATGGTTTTTCGCGTTACTATATGTATTTATATTAAAATAATAAAGATATTTATGTATTTTGCAATTACATTGGTAATCCATTGATTTAAAAAAAAAATGATTAATTTGAATTGAATTTGAATTACTCTTTAAAAAGAATTCTCCTTTATAGAAATATACGCAAATGTATAATGAATATGGTTATAATAGTGGCACAAATTTTATCATATCTGCAAAAAATTCATGATACTAAATTCGAGTTATTTTCAAATAAATAGAACAAAAAGAAAAAATTTTTTCATTGTTTTATACGTATACCTTTCGATCGAATTTTCAACAGGCCGCAGCTTGTTTCGGTATAATCCGAAATGAAAATACTGCGTCAGGACAGATCCATTGTGCCGCAGTATTTTTGATCCTCGAGAGATCGAGAGATAACTAAAGGGGATCTCGGATTTAAATCGGTAAAGCTTATGGCCACGTGTACGCGCTTAAATGCGATTCGGATCGACGGCGGATTGGATTCGTTCGGATCTCGATTCGCAAATCGACAATCGGATAAATATTATCTCTACTAGACCTCGAAAAAAATTTTCCATCGTCGATCGTAATATAAAAAGGTATGATGAAGCGTCTTAAGCACGGAGAGTATCGTCTTTGACTCGGATGATTTTGAAAAAGGGGGAAGGTTGAGTCGCAATTAAAAATTTGCATCTGTTCTCTTTCTCTCGTTTCTTTCGAAGCAATCATGAAAAACTCCGGATTAGACGATCCATAGATAAAGCGATTTTTCACGGTACATCCTGACGGGAGAAAACCATGGCTAACACCTGGCACACGGAACGCGCCAGAATATCCTGTCTATCGAAACGCACAAGCGTAAATGTCTATTAATTTATACTCAGCGGGAGTGTGAAATCGATTTACGTTTATGAATTGGGATAAGACATCCATTTTAGACAATAATTTTCCGTCAGAACATTAATCTTATCGCGAATTATATTATATATACTATAATATCAAAATAAAGATAAATAATTACATATTATGAATTAATTTAATAGAAAAAAATTTTAAATTTTATTTTGTTTAAAGATAAATCTTACATAATATTAAGATTTTTGCAAAAATAATAAAATTTTGCGCAAAACGTCTAGAGATATATTGGTATAGGTATATATTGTATTAATAATTGGGATTTTATATCAAGTTGGAATCTAAAAATTATGATAGATAAGACGGAGAAAATAGACATATATATTGGATGATTGCATAAGTTCGTGTCCGATTTTCATAGATGGCATTAAGTTACTGCATGGCGGAGTTCTATTGTTTTCGTGTGGTAATTGTTGCTTACACCGAATAGATGACGTTGTCTTATGTCAATTTAGCGTCAGATATTGTTCAGATAAGTCCATTTGTGCATAAGAGAAATCATTAAAAATGGAGAACGAAAAGGTGGATTTGCGGCATGTAATGCTATATGAATTTCGGAAAGGCGTGAGTGTTGGGATTGCACAAAAAAAATATTCAAAGCGTTTATTTGGACCGCGCTCCTGCTCTCCGAACAGTCAAAAAGTGGTTTGGCAGATTTCGAAATGGTGATTTCAACATGGAGGATCAACCCCGCTCTGGACGGCCTTCTGGCATTGATGATGACATTGTGCGTGCCTTAGTGGAAAGAAACCCAAGGATTACAACTGAGGATATTGCTGAGAGGCTGAACATCGATAATTCAACCGCTTTTCGTCATTTAAAAAAGCTTGGATACATTTCCAAGCTTGATACCGTGGTGCTGCATCTCCTGACTGACAGGAATAAGCTGCAGGAAAACTGCAGGAGTTGCAATGGGAAATTCTGCAGCATCCGCCATATTCTCCAGATATTGCGCCTTCAGATTTTTATCTGTTCCGGTCTTTGCAGAATAGTTTAAATGGCAAGAATCTCAATTCCGAGAAAGCTGTCGAAAACCACCTTACAAACTTTTTTCAAGAAAAACCAAGTTCTTTCTTCAAAAATCGACAAACTTATAGATCGTTGGAAAACCATTGTAGAAAAGAATGGAGATTATATAATTGATTAATAAAAGTGTTATCTCTAAAATATAATCTATTGAAGTTTATATTTAAATCGGGCACGAACTTATGCAATCAGCCAATATTAATAATTGGGATTTTATATCAAGTTGGAATCTAAAAATTATGATAGATAAGACGGAGAAAATAGACACATATATATATATATATATATATATATATATATATATATATATGTTTAAATACTTTCATAAATAAAAGATATTTTCTTTTCTTCCTTACACTTTTTCTCATCATCATTATATTTTCAACACTAGCTAAAACGTGTAGTGAATGCATAGCTTCTAAAATAAAAAAATAACAATGTGTAGCATAAGTTCTAAGATAGAAAAATAGCGAGACGATTAAAACTGTCAGAGTTCTCGCTGTTCCCTCAGCACAATGACGAGTCGCAATAACAAATCGATTGTGCGGATGCCAAAGACACACACACACACACACCACATATATATACGTACACGTATTACGGAGGGAAGCTTGTTCCCCAGAAAAACTGGGAAAGGCGGTGCATTGGAGCGTGGAGTGTTTTGGGGTCTCGTGCCCCTTTTACGCGGGGATCGTGTGTGAGGACACCACAGGGGGTAACATCCAGCCCTAGATACCGGAAACAGTTAGGCGGCACCGGATACGAGAGGCGCATTATTAGACAGGTGGCTATGGGCCTCTTTATACGCGGACACGAAAGCTCGATGACTAGGACAAGTTTGGCCTTGAAGTGTAAAAATAGAATAAGCAAAAAAAAAATTGAAAAAAATATAATTATATAATATATTAAATATTAATAATTAAAAGGTATTAGAATAATGCATCTCTCAATGACAAACAATATTCAATATATGCGTTTCCTATTATCGCTGTCTGATTGTTATTTTATCTTGATGTTATTCCATTTTATCGTTATGCGGATGAAATTTATGAATGTTACATAGAAATAGAAGAGCATTTATTCGGCAACGAACGTGTCTCATGCAGATGTGCATACGACAATCAAATATTTTATTCATGTATCTATCGAGATTATTATCAAGGCAGCTTTATCGTCAATGGGGAACATCTCGTTAAATGCTATTCAAAGCTGATACGGATATGAGATATAATCTACCCATTAACGCTTGCCAATGATTTTTGCAACTATATGTTTTACGCTTAGCTAGTATGATTTGACGTTTTTATTTTCTCGTGAAAATCTAACGCGCGCGTTGTAATCGTAATATATCTTCCATCGACAGATGCATCGCGCACATGTACGATGTGTCAATCGTGGATCCACGTTATGTTCGTAATGACAAATCGCATTTAACCCTCTTTAGGATCACATTTAATTATAGCGATAAGGAGAAAAAAGAGAGATCGAGAAATTGCGCATAGATTTATAATCCGGTTATTTAAAATTTTATTTATAAATTTAAAAAAATATATTTATATCAAGAGATACGGCAGTATCTCTCGCTTATATGGAATATAGCGTAATAGGATTTCATTAACTGCACAAACTATATCAATAATAATATTAATTAGATATGATAAATGATCATTAATTGTAAACTTAAATGTATAAAGATCAAGAAATTTTTTAAATTCTTTATTATTATATATAATAATTTTTTATAATTACATATAATATTGTATGAGATTGATATGCAATTCCGATACGAGATCCATAATTATGGATCTAGCACAGACATGCACCGATCGATCTTTTTACCATGGCACGGAAAAGTGGATCTGGCCATGTAGTTCCGCCGGCTTTAAAATAGATCCAGTTAGCGCCACTGTACCAGCTAGAGAGAGAGAGAGAGAGAGAGAGAGCGTTACAGGAAAAACGGCGTGGCCACGTGTTGTCATGTCAGATTCGAGACGCGTCAGGAGTGTCAGGACGCGCATCAAGCCAAACCGTGGCAGAGGGGATAACACGATAGTCGAAAACCGCGTTCATGTGAGACATGTATGTGATCTTTGATCGTGTGTATATCCCCTCTATTACAGTTTGGTGTGATGCGCATTCCGAATCTGGCATTCCGGCATCACTGGCCACGTGTGGCCAAGTGCGCGTTGTCTTCTATTCTTCTCCATGGTGCTACGTGTTATGTCGAGGACAGTTTTACCATATCAATATCAAAGGTCGAAGGTGTAGAGCAGAGACGAATTCTATTATAGTGTGTATGATTAGAATCTGTTGATTTCCATCACCAAGAAATGTCCGTTCCTCGTATAAAAAATATAATTTTTTTTCCGTTTCAGCGGATAAAAGTAGTGAAATGTCCTACAGAGCTCACTCTCTACAATTGTACAATTATCAATATTAAATGGATAATTGCTGTATTTTTTATTGTTCGCTATTGATGAAAGTTAGCTACATTAAAACAATTTGTACTACTTAAAGATATTACATACTAAATATGCTAAACATAATAATAATTCTAATAGAAGTATATCTTTTATTAATATGATAAGATATATATTAGTTAAATATTGGATGATTGCATAAGTTCGTGCCCGATTTTCATAGATGGCATTAAGTTACTGCATGGCGGAGTTCTATTGTTTTCGTGTGGTAATTGTTGCTTACACCGAATAGATGACGTTGTCTTATGTCTATTTAGCGATTAGCGTCAGATATTGTTCAGATAAGTCCATTTGTGCATAAGAGAAATCATTAAAAATGGAGAACGAAAGGTGCATTTGCGGCATGTAATGCTATATGAATTTCGGAAAGGCGTGAGTGTTGGGATTGCACAAAAAAATATTCAAAGCGTTTATTTGGACCGCGCTCCTGCTCTCCGAACAGTCAAAAAGTGGTTTGGCAGATTTCGAAATGGTGATTTCAACATGGAGGATCAACCCCGCTCTGGACGGCCTTCTGGCATTGATGATGACATTGTGCGTGCCTTAGTGGAAAGAAACCCAAGGATTACAACTGAGGATATTGCTGAGAGGCTGAACATCGATAATTCAACCGCTTTTCGTCATTTAAAAAAGCTTGGATACATTTCCAAGCTTGATACGTGGGTGCCGCATCTCCTGACTGAAAGGAATAAGCTGCAGGAAAATTGCAGGAGTCGCAATGGGAAATTCTGCAGCACCCGCCATATTCTCCAGATATTGCGCCTTCAGATTTTTATCTGTTCCGGTCTTTGCAGAATAGTTTAAATGGCAAGAATCTCAATTCCGAGGAAGCTGTCGAAAACCACCTTATAAACTTTTTTCAAGAAAAACCAAGTTCTTTCTTCAAAAATGGAATCGACAAGCTTATAGATCGTTGGAAAACCATTAGTAGAAAAGAATGGAGACTATATAATTGATTAATAAAAGTGTTATCTCTAAAATATAATCTATTGAAGTTTATATTTAAATCGGGCACGAACTTATGCAATCACCCAATATATTATTAGAATTGTAAATAACATTGAGGTTATATTTTAAAAGATTTTTAAGGAATTTGTGCTTAATTTATTAAAGGTTGTTTATACGGAATTGCTTTTCTAAACGAAAATATAAAATAAAATCCAGATATAAGAACCAAATTTATTATTTTTGGTGTTTCTTATAAATTTTAATTACATTTAAATAATGTGACAATTCTATATTTGAATTTCGCGGGTGTATTTTGAAGCAACTTTTGATTGGCTGTCCCATTATACTGTCGCCATTATGCGCAATGTTACACTCATATTATTACATCATGGCGTCACCCATTCGTCTCGTGTCTCGTGTCGACACGACGCGAGTCTCGCCGTCGTCGGGGGAGTATTTTTGCTGAGCTGGGATCTGGGGTCCCTTCTGTTTACATCCGGAGGATCCGCGAATCGCGTGCCGTTCGTCTCGGCTGTCCTCCCTTTGTCTCCTATCCAGTCTTCGTCACGATTCGCGCCCCGTTCTCATTCAAACGTCACGGAGATTTTCGCCGAAACTTTCCCGTCGATCATACAATACACACACGAGGCGGTGGCGGACGATCGTCGCGCTCATTCGTTCTCAGGATTCGTCGCGATCGTACAGAGCAAGTATGAAGGTGACGGTAACGACGCTCAGCGACGACAGCGTTTTCGTTCTGGACGTGAGCGAAGAGCTGGAGCTGGAAAATTTCAAGGCGTTCTGCGAGATCGAGAGCGGCGTGCCGGCCCACGAGATCGTGATCGCGTTCAACGGCCTGCCGCTCATGGATGACAAGAAGTCTCTGCGCGACCACGGCATCCGTGACGGCGATGCCGTTATCCTGCAGCATATGCATCAAAGCGGCAGTGATCTGCAACCATTCAACAGAGGTGGGTAATGTTCTTAGGATCGTTTTAACGACGGTCCGTGAATAAACAATCTGAAAATTATCATAAATCTGGACGAACACAGTCAAGGATATCTAGTATTTACTTTCATATATCGTAATAATGATTCAGAATTATCGGTTATCTTGTTTTCGTCGACATAAAGACTGTAAACTAATGGTGACTCAAAAGCCTGGTCTTTGATGTTGGAATCTTGGCCTTTGACTCTAGCTTAATTATGTATGCATTTATCATTCTTCACTTCTGTTTCTCCTTCTCTTTCTCTGAACGTCACCATGAACCTTGTTTCATCGTCTTTCTCTATATTTCATGTCTTATCCCTCGTACCGTATGATGCTACTTTGCACAGCGCATATAATGTCTTGCAAAAATGAACATACTAAATTTGAAGAAACGTCGCTTTAGCCATTCCATTACTGGACTTCAGTTCCATCAGAGTTCCCGAGATCAGCAACATGCGTCCACAGCCGATCGCGAATATACAAAATCCTCGCGGCGAGGACGATCCTGCGTTGATAAGAAATATGTTCCTGGCTAATCCAGATCAACTGGCGTTGTTGAAGCAGAATAATCCCAGATTAGCCGACGCTTTGCTGTCGGGAAATCTCGGTAAGTAGCAACTCTAGTTACAACAGCGTAACATTTGTATCTTGTACCTCTGCTCTAAATATTTGTATATTATAGATAGATTGTATATTATAGATAGATTTTCGACTGTACTCAGTGAGCAGATAGCCGCTCGAGAAGAACGGCAAGCGCAACGGCTGAGAATGATGAACGCGGATCCGTTTGACACAGAAGCGCAACGGCTGATCGCTGAAGAGATCAGGCAAAAGAATATCGAGGCGAATATGGAGGCGGCAATGGAGTACAATCCGGAGACCTTCGGCACCGTCGTTATGTTGTATATTAATTGTAAAGTCAACGGATTTCCAGTTAAAGCATTTATTGATTCAGGTAAATCATTGGCCGTTGATTCGAGCTATTAGTAGCGAGTAGAAATGCGTCAATGCTTTGCGTGTATCTCGAGAGGCGCGTGAAAAATGTTGAGATTATTTTTAAATATCTTTGTTTCATTGCATCTCGGCGTCTGAATAGTATATTTATTTTTAAATACACACATTTCAGAAGAGCATTCTGCATGACATGCAGAAAAACAGTTTAATTTTAGATCTGACGACTCGTGTGATTTTCATCTGTGAAAATAGCATAAGGGAAAAAGATTTTGTTTTCAATCTAAATATAAACTGATCCGATTTTTCTAAAAATGTTTGTACAATGAAAGCATTGCAGAAGTAGCATTTCGCGAAATCGAACCTGCACGTTATAGTATTGAAAACATTTTTGTGACACAAGGTGCTCAAACTACTATTATGTCCGCCGCCTGTGCCGAGAGATGTCACATTATGCGTCTGGTGGACACGAGGTGGGCCGGAGTCGCTAAGGGCGTCGGAGTTCAACGCATAATCGGTCGTATACACATGGTGCAAATACAAATCGGCAATGATCATCTTACGACGTCGTTCAGCGTCCTCGAGGAACAACCTATGGACATGTTGCTGGGCTTGGACATGCTCAAGAGACATCAGTGTTGCATAGACTTGAAGAAAAGTGTCTTGAAGATTGGTACTACGGGCACTGAAACTTCATTTTTGGCAGAAGGTTTGTTTTTTTGTTTTTTTTTCTTCTTATTTTATTTAATTAATAAAATTTGTTTTTAATGTTAATTGATATTAAGATTCTAAACAAATGAAATGAGAAATATTTATATTATTTTGTTAATTATTTTATAGGTGATTTACCTGAATGTGCAAGATTAAGCGGGAACAGCGACGAATCCTTAGATGACAGGGATCTTCAACGAGCTCTCGAGGACAGTTCGAGAGACGCGAAGAAGCAGAGGCAGCAGCATGGTAAGAATCAATTCAGGCTATTTTTATCTTTTTGTTTCTCTTTCTCTTCGTAATTTAAAAAAAAAGATATAAATAAAATAATCCTTGCATTCCTTTCTTTTATACTCTTCTGCGATGGTCTATAATTCAATATATTTTTACTCTTAAGTAAATTAATTATGTAATCTTTTTCTTCTATCTATCTTCTTTCTTTTGCAATTTATAGTTATATAAAAGAGAAAATAATATATATAGAGAGTCTTTACCAGAAGCATACAAAATTTTACGTACTTTGTTTTTTAACAAAAAATTTATTCCGCAATCTACCAATGATAAATGTTTTCGCCGAAACGTTTCAGACGGGCAAGGTAGTAGTAATCAAGGCTCGTTAAATAGACCGGCCGCCTTAGAAACGACGGTCTATCCACTCGATCCATTCACGGAAGCCACCGTCAAGGAACTAGAGGCTCTGGGTTTTACCAGGGCGCAAGTTATCGCTGAATTGCGTAGATTTAGCGGTGACAAAACGCAGGCTACAGCCGCATTATTCGCAAAATCTTTGAAATTTTGAATATCGAAAATTATCGCACGCGATTTGAATATGGGAATCGTTAGTTAGAGACAGGCATAGCAAAATTGTGAATATATTACACGCAATAAAAATGGAGGGGACCTACAATGTTCAAAGCAATTTCTAACAAGTATCATCTAGCGATCTAGCGTCAACAGAGAGTATCCGTTTGATATACAACTGATTGTAAGATACGAAGAATTTTTATAGCTCGATAACGAGCTGAAAAACATTGCAAGCAAAAATGTGCACGTCGGATCTAAAATCGTGTGAGACAACAACGTAAATTAAAATTATAAAAGCGAATTCACAGTCGCGAGATCTGAAAGAAGTTATCCGAAACATACAACTGTACACAGTTTCTTATACATTTGGCGCCTAACTGAATTGCGCATTATTTCCAATTAGTGTAAAATTGGTTATATATATATATACATATAAATATAAAAGAGATATCAAATTGTTATGACCTAATACTTGATATTGATATAATTAATTGCAATATACGTAAATTTACGATACGCGATTATATATTGGATATTAAGATGTTATAGTCTTATAAGTGCGACATATGTATACCAGCTGTTGGATAAATATAATGCGCGATAAGATTTTTCTAAGGATCGCGATATATATATATATATATGTATATATATATATATATTTCGCGGTGCACTTTGTAATATTGTAATGTTTAAATGGTAAATATGGACAAAATGTATATATCTAGTATTAGTAAAGACTCTAGATAAATCGAGTACGAAATGTATGATAGACAGAATTCTTGCGTGAGAACTTTATGCTGTTTGGTAATGTTTCAAAGACTCGAATTTGACGTTGGACGCGGCTCAAACTCAGTTCCTCATTGTTTACTGAAGAAACGTTGGCTGTACATACACAAAATGATAATGACAGGCGAATAGAAAGGTTTTCCATTTTTTTACAAAATATTGTTACAATAGGAGTTACGGAAAAATGAAAAGTCTACGCAGAGACGCGCGCATCAATCTTATAGACAATATCGATTTTGTATTACTATTTTTCTTTCGATATGGTATTTGGTACATTATTGTGTAATTTCCTTGCCATTTATATATAAAAACGTAACGAATTATATGGCTTGTAATTTTTTTATTCGTTATTGGCTGAACAATTCACTAATTTACCACATTAGCTCTAATTAAATCATAATCAATATTATACAAACTTGCTAGATATTTTCAAAGAAACGCATTTTTTTTCTCTATTATCCTAGTAAAACCAAAGGAAGAATTTGTTACTATGAAATATTATAATTTAATATAAACTTTGCAACGGAAATGAATCTTTTTTTCGTTTGTAATAAAATCGTATTTAGCAATATTTATTACATATCCGGACTCTCTTATCTTTTCTAGTCTCTTGTATATATTTAATGTTGCGCGTAAAATGTAAAAACAAACAACCAAATTGGTTAAATATGAAATATATCTATAAGTTTTAATATCCTCTAATAATGAAGATTAGGCAATTAATTTCAATTTATAAATTTTTAAATCATATACAATAGCCATCCATTACATATTAATCCGAAATGTCATCTTCGCATCCCTTTATCTGTGTACAACATTTTTTTTATTTGTCATGAAACAAATATACAATAGTATTGTTGCAACGATGGTCTCTCGTTGAAGCCTCATTGATCACTGGGCAACTCGCCGTTCGCCCAGTTCAGATCCACGATCTTTCCCGTGCGAGCGGATTCTTCACATGCCGTAGCGATCTTACTCACCGCCAGGATTTCTTGCGACTTGACCAGCGACTTAGCCTTACCGTGCACTATGTCGACGAAGTGATCGAACTCCCTTCGGTAGCCGTTCATGAAACGGCTGGCGAATGAGTACCAGATCGGTGCGGTGACCGATCCGTTCAGACCGTATTGCCGATGAATGGAGTTTGGCTGTTCGTTGTCGGCTTGTACGACACCCCTCGGGCCGAACGCCTCCAGTCGTTGATCGTATCCGTAAGTGCTGTTGCGCGACAGATCGATCATGCCAACGGTACCCGATGGAAAGTGCATGGTCACTGCGACCGTATCGAAATCCCCGATCGCCTTGATCTCCGGGATGTTCGCGTCAACTATGGCCGAAATCTGTATAATCATATATTATTAATCTCGTCAATGGTATCGCGAAATTTATATATTTAACTTTTTATCTTTTCCAATCAATGATTCGGCTTAACGAAGAATTTAATATCTCCTTTTTGAAATTAAATAAAACAAAAAAAATAAATAAATAAAAGTAAAATAAAACTTCTGTAAAGTAAAACTTATAAAAATGTAGACATGTATAAGTGTGTGAAAAAAAAAACCTCGCACCTTGTCTGGATACTCTCCGAGAACCCAGGTAATAATGTCGATATCGTGAACCAAACAGTCGTGGAAGATACCGCCGGATAGTTTTAGATACTCTATAGTAGGTAGGGGAGAGTCGCGTGAGACTGATTTGATCATGTGGACGTGTCCGACCTCACCTTTTCGAACTCGGTTTCGCAATTCCGAGTAGCTCGGATCGAACCGCCGATTGAACGCGCAAAACAACGGTTTGCCGATTTTCTCAGCTATCTCGTAACACTTGACAGTGTCCGATCGATTTTCCGCTATAGGTTTCTCGCAGAAGACCGCCTTTTTCGCCTTCAGAGCTTTGATAACGATATTCTCGTGTGTGTAGGTCGGCGATGCCACGACAACCGCGTCTACACTGTATGAATCATGAAATTCGAGAATTATTGATGCTTTATGCATATACATATATATATTCGCAGATTTACAATGATTATTAAACCATTAATATGATAAATCGAATTATTATATTGTTATCTGTATAATACTTTTTAATATACATTCCCAGTCAGCCAGGTCTGTTCTAACAGATATTGCCAAGTGCTTGCTACAAATTATTGTCAGCAAAAAGGCTACAAATTTGGTACAAGAGTTGTTATGACCGATTAAGCTGGCAGATTGCCGGCAAGAATCAAGCAAAGCTTGCTAACATAACTACACAGCAAATTGGCGGCAGAAACCGAGCAAAGCTTGCTGACATGACTGACATCAGATTGTCGGCAAAAACTGAGCAGGATCTGGAGTGCGCAACCTGATGGCAAATTGGCAGCAAAAACCGAACAAAATCTGCAGCTTATTACAAAGTATTATAAAATAGTTCAGTCGCTTATCGCTATGCGGCGCGTTATTCATTATCTATACCCGTATTCAAATTCTTGTCATGAGTGTATATAAAGCCTACAAAATGCTAATAATTTTATAATATATATATTTCTATCAATTCAATTTTTGACATAATTCTTATACAGGAAATTCAGATATTGAATTGATTTTTGGTAAATCGGACAGATAATTGTTCGATTTTCACTTATTCAAACAATTTCTATCCAAAAAGATCATTAATTTTATAAATTAAGTTATTTGAATTTACCTATATGTTTTAACATATTAATATATGATTTTATATAATGTCTAATTATCTAATGGTCATTTTATGACCAAAACTTATCATCATTTTGTTACTTAGGGTTAAGGCTTTAAATCTATTTAAATATATACTTTTATATGAATGGCCAAAAGCTGCAGAATTTGTTCGGTTTTTGCTGACAATCTGCTATCAGATTGTCTTGCGTAGATCTTGGTCGATTTTTGCCATCAATTTGACGTCAAATCATGTCAAGCTTTGCTCGGTTTTTGCCATCAATTTGCTGTCAGGTTATGTCAACAAGCTTTGTCACCAAAACACAAGCTTAATGCGGACACAGATGGCACTGGATTTGTTACCAAGTTTTGAGCGAATTTGATGCCAATTTGGCAACAATTTGTTATCAAATTGCTTACTGGGTTTATATTTAATACACACACACACACACACACACACACACACACACACACATATATATATATATATATATATATACAGGGTGTCCCATTTTAATCTCCTCAGGCAAATATCTCAAAAACCAAGCCCGGAAGAGAAAAATGTTTTAGACAAAAGTTGTTTGGTTTCGAGGGGGCCATAAGATGGTGACAATGATTTAACCTTGGAAAATCATTTGAAGGTCATGTGAAGGTCAACTTTAAAATCTTAAATGGAAACCCCCATTTTCTATTTAGTATTCTTGTAGCTGACATCGAGAGCTTTCCAAAACACTATAATAAAGTATTTTTTTATTAAGTACTTTTTGAGTTATTTTATATTTTAATCTGATATATTTTGATATAAAAAATTAAATATCTCGTAAAATATTTAGTTTTTGATAATCTTACCGTAATACTTCTATGTACAGAATAATGAGACAAATCAATTAATATAAAAAAAAATTGTTTTTAAGAAAATTATTTACAATGTATTTTTTAAAACAATTATTTGTTTTTTTTGGCACTAATTAATTTGTCTCATTATTCTGTACATAAAAGTATTACGGTAAGATTCTCAAAAACTAAATATTTCACCGAACTAGATATTTAATTTTTTATATCAAAATATGTCAGATTAAAATATAAAATAACTCAAAAAGTACTTAATGAAAAAAATACTTTATTATAGTGTTTTGGAAAGCTCTCGATGTCAGCTACAAGAATACTAAATAAAAAATGGGGGTTTCCATTTAAGATTTTAAAGTTGACCTTCACATGACCTTCAAATGATTTTCCAAGGTCAAACCATCTTATGGCCCCCTCGAAACCAAACAACTTTTGTCTGAAACTTTTTTCTCTTCCGGACTTGGTTTTTGAGATATTTGCCTGAGGAGATTAAAATGGGACACCCTGTATATGATATATACAGGGTATTTAAAAAAAAAAAACACATTCAATAGGGATTAATATATAATTTTTATCGATGATACTTTTTTTTATTTAATACAATTACTTACTTGGAATCTTGAAATACTTTGTCAGATTGCTCGCTATTTAGGAAGGTAACGTTCTCCAGATGCCAATGTTTACATATATTTTGCCAATTGCTCTCGACATCGTCAACGATATATACGAGTTTGACACGTGTATTAGAACTTATAGACGATAAATGTATCGTACCAGCACGACCCACACCAAATAGAGCCAGTTTAAGTATCTGATCGTTTCGGGAATCGATCTTCAACGCGATGTCTTCCAAGTATCTGCGAAAAGATATTCTTATTGCGTTAGTAAAAGCACACGCGCAAGATCAGTGTCTTAAAGATATCTCGAATATATTTAAAAAGGAAATTTTGCGTTAGCTATGCGAAATAATAGGATAAGAAGTAAAGATTCTCTCTCTCTCAATTTTAAAAACATAATTTTGAAAGATAAATAATTTTCCTCGTTAAAAAGATTTTCAGTCCAGTATTTACTCGAGATACTCGATGAGATGATGCAACGATACAAATAAAATTGATCGCTCACTTGTTATAGAGATAATCTTCCCCAGGTGGTGAAGGTTTCTGCTTGACATAGGGGGACGTTTCTTTGAATTTTGCTGTTGCCATTTCTGCCACGATATACTTTGCGGTAAGCAAAATTACTTCTAAAATCTTTCACAATTGAGAGACTGATGCCTGGCTAGCTTCTTATATATATATATATATATATATATGTATACGAAGAGAAATAATAAAAGAGTGGGGGTAGACTAACGTGACGTATATTCGGGAATTTAACACTATCATCAGTGTTTTAATAAACAGAAGATATATTTTCTAATCTCTTAAGATAAATATCGTAATGTTTCAATTAACAAATAATGTATAACAATGAAAATTGGATAGATTCTTGTTAGACTGATTGTTATTCACACCAATAAAGATTTTTTAGAGATTTTGATTCCTTCTTGCTTTTTATTTTTATTAATCAATATTTTTAATATAGATTTTGATAGATATGCTTTATATGCGTTCCAATCTACTCAACTTTTTCTTTAAGATTTGATAAAATTTTGCAGAGCTATTAATATTTTATAAATTACTTTCTTAAAAAATAATTTAACTGTCTAAAATAAAATAATCATAAAGTAAATTTCAGTTTCTTATTCTTAAAGCGTGATTCGTCCGATTCTTTTTTCGCTAGTAATTGACATGTTCATATTAAATACAAACTTAAATTAAAAAGTACTAAAAACTCCGTTAGAGCTATAGTAA
This sequence comes from Polyergus mexicanus, assembly GCF_030449975.1. NCBI lineage: Eukaryota > Metazoa > Arthropoda > Insecta > Hymenoptera > Formicidae > Polyergus > Polyergus mexicanus. Next base: position 7,053,229 of record NW_027223329.1, read on the forward strand.
AATTACAATATATTTTAACTTTATTAGCCAGCGATGGAAAAAAAATCAACTGGTTTATTAGCATTTTTTAAAATGCATTGATATTTTCTTACTAATTATTAACATTCTCGTATGTTGGGGAAGAGCGGCGTATAGTGAACTATTCTCGGCTGTAAGTGAAGTTTCCAGACGGTTCTACCCGTTCATTAAATTCATTCACGAGGTACAATCGCCCGAGAGGAGTTCTGCACTCGCTCAGAAGGAGAGAAAGAGAGAAAGAAGCGGGTGACGAGACGAAGTACTCGTTCCATAAAGAAGACTTTAAACTGTCCCGAACGTATCCGCCTGGGTTTGATTATATTCCATAATCTCTGGACTTGGCTATAATGCGGTTTATATATTTATGACGTATTGTATTATTATGAAATGAAATTGCGGTTTCGCGTTTCCCTGTACAATCACCGATACCGCTTCATTTCTTGCATAGTTATCATCGTGACCTATAACGCATTGAACGCATTAAACAGAATAGCCGTTCTGTTACGATTCCGCTAACAATAGTCGTTTCAGAAGTTCAACGACATTTTAGAACAATTGAAAATTATAAGTTTAACGGCATGTGTTAAAATATCTTGTAATAATTGCTATAAAGCTTATTATATATCGATTGATGGATGTTAATTGCATAAACGATACTTGGCGTAAATTTCCACATGTTATTGCTATCTCCATACAGAGAGGCTAGAGATTATCATGGAATTATCACACGTTACATATCGTATCGTTGGAGTAAAAATAAATCGTAAAGTCACATACATATATAAACATCGCACACATTCCTGTGTTGCACACAAATTAAGCATCAATCCACGATTGCGTTGCGATTATGAAATGAGACATTTAACCTCGAACGGATTAAATAATTTATTCAAACAAACAGTGTATAATAAATAACGGCAATGATGTCTAGAGCGCAGAATGCTGAATTGTCTCATCGGAATCAATGACGTTCGCTGATATGATTTAGCAAAACGTTATCCAATGGTTGTTTTGATCCTGAAATCAATTCGAACACGTGTTTTTATTATGCGACAATGATCATGTTCAGCAAACGTGGTAATTAAACGATCGATCTTTTTAGAAAAGGAGAACTTAATTTAATGGATCTAAGTATGGATATATTAGGTGTACAACTTTGCTTCCGCCGTTTTCCTATAGATGGCTTCAGCGGTAAGTAGTGGTCGAAATAAATAGATCATAGACGTCATGCGATAAACTTGGGCATCTGTCAACATAACCCCATAGAAACATTAGTCGATTTGTGTCTGCGTCATAAAGTTATTCTCGATTGAAAATGTCAGTTTACGAGCCAAATTCTCGTCATTTGCGGGAGGTTTTAATTTTCTGCTTCAATATGAAGAAATCCGCGGCTGAGGCTCATCGAATGCTCCCAAATACTTATGGTGAAGCCGCTATTAGTGAAAGAACGTGTCGTGAGTGGTTTCAACGCTTCAAGAACGGTGATTTTCACGTCGAAGACCGGCATAGCGGTGGAAGAGAGACGGTTTTCGAAGATGCAGAATTGGAGGCATTACTTAATGAGGACTCGAGTCAAAGTCAAAAAGAATTGGCACGATCATTGGGAGTGAATCATAAATGTATAACAAGTTTTTTACAATAAAGCCTTGAATTTCGGAAAAAAACGGCGGAAGCAAAGTTGTACACCTAATATCAAAGACAATTATTGTTATCATCGACGATTGTTGCGTTCGCCGAACATGCTCAGTGTCGAAAAAAATTATAGAATTTACGGAGAGACCACCAGATTGTGCCAGTGGAAAACTTGCGAAATTATAAGTGAAAAAATTATGAACGGCGATTATTAGCCGCGAAAGAGTTTCGCAGCGAAAGAAAGGAGCAAAGTGCACATTTAATCCTTTTATTATACCTAGCACATACTGGTATCTCACAATTCATTGTTTGTCTTACGATACACTTTTTGCGGCACGAAAACAACTTCGTCATTGTAGCTTTCCACATACGCCGCCCTTTTCCGCCTGTCCCTTCCTAGATCGGCGTCAACGAGAGCTATACTCGATCTAGTGTACCTGAAAATGGAAATGTATTATTATTATTATTATTAGAGATAAAATATTTTACAAAATTGTCATCTCGGAAAAATTGTTCGACAAACTAAAAATTAATTTTTTTTTTAATAAAAAATAATTATAATTTAATTATAAAGTTATTGGATACTGAATATCAATAAACATGGCAAAATAAATTTGAGAAACAAATAGAATAGCAGGCAAATTTTATCCTCTCTAACTGATTTCAAGAGTCTAGTTTAATATACTACAATTTTTTTAAATTAGGATTTAATATTATATATATATATATAAAGATATTTAATGTTAAAGCTGTAAAAGAAGTTGAAAAGAAGCCTCGATAAAATCGCAGTATCTCAATGACTTAAAGGATGTGGATATGTTTCTTCGTTTATTCTAATTTTTACACGCTCTATATATAAAATTATAATAGAAATAATACCGTGTCCAAAACTATGCGTCATAAAACACTTTTATTAAAATATTTAATAGGAATTTTTTTCATAAATTAGGATGGTAATTAGTGATATTCTTTACATAATTTGCTCCGCATACTGCAGAGAAAATCAATTATATCTCTATTAAACTTATGAATAATTGAAAACACGCGATAATCACAACACTCTTATATCGAAAGTGAGTTGAATTAATGACAAGATAATACCTTCGATTATACCTTTTCTTGCTTCCATTTAAATTCGCTGTTACCGTGAGATCACGCGGTTTTGAGAAGTCACATTCTAACGTAAAAGCAGCATCACCCGGGGTCAATAGCTCATCATCGTGCTGGATTACCACGACGTTGCTGTATTTCTCTCCATTCTGAAAATTTAAAATTTAGAAATTTAAAAAAAAAGTGAAAAAGATCAGATAGGCATCTATTAGATATTTATTCATTCTAAAACATCATTTATTAATGAATAAAGTTAAAACGAGAGATTGTTATAAAGAGACTGAGAGAGAGAGAGAGAGCTGGGTTTTTATTGATTTTAACAAAGGTATAATTAAGAAATATTGTGTCAATTTGTTTTAATACCGTGATATTTTTTAGAAAATGCTATATGCTGATATTTTCATTATTTATTGAAGATCATGAATAAAAATGAGAGAGAAATCTGAGAAATTAATTATAAAATGATATACGTTCGAAAATGTGATATACGAATTATTATTGTACTTACTTTCACCGACTTTTTATCATATAAATTATAATACACGTTTTATATATCACATATAAAAATAGATAAGTATTTATAAATGAGAGAACATCAAAACTGCGAAAAAAGTTGTATAAAATTAATTTTACTCCAAAGCAGACATTACTTTTATTTTAAAGAATTCTTTATCGTAAATTTCGAATGAATTTTCTCTTGGTAATAAAATGAACGTTAAATTGAAACGATAGCTTGACGAGAAGAAATTAACAGGATTAACAAATTTGCATTTTACTTACCCTTTCGGTATCGCATTTGTTCAAAGGGATGCTCATAGTGAAGCTTCTACCGCGAACCGGATCAAGGAAGCAGGACGGTTCTCTGGAGTAAAAATTACCCTGAGTGTAGATCACTCCTGAAAAATCCTCCGTCGTTTTGAGTTCCACGGTCATCTTTTCGGCGCCGCATCGCAATCCTACGCGATCGTAGCCTTCGGTGGATGCACCTATCCGTATATCTTTAGACAGGTCCTGTTGCCAAATTTCCTCTACAATCACAATTAAATCGAACAGTTTGAAAAATCCTTCAAAGATACAAATACAATTAAAATTATATTATTATAATTAAAATATTATTATTGGGTGATTGCATAAGTTCGTGCCCGATTTAAATATAAACTTCAATAGATTATATTTTAGAGATAACACTTTTATTAATCAATTATATAGTCTCCATTCGTTTCTACAATGGTTTTCCAACGATCTATAAGCTTGTCGATTCCATTTTCGAAGAAAGAACTTGGTTTTTCTTGAAAAAAGTTTGTAAGGTGGTTTTCGACAGCTTCCTCGGAATTGAGATTCTTGCCATTTAAACTATTCTGCAAAGACCGGAACAAATAAAAATCTAAAGGCGCAATATCTGGAGAATATGGCGGGTGCTGCAGAATTTCCCATTGCGACTCCTGCAGTTTTCCTGCAGCTTATTCCTTTCAGTCAGGAGATGCGGCACCCACGTATCAAGCTTGGAAATGTATCCAAGCTTTTTTAAATGACGAAAAGCGGTTGAATTATCGATGTTCAGCCTCTCAGCAATATCCTCAGTTATAATCCTTGGGTTTCTTTCCACTAAGGCATGCACAATGTCATCATCAATGCCAGAAGGCCGTCCAGAGCGGGGTTGATCCTCCATGTTGAAATCACCATTTCGAAATCTGCCAAACCACTTTTTGACTGTTCGGAGAGCAGGAGCGCGGTCCAAATAAACGCTTTGAATATTTTTTTGTGCAATCCCAACACTCACGCCTTTCCGAAATTCATATAGCATTACATGCCGCAAATGCACTTTTCGTTCTCCATTTTTAATGATTTCTCTTATGCACAAATGGACTTATCTGAACAATGTCTGACGCTAAATTGACATAAGACAACGTCATCTATTCGGTGTAAGCAACAATTACCACACGAAAACAATAGAACTCCGTCATGCAGTAACTTAATGCCATCTATGAAAATCGGGCACGAACTTATGCAATCATCCAATACTTAAATAAAAATATTATCAAAATCCCCAAAAATTCTATTTACAATATACAATATGTATATATGTGGAAGTATTATAATTAAAAAACTTTTATTCAACGAAATCCACAATGATATGTAATTTTGAAAAATAATAATATAATAATAATGTAAATAATAATGTAACGATTTCATACGAAATATTTATATATATATATATATATATAAGTAATATAATTACATGCATCTTTCGTAAAAATAAAAAAAAAATAAAATTTTTTTTTATTTATATAGATAAATTTTCTCACCTGCGTATCCATTGAGATTGGCGTTCGCCAGGAAAATGAGCAGCGGAATCGTACGCATGACGCCGATAGAAATGGTAAGCTCGAACGAACGACCGTGGATTGACGGTAAATTCAAGTTCGTTCAATGTCGAGGTGCCGTCTGCCGTTTTATTACCTGTCCGCAGGTGAACTCCCCCTTCCGAATCAAAATACTTTCACCGCGTAAACGCGCGACAGAGAAGCGTCTTTCTCGCTTTTTTTTTTTTTTTCTTTTCTCTTTATGTTTCAGTCTAGTCATCGTATGCATCATCGATCACGGTCGCGGATCGCTGATTCGGAACTTCGCAGTTTTTCGCGCCGTTTCTTATAAATTCGTGCAAATCGCTCAATTTGATTAAATCAATTTGCGAGAAGGCAAAACTCTGCCTTAAAAAAAAAAGAACTCTCGGAATTATCTATTATTAATCGTATCTCTTGTTTTACAAAAATTGTCACACGCGCTAAAGTATGCAATACACGTGCACAATATATATGCACACAAATAATTATAATAAAATAATTATTATTTTAATTTATAAAATATTCTCCTCGGAGAGATTAGATGCATAATCTTTTATCATGTAAAATGTAAAGTATAAGGCAAATGTAATATTTAAGTGCTCTAGGAAATGTTCCGATAACATTATGAGATAAATTCTATTTATCTTTTGATTATCAAAAGTGTGTCACTTGTGAACCAAAATTGGAAAACTCTAGTTTTAATATAAAATATAAAATATAAAAAAATCTGCATTTATTTCGCACTTATTCATATTCCGTATGATATGAATAGATTGTTAAAAATAAAAAAATTACAGAAAGAGATAATATGTATACGATAGCAGATAATCGATTTAAAAAAAAAAAAAAAAAAAGGAAAAAATGTTGATAAAAATAGATAATGTTAAATTACATTTCTACGTTCTTACTTAAAGTAAAATACGCAACGATTGATCGAACGATTAATCGATCGATCGCTAATAAGTAAACTGAATAATTATTAACTGAATAGCCGATCAATAAATAAATAATTCTACATTTGAACAGTCACGTTTTGTACTTAATTAATATTTAATAATAGTCTAGAATTTTTAATAATATATAAAGCGGATTTGTGAATTTCTTCGTGCGCGTGTTTGAAAGAGAATCAGTAACATTTCTGTAGCGAGAGTTGGCAAGATTGACCATGCTCTCATCCATGGAACAGTTTCGATGTGGACATTTATCTATGAATACTTGAACCACCAACATGTCCGTCAGCCGCGTGTCACAAATTCTCTTCTCGCGCGTGTCGCACGCAACCCGAAAATCGCAGTATTTTGACACATCTGTCATCAGGTATTATTCCTGTAAGTAAATAGTGAGTACAGATTTTTTTCTCTCCCTAGTCGTCGATTATCGTCACTTGACATCGAGATCTTACCACGCGGACACCCGGTACAATCACTTGCTCCTACGTCACTCGTTCATTGTTGTCAGGCCGAGAACTTGTTTTCGATGGTATATATATATATATATATTTTTTTTTTGTATGTACACTGTATCGATCGATCATATATTAATATAGATTGCTCGCAATGACTTTTTATGAAATTACGCATTTAAATTTATACAGATTATTTAATTTCTGCTCTGTATCGTATGGTTTTCAGAGGAAAATCTAATCACGTGCATGCGTAGAATCATTAATCTCTGTTACATCACAAAATACATATTACTTTACATACATATGTACATATATACGAGGACCATTAAGTTTGTAAAAAAAATTTATTACCATTAGAGGGAAGAACTATTTTCAAGAAAAACATATATCAGATAACGAATAAGTGTGTTCTGTAATTGCAATAAATTTTTTCTACGATTTTAATTGTCAGTCCTCGTATATGTCATAGAGCGGACACTCCGGGTTATTTAGAATTAAATAAAATACTGTTTCGTTATTTCTCTTTGAATATATGCGTTACAAAAAGGCTGTTGATGTTTTTTTTTTAGCTAGAACTTTTAAAGGAAAAATTACGCGCAATTTCTTATGCAATTTATGTAAATGATTAAGAACGAATGCATTTAGTTGGTTATCGGCAAATAATTGCTTATTCAAGCGCGCAGTCATTGATATAGCATTTTTTTATTCCCCCCGTGATATTTTATTTAAATATAACAAATTAAAATAATTTTTAAAAGCACATTAAATATTTGCAAATATTTGCGAAATTTATATGGAGCGAGCTTATTTTATTATATTAATTATATTAGGTTCTATCTATTAATTATATTAACTTCTACTTCAATAACATGTTTTTTGGCTAGAAAATTTGCAATTACATAAATAAATTTTCTCTCGTGATAAAGACATTATTATTTATTGTAACTCTCCGAAACTCTGTCGCAATTTTATTTACCAATATAGATCTATTGATGTAGCGATAATTTATCTATTTGCTTATCTATCTATCCATTTATTTATTTAACCATGCTATTATTTCGAAAATAAATCGTGAGCAAAACATATTTACGTTAATTTAAGATCGCTATTTTGTACACGACTACCGATAGCTGTAAGCATCAAAAAACATGCACAAACACTTATAGAGCTTACAGATCGGTAACCGTGTATAAAATAGTGTATAGAATAGTGCCCTAAATTTAGAGAAAGATTTAAATAAAAATAAACTTTTCACAAGAGAAATATGAAAAGATTGATAAGAAATCATACGTACAAAATATTAATTTAACATTCATTCTTCTTAATTTATCATAATAATCATCCAGGTAAATAATTTCCTATAAAATTTCTTGTTACGAAAATTGTTATAAAAAATACAATATATATGTAGGGAATAGTATCTTTTTATTTCTTAAAATAGTTATTTTAAAATCGGATTTATAGGTCAAGTTGGGAGCAATTATGAATGCATTAAAACCGAGATAGTAGGTGAAAAGAAGAATGTGGGCCTTATCACCTTGAACAGGCCAAAGGCATTAAATGCTCTGTGCGATGAATTGATAAATGAGATGAATCACGCTTTGGAGCATTTCAGCACAGATTCGTCAATCGGTGCCATCGTCATTACCGGAAGCGAAAAGGCATTCGCTGCTGGTAAGATTATATATGAATTTTATTTCACATAAATTTTTATAGTAACATCTCTACTTACATAATGTATTATCTAATCACAACTATGTATGTACATTATTCCTGTATTATTGGTATTATAGATAAATATGTACATCTTATTTTTATAGGTGCCGACATCAAAGAAATGAAAGATAAATCATACGCGACGAATCTGAAAGAGAACTTCATATCTAACTGGGATAATATTTCCAGAATCAAGAAGCCCGTAATTGCTGCTGTAAATGGTTACGCTGTAAGTAGTGCAGCTTTCCCCCGCAAAGGATTGTTGAAATAAATGTGATAAATCATTCGATGATATATCGTTCTTTGCTTTCGATTGCAGTTGGGTGGCGGCAACGAGCTCGCGATGATGTGCGACATTACTTACGCCGGCGACAAGGCCAGATTCGGCCAACCGGAAATCGCAATCGGTACGATCCCCGGAGCGGGTGGTACCCAGAGACTATCTAGAGTCATCGGTAAAAGTAAAGCCATGGAAATAGTGCTTACCGGCAATATGATCACCGCGGAGGAAGCTGAGAAAAGTGGTAAGTTTATGCGATTTAAAATGGATCAGAAATTTACTAAAATTAGAATTTTGCGTGGGAAAAAAAATATATATGTGTATATATTATATAAATTTAAGACTAAAAATTCTATTTTATTTTATTTGCCTAGGTTTAATCAGTAAGGTTTTCCCGGCTGACAAAGTGGTTGGAGAAGCGGTGAAACTGGGCGAGAAAATCGCATCTCATTCACAATTAATCGTTTCATTAGCCAAAGAATCTGTTAATGCGGGTAATTAAAAATTATTCGAGAAGTTATCTAAAAAATTATTTAAACAAGTCGATTCATGTAATTTAACTCTGCGCAAAATATGTATATTTATTTATATTGTATTTAATTTTAGCATATGAGACAACACTGCAACAAGGACTTCAATATGAGAAGAAACTGTTTCACAGTACTTTTTCTCTGGTAAGATTTCTGTTTGTACATATATCTATATGATTATCCGAATATAGAAGAAACTTACAAATTTATTTAACGTAACGTATCAAAATGTTACTTTTATAGGCGGACAGAAAAGAAGGAATGACGGCTTTCTTGGAGAAACGTGCTCCAAAATTTACGAATGAATAATCCTCGAGATTATGTGCAAAAGAAAAAGCAAATGTTTATGAATATTTTTTGAAGTATTTTTATATCGCATTCTTTTGTATGTATATATAAAATAATCCTAACTAAATATATATCTTTTTTTACCTCCATTGCCTATAACTGACAAGGCACGATCTATCTGATTACAGTGTTTAACCACAAAGAAATTTTAAAACATTTATATTGCTTGTCAGAGTTACAGGTTAAACAAAAAGTATTATCTATTACATTTGTTATGAGATATATACTGTATTACAATAAACTTTTTTGCAAGAAAAACGAGTAATGTGTATGTGTGTTAAAAACAAGCATAATATCTATGAGATTTTTATTCGAGTATATTGCTGCTCTTATATGACGTAGACTTCGAGTATGATACATTTAAAGCTTATAATATACATATAATGTTGCAGTTAATATTAAAAGGAATAATTATTATAATTATTATTATCGTAATAAAGGATGAGGGAGAGATACAACAGTTGATACAAATGTATAAACCGTTTTCGCGAATGACAATGCCTATAATACTAGCGAAAGATATCTCAAAAAACGGTAGGAACAATAGCATTTCGATAAACACCAATATACCTTAAAGTTCAAAGTGTATAACAAAAAATGCAATATATCGCACTTAAACAACATAATTCATCAAGTTCCTTATATATGTGTATGTATTTTTCGAACGAATCTTAAAGTTGTAAATTTTTTCGAACTGGTAAAAAATATTTTACTTTCGAGTTACAAAAGTACAGTGTGTGTTACAAAAAAAGTCGATATCAAATCCGATTTTGCTAGTAAGAAAATCGTCCGGGTCTCTCGGGTATACATTTTAACGATGTTGACTAGCTAATACCTAATCGGCGCACATGCGTACATACCTCTTTTAATACCGATCACCTACAATTGCCTTCTTCGCGTTCTTATGTTAAGAAGAAATAAAACTAGCTAAACTCTTAAATACTACACACGTGTCTGTGTCGCTGCCTTTGTTTTCTACTCTTACGTTTTCTTTAAGTACGTGTCAAAAGATGGGAGTTACATACGTTTTCGGGTACATCGATTATTATGCGTTTCGAGTTGCAGAGTTTTAAGAAGTTCCCCCGATATATTTCGAGAAAGAGTTCTCTCTTTCTCTTCGAAGCTTGAATATATAAATTCCGTTTTAAATACAAAAAAAAAACGCAGCTAAAAAATTTGTATTTGCAGAGTGCTTTCCTTCCAATACCTTCGCTAGGATACTTAGCTACGAGGGCTCGAGGGATTTAATTATTATATAAAAAAATTTTCGTTTCTTTTTTTCAAAATGATAATAAGTGCATACTCCTTTTTTGCATTTTCTGAATTCTTAAATTACTTTTTCTTATTTTAGAATTTAAAAAAGCTATAAATTATCTGTGTCTCTCTTCTCTTCGACCTCGGCATTGATTACATCTTGTGATATGTCGTGATAGCGTATGATAAAAATGCTGGTCCAAAAAGTGTGCGTGTGCTTTTGATGTATCGTATCGTATAAAAATTTATGCGCTTAGATCCGAAATTTGTACAGCATCGATTGGTCCTCGGTCTTGTTGCGCGATTGAATTTTGGGAACCTCTTAAAATTCGACGGAGAGGAATCGTCTCGGGAGGGAAGGGGACGAGGGAGAAATGAAGATGAATTGGTTTTTATGTATATCACAGTTGCAAGCTCTGCTTCGTTAACTACGCCGGTTAAAAATTATCGAGATGACGGAGAATATAAAGTATCGTTACGCTCTCTCTTTGCGTTGATTGATCTTATATAAATCCGTGGATTTATCGCTTATTGCGATTCTTCATGGTGAAGCGTCTCCAGAAATTGCCGCTCTTCTTTGTGGGCGTCGTGGCTGGCGCCTCGTATGCGTAGCTGGACTCATCGTCCGTGTCCTGAGCGCTGGGCGTCTCCCTGGTCGGCGATCCCCCGTGTCCCGAATCTCGATCACCGTCCGTTCCATTTTTTTCCAAACCTAAAACACATTAAAGTTTCATACGATCATCCAAAAAAGATTTGCTAAAAATCAAATCTAATATAATAAGATAAAATATAAAATTTTATTGTATGCGAACATAAATAACTTTTCTGTAAAATTAATATTTGAAAAGAACATGTTTCTGAATATTAGATTTATGAAATGTTATAATATTTCATAAAAAAAAAAGAGAGAGAGAAATATGTGAACTTTTTTAGTAATATTTAATTAATTAATAATAATTAAATTTAATTAATAAAATAATATATTTTGTTAAATTCTCAGCGTTTACTTTTTATATATTTATAAAATTCTTTTTAAGAAAATAAATTACATTATATTATTTTCAAACTTATTGGATCTCGGAAATCTGCAAAACAATTAAAAGTTAATAAAACTGCTAGTTTACCCAGACAGCACAAGGATGTCCTTAGGACGTCCAAAGGGCATCCAGGACATACATGTAGGATATCCTCAGGATATCCTATTGTAATCCTCAGATCTCCTCTAGATGTCCTGAGGAAGAGTAAATGATAGCCGTATATTAACCTCTGGAAAATCCAGGGAGATCCTGTGGAACATCCTAAGGATTTTTATAGGATATGTTATAGGGATATTTTTCGTATGTTTCAAGGAGCAAATTTTAAAATTTAAATATAAATTAAAATTATGTTTTGTTATTTACTGCCAATATTAAAAATCTAATATTAAAAATAGTTCATCGTTCTTTAATATTTGAGGCTTTCGTGCTGTACATGAATATTTTAGGTTTGGCTCCCGGGTTTGAATTGTGTAATATTTTCTAAACAATCCAATATCTGAATTCCCTATGTTGGGATTGCATCAGAAATTGAACTGATAGAAAATAATTACATTTGTAATTTCCTGTCAGTTGCTCTTTGCAAGCTTTATATAATTCTCATGACCAAATCTCAAATACGAGTTCGCGTGTCGCATAGCGGTAAACAAACAAACTAGCGGTTGAATACTATTGTTTGTAAAGTTTTTGGAATGTTGCGAACAGTAACATTTCTCATGAAATATTAAATAAATAATAATTTTGGATATATGAAAATGTGCGCATCAAATTCAATTATTAATATTAAACGAAATTAATGTTAACAATTAATTGCACGTGTATATGTTCTCTGGAAATCCAAAAGACATCCAATATAATAGACAGGGCAGATATATCCTACAGACATCCAGGGGTTATCCAGTGGACATTTATAGGACATTAATACTTATTATAATACTTAAGATTTCTAAATTATATTAAATAGCCGACACAACTAAAAATAATTATGTATGCATATTAAATTTTTATAAATATATTTGTAATAATATCATAAAACATCCTACAAATGTCCTGAACCGTCTTGGACATATTCAGGATGATCCTGAGGATGTTTTGTGCTGTCTGGGTAATTTCAAATAACAGACAGAAATTTCTTACCGCCACCGCGCAACATGTCAAGGAACGTGCTCTCGGCATTGCCACGCGTGCGTCCCTGCTTCTGGGACGGCGTGCCGAAGCTCAGGCTCTGGATATTGATCTCCGCCTTGAGCTGCTCTGGCGGTATGTCGTCCACGCGAAACTCGTTCGGGTCTTCGACGAAAGCCTGCTGCAGATCGCGCATGATTTTTTTGCGTATGGTCTTCTTCATCGACAGGTGCCGCTCCAGGTGTTTAACATCGCTTTCCGTCAGCGTCTTGCTATTGTCGCGGCGACGCGACTTCTTCTTCTTGCTGTTCTTCGGGCTCTCCTCTTCGCCCGACGTGGAGCCCACCGATACGGCGCTATCGTGCCCGGGCGCCTTCTCCTCCGCGTGGCCGCGCGCGTCCCATTTGCTGCCGAAGCCGAAGATGTCCCGCAAATGAGGAATGTTCCGATCTACGGTCTGTTGTCTCGCCATGCCTCTTCGTTGGTCCTTCGGATGGCAAGGGAATCGCCCTCAAGATTTCCCTCCTTTAGATTTGTCCTGAAAAAAATTAATTTTCAAAAATTACGAAATGGGAAATATATATCCAATGAGTTCATTGCCTGGACGGGAGAGGGAAATGTCGGCGCGTGATAATAAAATTCATGTGAGATCGAAAGCACGAGCGGACGATCCTATAGCGATCGATATCGTGGGATATCGCACGCCCACGTTTTTCCTCCTTTGTTGTACAATACTTTCTGTGACCGAGAAGACTTTCGATTTCGTTTGTACACGATCATGCGTTTCGTCAAGTATAGGATCGGTTCGCGATGATTCGGTTTACGAAAAATAAACGAAGACGAACAGATTTCTTTCGGGGATTTATTTGGGACGATAGAAAATTCTTTAATGGCGTAGATTAAATGAAAATAAAAATTAGATGACCTAATTTTTTTAATTATTTTATTATATCATAAATAAATTCAAACATCTCTTGTAGAATAGAATACATGAGTAAAGAAGCTGTTTCGTATATTTGATTACAGCTACAATTCGTTTCTCTTATCTCGCGATAAGATCTCCAAAATTAACAGAGATCAAGCCGCACAGCTCGACAAGCCCAGAGCGTGGGTGCTCGAAAAAACCGAATCACTTTTACCATATAGATCAATCTAGCGCGCGGTGATTAAAAAGTCATGGCTGTTAACGCGACTCGCATACTTCAAATATTGTTTCGCGATATGCGTGTATACGAAGTGGTGACACAGCGACAGTTTATCTTCGACTGGCCGTTCTCCGTCGGTTTTTCGTCATCGCCAACGCGTTTCCCGATTCGACAGAGAACTCGTTTACAGGAAAAAAAAAAAAGCCATCGATCGGGATCGCGCATTGTGAGCCACCAATCAGCCGCGACCTGCGACCCACGGGCCGTAAATTGAGTCTCGTTTTCGTTGTAATCGACCTCTCAATATTGCTACTAAAAATGTTTCAAATTTCACTCATAAAAGTTTTCGATTGAATAACACGTTGCAAATATTCAAATGCATTTTTGATGTATTAGAAAATAATCTGATAGCTAAATCTTGTCAAAATGTCAAATCGGAACATCGATTGAAAAGTTAGATAAAAATAAGAATTCACGCTTAACGCGCTTAATTATGGATATAAACTTGATTCATCGTCATATCAGTCGTTACTGGGCGAGATGTGTCTCTCCCCTTGATTATTATAAATTAGATCAATGTCACTGCTATGTCACATTTTCAATGCTGCACGCGAGTCAATTAATCGGCTCTGCATCTTGGGAAATCATATGTGCCGTGCACGCCGAGTATTTTATTGTAGTTAGTTACGTAATGCTCACCTAATCACACACTCGCGTAATTTTCTTCGTCCGAGAATAGACAGATATATAACATAGCATTTGTTTCGTGATATCCAATCCAAATAATAGAGAAGTAAATATAATCGATTGTGTACATGCTTTTCATAAATACTCAAAAAAGTTATATTAATTTTAAAGAAAACGAATTAACGTTCCAGCGACTATAAAAGAGCTATTTTAACTAGAATCAATAAGTATTATAATAAGTATTTTAGTCTCTCGTTTTTTAAAATATTGCAAGATCTAAAACAAAATAACACTGAGAATCATATTATACAATCGAGATAAGGCAACGATTACAAAATATAATTATATTGGGTGATTGCATAAGTTCGTGCCCGATTTAAATATAAACTTCAATAGATTATATTTTAGAGATAACACTTTTATTAATCAATTATATAGTCTCCATTCTTTTCTACAATGGTTTTCCAACGATCTATAAGCTTGTCGATTCCATTTTCGAAGAAAGAACTTGGTTTTTCTGGAAAAAAGTTTGTAAGGTGGTTTTCGACAGCTTCCTCGGAATTGAGATTCTTGCCATTTAAACTATTCTGTAAAGACCGGAACAGATAAAAATCTGAAGGCACAATATCTGGAGAATATGGCGGGTGCTGCAGAATTTCCCATTGCAACTCCTGCAGTTTTCCTGTAGCTTATTCCTTTCAGTCAGGAGATGCGGCGCCCACGTATCAAGCTTGGAAATGTATCCAAGCTTTTTTAAATGACGAAAAGCGGTTGAATTATCGATGTTCAGCCTCTCAGCAATATCCTCAGTTATAATTCTTGGGTTTCTTTCCACTAAGGCATGCACAATGTCATCATCAATGCCAGAAGGCCGTCCAGAGCGGGGTTGATCCTCCATGTTAAAATCACCATTTCGAAATCTGCCAAACCACTTTTTGACTGTTCGGAGAGCAGGAGCGCGGTCCAAATAAACGCTTTGAATATTTTTTTGTGCAATCCCAACACTCACGCCTTTCCGAAATTCATATAGCATTACATGCCGCAAATGCACTTTTTCGTTCTCCATTTTTAATGATTTCTCTTATGCACAAATGGACTTATCTGAACAATGTCCGACGCTAAATTGACATAAGACAACGTCATCTATTCGGTGTAAGCAACAATTACCACACGAAAACAATAGAACTCCGCCATGCAGTAACTTAATGCCATCTATGAAAATCGGGCACGAACTTATGCAATCATCCAATATAATCCAAGGTATAAGGTAAATAATTTTTCAATTTGCTAAGCAACTTGAAAATCTATAAAGCGCATTTAAAAAATTTATTCTTGCATCTCAATTCATGCAAAGAGTACTTATAGTCTCTCTCAAAAGTATATTAATTGATTTGGTCCCTGTAATCTCTGCGAACGTCGCGTAATAAGTAACGATATGCGGGTGCGGATAAGACGTCGCGCGTGTATTACCGGGCGCTGTAATTACCGTACACGACCGCAATCGAGGTGGTTGAGCAACGAGGAAACGAGAAACGATCTCTCTCTCCACCTGGATTGTCGTCTCCGCAGCCGCTGCTTGGCAACCAGAACCCACTCGCGGCGACGAGGCGATAGCGGCGAGATACCGGTCGCCATGCCGTGAACCAGAGACCTTTCACGTTCCCTTCGCGTCGATTCTATTATCTAACGATGTATATGAACGCGCTATGTGCGGTCAGTCGCTATATACGGCGCGGATTGAACGATTAATATTAATATGTATACGATCAAAGGATTCGCTGCAGCGTTTCTAATCCGCATGCAACTTTTGTGTGCAAGAATTGCCGTAATTTATGAATTATATATTAAAACGGTGGAAAATAACAAGGATAGAAATTAAGAGTGAAAAGCCTTGATCGATTACAAACTCCTAAGAAATATTTTCGCATATTAAACCATTTTAGATTCATTGTTAAAAAATTGAGATAACGTATTACAAAGAAAGTTACAGAATCCCAATACTATAATATAAAATATAAATTAATATAAAATTTCAGAGAGGCGCTATATGAAAAAAAAAAAAAGTTTTTTTTTATATATTATATTCACAACAGAGACGAGAGAAAATTTACCGTAAGTCCAATAATATTCCAAACTCCTAGTGTTTTTTTTTTTTTAATTTTAATCTAAAAGTAATTACAACTATAATCTTACTTAAATCACAAAAAAAAAAAGAAAATAACGATATAAATATTATTCTTAAACTCTGCTGGATCCTTTCAATCTATTCCGGATTGACGGAACATTCGGCAAAAAAAAAATACTGAAGCGTCAAAGGAGAATATGGTTCTGGAAGATTATTCCCTCGAGACGCGATGAGATTTTTCGGTCGACACGAATCTCCCGCACACCCACGGGGCTGAGGCAATGGGGCCTATAACGTAATTGCAATGTACCGTAAACCCAGACGGCCAAAGCCTTCACGCGTGGTAAGACCGAAGCGCATACAGAACGTGGAGAACGGGTCTCGTGTACGTATCGATTTGTGGTTCTCTATGAAACTCCCCCTTCCCCCTCCCCCCGATCGAGCATCCCATGAGCCGTTCCTTAAAATCAGAACCTGGATCTATGTGGTTAAATATAAATTACGATTTAATGTATCATATTTTTTTAAAAAAATGTACATAAAAATGTTGTATTTTCATCTAAACTCTTATTAAAATTTAAAATTTTTAATTCAAATTTATTCTTATTCAATGGCAAAGAAAGGCTCTAATTTAAAGGCGCTAATTTACAGGATCATTCGAGATTAATTTAATAATAGAAGAGGTAAACAGGTCCGCCTTATATCCGTACGAAACAAATTTTTCAATATTTCCTCTCAATATCCTACCTTCATCTCGATCTATAAAACTTTATCGAACTTCTAATATAATGAGAGATTTTTACTCTTTACAAAGATTTTATCTCAACATCTTGCCTCGCCTTAATCAATTCAGCCGCTCAGAGAGGTCTAATTAATCGTTTGTCCGACGCAACTTTGATAGATTCGCACGACCACAAACTTATGCGAGTATTCAAGCTTAGCCGGATAATATTTCCGTTATCGCGTGTACACGAGAGCCCCGAGGTTAAGCCTTTCACGAGGGAGTAATATCCCAGAACGGCTTTTACAGACATAACTCGATCCAGCCGGTCAAGTCCTTATTCATTCCTTTACTCAGTCGTATTTCACATCCCTTCAACACTATTATAATTAATTTCTATCATCGCGTATGAGAAGATTACAGCTTCACTGGGATTCGTTCGATTTATCCGTCAATCTGCAAGAAAAAAAAAAAAAGAAAAAAAAATCTCTCTCATTGTTCCAAATTTATTTATTGCAACATTATTCATCAGCCCTGTTTCATCGCCAAAAGATTTCATTTGATTTCTGAATTTTTAAAATTGTCTCCTAGCGTTAAACACGACCGCCGCGACCAATGATAATTAAATCGTCTGGCGATAACGGAGGATAACTACTCGCCGGTTTGCGACCGGTTCTACAACTCGCTGTCCCTTACTACTATTACTACTCGCGATTACGAAATCCTCCGTTCGCCGACAAACGACGAGTGATTTCGAATTCGTGACGACGAATCGGCCGTCCGGCACACGAATGAAATCAATGACCGGCAATGCGGGATAACTGTTTTTCGAGCTGAACGATTCGTACTCCCTTCGCCATCGGCGACCATGTCCACGATCTATAATTTGCGGAAGAAAACCTCGGTTGCGAGTAATGCCCGATTTCTTCGCTCCATGTCCGATAAAGTGTTATTATATTAGGTGTACAACTTTGCTTCCGCCGTTTTCCTATAGATGGCTTTAGCGGTAAGTAGTGGTCGAAATAAATAGATCATAGACGTCATGCAATAAACTTGGGCATCTGTCAACATAACCTCATAGAAACATTAGTCGATTTGTGTCTGCGTCATAAAGTTATTCTCGATTGAAAATGTCAGTTTAAGAGCCAAATTCTCGTCATTTGCGGGAGGTTTTAATTTTCTGCTTCAATATGAAGAAATCTGCGGCTGAGGCTCATCGAATGCTCTCAAATACTTATGGTGAAGCCGCTATTAGTGAAAGAACGTGTCGTGAGTGGTTTCAACGCTTCAAGAACGGTGATTTTCACGTCGAAGACCGGCATAGCGGTGGAAGAGAGAAGGTTTTCGAAGATGCAGAATTGGAGGCATTACTTAATGAAGACTCGAGTCAAAGTCAAAAAGAATTGGCACGATCATTGGGAGTGGACAATACTTTGAATCATAAATGTATAACCAGTTTTTTACAATAAAGCCTCGAATTTCGGAAAAAAACGGCGGAAGCAAAGTTGTATACCTAATACATAGTTAGAGATTACTGTTATAATTTTTTAGCGACTGATCCAACGTGGCTCTTGTGTGACATCTTTATGTAGTTTATGTTGTTATTTACACGTAGTCTGAGAGAGATTACTACTACAATTTTTATGGAGATTTTTAATAGAGGGAAATATATATGCAATTCTGTGATATTCTTTCTTCTTTTAATATATATTAAAATTTAATATTATTTTACATGAAAAAATACAATTTTTCATTCTTCACACATGTTACTAAAAACTTACTTGACAAGAAAAAAAACCCTTGCTATTTTAAAATTTTGTTATTTATATAATTTTTTATTCATCGAAACTTATAATCAAAATAAGTTAAACATTATTACATATAGTTAAAGATTATTATTATAATTTTTCATAGAAAAATATTGATCTCTATAAAAAGATATTCGATATATTTTGTCTCCTTAATATTGAAGTCTAAAATAATTTTACCAGAAATATATTATTTTTTTGTCTATTCATACATTTAACCAAAACTCGATTGACAAAAAATCTTTCTTCAAATTGTCTTATCTCCTTGATTTAATCATCGAAAATATCGAGACGTTCATTAAATTTAATGAATGTCTCGATATTTTCGTTAAAAGAAAAATTTTGTCAAACTATTCCAAGAATATCAGCTATAATTTTAAATTCTAATTCAGTAGAGCAATCCCTATTAAACCTATCACTAATCCACCGATATTCGATTCAAGATCGCACCTTTCGAACGTCCGATGCAAGTGGAGAGCTTTACCAGGTATATAAATATGAAACCGGAATTTCCCCATGGATGGCCCTAGCTGTCAATGTAATTACCGTCAAACCGCGTCATTGGCGCCATTTTCTTGTTTTGACATCTGATAAAGATTTTCAACTCACAACAATACAAGTTTCATACAACAGCATAGTTTTTAATAGCGTTGAACATGTCAAATTTTGTGCCTGGCAACTACGATTTGCGGACAGCATTGATTTTCTGTTACCATTTGAAGAAAACTGCTGCAGAATCGCATCGAATGCTTGTCGAAGCTTACGGTGAGCATGCTCTTGGTAAATCACAGTGCTTCGAGTGGTTTAAAAAATTCAAAAGTGGCGATTTTGACGTGAGAAACGAAGAACGTGGAAGACCACCGAAAAAGTTTGAAGACAGCGAATTGCAAACATTGTTGGATGAGGATGACGCTCAAACGCAACAACAACTCGATTTGAATCAAGCTTTGCGTGAAAAACGACCAGAATATCAAAAAAGGCAACGCAAAGTGATTTTGCTTCATGATAATGCACCATCACACACAGCAAAACCGGTCAAGGAAACGATTGAGGCGTTTAGTTGGGAAATACTTTCGCATGCGGCTTACTCACCAGACTTGGCTCCATCCGATTACTACTTATTTGCATCGATGGGACACGCACTTGCCGAGCAGCGCTTCACTTCTTACGAAAATATACGAAAATGGCTCGATGACTGGTTTGCCTCAAAGGAGCAACAGTTTTTTTGGCGTGGCATCCACAAATTGTCAGAGAGGTGGGAAAAATGTATAGCTAGCAATGGGCAATACTTCGAATGAAATATTTTTTATCATTTTCATACAATAAACGTGTATTTTCTATACAAAAATTCCGGTTTCATATTTATATACCTGGTAAATCCAAGAGTATCACGAGCATGTAACACATCGCACCGTTCTGCACGTTTTCCCGCAAAAAGATACACTGGCCCCCTTGGTCCAAGACTGATCTCGAAATAAGACACAAAGTACAACGTGAAACGCTCGCTGCGACAATCGCGGCGTGACTGAATCGTCTCGCCGCAATGATCCGGGACTTTCACTTCGATCGAATCGAGAATCGAGATGTCCCTTCTTCCCGTCACGTTTATACGTGCGATGCACACCCACGCTCTCGCATCTCGATCGCAACATAATGCTCGCTCGATCGACGTCGAGCTTTCTCGTGTGAATCCGTTATGGGATTCGATTTTTCTTGTAAAAAATAAATAAAGAAATATGATGTAAATAATTATAATAACTGTTGGAAAAATAAATCGCCAAAAAATATCAATTATTTTAAATTCGAAAAATAGAATATAATTATTAAAAGTATATAATATATTTGTTAAAAATAATTTTATTTTATACATAAAATTAATTGATTAATATCGTTAATAATATTAAATATGTAGCTTTATTTTTATCATCGAGTCACTTGCAAACAATATCAAAATCTCAATTATCGTGATGCGTTAACAATTATCGTGCATCGCATACTTTTTTTCAAAAATGTAGCATTGCCTCAATATGGAAGGGATTAAAAAATAAATAAAATCTCGACCTAGTGAGTTAGTACGTTGTAAAAGATGATATCTGTCGGAGCTACTTCTCGCAAGTCACATTGTACGCATATGCAAATCTCCCTTTCTATGTTAATCGGGTTAACAGGCTTTCATCTTGACGGCGTTCGATTATATTTTTATATTTTTTTTAATCATTAAAATTTATAATTAAAATAAAATAAATATTATTATATATAATTAGATATTATTCTTATAATTCCTCGAAATAAATTTTTATAGAAAAATAGTGATTTCTATAAACAAATAGAATTCAATATATTTTGTCTCCTTAATATTGAAATCTAAAATTATAATATTTTACAAAAAAAAATATATATATATATACATAAGAATACGATTTTATTATTTAGTTCTAAATCGAATATTCATAATTTACAAGAGACGAATACTTTCCATGTCTGTTTGCTTATAAT
Organism: Polyergus mexicanus; assembly: GCF_030449975.1. Lineage (NCBI taxonomy): Eukaryota > Metazoa > Arthropoda > Insecta > Hymenoptera > Formicidae > Polyergus > Polyergus mexicanus. Next base: position 7,075,008 of record NW_027223329.1, read on the forward strand.
ACGGAAGATATATCAACGTTTATTTATTTTCGCTAAAAAGAGATATCGTCTTTAAATTGTTTAAAGAATATCAAGTTTGATATTTCAAAATGGTTTTCTGTGTACGTCGTTGCTAATGTCATATTCAGTGTGCAAAAATCCTGTTTTCTAATTAAGAAATAGATAATGATCCCGTGCGATCAAAGATAGCCGTAATAATTAATAATTTATAATTCATAAATAACAATAATTGTTCGCTGCGCCGACATTAATGACGTTTTCTGTTGCGTTTCCGCTCCGGCAATTTCATTAGAACTCTCATCGCGTCTCCTTCCCATTGTGCGCGCCGCGATTTCTTTCTCACTGTTGGACGTCTATTTCTACATCGCCAACAAAACGTCGCGTTAATTAACAACGGCGTTTAATGAAAAATTATCAGTTTTACCAACGTGCCGGTATTACTCGAAATAATATATAGAGCACGGAGAGAAAATTTCTTTACGCGAAACCTCTTCTCATATACTAATAGCGCGTTTTAAATAATAAGCAAATAATTTAGAGATTACTTAATAACTAACTGAATATCTTAAAGTAAAAAGATATTAAAAATCATTTCAAAGAAATTTAATAAAAATTAATAGAATAGGCAGTTAATAAATAAATTGAATTTAGCAAGAGACGCAAAAATAAAACAAATATCGAAAATGGACAAATGATCGTGGTTGCGAGATTATTCTTTAATTTCGACGATGCGCGATTAATGGCGTAGTAACTTCACGTCAGTTAAATGCTACGTATTTATTACGGTTATTAGCGTTATCAGAGATTATTCCCGTCGCCAACACGTAATCGAACTTTGAGATTACGACAACAGCTGTTTGCTTCTGTCATCCATTCCCTAACTTGCCACAGCTGTACAGTTACTTCAGAATGAAAGGTGAAGGCCCTTCCCGCGTCCCCCTCCCCCCCCCCTTCCCTCCCTCCCTTCGTAGCGAGAAAAAGAGGGAATTTACGGTATTTTTCTTTAATTATCAATTATTATAATTCGAGAATTTATTTGATTTCGCTCATCGTTCGTAAATGAGTTCGGAGAATGTGTCTGAGAATAATTCATCGATATAACGGAAAAAATATCAAGTTTTTACAATACGGAATTTTTTCTTATCGTAATAATATATTTTTTATCATTAAATTTATATAACATTATGTATGACAAAAAATATTAGAATAGCGTTATGTAATTTTGTTTAAATTGAAGAATTAGAAACCGTTATTTTAACGCAAATAACAAAATTATGTTATTCGCTTAATTTTGTATAAATTTGATATTTAACAAAATTTTGAGACTTATTTGCGAAATATGTAATATTAATGATCGGAGGATTGTACTAAATAAAATCTTCCGCTGACATTTTTTTTTTTTAAAGAAAGGATTGATCAGAAGAGGAGACCGATATTACTCTTATTTTACCGAGCAACCGAACTTACACATTACTATATCAGTCGCAAAATATTGATAATTTCCGAGTTACGTGATTAAAATGCTACCTCGTCGTAAAGTAAATTAATCCCGCGACGAACTAGTCCCGAATCTGTAAAACCGCTTCCAAGCCACGCGAAGCCATATTTTGCTCGGCGTTTAATTCGCGTTTTTGCGAGACTAATTCATAGTAATTACGAGGCTAATTTTCTACCAGGTGTCTCGGAAAGACGGCACGTCGCTCGTCGTCTATTAAAATTAGAAAAAGAGAGAAGCAGGAACTTAAACACGTGTGTGTCTGTTTATCCTAAAGTTACGACCTAAGCCGACGATTGTGTCAAACGAACCGACGAAGGTTCTCCGGCCGATGAAACCGGTATTAGATTCAATGAGAACTGGCTCGTCCGCAGAATATGATGTCACTTTCGTTGAGCCAGCTTGTATGATTCTCAGAGTTAGTACAAAGAAGAGGAACAACAATACGCGAGATGAATAACAAACACGCGATAATTATGATGTCGCAAGGCGATTGCCTAGCTCCGATTTTTCCTGCATTTTTCCCTTGACACTTTTCCCTAAGCAAGGACAATATGATTCTGTTTTAGACAACTCATAACATTTGACCTTTGAAAGTATTTTTCAAAATAATTATTTTCGATTCATCTAAGATTTTATAAAAATAAAGATCAAAGGTGAAAATCAATATTGTATTATATATCTCTGTGTAAAAGTACATAAAATAAAACCTATATATGCGTGAGTTAATCTTGTGTAATACGACATTTTTAGAAAAAGATAAAATCTGACGATTAAATCTGAAGATTAAATGTCACGTACCGCATTTTTACGCAGCGTTGCAGCAGTGATGCCAGAATTGAGACGCGAGCAACATGATTCCGTAGTGGAGGGGATACACACACAAGCGTATACCGTGTGCATGTAATGCGCAGAGCGCTCTGCGCATTACATGCACACGGTATACGCTTGTGTGTGTATCCCCTCCACTACGGAATCATATTGCTCGCGTCTCAATTCTGGCATCACTGCGTTGCAGTTACACTTTTGCGCGGATGCATATTGCGCTAGTCATTATTATCTCTGTATTCTTATGCAAACTAAGCGGAATTAAATTAACGCAAATTTCGCTTCACGCTTCGCGACACTTCTACAAATTGGGACGCATTACATAAGCTGTATTAAACTGCGACCTTTTATATTTAATATTATATTCATTTTTTTTTGTACAAATATTTACATAAAAATCTACATCGAAGAGACTCTTTTTAGATAACAAAATTTATAACAAAATTAAAAAATGTAGAATACATCTAAAAATCTTTTATACGTCAATTATGAAATAAAGAAAATGTTTATTGTACAATATAACAAATAAATCAAATTAATTTACCCGCACAAAGTAGTAAGAAAGAGAATTGTCCTCTTCGCAATAACCACAGTTGTATTTAACAATCGTCAGCGAAAGGTTAACGATCATTATCGAAGTTAGTAGAGTGTCACGTGCTTTGTCAGAGAGAAGGAGATTCGGGGAGTCGTCCCGGATTCCGATCTTCCCTGGCTTCGCGGCAAACAAAGAGGATAAGTTTACCGAACGCATCCGAGAGACAATGCCTCCTCCGTCCGTCAGTTTTGCTCCCTGGAGGCGGCTTGCTGCGCGTGCACGCTACACCGAGCAGAAACTCCGTTCTACGTTACATAAGAGAAAAGTTGTACGCGTTTATACCGCTGCAGAGAAGTTCTTCCCGCCTTACGAAGCTGGATCGCCGCGCGTTAAGTTCAGACGGATTTAATTATAGTTGCGATTGAATTTCCCCTCCCCCTCCCCCCTCCCCTCCAAAAGGACAGGTTAAAGTATATTTCACATATTTTTGTGATACGCGAAATACGCGATATTATAAATTACCGAAACGCAGGAGAAAAATATCGAGCTATTAATGGCTAGTATATAAATGCTGCATACTTATTAGTCTGAAATTGAGTATAGACAAAATGCACTGTATTTTATGCTTGTTTAGTAAATAGATATCCCCTTAATGAGTAGAAAATGTTTCTTCTTCTTCTTTTTTTTTTTTTTTTTTTGGTTAAAAAATAAAAAATATTACCAATATCGCCAATTGCTGAAACTTCCTCCGCGACCCCGATATTAAGCACTACGGATTCAGTTTACTCGGCAGCCTCGTAAAATCGTTACACGCGCATGTAATGAGGCATATATTCTCGAGAACAAAAGGATGAGATACGCGAAGATCGTTCTCACCCACACGAAGGATTCGATCCTCGCATTTTTATTCGCATGTCAATTCCACGATAATTCTCTTTCGAACTTCACTTTGCTTTATTTCTTCTCGAATATCAATCGTCCTGTTTGAGAAAATATTCGCGCTCGGATTGCATTGTGATTTCGACAAAATTGTAAGATTCTAACAAAACGCGGCGATAAATCGCTTGCAGCAATCGTGAGACTAAGCGAATAAAAGCCGTGTTTTTCTCTCGATACTATTCCTCCGTATTGTTTCCGTATATTTTTTGCGTAATCTCCTTTCACGTTCTCGTCAGATTTCAGGTTGTTAAAAAAAATTCGTGAACGACAAAACATTCGAGAGCGTTTAATTGTGCATGATTTTCTAATTATTTACGCTTTTATGATTCCGCGATATGTTTGGCAATTTTCACAGATTCAACTTCATCCCCATTAAATATGTTTAATAATTCGAATAACAAAAACCATAAAAGATATCGTAGAAACGATGATTAAAGATTATATAAATAAGATGTTAAAAACATTTTATAACCATTAATACTCTTTAAACATGTTTCGTAATATGTATTCATCGTGTATTCATCATAATAATCGCATATAAAAATCTCGCACACGTATTTACCGTCTCTTTTATTTGTCCTTTTTCCGTTAATGTTATCCATTTAATCTTTATGTTCGGCCATATCGAGATGTGCATTCGACATCACAGGTGTTTTCACCGCATTTTTTTTTTTCTAAAGTACAATCTCTCATCGCATGACGATTGCACCAACGAGACAAGCAAACGACCTGCCGCGATCACAGGAACACGATCCTGCTACAGCGGCACAACTTTCCATCCTTTCTTTTCTGAATCCTCGTGATTTAATGCGGCCTCGATTTACGATACAACAATGGCGCGGCGCGCAATGAAAATGCATTTATAATTTTTTCCCTTGCGGGAACAAGTCCGATAAGCTGGATGACGAATGGCGTTTCTCTAAGTGCCCGTCCGTCATCTCTCAGCTGTGTATTAATTCAGCTGCAGGTTTCCGGTGTGTAAGAATATCGGCGTTAGCGAGCGATAATAAATTATCTTCCGCGTCCACGAAATAGATATTTAGAAAATAAATGACGGTCACTCTCTTTCTTCATTCATATTGATAAATGTTTCACATGCATAGCTCGAAGTCATACATTGCCATATATCGACTCTCATCAGCACGTGTCAGTTTTTTTGAAGAACAAAGAAACAAATACCCGTATTCATAGTCCTTCCTTATTTTAAGGACGGAGGAAGCCTCCATGAAGGATTCCTTGAATCTGCAAGGCCACCTTGTTTCATAGATGGATCTCGAATCTCCCTTTCAGAAGGAAGGAATATTTTAGGGATTTTTAGTGACCGACTGGAGGCAGCACCGTTTTATGCTGCCTGCAACTAATTTCATATAATACATATGAAAACTTTTTCGTATCTTCAAAAAATTCCACGGGATTTTCCCAATCGCGAATGTATCTTTTCGGAATCCGCCACAGAATCCGATTCTCTGGATTTTCGTCTTCAAATCCATCGTCAGAATCATTTAAAAATTCATTGTCCATTATCCCTTTTTCCTTTATACACTTTCAGTTTGAGAGCGCGACAACAAATAACCACAAAACCACAAATGTAACGAAACTAACTTTTGGAGGTTATATTTGGTTATATTCTGCGTATCGTCTGCTAAAAAGGTCACATCACTCCTCAAGGAAGCTCGTGACCTTCCTTGAAATAAGGGAGCCAATAAGATTGTTCCTTGTTCGGTCAAGGAAAGTTTATGAAACGTGGAATGAGGAACAAGGAATCCTTATTCCTCAAGGACGGACTATGAATACGGGTATATGTATACGTATTCCGTAATCGGTCGAAATCGGCATTAGGCAATGTTAGAACGAGTCTTTTACAAAATAGATGTAATTGGCTACAATAAATTTTAATTCTATACATATGACTTATACCCGTATTCATAGTCCGTCCTTGAGGAATAAGGATTCCTTGTTCCTCGTTCCACGTTTCATAAACTTTCCTTGACCGAACAAGGAATCTTATTGGTTCCCTTATCTCAAGGAAGGTCACGAGCTTCCTTGAGGAGTGGATGCGACCTTTTTAGCAGACGATGCGTAGTATATAACCAAATATAACCTCCAAAAGTTAGTTTCGTTACATTTGTGGTTTTGTGGTTATTTGTTGTCGCGGTCTCAAACTGAAAGTGTATAAAGAAAAAAGGGATAATGGACAATGAATTTTTAAATGATTCTGACGATAGATTTGAAGACGAAAATCCAGAGAATCGGATTCTGTGGCGGATTCCGAAAAGATACATTCGCGATTGGGAAAATCCCGTGGAATTTTTTGAAGATACGAAAAAGTTTTCATATGTATTATATGAAATTAGTTACAGGCAGCATAAAACGGTGCTGCCTCCAGTCGGTCACTAAAAATCCCTAAAATATTCCTTCCTTCTGAAAGGGAGACTCGAGGTCCATCTATGAAACAAGGTGGCCTTGCAGATTCAAGGAATCCTTCATGGAGGCTTCCTCCGTCCTTAAAATAAGGAACGACTATGAATACGGGTATTAGAAGTTTCTTATTGTTAGTATAACAAAGAAAAATCACGTATGAGAAAAATTTATATAATAATAAGATATATTTTATGTTATTACACATTATAAATTATATGTTTAAAAAGCTTTTTCAAGCAATGCGATTGATATACTTATTAAAGACTTCATTTTCGTTACGTCATCCTGATTCATCATATTATCCTCTCGTAACAAATTTATAATTTCTCATCAGAAGCAATTTTTGTGTCGATTTCGTTTCTTTTTTCATGTTGAAAGAACACGACTTCCTCTTGATTTTTTTACAACGGGGTGATCGCACGTGCCACGTGCGAATTATCGAGATTTCGCAGTAGCATAGAGCGTTGATTGTTATATCATCGACTTGATGAAGCCAAGGACGTAGACTGACGAGCGTTATGGAGGTCGCGAGTCGTCATCCTCGATTCGTTACGACACTTTTTTCTTCCTTCTTATCCTTCTATAAGCCGAGATCCTTTTACTCGCTCTTATAAAGCCAATTTTTAAATCGCGCAGGTAATCTATTAGTTATTGTTACATATAAGTGGATTTGGAAAGTCGGTGTTTCGTAAAAGATCTTCATAAAGTAACAAATCTCATATTAAAAGCACATAATTTTCAACGTAATTATTTCTTGAAATTATACGTTATATTCTAATTTTATAATCAATTTTACGAAAGAATAGTTACTTAAGAAATAGCATTACTATATATATTTTAACGCAGAATATAATAAAAATAATTATTACAGCTATAAAAAAATTGTGGAAGTTAGAGCGTGTACAAAAATTTCTCAAAAAATTCAAAATTTTGTAAAAAAATAAATCCTTTCACCGATCCTCACCAAATAACTCACCAAACTATAAAAAAATATAAATAGTAATGTAAAATATATATTAGTGATAAAAGTATTTTCTTCCCTCTAATCAAACCTTTGCCGCCCTCAAATTTCCATAATTTTCCCGGAAATAACAATCTCAAAAATGTAATGACACGATATCTCATTGAAACGCATTTAATTCTTATCGAAAATATTCGAGGAGCGTTAACCACGATATTTCACGCGCGAATAATCAATGAAAAATTTTCCACGCTTCCTCGAAAAGTTTCCCACGTCGAGTTTTGCTTCAAGTGTAGCATCCACATTTCACAAATGTCACAGTTCCGTCTGCAACTGAAATTTCTAATACGCGCTTGCAACGATCGATCGAATTCTGCACACGCGGAAGACGCTTTTATAAAGTGTATTCGATCAATCAGCAAGTATTTATTAACGCGTGCGACGCATATAACTTTTTAATGATCCATCTTCCACGGTCGCGCCACAGCGATTTTACTCGTGTCCTTTCTCTCTCCCGCATTGTAAATGCTTCCTCGGAGAGCAGAATGATAAGAATTTAATTGCGTCTAATGAAAATTTAATGCCGGCAGAAATTCCTGTTGCACGTTTCTCCGTACGTTTGAACGCACTCGGGATTCGTTCGTGACGGCACTAATCGAAGGAAAATCGATATCTATGTCGGTTATGCGAAATGCAAGACTACGCGCTGCTTGATTGTCACGTATTGGACATGCATTTTTAATCGCACGTTGCTTTAAAATCGATAAATTAATTTTGAAATATGAACATATCCTTGAAATATGAACATATATAATAAGTATAGAAAAAAAATGACGAGATGTTCGGTTTCTACAAAGATATACGAGATAATAAATCACGCGAGCGTGAAAAATGACTTCCACTTCCCCGAGGTGTCGTTAATCTCGTCGACGAATATTAGCTACGACCTAGAACGCGTATCACGACCAAGTACAGGCAACATCTACTTCGTGGATGGTTCAACGTACTTTAAGGTGAGATTAATTGAAAGCAGAGACAAACATCTCGCATCGCTTCGCGGCGACGTTGCTAGAAGAAGACGAAGAAGAAGCAACGACGCTTACTTTTGTGAAGGAAGTCGTTTGCGATCGTTTGGACGAATCGACCAGGAGCCAAACTAGCTATCGCTTTAGATGGAATTCATCGTCGATCATCAATATCTCTTACATTTCCTATAAACATTACTCTTGTTTATTGTTCCGGTTTTTTTTCCCTTATAAATGTGATCAAAAAGCAATCAAAGCGTTATATTTAATAATTTTAATCAACTCTTTCGATTAATTGGAAAATTAATGTCATATGCATATAATTATAAGAACTGTAGAATTTGGGGAACAAAAGCTGTTATTTTTTGGTCCCTTTAAAAAAATATATCTCTTGCGAATCTCCGCGTCACGGTTGCAAGGTAAAGTTTCCCACGTTAACGAACTGTCGCTAGAGTTCTGCTTGGCTGAGCCGGTGAATTATAATAAATTTAACAGGTTACTACGTGGCGTGCAATTTCGCCTTGATTTAAGCAAATGACTGATATTAGTGAACACGATAGCGCGGTTGTCTGACAACATAAGAAAATTCTATAATATCACGATCCGCGAGAGTAAACACACACACAGGGCGTAAGGTTTTTAATTTTTATAAATACTCGTTTATATTTTAGATATAATATTTAAAAATAGATTTATTTTTTTGCGTAATATTAAATCAAATAATAATTCACCTAAGAGCAATACGAACGAGTATTATCTAATTGATACGTATCCGATCGTCGAATTCGGCGATGATCCTGCATCATCACGATCTTTGTTAAATTAATATGCACGCAAACATAATTTTGAGCTCATCAAGGTAAGCGAGTCTGCGGCAACAAACCGTTACGACGTAGCTTTATTAATTTTCTACGTTGCCCGACAGTATCCGCGAAAATTGTAAAACGGAGTGTACACGATGGCTGGTCAATTATCACGCGAAGGAAGCGACGCATATGATTATTCACTAAGTTTATTGGGTCAAGTCAAATATTAATAATGTATAGACACATGTATTTTCTGCTAAGGCTTCATGCGGACTTTCACCATTGCGCCTCGCGCAAAGGATGATGAAGCGCTTACGCATTTTATGATTAATTATTAGGTGTACAACTTTGCTTCCGCCGTTTTTTTCCCGAAATTCGAGGTTTTAGTGTAAAAAACTGGTTATACATTTTGAAATTGCTTGTTGAGTCACTCCCAATGATCGTGCCAATCCTTTTTGACTTTGACTCGAGTCTTCATTAAGTAATGCCTCCAATTCTGCATCTTCGAAAACCTTCTCTCTTCCACCGCTATGCCGGTCTTCGACGTGAAAATCACCGTTCTTGAAGCGTTGAAACCACTCACGACACGTTCTTTCACTAATAGCGGCTTCACCATAAGTATTTGAGAGCATTCGATGAGCCTCAGCCGCAGATTTCTTCATATTGAAGCAGAAAATTAAAACCTCCCGCAAATGACGAGAATTTGGCTCGTAAAGTGACATTTTCAATCGAGAATAACTTTATGACGCAGACACAAATCGACTAATGTTTCTATGAGGTTATGTTGACAGATGCCCAAGTTTATTGCATAACGTCTATGATCTATTTATTTCGACCACTACTTACCGCTAAAGCCATCTATAGGAAAACGGCGGAAGCAAAGTTGTACACCTAATATTTTTCCACTCCCTCGCGGAAAGAATCAATGATAATTATTATTATTATTATTATAACAGCGGAGAGAATAAGAATCTTTCATGGTGAGATATCTATATGGAACACTCGAAGATTCTCTCGCAGAGCGATAACCCTTTACGCGATCGATAAGAATCGATAAAGTTCAACGATGCGCATACAGGGCGTCTTTATCAGATCAACCGTTAACGGTAGATTCTTCAAAATCCTGAATTGTAGAGCTTTTCGCGAATTAAATTTTTTTCTAGAATCGCATAATCTAATGGGGATTTTTATTATTCACGCTATTTTTCGGCAAACAATTCAGTGTTTTTATTTTTTCGAATGTATTTAAAATCGAAATATACCCGATGCGTCGCGAATGATGAAATTTTTCGATATTTTCGCTACGAGAGATTCGACAGCTGGAATTCATCCAACATTCAATACCATTAACGGTTGACGGTCCGGTGAGATGCCCTGTGTATGCGAGTATTGGTTCCGCTTTCCGCGCGTCCCCTTTTTCTCCCGGCATCGAATACCGCATACTGGATGCTGCGCGAACCGTTATGCAACCTGCAGCGAGCAAACAGCGAACGGGCGGGCGGACAGGACAGTTCGTCGGTCTTCGCTCGCGCCGACCGAGATTCCCGTTGGTCTGTCCCCGTGTCATCCTGTTTGCTGCAGCAGGAGCACCCCGGACATCGACAGCGACGACGGAGCTATAAAGTCGAGTCGTCCGCGACTACTGACACTGATACCGCACATCGGATGCTGCGAAGGCGCCAATCTGTATCACCGTGAATAGCAAGCGAGCTATCGACGCGTTTGTGATTTTTAATATTTTAAAGATATTCGATAAGAAATACAAATATTGTATTTAAAAAAAAAAAAATGAGAATTTTATCAGAAAATTATACAATATATATAATTTTTATAATTAAAATGTTTAACTTTACTAATTTTTATAATTGATTAATATTTGTATATATCGTAAAGATCTTTTGAGAATAAAAATTTTTGTGTCTTTAATTCCTTTAATTTGAAAACTAATTAAAGCTTAAATATTGTGGCACGATAATATTAATTTTTGAAAACGGAACGATCCATCTTTGAGGATAATTCCTCCAACATTTTATCCCTACTCGATTCGAATGTACCAATACACCGATAGATGATTGCATAAGTTCGTGCCCGATTTTCATAGATGGCATTAAGTTGCTGCATGTCGGAGTTCTATTGTTTTCCTGTGGTAATTGTTGCTTACACCGAATAGATGACGTTGTCTTATGTCAATTTAGCGTCAGACATTGTTCAGATAAGTCCATTTGTGCATAAGAGAAATCATTAAAAATGGAGAACGAAAGGTGCATTTGCGGCATATAATGCTATATGAATTTCGGAAAGGCGTGAGTGTTGGGATTGTACAAAAAAATATTCAAAGCGTTTATGTGGACCGCGCTCCTGCTCTCCGAACAGTCAAAAAGTGGTTTGGCAGATTTCGAAATGGTGATTTCAACATGGAGGATCAACCCCGCTCTGGACGGCCTTCTGGCATTGATGATGACATTGTGCATGCCTTAGTGGAAAGAAACCCAAGGATTACAACTGAGGATATTGCTGAGAGGCTGAACATCGATAATTCAACCACTTTTCGTCATTTAAAAAAGCTTGGATACATTTCCAAGCTTGATACGTGGGTGCCGCATCTCCTGATTGAAAGGAATAAGCTGCAGGAAAACTGCAGGAGATGCAATGGGAAATTCTACAGCACCCGCCATATTCTCCAGATATTGCGTCTTCAGATTTTTATCCATTCCGGTCTTTGCAGAATAGTTTAAATGGCAAGAATCTCAATTCCGAGAAGCTGTCGAAAACCACCTTACAAACTTTTTTCAAGAAAAACCAAGTTCTTTCTTCAAAAATGGAATCGACAAGCTTATAGATGGTTGGAAAACCATTGTAGAAAAGAATGGAGACTATATAATTGATTAATAAAAGTGTTATCTCTAAAATATAATCTATTGAAGTTTATATTTAAATCGGGCACGAACTTATGCAATCACCATTGAACATAATAAATGCGCATAATGCGCCCATTAGCGCGATGCAGGTTTTGCGTAACATAATCAAAAGATAATAACGGAGATAATCGCGGTTCGGTTGTATGAATAAAATTTCATAACTTTATCATCCTGTGCGCTTCTTTCTCTCTCTCTCTCTCTTTCTCTCTTCCAGATCTTTTAATAGGTTGTGCAAGAGATACGATAGCTATAAAACACTTGTAAGCGGGTCAACATCAAGCACGAAATCGTTAAAAGCATTGGCCTGATACGAACGGGAAGTAGTAATCGATTTTACATTACTATTATAGTTTACTGCGATAGAACTCGATCGAGGGCATTTCTCTCAAACTTTTCGAACTGCAAAACAATCATGTAAACAGTCTATATATAAAATGATACGATACATAATTTGTATATAAATCTATGCGTATATTTTTCCGAAAAAAAAAAAAAGATTTTTAAAATAACATACGAATAATACACAATATATTTTCTTAATAATAATATTCCTTCATTATCAATAATTGGTTGTCCCATCTTAATGCCATCAATTTTTTTCTTCTATCATTGTCAGAGATTAATCGAATGATAAATGCATCTGCATAGAAAATATGTATGAATCTATACGTCTTATGCAGCAATATCTTAAAATAACTGCCACGTATCTTGTGTGATTATTTTATCATAGCGTGAACTTTATTCAAGAAATAAGAAACCAAATGAAAATTTGTAATTTCCAGTTTTGATTTATTGCAAATTTCGCAGAGATTCTTTTGAATTGCAATACCTTTTTTCCTTCCCAACATGCAAAATACAATAATTTATTCATTTATTTCACAAGTAATTTAGTTTATATATATTTACGCATCTTCTTAAATAACTCGTATTATCGAAAAAAAAAAACTTACACGCTGTCGAAATTTAAAGGCTTTCGTGACTTTAATAGTCCGACTTTATTGAACGGGGGATATCATGAGCGAACCCGTTTCTTGCCTCTAGCCTGCGATTTTGTGATATTCTGTACGCCCGCAACGATCCCGCCGAGATCACAAGAGAGTCTAAATGCTAGATATATCGTTCTTGATACACCTCGTACACATTCGGCTACGTTCGAACGCGGCGCGAGATATTACGACATAACACCGGGTTACCCAAGATGCGCATCGTGTCCGGTAGTTTCTCCCTGTTCCACTGGCTGAACAACCGAAGGGAGAGGATCCGTGAATATATTCTCACAGGTATATATATATACACCCATTTCAACGACCGACCGCTCGTCACGGATTCGCATCCGAAGGCTTTTCGAGAAATCGTCGGTGAAAAAAAAAAAAAAAAAAAAAATCATACTAATACCGCGAAAAAGCGTGCACGCAAACCGATAATTCGATGCGTCGGTAAATCAATTAAAACATCAATAAATTGTTATTATATGCGTATATACTAGATTTGTAAAAAAATATTACAAATCATACAATATATTAATATTCCTGTAAGAATTCTTTTTTAATCATATAAAGAAAATATATTTTTGAAAGTTTTAAAACTTACGTATCTCTTTAAAAATTTAATCAAGCTAATTTGAGATTAAAATAATATCGAGCAAATTAATCAAAAGTTCTTCATGATTCATCCATAAATGAAAGATGACTCATGGAATTTTTACAGACACTCTGCGTAGATATAAAAATTAATGAGTATTTGCCGAAACAAGCGATAGTTCGTTAGTCGCTTCGTAATTTCTTTCATCCTTCGTCAAATCTACACGTCGTGACTCTTTCTAACTATCAACTGCCATTAATTATTGTTATTCACTATAGATAGATCTAGATAGACCTATCCCCGTGATTTCATACTATCCAACCTATCCTGTGACATTTGTACGCCGAGAGACAATGATCCACTTCGTTCGTGACATGGAGCCTCCAATCATCCGTCCGTGATCCTCCGGTTCCTCCTCGTCTTTCTCTCTTTATCTGTCTCTCCTTTTCTGTTGATTTTTCCTCAGCCAGTGCGTGTGCCTCTCGCTTTCGCACTGGATTACCTTGGTCCACGCTGGCCAAGCACACCATTCTCCCCTCCTCACTCTAACTACTGTTGGAACTACTTATGGAATAAAATATAAAACGATATTTCGAAAGATTTGTACTATCAAGATTTAAATATTTAGACAGATAAATAAATATATAATAATTAATAATTAATATATAAAATAAGAGTTGATTTTCTTTTACGTTTCTCTTAGTTTCTATTAGTCATTATAAAATATTTAATTAACCGTTTGTGTGCGGCGAAGCGCTATCGCGCTTCACTTGTCGTTTGCCAAAAATGCGGAGGAGCGCGATAGCTTGTTTTGTAGCGCTTCTCTTGTTTTGTACCGAGAATGCGGTAGGGCTGCTGTTGGTTAGTATAATTTTCGCATCTATTGAGATCAGTGGTATTCATATCAAGTGCAGTTGTTATTCGTTTCACTCAATTGTGGTTTTAGCATATATATAAGAAAATTCTTCAGCACTCAAACGGTTAATTAAATCAAAATAGTGAGTTTAATATTATTTCGTGTAAAATAGAATTTTTAAAATTGTTAAGTATTAAGAAATTTGAGTAAAATTTCCTTTAATTAAGCTTAATTGTTGTTTGAAATAATATTTATATGCTTTGAATCGCCGCGAACTGAAACGTAAAATGATAAAATGTGCCAACTATGATCAAGATAAGAGAAGAGCTGCGCAAATAATAACCGTGATACGAATAATGCGTAATTAGGGAAAAACTAATATGCAATTTACAACTTCAAAATGAAGTTATCGAAGGAAGAAATGCTCGTTTCTTCCGGAAACTTCGTTTTGCCGTTCACGCTCAATATCTTCATTTCCATTCATCTTTCAAATGTTATTACGCGTAATAATTTATGTCTTTTCAATATGGAGTTGTGGTCACGTGCTGCGAAATGCGGTCTTAATTTCAAGGTTCTTATCCACGTCTCGCCATTTACTTCCGTTCATCATGAAAACCACCGATTCCATTAAAAAGAGATAAATGAGAAACGCATGAAATGACGTTTCGATTTCTTCTTATCGAAAATTTGTTCGAAGCTCTTATTAATTCTTTGAATAAGACGATGAAAATAATAATTATATAGATTTAAAATTTATATTGTATTATATAGAAAAATTATATAGAATTTTCAAATCTTTTAATCCAACAATCTCCTCGCACCCTTGCGTTAAAAATAAAATGCTATCATCTTCCTGGTACCAGAATCAAAGAAAAACAAAATCTTAATTAATTATCCACCTCCCTGTAATTAATTAACTTTGTAATTCTAAATTTCCAACTAATTAACTGCCTCTATAATTGTAATTTTACTGCTTCCGTAAAATTTCCAGCGAGGGAAAAGATCGGCACGAAATCCATCGGGGAATCTATAATCGGGAGAAAGCGCGTGACTTCCGATGCGCTCTGCATTGCATCTCCGCGATGCACGACGGAGGAGCATGCGGTTAAAGAAACGAAGGAACAAACGCTCCCACGAGCCGCAGCCGCGGTCTCGGCGTCATCGACCATCGTGATCCCTGTTTAGTCACTCTCGGTATATGGCCCTCTGTCGCTCCTTTCCCCTTTTCCTCGTTCTTTATCCTCGTCCGCTCGCCACTTCTATCTCTTTCCCTCTTTCAGTCTCGACGCTCTTTTTTCTTCGCGTTTCGCTTCAGCGACTGCACCGGCGTACCGAGGCCTCGATAAATGTCGCCCTCGCGAACTCGACATCGTTTTGCGAAACGAGAAAATTCCAAATTACTCTCGCGCGCATCGGATTTAAAGAGCGCGATTTTAAAGAATTGTAAAACTAGCAAGAAAGACAAAAACGATTTTACAAAATATGAACCGTGCAAAATCATGTTCCACTTTGAATTATTCTAGCTTCGATATATTAAATTTACACTAGACATTTTCAAAATTATTTGAATGTCGTATAGAGAAAATTCGGGAAGCTCTCGATGATCCGAGTAGTCTCAACGAAGGCGAACGGAGGAAACGAGGAATGAAAAGGGAATTCCGTTCGTCTCGGTGAACCGCAGTCGTATTTTTAGGCAAACTCTTCGCCAGAGTAGAAAGGATCGTACCGAGTCTGTCGGAAAAACAAAACGATTTTGTCTTCACCAGTGAACGTTTCAACCGAGACTAAAGTGTTCCAATCGCGACGTTTAATCCGAGTTGCATTGGTAATAGTGTGCCGAATACGCGGGATTTTAATCGATACACGATAGAAATATTTGATTCAATTTTTATCAATTCAATGAGCAAAATAAAAAAATCTAAATTTTAAAAAAATTAAATATGAAACAGAGAATAAACGCCTAGTAATCGTCACTTTCGTAATTAATAATATCTGTTAATTAATAAATGTATAATTACGTATCTATTATCTGTTTCGAATTAAAGACGAGATCGTGAAAAGAACTCTCGAACTCATCCTGATCGAAAGTATTGATCGAGTTTCGAATGACGAGAGAGATCGCTTATACTCTTACGTGATAGTCACGATCTTCGGCTGATTAATTTCGTCGACGTTACACGCACCCCAATGGACGCACCCCATATAAAATACGAAGACGATGACTCATTGTCCCGATCGCGCCAATTTCCGGCTGGCTCCGCTCGCCGAAAGGGAAGTCACATCTGCGGTCGCAAAATAATATCCGGAATAATTCGGATCGTTGTCACGAAGGAGAGAATGAATTAGTTTAATAACAAAATTCGTTATAAAATAAGATGTAATTAAATAGAATATATAATATATTAAAGAAAAATTGTTAAGTAAAAATAATCACCAATAAAAATATACCCAAAGCGTAAAATGTAGTTTATAATTTTGTTGTTTAAATCGTTTCAATATAATAATAATTAATTTTAAACAATTATATAAAATACTCAACTATAATTGACTATATATGAGCAAGGAACTTGAAATAAAAATATAATTCTTCGCAGATAAAAATTTTTGCAATTCGATTTATCAAAGCAAATCAACAGTGTTTTATATATATATATATATATATATATATATATATATATATATTTTATATTAATATAATATTATTTATATAAAAAATCGTATACCGAAAATTCTGGCCCAAATTCCCTGCTCGCTTCTTTTTTTATCGGCGACATCTTTTTCCTTCTTCACGGTTAAGAATACAATGTTCTTTGTTTTCGTGGTCCCGATTCCGTGCAATATATGCGAAAAAAGGGGAGTACGAAAGGAGACGAAAGGACAAACACGCGTAGGAAGACAATGGCTCGTCGAGAGACATCGCTTCTACTCAAGGCTCTGTTTTGCGACGCGAAGAAAACGCGAGGACGAGAGACACGGGATTCTTCTTCACAAACAGGATTTTTTTACAATGACAAAATGAGAGGCCTGCTATACCGTATTATCGTAACTCGTCGAACGCGAAAAAGTGAGAAGGAGAGAAGTCACGTAAACGAGATGGTAATTTTATTCTGAGAAAATTACGCAAGTGTGCGATGACATATTATTGTATTATTGAGACGTATCACTTGTTTAATAATACCGATTGAAGTAGTGTATTTGCTAATCTTCTTTCTCTCGATTTTTTATTCTTTTATCTTGTATAAAAGAATAAAAAATCGATCACATATATTATTTCTTACAAAGAGATAACGTATCTATATAAAAATAGAAATCGCGATATAAAAGCTAGCTTGTGTCCCTATAAAAAAATAAAGGTTCTAAAGAAACCGTAGGCACATACATGGCATTTACATTATAATCGTCGAACGGCATATTTTCTCTATATGTTCATTGAGAAACGCGCTTATAAATACGTTTCACGCATCGATCGAGTGTCGCAACGAAGGGTCGAGGATGCGCGATAAAAATATCGTTTCTGACCGCGACAGAACCCTGTATAAAGGTTACATCCCCGAGGTGAGTTCATTGAAGGTCAAGAGTTAGCGTGCGATCGATCCTCGCGATGGACAAAGACAATAAAAGCGTCTCAATAATTAACGATATCGCGAGGACGCGGTTAATAATATTATACGCGGCTGAATTTTACCTTTGACCCAACCGCATAATATTGGGTGATTGCATAAGTTCGTGCCCGATTTAAATATAAACTTCAATAGATTATATTTTAGAGATAACACTTTTATTAATCAATTATATAGTCTCCATTCTTTTCTACAATGGTTTTCCAACGATCTATAAGCTTGTCGATTCCATTTTTGAAGAAAGAACTAGGTTTTCCTTGAAAAAAGTTTGTAAGATGGTTTTCGACAGCTTCCTCGGAATTGAGATTCTTGCCATTTAAACTATTCTGCAAAGACCGGAACAGACAAAAATCTGAAGGCGCAATATCTGGAGAATATGGCGGGTGCTGCAGAATTTCCCATTGCAACTCCTGCAGTTTTCCTGCAGCTTATTCCTTTCAGTCAGGAGATGCGGCACCCACGTATCAAGCTTGGAAATGTATCCAAGCTTTTTTAAATGACGAAAAGCGGTTGAATTATCGATGTTCAGCCTCTCAGCAATATCCTCAGTTGTAATCCTTGGGTTTCTTTCCACTAAGGCATGCACAATGTCATCATCAATGCCAGAAGGCCGTCCAGAGCGGGGTTGATCCTCCATGTTGAAATCACCATTTCGAAATCTGCCAAACCACTTTTTGACTGTTCGGAGAGCAGGAGCGCGGTCCAAATAAACGCTTTGAATATTTTTTTGTGCAATCCCAACACTCACGCCTTTCCGAAATTCATATAGCATTACATGCCGCAAATGCACCTTTTCGTTCTCCATTTTTAATGATTTCTCTTATGCACAAATGGACTTATCTGAACAATATCTGACGCTAAATTGACATAAGACAACGTCATCTATTCGGTGTAAGCAACAATTACCACACGAAAACAATAGAACTCCGCCATGCAGTAACTTAATGCCATCTATGAAAATCGGGCACGAACATATGCAATCATCCAATATTTCTCGAAAGGTTATTCATTATTACGGGGTTAATGAAGCTGGCCAGCTCTGCGAGAATCTCTGCGATGAAAGCGCATCTCATTATGATTATGTCGCAATTCACTTCTTTTAAACGCCACGTGCTTTGAAGAGAGAAAGAGAGAGAAGAACATTTCAAGAGAAAATAAAAATAATCTCGCGTGTGAAAGAAATTTCCTTGTAAATATCAGATATGGTACAGTCGTTGCTTTTAAACACCTGTATCTCGCATCAGATTGATTACGATTATAATTAAAACATTGAACAAAAACTAATTAATGCGTAATTAATATAAAACTCTACTATAATTATATAGAGAAATTATTATAAGAAACTAGAAAATATGACACGTTAATTCTCCCGATTATTATCTTGTAATTTAAGTAAACGTTTGATCGAAGCAGAAAAATATCGTTCTTTCATCGACATTAGATCAACGTTGACGATATGATTATCCCTAATTAGCGCTAAATTATTGCCACTTAATTGCGTTAGGCACAAATCGAGTTAGCGTTGATTAGCGTTGATTAACACTGATCCTTCAGCGAAAGAACCATCCAGACGGAACCATTTTCGGCTCTCTCGTATCGAATCAAGGCACAGCGGGACAACAATAGGGGCCCGTCGAGATCGATCGAGTGTATACTCTTTCAGATCACAGGTCACGCGCGAATGAACTTAACGGCAACGGCTAGCACCATCTTGTATTCTCTTAAAGTCCGAAAGAAAAAAAAACAAAGCTATTTATAAAAGAGGGAAGAACTGATAAGATCGCGAATTTTAAAGATATTAAGAGCGCCAGAGAGGGAAAGAGAGAGAGAGAGAGAGAAGGAGCAGTTGCGTTTAAAAAAATGAAAATCGATCCAATAATAAGTTAATTGTACGATTTTAATATTAGAAATATTCGAATATTAAACTTTGTATTATTTGCCGATCCGAGATACACAGAATATATAAGCATATCGAACTTGGATTCGCATTAGCAATGCGTCGTTCGGTTCAGACCTCGCGGAGAAAGGCCTCGCATTAGGATCGCCTCCGTAGAAACGGATATTAGAAAATGACTCTATGCACCATGATCTTAAACCTCTCTATATGATCGACGTTCACGGCGGCCTCGGAGCGGCGTGATGTCTCAAACAAATCGCGTGCATCGATAACGCATATATATCCCCGCGACCTCGATTCGTTCGCCCAAGGATAGATATCCTGATGTGTCAAGACCTCGACTGACAACGGAGACAATCTCGCGATTTTCCAACGAGAGCGCTACGGCTCAATTAATTCACGTCTATGATCTCGCCTAAAATTTATTACTAAATCAAGGATTGAAATCATTCGAATTTTAATACGCTCATAAATAATCTCTTTAGTCTCTTTTTATTTATATATTTTTATCCATTTAATGCATCGACGATCTCGATTTTGACAATCGAGAGTAAAATTTTGCAATAAAAATAGCGTATTTGCTTAATTAAAAATTTCTAATTTAGATTACGAGAAAAAAAAGAAAAAAAAACGTTGATTTGGCAATATTGTATGGCTTTAAGGCGTTCAAAGTTTCACAAATTGTATTGTTTTAATTATAAGATTTAATTAAAGACACTCTCTCTTAACAAATCATCAATATTCTCAAAGATGCAAGATTATATTATGTCGCTTACGAGAAGAATTTCAGCAAAAAATCAAATTATTTTCCCCGGCATGTATTTAATAGCGATATTTTTTCACACATATTGCAGGCTGTTCACCCTGCGTCACCGCCCACGCCATTCGCAACTCTCGTTGATTATAACGAACCCTTTCCCTCCTTCTCTCTTTCTCTCTAATAATTGCACTTACACTCACTGACTTCGATCGATAGAAAATTTCATCGGCCAGCAAGCAACACGCTAATTGGACCTCGCTCTTTAACATTCAATAGTCGAGCGGATTTTCGCGAAATCTGTATTCACGGCGTTTTTTTATTTCATTATACTACAATATACAGAGTGTCCCATTTTAATCTCCTCAGGCAAATATCTCAAAAACCAAGCCCGGAAGAGAAAAATGTTTCATACAAAAGTTGTTTGGTTTCGAGGGGGCCATAAGATGGTACCATTGGTTTGACCTTGGAAAATCATTTGAAAGTCATGTGAAGGTCAACTTTAAAATCTTAAATGGAAACCCCCATTTTTTATTTAGTATTCTTGTAGCTGACATCGAGAGCTTTCCAAAACACTATATAATAAAGTATTTTTTCATTAAGTACTTTTTGAGTTATTTTATATTTTAATCCGACATATTTTGATATAAAAAATAAAATATTTCGTAAAATATTCAGTTTTCTATAATTTTACCGTAATACTTCTATGTACAGAATAATAAGACAAATTAATTAGTGTCAAAAAAAAACAAATAATTGTTTAAAAAAATATATTATAAATAATTTTCTTAAAAACAATTTTTTTTTTTATACTAATTGATTTGTCTCATTATTCTGTACATAGAAGTATTACGGTAAGATTATCAAAAACTAAATATTTTACGAGATATTTAATTTTTTATATCAAAATATGTCAGATTAAAATATAAAATAACTCAAAAAGTACTTAATAAAAAAATACTTTATTATAGTCTTTTGGAAAGCTCTCGATGTCAGCTACAAGAATACTAAATAGAAAATGGGGGTTTCTATTTAAGATTTTAAAGTTGACCTTCACATGACCTTCAAATGATTTTCCAAGGTTAAATCATTGTCACCATCTTATGGCCCCCTCGAAACCAAACAACTTTTGTCTGAAACATTTTTCTCTTCCGGGCTTGGTTTTTGAGATATTTGCCTGAGGAGATTAAAATGGGACACCCTGTATATCAATGTTATAATTTTAGTAAAAAACTTTACAAGACTTGAGCAAAGAAAGTTATAGGATCTCTCAGTTCGACTTCCTCTCTCAGCACGACTATTTAATAATATCTATAAGTGTGTACTTACGACGAATGAATGAAATTGGAAGGGCGTGTTCGTGTAAATAGAATTTTAAATGAGAGACTCTCTTTTAGATATTTCGATTCATCTATTAAATATCCATATCGCTTAATCACTTTTACTCAAAGCCATTATACATGTAGAGTGTTCGGTAATAGATGAATTTGGTGTACGCAGCGATATTTTTCGAAAAGCGTAATAGTTCCTTATTAACAAAAAATCGTTGAATATAAATATACCTGAATAGCTTTTCAACACTCCGCGAACGATGCAAAAGGCAATTCGACAGTTTCGATGTCTAGTAATATATCTAGTAATAGATTGTTCGGTCAATTTCTCAAATGAAAAGAGAATCTTAACTCAAGCATATATTTCACGCCGAAATTTTAAAACCCGCGAATACCACGCGAAATATGGCGTTTAAAATCGGGTACTCTATTCCGCAGCCAATTTCAAGCGAAAGTTTATTTTAACAGGATTCTTAAAACTCGATCCGGCATATTTAATGCCAAAATTTCCAAAGGCGCGAAAAGAGATAGTATTATTACATTAATCGAGTTCGAATAAGGAAAGAATCGTATTTCGCTTTTCGACAAGATACAGTCTATCACCGGACACCTCGTACGTTTATTCGATTCGATTCGCTCTCCGCGCGCGATTTCGCCCACCCATCCGCCGAAATCGATCGACTTACCGAAGAGAGGAGCGGTCGCTTTCTTTGGCTGGATCGTTCTAATCTCTCGCGCTGTGCCCTTCGCCGGCGGTGAGAAATTACGATCGCAACACCACCCGGTCGTGAGATCGATACGCGAGGATTCAGCTCCGAGACTGTCGTGATCTCTCGCTCGAGGACGGACGGTCGCGGATTACGTGCTGACGTTCGCGAGGTTGCCCCGAGACTGCACGGCAGAAATGCCGCGTGCGCGCGCCGCGTCAATGAAAGCGCGCCGCGCGCCGCACAGCGTCCGCTGGGTTGCCGCGCAGCTCCCACGCAAGCGACACGCGCGCAGCGTGAAGTTTGCCCAATAGCGCAGGGGGGGGGACAACACGGCCGAGAGTAATTTTGTCTCTGTTTGCATTTAAATTATTCCACGCGTTTTTTTCGACCCTCTTCAAGTTATTTAGTTCGAGCATAAACGATTGAAAAGAGTAAATAGAAAAATATAATAATACAAGTATATAGTTTGTATATTATTAATAATATTATTAATATTATTAATACAATATATGTAATATGTATAATATACAAGTATACTTATATACAGGGTGTCCCATTTTAATCTCCTCAGGCAAATATCTCAAAAACCAAGCCCGGAAGAGAAAAATGTTTCGGACAAAAGTTGTTTGGTTTCGAGGGGGCCATAAGATGGAACCATTGCTTTGACCTTGGAAAATCATTTGAAGGTCATGTAAGGGTCAACTTAAAAATCTTAAATAGAAACCCCCATTTTTTATTTAGTATTCTTATAGCTAACATCGAGAGCTTTCCAAAACACTATAATAAAGTATTTTTTCATTATGTACTTTTTGAGTTATTTTATATTTTAATCTGACATATTTTGATATAAAAAATAATATATTTCGTAAAATATTCAGTTTTCGATAATCTTACCGTAATACTTTTATCTACAGAATAATGAGACAAATTAATTAATGCCAAAAAAACAAATAATTGTTTAAAAAAATACATTGTAAATAATTTTCTTAAAAACAATTATTTTTTTAATACTAATTGATTTATTTCATTATTCTGTACATAGAAGTATTACGGTAAGATTATCGAAAACTAAATATTTTACGAGATATTTAATTTTTTATATCAAAATATGTCAGATTAAAATATAAAATAACTCAAAAAGTACTTAATAAAAAAATACTTTAATGTAGTGTTTTGGAAAGCTCTCGATGTCAGCTACAAGAATACTAAATAAAAAATGGAGGTTTCTATTTAAGATTTTAAAGTTGACCTTCACGTGACCTTCAAATAATTTTCCAAGGTCAAACCAATGGTACCATCTTATGGCCCCCTCGAAACCAAACAACTTTTGTCTGAAACATTTTTCTCTTCCGGGCTTGGTTTTTGAGATATTTGCCTGAGGAGATTAAAATGGGACACCCTGTATATTATATATTATATATATATATATATATTTTATAGAAGATGTTGGAAATTCAAATAAAAAAAATTGAAATAAAAGTTAATTTCTTTAATATAAGACAAATATAAATTTACCACGTGTTTAAAAATAATAATAAAATTTAATTTAAATGATATTTGTGTAGCTTGTGAATTAAGTTTCTAATAAGATTGTGTTACCACAAATTAAAACTATCTTAAAAAAAAAAAAAGAGAGAGAATAAAAAAGAATAATTATTATTCATTAAATATTCAGGAAAAATAATTTTCGATCAATTTCACGTTTCGAATTTTTGCGTGCATAAAAATAAAGATTAAGTATCAAACAAATAAATAAATTTTTCAGGAAACTCTCAAACAAATTTCTTCCATTAAAATATAAAATCGAGCTAATATTATTCGTATCTTAATTAAATGTCGATTAAAAAATAAAGTGACAGTTTTTTAATATCTCTTTTTTTATTTTTCGCGCTGCAATTTTATTTTATTCTGCAATTCGCGAGGGAATGGGCAATGTGCGAATGATTTTCACAAAGTTTCACAACATTCACACACCGGAAGCGTGAATATATTGCACAGCCAGGTTAGTAATTGCATAAAGGAGAAATCTCAGTTTCGATTTCGTTAAGAAAACCGCTGTTCCATTGATATGGATCCTATCGCGTTTTTAATTAACAAAAAAGATTTCCATTCTCGAGTAAAATCGCGTTAGAATTATAGTGTATAAATTTTATGAGAATATGTATATTTATTTCCCGATTAATATAACGTGGAAAAGCTAACCACACTCAATATCGAAAAAATGCAGTGATTACATAATTCGCGTTACATGATTATGCGCAAATTTAATATTTTATGCACACAATCCTAAGTATTCCGGATATTAAATTTATGTTTAATACTCAGAGTTTCAAATTATTGATTATAAACGTAAAATAAAATCATAGATAAACTCAACAAGAAACATCTTTCAATGTTCAATATACGCACTTTACAAACATTATTCTTTGTTTGTGAAATTAAACTTCAATTTTTAATATTAAAGTTTTAAACTAAAATCTAGTTTAAATAGTCACAACTTCAAAATATCGAAATTTGACGTTTAAATTACAAATAAATTTAATTCTTTAATAATAATAAAATTCGATATTTCGTGAAGATTTTGATATAATTTAATAAATAAATTAGATTTATTTTAGGGGTACTCACATGTTATCAAAGTATCCATAAATGCTAAATCGTAGGTAATTTCAACGAAGAGTCTCAAGTGACATATCTACTCTCAGGTAGGCGTGCCAATGTCATCTGCTTTTAATTATCATTTTCTGCAACTCACGTATTGTCTGCAAGCAAAAAAATTTTATTTCATTTAAAAGACTTTCGTGAGCTAAAATTCTCTCGATAAAATCGACGTGTTCGCGGTTATCCATACGTTTCCTTATTCGGTTCCTTATTGCGTCCCTATTATCCTTGTCGTAACATGCTCTCTGGCCTACCTAACTACGGGCAAACGCATACACACACACGTATAGTATATTACAGCCTAGATGCTTCCTAGGCTCATAAAAGAATTTCTCCGACCCTTTTTCCTTTGACCGTATTACGCAAAATCGATGTGCGAAAAAACCTGAGCGAACATTATGACGCAGCTTTCTCGTACACGTCATTACATTCGCTATTTTAAATATTGTTACGTCAAAGACTGCATAATACTTATATCACGCTAATATATAGGTTACATTATATTTTAACATCGATATTTACGATGTAGGCGTAAGACAATATAAGAACCATTCAAGGTTTATTCAAGATACCGGAGACTTTTTTAATAAAATCCTACGATGTTGTTGTCTGTATGACGTAATATTGTTTTAAATAAAATTCGATGATGTATTTCTTATTTCGTCATCCATTACCATAATTCTGTATATAAAAAGAAGTTGTCGCTATACTTATAGAAAGAAATATAACAGCAAAATTTTGATTCCAGCTCGTAAACAAAATGTACGAGCAGTCCTTAATACATATGTATATAACAACTTAATATCTCCTAATATATAAAATAATTTGATATATAATAATTCTATTTTTTAGTTTCTTACATGATTAATGAAAACATTGAAAATTTGCCATTGTACTTCTCATAAGATATCTTATTGTGTTATGCAGTTAATAGAATTGCTTACTAAAATTCTAATTTGATATACAATGTATAATATCGAAAGGCATTAACCTTTTTAGCATCCTGCAACGTCGTGGGAACGTAGTGGGCATTGATCGCTTGCGCCATAGTACAGTAATCGCGATACAAGATATATTGATCCTTCAAACTCTGTTTGATCGCCGAAACTCTCTCCCGAAGCACAATATGCTGATCGTCCTGTTTTGATTCCAAGTTGATTGCGCCTAGGAAGAAAATATTTCATTTTCACAAAATATGCATAAATAAATAAAAAATATATTAATGTATGGAGAATATATATATTTAAATATATTTGTGTGTGCATTTCTAACGCATGTATCTAAATGCGAAATATATTTAATATGTTCGTCTTTATGTGCTCTACATTGCTAGATCCGCTATTAGTTTACGTTCTCATTGTTTCGATACAATGCGGATTCCTTCTATTCAATTCTAGAATCGCAATTGTCCCTGCATTCGTCGCAGCATGGCTAACTGTACTTCGCATTCAATAAAATATGTATAAACCGCGTGTGTGAAAAAACGAAAAGCGAATTGTACGAGACAGTATGCAGAAGAGTTTTAATTAAAAATAAAAGACGAGACAAAAAGAAAAGAATTCGATCTTCTTATCAATAGAAAATATAAAATAAAATATAAAAGCCTAATTTTAATGTATAGATATTCAACAACAAAAAATTTTTTAGAAAAATTAATTCATATAAATTTTTATTTTACCAGGTTGCGTAAATTCTGCAATCTTCGGAAATTCCAGGGGACTAAAATAACTTTGAGTAGAACCCGATTCCAGTTTTGAATCCTTCAGTTCCTGTAGATATTTTTGGAGGTCTTTCCGTTCTTGCTGCAATCGCAGTTCAACCATTTGTTTCTGAAGTCCGCGCATTTGTTTCTCATCAAATCTTGAAGTCTTATCTTCCTTACGACTTCCAGTATAGTGAGCTTGCGCCGAATTTGAACTCGGAACGTGAACGCTTTTCTTCTTCTTCTTCTGGCTGCTAGATTTGTGATTATTACGATCACACTGAAAACATAAAAAAAATGATGTTAGAGATAAAAAAAAGCGATTTTTCTTGCCAAAATATATTATATAATTATCGTGTAATGATTTTTTCGCATCGAAAAAATGCGTTAATTTAATTATCTTGAAAGAAAGAGATCTTCAACATATTGTTAAAAGTATGGAAATATTTTCTTATGTATTATTCTTTATAAATAAAGTGAGATATTTTTACAACTGTAAAATGCATGATCTTGTACAAAAATTAAGATAATAAAAAATAATTCCGAGAAAGTTTAATTTAAATAATTTAACAATAATCTAATAATTATCCAGAAAAAAAAACGACACTAATACTTACTTTTTTATTTTCCTCTGAAGAGCGACTGCTTTCGTTTTCCTCTCTCGGCATCTCTTTTCTCGTTTTTATCACATCTTTGTTTTCAGATTTTGTTTTACTCTCGGGAGATTTTTCCGACGCTTCCTTCACGTTTTTTGAGCTCGCGTGACGCTTGACCAGCGCATCATGCGCATGTTTATGCAATTTTCTCAACACATCTTCGGCATCCTGAGAAATGTGTTGATCCGAGCTCTTTTCTAAAACGTTTTCTTTTTTTATTTCATATTCTTTTGATAAACTTGATTTGATTATGTCCTTCTCATCCGCCGCAGGCGGTCCGGTGATATTTATCATTGCGCGTTCTCTTATTTTGTTTGATGCTTTCCCGCGCTCTTCCTGGCCGCTTTCTTGCCCAACAGAAATCGTCCTGATCTCCGGTGAGTTTTTCTTCTCGTCTGTGTTCGTCACATCATCGACTCCGGTCAACGACTTCGACGAGTGAGATATCTTTTTATCGAAGTTTGTGGCTGAAAAATTTGTCAAATAGATCGCATTAGAATTTCTTTGAAACATAACGATAAGATATTTTTTATCGAAAAAAAATTTTTGAACATTAAAAAGAATTTTAAAAATGTTGATAAATTTTCAAGACGGCTTTTTCTGACGAGGAAAAATAGTTATTGGTTTAGCAATTGGCGTATTATTTCAAAATTTAGTTAAAATATATTTTACAAATACTTGAAAAATATTCTATTAATAAGATAAAGCAATTAATAATAACGCATATTAATCAAAAGATAAAAATTATTGATTATAAAAAGATAAATTTTATAATTATATACATTTTGTTTTATATATAAATAGATTATATTAAAATTATTTTAATTTTTATATAGATTATATTAAACATTATTAAAATAAATATTAATTAAAACATAAGTTATTATAAATATATTTACTATTTCCGTTTAAATTAATTTTCTCGAGAATATACATATCTCACAATAGATTTTTTCATATATCAGCAATTTCAATAATTTTTTTCATATTCTGTTAAATTGGATTGACTCCAATATCAATATATTGATGCTAAAATCAATTTATTTAAAATACATTATCTATTTTACCACTTGAAGTGTTTGTTTTAAACGACTCTGGTCGATGTTCTTGATAACGTTTCTCTGAACGCGAACTGGCAGATTTTGGCGATTTTATCAAGCGCACGATTGCGTTATCTGAATTTGCGTTGGCAAAATCATTGGCATAGTTGAACGGTTCCAAATTAATCTCGTTTTCATTTGGTTTTAAAGCCACGAGTTCGATGATGTGCCCCTTTCTGCAATTGAATAAAATATTGCATAAAATCTTTCTACACCGATGAAAATTTGGTGATTTCGAGAATATCGATATTTTTCCATCTCGCATTCGTGTTAATATGATTATAAATCATTCGATCTTTTCTGTCATAAACACTCTACTAGTCTACTGTTAACACTACTCTATATATTCTAATATATTTCGAGAAGCAATAACTATTCATTTGTATTATTCGTCCTTTATAAAGCTAAAAAATATAATTATTTATAATTCATGATTTCTAATAAATAATAAATATTTATTAATTACACTGGATTAAATTCAAAGTTAAGTTTTTTTTTCTATTATTTCATATATTATTTTTCATAAAAAAATAATTGTTTTGAAATTAGTAATAAACAAATTATCTTTTTTTTATTTTATTTCATATTATTAATATTACTATTATTATTGACATAATAGATTTCACGCTTAGTTATTATTTAAAATATTAATTTTCTATTTAAGATAAAAATATATTTATGGAAAAATATGTATTTTATTATCAAATATATGTTTTATTATGAAATATATCGTCAAGTGATATTAAAATTAAATATGAAAATATAAAAATAATATCTCTATTGTATCTATTAATGAAAGATATAAAGTTACCTGTTGTTCTTATTATTTTGATGTTTATATTCGTCGAGTAACACCGTTTCGATTTTCTTTGTATTAGACCCTGCTGAATCTATTTTTTGCTTCTCAATGATTATTTTTTCGGGCTGCGATTGTGATCGCATAGTCGAACTCGAAATGTCTTCAAAGGTGTCGTTCGCGTATCCACTTTCAGTTGCCAGCTGTCTGGAGTTGCTCGGACCCATCACAAAAGCGTTTTCAGCTGCCAAATATTTGGAACTTTTAATAGAATCGTCGGTTTTAGCGGTAATACTTGTCTTGGCGTGAGAAAGTTCCGAAATAATTTCACTGCCGTCGTCCACTGCGCCGATCGATTCCTCGATAACGCTATCATCGCGCGAAGATGATCTTGAGCGATCCGAATTAGCCGTATTTGATATTTTAATGGTTACTTTTTCTTGAATCGAACGGTCTCTCGATTTCAGATTAGAATGCACTTTGACAGTCTTCTCATTCGATTTTTCGAACAATCTCGATTGCTTTGTGATCGACGAATTAGCAGATGATGCTTTTCCCTTGGAAATATCTAACAATTTATCGGATTCTTTCTCTTGTTTGTACTTTGTAGACGCTTTTGTCTTCTCTTCGCGTTTGAAAGATTTATTACTAGCCATGGAAAAGTTTCCTCGTAACGTTTTCGAGCGCGAGAGTGATTTCGACGAAATCATCGAGTCATCGAGCACGCTTTCGATCGAGCTATTCTCTTGAATACTCGTTATATCCGAGATGAGACTTTCTTGCTTTCCTGTGGAACGCGGCGATTTATCTTTCGGCGGCATCGTGACGTCAAGGTCGGCTTCGTCGATGTCTTCGAAAGATTTCGGACTCATCTTGTCTGGCGTTGATTTCTTACTCTCCGATGAAAGTTTTATTTCTTCCGCGCGTCCTTCGAATCGTATATCTGGTATCTTAATGTCAAGCTTGAGCTTCGAGACGTTCTTCGGTGATTTCTTTAATTCCGCCCAGGAATTTTCCGAACGAATTATCGAAACGCTGCTTATCGAGCTATCCGCATCCTAAACAATGCAACGTGTTTTACATTAGAATCATACAATATCGCTATTTTTTAGAAATTTTCATTATTAGATTTATAAAGAAAAATAAGCTTATAACTATAACCTACTTTATAGCTATAAAATCTACAATTTAATTCTAAAAAAATCTCTCTACAAAAAATATAATTAAATATTTGTACATGTATTTATTATTTCTATTTTATATACGAAATAAATAAACAGAAAATAAATGCATAAAAATAAAGGAAAATGTAAAATATATATCATAAAATATTTCATCATATATTTTGTGCAAAGTTTAAACTTGACGAAATTTTTGTCTCACAAATTCCCTTTTCAGCATTCTTTTCAATTCTCTTATTTTTTTTCTTATTTTTAACGAATACTCACTTCTTTACGATTCCATTTCTGCTCCTCACGTTTTATTTTGTATTTCTCCTCGATTTCTTTCAAACGCGCCAGTGCCGCGTTCGCTTTCGAAGAGAGCATTTTTTCCCTTATTTTAGCTTCAAAAGTGTTCAGTCTAAATTTAGCTAACAAAATCTTCGTTTGACTTTTGCATCACTTGTAAATTTCAATTATCCATAAATTAAATTGTTCTCAAGTGAGCCACGATAGATCGTTCTGCTCGTTTTCACCATGAGTTTACTATATTTCGTTGCCAAGGAAACAGCCTGTGCACACATACAATACATATCACGTTATTAAAGTGCCCAATATTATCATTGGCTATTACAAATTATAATTAAAATTTTGAAACAATACCTTATTTGATATATTATAATGCTATTAACATGCTTTACGACTGTTAAATGATACGACTGCTAAATGATATCTCGATAACGAAATCGTAATGAAATCTTCATGTAAAATATTTGATAAGAGTTAATAAAATACTCGAAACTATCTATTGTCTTCTCTCTCAGATAGAAATATTTCAATTTATAACGACGATTATTTTGATGTAGAAAATACCAAAGTATATCTCTAACGCAATGTCAGAAACTGAGAAATAGAAAAACGCGATTTATTAGAGAAAAAAAACTAGTTTGAAAATGACGCGTACTTTGACGTAGCAGCCAATCAGCGGCTTCCATCCCGTCGAACGCTCTCGCGCAAATCCGGCTGTCGTCGGCTCCTCGTTTCCTCGAATACGACGCTACCGTATCGACGACAGATAAGCGTCTGCGATAACGCGGGAGGCTATGCGCGACATGCGGCAATTTTCCAACCGCTACCGCGGTGTGGCGCAACGTTAGTTGAGCGTGGTCGGCGGTGATTGGTCGGCGCGCGTCCGCCAATCGGCGCGTTCCATCTGTCTATTCCGATGGCCGCTAAACTCACCAACCACGTACGCCAAGCGAACATTATCGGCCAGTTCGTCGTGGTGGCAAGTGCCTCCCTTCGTCGTCGTCTCTTCGGAATCACGTCGTTCCATCGGCGCGTCCGAAAATGCGGTCTCCTATCGCGCTCGTCCTATTCCTAGGGCTCGCCATTGTCTCGGCGGAGATCTACTTGGACGAGAAGTTCACCGATGGTGAGTAATAATCATCCTTTCGATCGCGAAAACGCCGACTCCCCCCCCCCCCCCCCGGCCGTCAAGATTCACGGCGGCGGCTTCTTTCTTCGCCACGAAGGACCGTGGCGGATCGGAGTGCCGCGATATCTTCTCACGGATGGAACCACACCCTCGTTCATTCATTCTGCGTATCCTCCGCGTTCTTTCCAATTAAAAGGACAAGGCGCGTGGAACGGAAAAGGCGAAAATATCTCGCACGCATCGTGTATAGCAGGAGGGACGAGAACGCGGCCTCTCCTTGGTAACCGCACGCCCTGTCGCGCTCTTCCGTGGCTCCGTGTCGTCTCGTCCGTCCACGTCTATTATTTGATACGATACGAAATCGTTTTTCACCATACGCGACTGGAGAAAATCATTCACGACGTACGTACATCGCAATACACATACGTCGTGTTCATAACTTTTTGAAGCGGTATCGGCCATATGCGCCACGACGCGCCAAGGGAGGAAGAGAGAGAGAGAGATGGAGAAACATGGAGAGACCGACACGCAGTCGGAAGTCATAGTCTAGTCTCTCGTGGCAATCGTCGTGCTAACGAGGTATCTATCGTCTATCGTCGCACCATCGTCGACATGACGAGATACGTCAGATCGATCGATCCGCATGTTTCGATTCTCCGGTTAGCGGCGAACGACGTGACAAGGGGAGACGATTGCGAAGCCGATTCGATATCTCGTTGAGATAAGATTTCGATGCCGGGCGAAAATGACTTCTCTTACAGGTCTCTCCGTTCATTTGCGTTCAATTCTGCGTTCTCATTCCTGTTCTTCCTTCCCTCGCTCCGTAATCTCCTACGTAAGGCTATCTCCCCTTATAGGTACGTCAAGTGTAAAAAATTCTCCACGACGACGAACGGATTTTCCCACTGACGTGGATGTTATCCCGTTAAATTCTGATTTCAGAGATGCAGGATTCATTCATTCTTCTTTCAACTGTATACGTTTGTTTCGCCTTAAATGCATAAAGCGTAAAAAGTATACGCGACAGACCTTGCTTCTCTCCCCCCCCCCTCTTCTTCTTCTTCTTCTTCTTCTTCTTCCTCCTCCTCCTCCTCCTCCTCCTCCTCCTCCTCCTCCTCCTCCTCTTCTTCTTCTTTTCTTCTCCTTCTTCTTCTTTTCTTCTCCTTCTTCTCCTTCTTCTTCTCCTTCTCCTTCTTCTTCTTCTTCTCCCCCTTCTTTTCTTCTCCTTCTTCTTCTTTTCTTCTCCTTCTTCTTCTTCTCCTTCTCCTTCTCCTTCTCCTTCTTCTCCTCCTTCTTCTTTTCTTCTCCTTCTTCTTCTTCTCCTTCTTCTTCTCCTTCTTCTTCTTCTTCTTCTTCTTCTTTTTTTCTTTTTTTTTTCCACGCTTTCCGTGTATATAAAACGGAACAAGAACTGAATAGAGAATGAGGCAAGAAAAGAATTGTGAAAACAACGAACTTCTTATG
The DNA here is from genome assembly GCF_030449975.1 of Polyergus mexicanus. Classification (NCBI taxonomy): domain Eukaryota; kingdom Metazoa; phylum Arthropoda; class Insecta; order Hymenoptera; family Formicidae; genus Polyergus; species Polyergus mexicanus. Next base: position 7,108,665 of record NW_027223329.1, read on the forward strand.
TTTATTTAATGACAATGGAACGCGATGGTTACGGCTTTATTTTTCCATATCTTTTGCATAGAAATTAAACTTGTCGAAATTGTCGACGAGAAATAGTACTATCTCTCTCTCTTCGTCTCCCGACAGTTAGTACAGTTATATATCGTCGTCTTTTTCATATTTAACCGGTTTTTATCCCCTCTCGTTTACCTCTCTTGCTCGAGGACTTGCAATAAGAATTTCATGCAAATATATTGTCGATTTATATTTAATAACCAGAAATTGCATATAATCATTTAATATTTATTTTAATTTTTATATTTTAATTTTATATTTTTTATTTTATATATTATTTTATATTTTTTATTTTATTTAATTTTATATTTATTTTAATTTTATATTTTTTATATTTTTTATTTTAATTTTTATATTTTAATTTTAAATATTAATTTTTATCGTCTTGAAATTGAAATAATATATATTACACCGTGTATAGATATAACATAATTGCATACAAATGTAATATATTAACAGAATAAAATTTTTGCTTTGTTCGTTGATAATTGCTAAATTAATAAAAATCATTTTTTTTATTCAGATTTCATAGGTTAAAATTATTAATGAATAATGCAACATTATATAAATCTCTCATACTTATGCACAGGCGTATTTATGTACATATGTGTTAATAAAATATATTTAAATTGAAGTAGTATATGTATGTATACCTTATAATGTTGCTTTTTTTTTATATGTACATCATTTCACAGAGAAACTATGGATATTTCAGATTCATGGGAACAAAACTGGGTCTACTCCGAGCATCCGGATAAAGAATTTGGAAAGTTTGTTTTAAGTCACGGGAAGTTCTGGAATGATGCAGAAAATGATAAAGGTACTTGAAAGAATACACGGACAGTTTATGAAATACAAAATTTTGTTCATTTACATAATGAGTATCCTCTATTCTTTTCCAAATTATCCTCAGGTATTCAAACATCACAAGATGCAAGGTTTTACGCCATCAGTAAGAAGTTTACTGCATTTAGCAATAAGGACAAGACCCTTGTCATCCAGTTCACCGTCAAGCATGAACAAAACATCGACTGTGGTGGTGGATACGTCAAAGTGTTTGATTGCTCACTCGACCAGAAAGATATGCATGGAGAAACTCCATACGAAATTATGTTTGGTAAGTTTTTTCATCAAAATTGTATTATCGATAATTCATAGTTACTGATAATGATCCCGAGCCTAAGAGTCACTGGTCATACCAGTGTATGACAAGTGCTATAGGAACTCGGAGAATAATACTCTTTCATATGCCCTGTATATAGCGATTATGCATATTGCAGGCACCAAAGAAGATACATTTATTATAACAGTTGATTAGCTTAAATAAAGTTCAAAGTATTATAATGAACATATATTAGTTATTTATGCATATATATATATATACACATACATTTTAATATATTAAGAATATCAATTTTGACCACATGCAATATCTCTTTCTATACAGGGCCTGACATTTGTGGACCAGGAATTAAAAAAGTGCACGTCATCTTTAACTATAAAGGCAAAAACCTTTTGATTAATAAGGATATACGCTGCAAGGATGATATCTACACACATTTATACACACTGATTGTTAAACCTGATAATACATACAAGGTAAATATTCACTACTATTAAAAGATTTATATAACATTATAATGCGAGCTCATGAATTATCATATCGAGCCTAGAGTCTCATGTCTTCGCTAATTGCTATGGAGGACAAGTGCCAAAGGATCTCGTAAAGCAAAGATTATCTTGTTTGTTTATTGTACAGGAGCGATATGACTCATTGTGCACATATGGCAAAGATCAACATGTCGATATTATCGCTATTTGCTTCAAAACTATTGCCAGAAAATTTGTTTGGTTCGATGATTTCTCAATAAAATAATTCTTCAGGTACTCATCGATAATGAGGAAGTAGAATCCGGTGAGTTGGAAGCAGATTGGGGCTTCCTGCCTCCAAAGAAGATTAAGGATCCATCTCAAACCAAACCTGCAGATTGGGATGATAAGATCAGTATCGACGATCCTGAAGATAAGAAGCCCGAGGACTGGGATAAACCGCAGCACATTCCTGATCCCGAAGCTACTAAACCCGAGGACTGGGATGATGAAATGGACGGCGAATGGGAAGCACCCATGATCGATAATCCCGAATACAAAGTTCGTATATTGAAACTAATATATATTCAGAATTTTATATGGTACTTTGTCATTGTTTCTAAAATTATGTAATTCTTTCAGGGCGAATGGAAACCGAAACAAATCGACAATCCTAATTATAAAGGACCATGGGTACATCCTGAAATCGATAACCCCGAATACACGGCTGATCCCGAGCTATATAAGCGTGACGAAATTTGCGCTGTCGGTTTTGATCTCTGGCAGGTTAAATCTGGTACCATTTTCGATAATGTTCTAATCACCGATGATCCAGAAGTCGCGCGCAAATTCGGAGAAGAAGTCTGGAAACCTACTTTCGTAAGCATTCGATCCTTGTTATTAAAACGTTTTTCTTTATCTGCCCTATCATGAATATGTAATATGATGTGATTGATTCATCGCGTACTAATATTTAATTTTTATGAGGGAAATAGATAATTGAAAAATATTCTGTTTATTCTGGAAATTATAGGAAGGTGAGAAGAAAATGAAAGAAGCGCAAGATGAGGAGGAAAGAAAACAGAGAGACAAAGAGGTAAAAGAAAGCAGCAAGGATGATGAAGATGATGAAGATGAAGATAATAATATACCAGATGCTGACGATGAAGATAATAATATACCAAATGCTGAAGAGGAAGATAACAATATACCAGATGCTGAGGTAAGTGTCTACATATGTTAAGTCTTATATCTTATTTTAATAAGGTTTATAAAAATTGTATGTACATGATGTTTAAATTTTTTCTGATGTCTGCTGACGATAAAAATAGGAATTCCTCGTTTCTGAATGTATCCATTCTAACTAATGTATTGATTATGATACTATCAATTATATTAACGTCTTTTTCTTTCTTTCTTTCTTTATAGGAGCATGACGAATTGTAAATATAAATAAAAGTGTCGCGCGTGGACATAAACACACACAGACTGTATTCCAGGAGCTACGTGGCTGCGACACGTATTAATCCTCCCACAGGCACAAAATTGTAATCTAAAAACATGCGAAAAAATAGCATGAGAACAGGATAATAGCCTCATCGATTATGTCGTCCACTATATTTTCTACGAGGACGTCATATTGAATTCGTTTTCAGATATCAAAATAAAGTCTCGCCCAATTTTTCCAATGTTTCAGTAATTATTTTGGCCTTGGTATCACGGCGCCTAAACATTTTTAGTCATCCGGTATAACTTTCTACTCGAGCGCAAATTATCCTGAAATATTAACTTGTAAGCATGGATCGTAAGCAAGCGTAAATCAAGTGATTGATATTTCCACGAGATATATCAGGAGTATGTGGAATACAAAAGAAAAAAAAGATATTAAAAATTAGTGAAAGAGAAATAAAAGAGTCATCTAGCCAGTGTCCATCATCGGCGCAGCTCCGTAAAAGACTCTAAGTTGTTCCGTTTTTGTTTGTCAAGTGTTTTATATACATTAAAGATAATTCAGATGTAATTTAAATAATACTATGCTATAGTATAATATATATTATTTCATTTTCTTCGTACAATGTATGCATAATTAAAAAGAAAGCTCCAGTTATAAGAAAGAAAAACGTAAGGATGAATGTGTGCAATTATGACTGAATGATAATTGGTATGATATATCAAAAAAAAGCAACAACACAATAACCCATGTAATAAAATAAATGACTTTTCTAGATGTGCTCAGAATTTATTTTCATGGGCTTTAAATGCTCACATCTTGATCAAACACAACCTATTCTAATCCTGCTGCTAATCCATCTTCATTATTTATAGTTATGTGTACGAACTGACTGTACAAATTGCTTTTAATTTTCATTTTATATATATATATATATATATACATGCATATACAAGCTATTTTATGATATATTAAAATACGATTAAATCTCTTGTATCTCAATTTTTGTGTTTGGAAATAAATTGATATTATTTTTGAAATTAACTTGGCCATTATTTCTTTTTGATATAATGCAGATAAGCTTGATAGAGCAGACTTATCTCGTACATTGACGAACTAATATAGAGAGATCTACAGCAATATATTAGATATGTTAAACTTATATCGGTCATCCATGCTCACAGAGCGTATAAAAAAAATTAATTTTTATATGAATATTAATTAATAATAAATTAAAGACAAAAAATTAACGCATATGAAAGTACAATCGAGAGTGTCGATATAAAAAAATGATTGAGAAACACTTTTCTTTATAATTCTCTAAATAGCAATATTTAATAGAATCTATTTTTTGAAGAAATAGTTCCTAGAAAATAAATTATTTTTTACGAGATATCGACTACGTGGATATCTTTCTTGCACAATTTTTATTTACCTAACTTCAGTCCATTTCGACTTGTCCTTATGTGAAAACCACATTAGTAAACGTGAAACGTGTCTCCTCGACTTCTTATCCATATAACTAGCTTTATACAAAAAGAAAAAAACATTCTATACGCATTGTGTCAAAAGCCAATCAAGACCTTGTAGGGTACTGTTGGTATTAGTAACTAAAGATGAACCCTGAATGTGCCATACTCTTGCACAACAAAGTTTATGCAAACCAAATATATCGACTAGCTCCTCAATGCTCGCACAACCTGCAATATCCTGTAAAAATATATATTCATTTAGATTAAAAACTAAATTAATTATAAAATCGTATTTAAAATCGAGTTTACAAATTACAAACTTAATATAATCCAAACATCAACATCGCAAATATAAAAAAAATATAAAAAAACATTTCATCTCAAACTTAAATATACATCTACAATACAAACGAGTGAATGTTATATTTACCTGTTTATTAGCATAGATTAAAAGTAGAGCATCTTTCAGTTCTCGTTCATAAAGTATCTTTGATAATTCATTCTGCGCTTCTTCAAAACGAGACCTATCACTAGCATCAACTACAAAAATGACAGCTTGCGTGTTATGGTAATAATGCTTCCATAGTGGCCTAAATTTCTGATGGCCGCTGACGTCCCAGAGAGTAAATACAAGATTCATATACTCTAAGCTCTCGACATTGAACCCAATAGTGGGAATCGGTGGGTTCGACAACGTGACACCACGCATGGCAGATAGAATACTTGTTTTTCCCGCCCCATCCAGTCCCAAGATCACTACGCGCATATCGATCTTTGTTCCAATATGTATCCTATTATCCTACAAAAAAAAAAAAAGTGTTTGAAAAAAAATATTTGAAAAAAAAGATAGTAGATAAGGCAAATTATATAATTTGATTATTGCAATTATTTCTATTTAAAAATGAAAGTGATTTGAAATAGTTTAAGAAAAAAAAGAGATCAATATATATAAAAATTTACTAAAATTATATAAGTCACTATGAGTCAAATTATTCGAGATTAAAGAGAATTTATATTTTAATACTCCAGAAACAACTAGAACAATTAGAACAAGTTATATATTATAATTCACAAATATAATCTATCATGAGAAATTTTAACATACCCTGCTAAATATAATTGGTATAGAAGACTCGGGACTGAGAAAATCTGGTCCCAATTGCGCGTAATGTTGTTGCTGCTGTTCCAACGTCGCCAGAACCTCCTTGACTTTTTCTGAGCTACTCAATAATTTCCAGTCTTCGGAATCGAGTATGCTCTCGCATTGGATACAAACACCGGCCACTTGTGATCTTGTGGTCGTGAGATCTTTTTGTTGCTGTCTCAACGCACACAATCTACCGCGAGTCTCCGTCTCGATATATGCCATCGCCGTTTTCTCTTGTTCGGCCAGAACAGCACGTAGTTCCTCAAAATGATATCGCACTCTCCTTCTCGCATCTTCGACCGCCCAGCCCTCCAATTCTTCAATTACTATTTCTAAAAATATGAAAAATAAATTGATAGAAGATATAAGGTATACAAAATAAATACATATAAAGATTTAGATCTAAATACATACTAGGAAAAAGATTTATATTCTCTTTCTCAAATTTAGGCTCGTTTTTTTTTTGTTTATATGAAAGAAAAATTAGCAAAAGAAGTACCTATCTTGTGTGCAGTGTCTCTCATACTTTCCATAAACTGTGTCATCTTTTGTAATGCGGCGATAATGGATTTTCTGATATTCTCGGCCTCTTCCTCCACCAATGCCGGCTATCATTTAAAAAATAGGTAAAATTACTAATGTATATAAACTGAAAAGTGAGCTATAAATAAAATTACCTTGTGTGTGCTGTGTTTGCCATACTCTTTACACAAATAACACATCAAGGAATTGTGACAGCCTTCTTGGGTACATGTGAACTCGGCCACATGCTCCATATGTATTGGACAGCGAGGCTTTTCACGTGGCTTCTCTGACAGTGGCACTCGTCTATGCTTGCCTAATGTTTTAGATGAATGCGTGGCGGTGTCGCACGTCTCGCACAGATGCGTGGCGCAAATCGTGCAATAGAGAACAGCAGTGTGAGCCTCGTCTTCATCGCACGACTGATTTGACTGATGCCTCTCGCGTTCCAACACCACTGTCTTCTCACTATTGGATTGCTCCAACCGTTCGAGCAGTTCGATGAGTGCAAAATTCTTCTTCAGACTATAGACGCTATTTTCGTACACGGCAGTGGGTTGCCGGTCGAAGGGACACAGCAGAAATTGCTGATCCTGCATGCAAGTTCTTAATCGCAACAAACACGCATGGCACACCGTGTGTCCACAGTGCAACAGACGTGGTACCTTTACACCATCCACAGTAAAAACCTCTTCGCAGACGCGACATTCCAACACCTATAAGCATTGGGATACATCTTATGAGCGAAAAATAAGAAAACATTTAATATCTAATTTGACAATTAAATATTTTATTTGGCAAGTCTTATCAAATTAAATATTTTACTTTATGTGTTATTGGCGTTGATATATCTAACGCATCTACTAAATTTCCTAATTAATTTAATGTAATATATTGATATTCTTCCAAAATATATATAAATATCTCTTACATTCGATTTCGGCGCCGTTTTCAGCGAATGCTTTAGATATTTACTCAGTCGATCGGCGTCCTCGCTCATTATGACGATTATTTTCTTCTGTCTTTCACCTAGAAATCCAGATGTAGTTTCCACAATTAGAGCACAAGTGATGAAGGTTAACTTTAAATAGCGAAATCTCCGCTCTGCGTGAAAGAAGGTTTAAATCATTAAATCGTGAGAGATGAAACTGCAGAATGGCGCAGCAGAACTATATACATTTAACAATGACACTGCGCGTTATTTTCTATTCGATTCTCGGATGTTTTTCTTTGTGCCTTTACGCCTATTTTATCCATTCCTTCGTTGTAATTTTTCTAAATATATTATCAATTTTTATACATTTTGTTTTGATTCTTATTTACTTATCTCATCTTCGAATTTCAGCAATTTTTCTCTTCTAACTATCTTTATCGATCTGGCGGGTTCACAGGCGAAAAAGAGATATCTTTATCAGATGGGACACAGCCAATCAGAGTAATCGACTTTGCGAAAAGAAAGCTTTTGATTGCGCGTCTCGTGACATATTTTGTATCTAAAAAAAAAGAAAAAAAAAGCACATGACAGATTAGTTTTTATTCACATTTGTTTTTTACAATATTTATTACAAAAATATACAAAATTAAATTGCAAAACGAAACAAAACTTTTTTTTGCACTTTTACAAAATATATGTAATAAAAAATATCTTTGAAAATAAAATTATAATTGTGAACTCTAAGATTGAGAATTCTTTTCATATAATTACATCCATTCCCAGACAGCACAAAACATCCTCAGGATCATTCTGAATATGTCCAGGACGGTTCAGGACATTTGTAGGATGTTTTAAGATATTATTATAAATATATTTATAAAAGTTTAATATGCATACATAATTATTTTTAGTTGTGTCGGCTATTTTATATAATTTAGAAATCTTAAGTATTATAATAAGTATTAATGTCCTATAAATGTCAACTGGATAACCCCTGGATGTCTGTAGGATATATCTGCCCTGTCTATTATATTGGATGTCTTTTGGATTTCCAGAGGACATATACATGTGCAATTAATTGTTAACATTAATTTCGTTTAATATTAATAATTGAGTTTGATGCGCATATTTTCATATATCCAAAATTATTATTTATTTAATATTTCATGAGAAATGTTACCGTTCGCAACATTCCAAAAACTTTACAAACAATAGTATTCAACCGCTAGTTCGTTTGTTTACCGCTATGCGACACGCGAACTCGTATTTGAGATTTGGTCATGAAAATTATATAAAGTTTGCAAAGAGCAACTGACAAAAAATTACAAATGTAATTATTTTCTATCAGTTCAATTTCTGATGCAATCCCAACATAGGGAATTCAGATATTGGATTGTTTAGAAAATATTACACAACCCGGGGGAGCCAAACCTAAAATATTCATGTACAGCACGAAAGCCTCAAATATTAAAGAACGGTGAACTATTTTTAATATTAGATTTTTAATATTGGCAGTAAATAACAAAACATAATTTTAATTTATATTTAAATTTTAAAATTTGCTCCTTGAAACATACGAAAAATATCCCTATAACATATCCTATAAAAATCCTTAGGATGTTCCACAGGATCTCCCTGGATTCTCCAGAGGTTAATATACGGCTATCATTTACTCTTCCTCAGGACATCCAGAGGAGATCTGAGGATTACAATGGGATATCCTGAGAATATCCTACATGTATGTCCTGGATGCCCTTTGGACGTTTTAAGGACATCCTTGTGCTGTCTGGGAACTTTGTGCAATGCAAATATGCACTATTTATTATGTTATAAACAAGTTTTTACTTATCGCTATAGTACCAATTTAAAAGAGATATATTATCGATACAGATTTTGACAAACAGAAATCACAAATATAGATATTAAGGAGAATACTATATGTACAAAGAGAGATATTTTCAGAATTACTCTCTCAAATGCGCCAAGCTTTATAGATTGTTTTATCCAGCTCATTCGCCAGTTGTAGTTTGTCAACCGTAATGAGCATCCTGAAAGCAACGCGAAGAGCTAACCTTAAACTCAAATTCTTGATGGCTCGACAAAATGTCAGAACTCTTCGTGAAAAAGTGAAATATTAAATCATTATGATGGATTATCTGAAACAGCCGGTGTTCGAAGTAGGAAATATCAACGAAGATATTAATTTTTCACTGCCACCAATTTCCGGAGAGGAATACATCAAACGAGTGGTGTAATTTACGATAAGACTTTTTTACTTCACTTACACTTTTTACATCTTTTTCTAAGATTTTAATTATATACATATTTTTATTTTATTTTATTACAAAAAAGTGTATAGGAAAGTTCAACTAAAAAGGATCATCTAATTGTATTGTAGCTCTGTTCCTTTCAAAAATATATTTTATTAAAAATTTCTATTGCCAAAACACGAATATATATATATATATAAATTACTTTCATTACAAGAATATAACTAATAAAGAACGGAGCTCTTGCAATCAACTGTATAACAAATCAATGATTAAGAAATTGTTGATCTTGTAGAATAGAAGCTCGACAATGTGCAGACATAGTGGTAGCTGATATAGATCCATCATGTATGAAACTTTCAAGAGGATCTATTAAAACTGTAAGTTGATTTCAGTAATATTATGTATTGACAAGAAATCTAATAAATGTTGTATACTAATGTGACTATAAAAGTTAGCAGGATGTGTCCAAGCACCGCCGAGTCTCAGCCCAACGTTGGAGTGGCAACAGTATCAAGTCTCAGACTTTTCTGATATAAGACTGTATGTAGGTCAATTAAAGGACGAGATACAAGTGGGCAAACGTAAATGGAGAGCACCTGATATTAATTTGGTATATAAATCTTTTTTTAGTATTACATAATAAACTTGCCTGAAACCTGAAAAAAATCTTGAATTACTTTTTGGTTTAATCATTTTTTTTTTTTTTTTTTTCCCTTTGATATTACAGCCAGACATAAACGATCAAAATACTTGGATCAGCTTCTGTTTAGGTAGCAAAGAGAAAATTAAACCCACATTGAATACTCTGTTTTGCTTCAATCAATCAATTGTGGAGCAGGTACTTGAATATCTGGTGCACTTTGTGGAAACTGAAAGGAGAATCGAATACAAAATAGGCCAGTGGATCTACGCGTTACTCGCGATCTTGGAGCAACCATTACAGCCTGATACTTGTTCCTGTCTGCGTTCGTTGGCACGAGCGTGTTCAGTCATCCGCGCAGATTCTGTAAAACTTATTAATCTTAATCAAATTAGATCATTGAAGTAAATTAACGTTGGATATAAATTAACCAATGTCATTCTATGCTTTGAAAAGGGAGAAGAAAAAATATTTACAGATGTTTATTTAATCTTATTTATATCAATAATTTAACATTTGTGAAGTGTATTTTACAAAAATTTCAAAATTTCATAATATATATCTTGAGATAAAATAAAGAGAGAAAAAAAAACAAAGAAAATATATTATCTCAGTCAAATATAGTTAGTCACAAAAATAAAAATATTTTTATTTTTTACTTTAAGCAAGTGAAAATATTGATCTCTCCCATTAGGTTTTTGATACCTAGTTGCTATTTGACTTGTTTAATATAACAAAACTGCAAGGAAAGAACAAAATATATTTCAGGCAATCATATTACTAAATGTGCAGTGAAAAAGTAGAATTTAATATATTCTCTCTTTTCCACACATATACGCACACACACATACCTATAAGAGTTGAATCTCTTACATATTGTTCTTAAATTATAGAATAACATTGGTTCTCTTCTATAATTCCAAGATATTAATTTAACGCAAAGAAAAGTTCAGTTAAATATTTAATATATTTTGTTTTTTATTAGTCGCTGATCTATTATTGATTTTGCTAATATAAAATAATATAGGAAAAAGAAAAACAGAAGAAAATGCTTAATTTCTATTAACAAAACATTTTTATTGCATAACCGTGTACTCTATTTATGCTATTGCGATGTTGTTCCTAGTGTTGGAAAAAGATTTAGGCAATAATAAAAACATGCGTTCATCAGATTATAAAAGGTTGAGAAAATAAGAGACTGAACTTTTCTTCTATATCTACAAAAGTTTATATTAGAATTTACTAACGATATCCTCGTCTTCTTTTTTTCAGAGAGAATTGGACGCGCAGGAACTGAGGGCGTCGAATTTATTCATCTGTTTGGTAGCAAGATACTTCCGTCAATTAGACCTGGCAGATCCTTCGGAATTTCCCAATACACAATTAACCTAATTATTTATGACGCAATGCGACTCGTGTATACAGCAATTTTAATAAAGTGACATTACGTTTAAAGTATAATTTCAAACGTAAAGCGGTATGTTTTTAAATCTCGCATGATTTAAATACATTTAATTACAAAGTACCAATTATTGGGAGGCGCAATATATATAAGACAATGCTTCAATTAAATAAACTCGTATTACAATAATCAATCGGTAAGCAGAATTAAAAAAAATCTTGAGTTATTCTTAAGCTATGATCTCTTGGTCCTGGAGTAACGCAATGGCTAGTCTCTCTAGATCATCGTAACTAAGGCTATTCACTTTGTTTTTTAAGTCCTTTATCAGCTCATTGACTATGGACTCTGTCTCAGATACCGTGTAGTAATGCCTGAGCACTCGGGTAACTTCATCTCTCAACAAATGAATGCCCGACTTCTGTTGCGGCGAAGATTTTGCCTCGCTGGAACCCTCCTCCGCTTTCTTAATTACCAAGAGATTTAATTTACTGCCATCTTTGATTCCCGGATAGAAACTTAGCGGATTCTCGTCTAAGATATATCAAATAAATAATCTATAATGAAAATTACAATGACACACGACGCTACGTAACCGAGTATACTTACCCGCTAAAGTTTTGCCGGTGAGTAATAATCTTTGTTGCGGTACATCGATGCCTAAAAGATCACTCACTTTGTGTTTCAATTCCAACACTGTCTCCGATGGCAATATCTAAAAATGATATAACGTGAATAAGTATATAAAATGTATATAAAAAAAAATGCTTAATTAATATAAAGACTAGTTGCTACGTTCGATTGAATAGCGAAAAATAAAATTGTCAAAATTCAAAAGATAACGTATAAGTAACGAAATACGCACCCTAACCTCTTATTTATCAAACGTTTAGGTACTATCTCCAATTCGTTCAAGATAATCGCCAATTTAACTTTACGAGAGTATAAATATTAATCCAAATTAAAATTCATATCGCAAAACGAAATCGTCGATACGCGAGATTAACGAGAAGAGCAACGATAGGGCAATCCTATACTTACATCAACGACGCATTCTTTTCCCTGTAATTTCTTCACGATCACTTTCATGATGAACGACTAATGATTGTGAAAACACAACGTTGGACGTGCGATACACGCGGGCGTACACACACACGCACACGAACACGACGAGCGTGCGTCGATCAGCTTTCTCGAAACAGCGGTGCCTCCGGTCGAACCGATAAAAATTGGAGCATCTTACGCGCGTAAGGTGAGGGTGAGGTTATATTTTGCGTTCGCACGATCGGCGGCGCACAAGCGTCATCGGCGTCATCGACACTGCTATTTCTTCTCCTACCTCAGGAACAGCGGCACTCCGTGTCAATCCTATTATTATTAGCATAAACATAGTATATCTAGACCATAGACATAGTATATCTAGATCTAGATCGAGCGTTCGCCTTTTATTTAAGGAGTGGGGGTAAAGATGCACGTAGAAAAGGACATACTCTATTTCGTGCATAGACTATATACAATATATAGACTGCGCGTCTCTACATTTCCCGTATTCAGAACGCGTCAAAAAATAGAAAGGGACAGCTGCTGTACGATCATCGATCTATCTTTGTCTAACTTGGAAAGAGAAAAATAAAAGGGATGGAAAAGATGAAGATAGAATGGTGATACAAAGCATGCTATCGTATACGTATGTCTATGGTGTGGAACTTGGCGAACGCATCGGAGGGGGGACGAGGTTCTCCGAATGGATAGAAGCGGGCCATCTTTCCCCTTCTCTCAACATGTGCGAGAGAGAAAACATACCGGACCTGATTAGCTCTGTCCTTCAAATCTTGTCATCAGCTCACCCGTAAGAGTACGTAGTCTATTATATAAGTGATATATGATAATAACACATCCTGTATTATTTTTTGGGTGAAATTCCCGCTACTCAACAATATTCTTCGATTTCTCCATGTTTAGAAAATCTAATCTTGAAATTGTATACAGAAGAGAAAAGTTTTTTCACAGAAGAAATGTTGAGATATTTAACTAGAGGAACCATATATTTGATCAACAAACAGATTGTCACAGAGTATTGACAAATTATTCACAAGGGTCTATGTGATTTTAAAGCGATTTTACTCGCGCGTGTTGAAATGTTTATTGTTGTTAACGAACTGTCAAAAATTGATGTGCGCAATGGGGGAAGTAAATGTGTGTTTTCAAATTGACACTGATAATCGTGAGAATTTTTCATCCGGCCTTGCATTTCACGCCTTCAGAAAACAGAGGGATGCCTTTTACGATATATTGAGAATTTGGGAAGAAAATCACTTGGTGCCAGGATGGGTGTTTCAGATTGCGTTAGGTGGCAGGATACGAAGTATGTTGACGATGCACAATGACTCTACCAATTATTACCATATTGCTAGGTTGTTTAAATCACAACTACTGATATCGTGCATACAGAATAGGCATCATGTAAGTCGAAAGCTATTAATATTCTTTGTTCCATGGCTATAACAAGATCTTTAGATTATGAAATAATCGTATAAATTTCAGGATGATGCGGTGGATGACGAAAGTTTGAATTTCCTAAAGTCCTTGAAGCATGTGAATCCTGAAAAATTAACTCAACTCAGTAAAAGGTTTATAACTCCTTTGCCATCACAAAGTCAGATTCTTGGTCCTACATTTCCCGGCATACAAGAATTTTTTAAAGATTTTATATTACACGCAATTCATCCAATATTTTACACACATCTGGAAAATTGTTTTATATACGAGATAATAGAACTAAATAACACCCAGTTTGCTAATAGTGAAATAGAAGACTCAGGTATGCATTTTTTATTATTTTAACAATAGCTTTGTAATATGTATAAGATTTTAGAAATACAATGTTATCCTATTGCTTTTGCAGAAACAATGGTTGACGAACAAACACAAGAAAATTTTATTACTTGTTTAGCTAGCTTGAGGCTTCTTGCAAAAGTATTAGGATTTTTAATTTCATTGTCATACAGATCTGAATCTAATACTACTAAAGAAATTATAGCAACACAAATAGAGATAAGAAGCAAGGTATTTGATGAAAATTGTAAACGAATGCTGAAAACTGTGTGTTTTATTTTATTGATTCTTAATAATATTTGCAATTATTTTATTATCTAGGTTTTACCATCATTAAATTTACAAGCATGTCTCCAAAATGCTATAATTGAAGGCAAACTTTCACTGACAATACCTTGGATGGTTAAATATCTAGCCATGATGGATACAGTGTCGCTTCGACTGCCGTATTACAAGCAGATCTTAGAACTATTATATTATATTTATCATGCTATCAATCAGACCAATCTTTCTGCTTCTGATAGCTCTATTTCCCAACAAGCTGCTGTGTTGCTTAAATCAAGTTTGTGCTGGTTATTTGAATTACCAAACTATCCCAAGAATTTCCACATTGCCTGGCAGAATACTTGCAAAATTAAAGAATTGAAGAGTCTCAAACAAGTAGAAAAGTTCTCTGAAAAGAGAAAAAACTCACATTCCGCAGATTGCGCGGTTCCCGTTAAATGCAATCTCGATAAATTAGATATAATTACTGATCGAACGATACGTTCCTGCTGTTCGCGAATAGATTCGACTCTCTCCATGTTTCCTGGGAACGGCACGAATTTGAGTATCAATACCAATAAACATATTACACCCGTTACCAGTCAGTTGCGTAAATTAGGAGGCACTACTCGAGCGAAACACTTAGAAGTATATATATTATTAATATATTTATATCTTTAACATACATATGCATTGCTGTATTGTGTATTACATTATTATATATTTGACAGTCAGTATTTGACAATCCGTGTATTATATAAACGATATTTTATATTTATACTATTGTAATTTTTCTGTTTCATGCGGTAGTTGCAATTGGAGGAAGCTTTTTTCCATGGTCAACCGGCTTCCACTCGGAAAACTGTCGATTTCGTTTCTGAAAGAGTTGCATCTACCTGTGTGAAGTATATATGCAATACCATGTTAGCCTCTTCGCGAGAAACAAATTTAATTTGTTTCAGAAAACTTTTGGCACATAAACATGTCGAAAAAGACTCTGACGAGCGGAGTGAATTATCGATGAGCTACTATAATCAATTTAAGGTAACACATTTGCATGTTTATAAGGAAATTTTTTTTATGTTACGTCAATGTAATAAGATATTAAATCGCGTTTTGATATTCAGGCTTCGCTTTTGAATGATATAAATATGTTAGCAAATAAAGTATCGAAAGATTTGAAAGATCAATGCGAGCAAACGATTCCACCGATTTGCGAAACGCGAATCGCGACATCAATAGAATCTTTACTAGCGGAAGATTCTCTGACAGCGGTCAAAGAAATGTGCATAAAGATTGCGACCAGAATGGCGATGGAACGAATAAATCAGTGGATTCAATCACATATTGTTGGTGGTTCCTTATTTATAAAGGACATGGAACTTGAGATTAATAGATTTTTCCGGAACAATAGTCCTATGCACTCCAAGCAAGAGAAATGTCACAATATAGATGCTCCTAGTCCCACTGATGTGATAGATGAGCTTCGGGTAAGCTTATATCTATCATTTGAATTTGAATAAAAAATTCATGTGTGACATGATAATTCAACTATCTGAATATATTATATAAATTGATACAATATATATTTTTTTCCAGATTACAAAAATATTGTCTTATGTCATTTTTAAAATTCATAACTTTTTAAGTATTTGTTAGTATTTGAACACATGTCTTTTGTTTCTGTTTATAGGGATTAATATGGCACATACTGGATAATCATGGCGTGGATTTACCTATGGCATCTGTATTGAATATTTTAAACAAACTGTATCAAGTTTTTGATCAAAGAGGTGATCTATTACCAGGACCACAAAAAGTTTTGTCTTATCTCAGTACTGACTTTGCGTTATTTTTAGGTATGTTTATAATAATTATATATAATTAGGTATGTTTATAATATTGAAATGTCGAAAACAATGAAATTGAACGATCATAATATTTCGCATTTTCAGTTGCCTACAGGACAGATCTCTTCACGCAAGAAGTGCAGGACAAATTGATTAAAATATGGTCATCAAATGGTCTGACAGATGACGAAACCGATTCACCCATGAACAGACTCTTATGTTCTAGAAATATTATGTTGTTGGCGCAACCGCAAAATGACATGATATGGGCGATCTTTGGCAAATTTCTGAGAAAGTTGTTAGAAACAAACATACTTGATGGAGACAGTTTGAGTGATCAGTGCGTAGCTTTATTCAGACAAGATTGGCCCATAGTGAGTACATGTACAATGTAATATTACTTATTAATGATTTATAATGTCTCATTAATATCAATCTTCTTGTTTCCAGCCATTGTTGAAACTTTTATCAAAGTGCCTGAACGAAGCTATCGAGGGTTATAAAGCTACCGACGAGGCGACGGAGAAAGTCAAGTACCTTCTTGGCTGGGTAGCGGAGACATATCACGAAATTGAATTTTGCAACGATTACAATTTATAGATTGACGCATAGTAGCAAGTTTATGATACTGCGATAATCGGAAAGTACGACTGTTTAAATAATTTTCTGTAAATATAATTACCGCGTCTCTCTTTCTCTCTCTCTCTCTCTCTCTCTCTCTCTCTATATATATATATATATATATATATATATATATATATATATATATATATATTATATATGTATGTATGTATGTATGTATGTATGTATGTATGTATATTGTAGTAATTTGTCAAATTTTTAAATGATACGAGCCATCCTTGTTCTGTATATGTTCAAAGATGCGTACGTACAATCTGCGGGTGTGTATCGACGAATATTTTACGAGAAAGAAAATAAATTCTAATTTTTTTGTATATGCGACAGTTATATTAAATATATAACAATATATTTTATGGTTAACGAATATATTACAATGTCCCTCTGTGTTATTCCCATCGTTTGCGCGTGTACGCATCGAGATAACTCATCAAGATCAGTACGAGGCGGGACTTTGTCAAAATCTTGCTATATTAGATGCACTTCTTGCTACATTGAGTTTGTAGTTCCCCTTTTGTTTTTAGCAAGTTAGGTTTTATTTCATTTCATTCCTGCGACTACGAGTATACTCGTCTATTACTTTTCCATCCCATACAATCTGATTAATATATCTTCAATTCGGCTAAGATAATTACGTAATGAGATACGCGTCTTTAAAATCTTTATTATTGAATCACACGCGAATCAATTCATTAGAAAATTATCTCGCTTCAAACTCTATATCTTTTCTATTATTAGATTAATATTATTTAGATTGTGTCTGAATGTAAAATATTAATAAATAGTTAATATCAATCATTTAAGACAATTAAGATTTAATTGAACAATCTGTTTGTTAACAAAAGTAATAAACCTTGTTGGACGGTTTTGTCGACAGGATTGGTCTACTAATCGCCTAACTTGTTAATAAACAAATTAACTCTCACCGCTATAACAAGTTGTGTCGCGTCTCAATTAACATATATTCAACCTACACACATTTGCTAAGAGAGAATTAATGTTTTACAAAAATCATATTTTGATATGTGTCATAGCTTAGAGTACTCACGCCTCCGCAATTCATTGTCCCGAGGGTACTTTTCCATCTCTCCGAGGTAATATAACGTGCACCGTTATTATTGCTAAGCACATAGGCTGCTACAGCTAGTGTCAAGATTGGCTGTATAAATCTCGCGGGATCAGAGCATATAAGTAACTTATTAATGAAACTCCGTGGAACCAAGGTTAGCAAACAATTCATTATATTATACATAATCATTTTTTATTATTATACAAAAAATAAATTATTTTGTAAGAATAATTTATTGACACGCTCTGTGTTCTATATACAATACTTGTAACTTACAGAATTTTATAAAAAATAAAATTTTACGTCGATTCTTTCTCTTTCTCTCTAATTTCAGCTTTTAAGTTATGTTTTTTTCGTAGAGAGTCTCTCGAAATAACCATACCGAAATAATCCACGGAGCTTTAATTTTTTGAACGATCCTACGCTCTCTTCCCGTCGACACATTGTCACGACACAACGGGGATGGTTCTTTTGTCCTTTTGAAATTGGGTCATCCGTTCCATTACCATAACTCTCAATGATCGTCCACCCTCTCATCCGATGGCGGTACCTAATCTCGGCTCGTTGCTTGTGAATGATCGCAAATTCTCCTCGTAAGTAGCAGATAGACATTTTCTATCATAATTTATTCCGTAATCATTGATGAATGTTATGCGGGAAAATTGATGTCTCATTCAAAAGGAAAAAATACATATATAATTGTATTGATAAAAGAATATTTTATCTATTTTATATTATGTGCAATGTCATCAATATGGTTAATTAATTTCTAAAACTATCATATTATCCAATGATAGAATCAATAATCATTATTTTTTTGATAATTTTTAATTGAATATTATTTATTTTGATTTATTTTTATAATCATTATTTATTGATTGAAAGATGACAATGATGTTATATTATAATTTGACGATATAACTATTATCTTTATTCTTTATTTTTTCTAATTTTTAATGACAAAATATATTTTTATATAAAATATAATTTGGTTATTATTAAAATTATTCGAAATTGATTTAAATTTACATTAACCATGAAATTGATTTAATTTAATTTGAAATTTTACAAAGAATTATATATTGTTCAACAATTTTCATTCGCAACGTGTTATACTAGTGATTTCAATTATTTGTGTACGTTTGTTACGAAATATTTTTATTGCCTAATTGGATTGTTCTCTGTTTACAAATTTTGCGCCGTTAATCCCTTGCACAATATAATTTTTCGTACAAAAAAATAACGTTTAAAAGATTCGAACTGAGTATTTTGATAATAATTTTACATATACAGAAAGGAAGCATTTTTGAACATATTTATTGATTACGCCCTTTTATTAATTTTTTCAAAATCTCAAATTAATGTAATTAAACTAAAAGTCATGTATATATAAATTTCAGATTAATAATTTTATCTGATTTAATCTGATCAACTGAATAATATAACGCGGGAAAAGCGTAAATATTTATCGAGGATGCAATATTCTCCAAATGTATTAAAACACAACATTCTCGCGATTTTGTAAAACGTTTGTTCTTAACATACGCGTACATAAGATAGTGTTAAGTTGCAAGCGTATTGTTTAAATTCTTTAGAGATATTGACATATATACGTGTATTTTTAGTTTTAGTGTGCAATCCTTTAGATGCAATCCTTTAACAAATAATTAATCATAACATAAAATAGAGTCCACATACAATAGCGTACATAATTTTTCTCAGAAATTTAAAAATATTTTTCATTTTTTTCATTTATTTAATAATTATCTATATTTTACATAAATATAATCGAGAAAAAAAGAGAGGGATAAAAAAATTTTCTCCGATTTCGATAAATCTGTTTCTAAAGAAGTTAAACGGAATAATTTCGGAAATAAAAAAGTGAAAAAGCATGCATACTCGTTTCGTATACAGGGTGAGTTTTTTAACCTGAAACTTTGAAATATCTCGAAAAAAAAAAACAATTATTTGTTTTTTTTTTGGGCCCTAATTAATTTGTCTCATTATTCTGTACATAGAAGTATTACGGTAAAATTATCGAAAACTGAATATTTTACGAAATATTTAATTTTTTATATGAAAATATGTCAGATTAAAATATAAAATAACTCAAAAAGTACTTAATAAAAAAATACTTTATTATAATGTTTTGGAAAGCTCTCGATGTCAGCTACAAGAATACTAAATAAAAAATGGGGGTTTCCATTTAAGATTTTAAAGTTCCCCCCCCCCCTCCCCCCCCAGGAGGTGGGGGGTGGGGGACGAATTTTAACACTAACGTATTTCCCCCGCGGAAGGATTAAATTTTGATTATCAACATTTTTTTTCGTTCAGTGCTTATTTTTCGAGATATTTCAAAGTTTCAGGTTAAAAAACTCACCCTGTATATTCACCGTAGAATTTCCGTTCCTTCCTTTGGAGAGAGATTGGGGGGAAACTTCACGCCGTACAGTTGCGCGTGCATGTCATATGTCATGCGCGGCGCAGTTGGGCGCGCGCGTTCGCGGAACGCGAACCGATCGTAAGTCGCAGTCGCGGTCCGCGGGCCGTTCGCGTCTGTTCTCGTGATCTCTCGTGAGCGTCGATGCTTGTTCGCGATCGTCTACGATCGAATCAATTACCTGAGAAATCGATTCAGGTCGATTCCCCCTGGCGATCGCGTCGCGACGCTGATCGTGGGCACGATTCGCGCGCCATTTCTTTCGACGACGATCGCGATCGGATCGGATCGAGAAAGGATGAGTTCGAAGGAGAGCGAGTGATCGAGAGCGATGAGAACGGCACAAGCACGGTAAAAGATTACATCCAATTATTTTCATTGCCGCGAGAATCGAGACTCGGATGTAGTAGAATGCATTGCTGCGGTCGTTTCTTCCGAATAGCGAGCGTCCTCTGCATTCTATCCAGCGACGCCTCTTATCAGCGAATATTCGATTTCATACGAACGAAAAGTGCATGAATCTCGTTTAGGCCGCGAGAGAATTTCATTAGACGTCTCGATGGAATTTTTCATCAAAATTGCAACCGTCATATTTGCTAATTTGCGCGCCAATTTTGTCGCGTAGCGAAGTCGGTTCCGCGTCTATCCGAGTAAACGAACTTCGAATGACGTGTCACACGTTGTCGAGGCGATCATTCTCAATATTCTTATCAACGATCGTTTTTCTTATTGTTGTGTAAAAACTTTTCAGGTAACCGTCATCGGGGGCTCGCGACCTTCTCGCGAGAGTGGAATTTTCCGGCTTAAGGGACACCGCGGTCTTCGTCAAGATCGAAAGCGAGTAACAAAGGACGCGCGGGCGAGATGTCGATACCTAGCCCTAACCGTCTAGCAATGGCAAAGTGATAACGATCGGAAACGAATCTTCCTTGAATCTAAGGCGGCGTACGTGCCGTGCCGGCCGGTACCGGCCTCTCGTCAGAGCACGCGAGGAGTTTCTTTCGCGTGGCTCGTGCGTAAATCATCGCATCGAGACACGTGATCCGATCCAGTTGCAGCCGCCGCCACTCGATCCATCAAATTCTGTAATTTTGGCGACGCGTCTCCGTCGAGCACGCAAGGTAAATTTTTTAACCCGAGAGAGGGAGAGAGAGAGAGAGAGAGAGAGAGAGAGAGAGAGAGAGAGAGAGCGCAACAGAAATTTAATCACTCGAATTTTAATCATTCTGATATAGCAAGATACAAAAATAAATTGTATATGTATTATATGTAAAGTTCGATGATATAATTATTGATAAATTGAGAAAGTTATATATGTGCTAAAATTCGCTCATAATAAAGAGAGAACGAGTGAGATAAAATAGTTTTCATAAAATATATTTATGGAAAATCATATTTATCCATTATATTGAAAATGCATAATTTTAGAATTTTGCAATAATTTATTTGATATCTATCATTATAATAATATTTTCTAAAATATTATTATCATACAAATTTTAATTCGATATTACTTTCTTTTTTTATATTTGATAATTTGTCAACGAAAATGAAAAGGTAATTAAAGAATATATTTATAAGAGCGTTTTTAAAAATTTTTTATAAAATTATTTTTTTTTTATAACAGTACTATATATATATATATATATATATATATATATATATATATATATATATATATATATATCAGGGTTGGGAAAGTTACTTTATAAAAGTAACTCGTTACCGTTACCGTTATTTTTTCTAAAAAGTAACTCGTTACCGTTACTCGTTACTAATTTTAAAAAGTAACTCGTTACCGTTACAGTTACTAAAAAGTAACGAGTCGTTACAATTTCCGTTACTTTTTTACAATACAAACTAATAAATTATTTTGCATAAGAAAAACTTTTAAAAAATTGTAAGCAAGATTTCATTTAAGGTTTATTACAAACTAAATGATTAAATTTTATCGAAATTCTTTATTAATTTTTAATAAAATTTGTTGCTCCATAGTATCATCATTTAAATGCCCTCTTTGTGGTGTTAATACAGAGCCACCGATGCTAAACATTCTTTCTACAGATGCACTGCTTGGTAGAGCTGTATTATATTTAATAAAAAGTTTTTAAGTTTTGGATAGTCGTTTAACATTTCTATATTACAATTATTTGATTTTAAAAACCGTTGCAATTCTTCTTGTTCAGATTCATTTTGCACCGTTTTTTGCTCAAAAATGAAAAAATCATCGCGATCGTCAGATTTTCCAGCTTTTGAAGAATTTTCAGTTGATCGGATTCCCAATAAATCCTCCAAGTAATTTTCAGCACGTTTTCTTTTTTCTCCGGTTAACCAGTTTAACTTAAATTTTGGATGTAAACATGCTGTTATTATTAATTCTTTTGTTTCAAATATTGTAAGAAATCTAAAATCAAATATAGTAAATTAAGCGACATTGTTTGTTTTATTGAAATTAATACTTTTGAATCAATAGTTTAAAATAAAATAATATTTTTCAATTAAATCCTTATTTAAAATTAAATAACATATGTATTAATCAAATTAATAAGTTACCTTTTATTTAAACCTTGCTGAATAGCTTCAACTAATGAATGGCAATCTGTAAGGTCAGATTTATTGAGATTTTCTAATTTTCGTTGCAAGGTACTTAGAACTGGTAGTAAATGAGATTACAACATAATAAGAATGCTAATTGGTCGATTTGCTTACGGCTTTACGGTTAAGATAAAAATTTTATCACGCACAATAGTAAGAATAATATCTTAAATAAATCAAAAAATTTGAAAAAAGTAACGATAAAAGTAACTGTTAAATTCGTTACTCGTTACCGAAAAATGTAACGAAGTTACTTTTTCCGTTACAAATAAAATTTGTAACGCCATTACCGTTACAGTTACCGAAAAAAAGTAACTGTAACGATAACGGCGTTACAAGTAACGCGTTACTTCCCAACCCTGATATATATATAAGATATACCTACTTTAATCTATACATAATTTATTTAACATGCAGATTCTAAAATGATAAGAGATTCCTTATATTAAATCCGCTTTAAACTCATTATAGATGATATGAATGAATCGCGATAAAATTTTCAACGTTTTATTTATGATTTTATGCAACATGTAATAATATAGAAAACATTTGACGAGAGTCACATCTCAGAGAGTATACACATAAAATTATAAATAGAATTGTATTATGAATTCCGCCGCGAGTTATAGATCGTCTAAAATGTCAATTAAAATTTCTTTCGAGAGAATAAAACGCGTACCGATGTTCAATTTCAATCAGCGCGACGACGCGCTGAATAAATATGAGCAGTATTAATTTTTTTCCATAAACAAAGTTTCAAGAACTCAAGGTCTATGTATATGTTAAGGCGCGATAAAATTTTTTGCTCTCTTCTATTAAAAGATCATCGTATTTTACGTTCGTTGCAAGGCGGAATTATGCAGTCCGATAAACCGGTGCATCCGTCGTTTATCCATTGGCCGCGATTCGCTATAAATACACTGCGATCCGGAAATACCGCGGAAAGTTGAGGCACGAAACAGAGTAAAACGATGAACGGATATCGACTCGTGTCAACGTACATCGAATGCAACACAGAGATAAATATTTGATATTATTTGTCATGTACTTTTAATATGTGTTTCAGCAATCGTTGAGACGACTGATTCTTGACACGTCGTGGAATGCCATTTAAGCGTTATCACGTAGTCGGCAACTGGTGTTAATTGGTATAGTTAACGCGACATGCTCCAATTCGTACTTTGCGATCGATTGCTCGAGTGGATCACGTTCGCGATGCATCAGATATGTTGATGTCTCGTATGTGTGTGTATCTTGAAATTATATTATCTCACAGAATAGAGAACAATCTTTGCCTGTTAACAACTTGTAAACAAGCGCATAGATTAGAATGATATAGGAATCTCTTTTTTTTTTCCTTTAATAAAACTTGATTAGTTTTAATTCCTTGCGATCTAAGAAGATTAAAAGAAATTAATCGATATTAATTACGTTGTTTTTATTCCGATATTAATAACATATAACATTTTCAGAAAATTCTGAAAGCTACAGGTACATATAATTTTTTTTTTTTTTTTTTTTTTTTTTTTTAATTTGAATGTACTTTCACGGAATTACGTCTCTAAATTAAAATATATAATATTAAAAACAATAATTATAAAAGAAATTTGGCATCTAGTTAGGAATAAACTAGCTTTATATTCTTTTCAAGAAATATTTACCGTAATAGAAGAAAAATAATTAATTCCGGAACAATATGTATAATTTATATCATGATAATTATCGAAATAAGTATAAAGAAAAAGTAGGAGGAAAGAAGAAAATTTGCAAAGGAAAATATTATGCAAATATTAATTATACGCACGTGTTATTCTTGCAACGCGCGACAGAAATGAAATTTTATATCGGCGAGAGAGAAGAGTACAATATTTGCGCGCTCTTTCACATCGTGAATACCGAATAAGGGCCGGAAGCCTGTTAACGTTTCGCAGCAGTTTCGGCGTTATACATCCTATACATTCCAAGAGAAGACATCTTGAAGTTCGCAAGATATGGGCGATGAATCCTTCTTCTCTAAAGTACATTGTCGTAGAGAAAGGAAAGTCGCGTTCAATTAGCGTGTGAGATCCAAATTTTGAAGTACAGAATATAATTTTAACAAAATAAATGAACATGAAGTTTTACATATTTCTATGAATGTTTAATGTAATTAATAATTACTTTATATCAATTTCGCTCTCTCTCTCTCTCTCTTTCTCTCTCTCTCTCTCTCTCTTTTAAACGATGTTTTCTGTTTTACCAGATATATAAATATGAAACCGGAATTTTTGTATAGAAAATACACGTTTATTGTATGAAAATGATAAAAAATATTTTATTCCAAGTATTGCCCATTGCTAGCTATACATTCTCCCTGACAATTTGTGGATGCCACGCCAAAAAAACTGTTGCTCCTTTGAGGCAAACCAGTCATCGAGCCATTTTCGTACATTTTCGTAAGAAGTGAAGCGCTGCTCGGCAAGTGCGTGTCCCATCGATGCAAATAAGTAGTAATCGGATGGAGCCAAGTCTAGTGAGTAAGCCGCATGCGAAAGTATTTCCCAACTAAACGCCTCAATCGTTTCCTTGACCGGTTTTGCTGTGTGTGATGGTGCATTATCATGAAGCAAAATCACTTTGTGTTGCCTTTTTTGATATTCTGGTCGTTTTTCACGCAAAGCTTGATTCAAATCGAGTTGTTGTTGCGTTTGAGCGTCATCCTCATCCAACAATGTTTGCAATTCGCTGTCTTCAAACTTTTTCGGTGGTCTTCCACGTTCTTCGTTTCTCACGTCAAAATCGCCACTTTTGAATTTTTTAAACCACTCAAAGCACTGTGATTTACCAAGAGCATGCTCACCGTAAGCTTCGACAAGCATTCGATGCGATTCTGCAGCAGTTTTCTTCAAATGGTAACAGAAAATCAATGCTGTCCGCAAATCGTAGTTTTCAGGCACAAAATTCGACATGTTCAACGCTATTAAAAACTATGCTGTTGTATGAAACTTGTATTGTTGTGAGTTGAAAATCTTTATCAGATGTCAAAACAAGAAAATGGCGCCAATGACGCGGTTTGACGGTAACTATTGTACATTGACAGCTAGGACCATCTATAGACAAATTCCGGTTTGATATTTATATACCTGGTATTTATATTTATATCAAACAAATATTTTGTATTAGTTAATGACAATATAGTGTTAATGTTAATTTAATAATAAATTTGGTAATGTGTTATTAATTTGAAGATATATTTTACATAGCTTATAAAAACATTTAAAATGAATGTAGACGATAATTGAATAATGAACGGATGTGTAAGAAATAATACATAAAGGAACGTTTGCGCTGCTCGCGCGAAATTTAGATTGTTAATTGAGAACTTTAAAACGGTTGACTTAATTAAAACTTGACGGTTGAACAAACAACTTTAAAATTAGCGCGGCGTATTATTATTAATTTAAAAAAATTTTTTTTTTTTAGCCAGTTTGCGAGAAAGATCGATTAATTCGCCGTTACGTTGAAATCTCTTTTTATCCATATACCGTTGCTCAAAGTTGACAATGCAAATATTGTGCTCACACAATTAATAAGTTAATTACGCTTCATTGGTCAACATCGTCGTCGAGTATAAGCACATTTTATGTATACACTTTTGCATACGTTCGTGTTTTTCGTAGCGAAATTTGCATACATAAATTATAAAACGACACACAATGGTTTTCAGGCGATAGAATCAATTCTGTTTAGGCAAATAAATGTTTGTTAAATGTAATAAATATATGTATATACATTGTGTAAAACGCACAAAGTCTTTTGATTTCAATTAATTATGGTACTGAAAATGCGTCATTGATTAATTTATCGTGAAATACATCAAAAATCAAATACGCTTGTGATCTATCTCTCATTCAGAATTTCAGTTCGTGATAATAATTTTCGAAAAATAAAATAAAAACATCGGAATATATAAAATATTGTATATATTATTTTAAAAAGATTTTTCAAATATAATAAAACCATTATATTTTTGTTAAGCATATTTCTCATATTAAAAAACAATTGTTTTAAATCTTATCTAAAAATGATTATTTTAATGATTAAAATCCGTGATTTCATTATATTTAGAAATTAATATTCTATTCTCTGGGATATAAGTTTATTGGATACGTTTATTTGAGATATAAGTTTATTTGGGGATTAGTCTTATTACGTAGGTTCGTTAATTACATCGGTTAATCTTCGTCTTACTTGTAACGCTCACGCTCTTTCTCTTTGCAACATTCAATCGTACGCGGGATCGGTGATATGGACAACGTCTTAAGACGGCATACGCTAGACAGTGGAGCAAATTGAAACGAGTCCGGGACTCATCCGAGTCGAGATCGCTTTTACCGCTGATTGAAATTTACGAGTGTCAGAAGTGTTGTAAACATGATACCGTAACTTTCATTCTGCACGCATCGGAATAAATGTTAATACCTCGCCAAGGATATGTCGCTCTGCTCACAAATTATTCTTATTTGCGATGATTTACTCGTGGAATCGTTTTTTTTTTTTTCCCTTTTCTCTCTCTCTCTCCCAAACATAAGCCACATACACGGAATTTTCCACGAGGGATTTATAATACGAAACATGAGAAAAAGATTTGCTAATTTTTCTCATACAATTGATGAAATTTCCATTTTTTATCATTAACCTAGTTTTTTTTTTCCCCCATATAATCGAAATATTCTAAAAATACTCTGTATTTTATTATAATCTTTAACTTATTTTCTACATATAGTATAAAATTTTTCTTCTAATTATTGAAAATTTGCAGAAAAATTTAATTATGTTACAATCTCGAATGAGAGAAAACGGTCGTGTATTATATTTTACATTGTTACGTATAATTTTTTCAAAGAAATAAAATATTTTTATAACGAGCAAATAAAATTGCAATATTTTATACATGATATTTTCTCTTGCCTTGGTAACGTTAGAGCCAAGGTATACCTTCAAGACTGTCCTGATATCGTCTGACGCGGTATAACAGTAGCACGAATATATTATAAACGGCTGTTGCCTCCGGTGAGATAATTCTCTGATATTTAGCATATCGAGTTGTCAAAACCCGTCCGTGAGAATTAACGGTGTCTTCGTTGCTAATTAAAATTTGCAACGGTGGAAGCCGAGATTATCGCGGTTTTTCCGGATTGCGGTAAATGTGTTTATTCTCTTTCTTTAGTTTAACGGAGGTAGCCGGATAAATGGCGAAAGTATTTACATCGCTATTCGCATTAATTTAATTTGAATTAATTAAATTTGCTTTCTATCTCTCGGTTATCCACTTTTTCTTTTAATTGAACATGCGATAATTAAAATTTCGAAAACAGATGTCCTTCCTTATGTATCCTAAATTATTTTCCTTTCTAATTGTATTGTTTTTATATTTGCCTTTCAATTCTGAGTTTATAATCGGATTTATCTTGTTGCAGATGTTGGCGTAACGGCGACATGGAGACGTTATATACTGGAGCGATTCATGGCTTTCCGCAGCCTGGCGGCGGAATAGCTAATGGCGTTTCCACGGGAATCGCCAGTTCCTTCGACCAGGACGGCGTGTTGAGTCTCATCGTCGTCCTCGGGGGAAGTCTGTCCCTAGTGGCCCTGGTATTCGCATTCATCACATACAGGTAAGTCCAGCTTGAGACAGAGCGTTCGTCTTAAGGTGGGTTTACACTTAGCGAACGAACAGCGAACGCGAAACGTTTTGAACGTTTTTCTCGCACGAATTGTCTTTGATGTACCGTTTCATGAAGGAATCGAGCCGAATGCGAATCGAACGTTCTGTTCGCATTCGCTTTGG
Organism: Polyergus mexicanus; assembly: GCF_030449975.1. NCBI lineage: Eukaryota > Metazoa > Arthropoda > Insecta > Hymenoptera > Formicidae > Polyergus > Polyergus mexicanus. The sequence continues at coordinate 7,137,668 of NW_027223329.1, forward strand.
CGTATATATCTGCTGAATGATAATAACGAACGTTTGCATTCGGTGTTCGTTCGCTAAGTGTATACCCACCTTAATATCCCGATATTATGGAATTTCTTTGTGAAAAAGATATGTATGTTAAAAGATATATTAATTATTGTAGAGTAAAATAGAATTATTATACGATATATGTATATATGCGCGTGTGAAAGAATATAATAGTTTTTAAAATCTATTTTATTTTATTATGTATATATGACTGTTATTCATAAAATATTCATAATATCGGTAAAATTAGAAATTGCATTTTTTTTTTTTTATTTCTCGCGGCAAAATTATTGCGCGAGAGATATTTGCTTTCGTATTCTGGTTGTTTAATTATTACTAGAGAAAGAACAATTTCATTAAAAACGCCCAGATTAATTAATCTCTGAAGCGTCCTCTGCTCGATACACTTCCCCTGTTTTTGCTACGTTCGAATTAATCTTTCATTATTTATTTACTTTGTTGTTTCGCGTTGTTTCATTCGTATCTCGGCAAAGAAATTGATGCGATTGCAGAGTTAAATTAATAATATCGCACCCGAATTCTCTTATTAATCTTTTTTTAAAAATAAGATGTAAAAATAAATAAGTTGTACAAAAACGTCTCACGATTTAATCACGATCGAGATAAGCCAGTGGCGTGTTCAAAAGCATTTCGTAAACTTGTATAGCTCCCTCTTGCGCTATATTTCGTAAAAATGTGCAGCAATTTTATCCCGGAAATCGGTCAGGAAGTTTGGTCTTACGCCGGTCACGTCTCCTATTTTATCCGTTATTTTTGGCACGTTGGCGATTCCGTTCGCGGTTTTTACGGATCGCCGCGTCGCGAACCCACGTGGTGCTAATCGGTGTACTCTTACGTCAAAAGACGGATACCGCCGGAATACCAAACAACTTCGCGGCCTCCTTCTGCGACCTCGCTCTCGCGTCTTTCGAAAGGGTATTTCTTTTCGGCGTTTTTCCTGCGCAATATTTCTCAATATCGTACTTACGGCGTGACTTCAGAATTTTTATCTCGCCAATAATCGAAAAATCGATGACCCGCGCCTCTCTTATAATGATGTTTCAACCATTACCTTCGAACACGAATTAAATCGTCGGCGAAGGAATAAAAATGCTGCATAGCAAGCGGAGAAAAATCAGACAGAAAGGGACAGAGAGAGAAGAGAGAGAGGAGATTAAAAAAAGAAGAGAGAGAAAGTTTTATGATCGATCATGGTCTATCGCGGAAATTGTCAGGAAATGGGAAAGCGCAGCCACGATGTTCTCCATCGCGCTCAGTTCCAAAAGAGTCCCCGACCGTCCGGCGATCTCCGATGTGGGAAAAAAAAAAGACTGGACAAAAAGCTACCGTCGCAAATGGCGTCGATAAAACGCACTGAACTTCGAGACTCTATCCCATTTTCCTATCAAATGTAAATTCTTCCCATATATTACATTTCCGTGAGATTTCGATATATCGCGAAAATCAACGAAAAACCCTACGTGTAACAAGAAGTGTTCACTTCTATTAGAAAATATCTATACTTTTCTTTCGAGATATCTTGACGATATTCATATAAGTGTGAAATATTGTGATAATAGCTAAATTGATAGATCTTTCGATTTTTTTTCGAGTTGTTAGATTAACGATAAAGCGAACATCGTGAAAATAAATCGTATACGTTCATCACGGAAAATTAAAAATTTTTCGCCGAATTATATCCATCAACAGGTTCCTATATATAGTATTTTGAACTTATAAAGCAGCTTTTGTGTCGCTAGTCGCGAGCTTGCCGAGTACCACCACCACTATCTTGACTTTCATCTCCATAACGCGAACTATATATTATTCCCACAATTTTGATAAATTATTATTATCTTACTTTTAGAGTAGATGTACAATTACAATATTTTGCTAATATTATCACTATAATTGTATTTTTCTATTAATATAATTATTTATTATTTTATTTAGCAAATTATTTTATCTATTAATTCGAATTTCTCAAGTGTTTACATATATATTTTTGAAAGTCGATTTCGAGAGCTTGCTTTTTTTTTATCGCTGATAAAACAATATACTACGTCAAGAACATAAAGCCACTCCTCAATGGCAACCTATATATATTTATTTTTCTTTAATGGAATTTTATATCTTCGAAGATCTCCCTCACTGTGGCTAATTAGATTTGTGACAGGAATAATTTCACGCGCGAAAAATATTATATTTTCTTAGATAAGAATACCGTTTAGTTAGTCGGCAGGATAAACTAATCAAACAATTCGCGTAATAATAATAAAACCGCTTTTTTCTCTTTCTTTCTTTGTATTCTTTGTTAAGAATTTTCTCTTCACTTTCTCTCTACATTTTCCAGAAAAAAAACAGAGTTCGCTCACGTTCGTTTATTTGCGCTATTGTATCGAACGATATTTCAATATTCCGTGAATGAATTGTTAATTTTCCGTCACTATGTTATCTATATCACTATTTTCATTTCCTTTTCATTATTTTTTTACTTATCGCTATTTTTTTTAATTTCTATCCTCGTTGTCGAGAAAGAGATATACCTTTTACGCTGCACTCTTGATATATCGCGCAGTTTGATTACGTTATTTTACGATTATCCTTATATATTGGATGATTGCATAAGTTCGTGCCCGATTTTCATAGATGGCATTAAGTTGCTGCATGGCGGAGTTCTATTGTTTTCGTGTGGTAATTGTTGCTTACACCGAATAGATGACGTTGTCTTATGTCAATTTAGCGTCAGACATTGTTCAGATAAGTCCATTTGTGCATAAGAGAAATCATTAAAAATGGAGAACGAAAGGTGCATTTGCGGCATGTAACGCTATATGAATTTCGGAAAGGCGTGAGTGTTGGGATTGCACAAAAAAATATTCAAAGCGTTTATTTGGACCGCGCTCCTGCTCTCCGAACAGTCAAAAAGTGGTTTGGCAGATTTCGAAATGGTGATTTCAACATGGAGGATCAACCCCGCTCTGGACGGCCTTCTGGCATTGATGATGACATTGTGCATGCCTTAGTGGAAAGAAACCCAAGGATTACAACTGAGGATATTGCTGAGAGGCTGAACATCGATAATTCAACCGCTTTTTGTCATTTAAAAAAGCTTGGATACATTTCCAAGCTTGATACGTGGGTGCCGCATCTCCTGACTGAAAGGAATAAGCTGCAGGAAAACTGCAGGAGTTGCAATGGGAAATTTTGCAGCACCCGCCATATTCTCCAGATATCGCGCCTTCAGATTTTTATCTGTTCCGGTCTTTGCAGAATAGTTTAAATGGCAAGAATCTCAATTCCGAGGAAGCTGTCGAAAACCATCTTACAAACTTTTTTCAAGAAAAACCAAGTTCTTTCATCAAAAATGGAATCGACAAGCTTACAGATCGTTGGAAAACCATTGTAGAAAAGAATGGAGACTATATAATTGATCAATAAAAGTGTTATCTCTAAAATATGATCTATTGAAGTTTATATTTAAATCGGCCACGAACTTATGCAATCACCCATCAATATATTTAAAATTATGATTCTCGCGCGTTGCGATGTCACATTACGCGCGGGTTTTATATCTTTTACGATAAATCGAATAGTACAGCCGGAATGTTCGATCTCGTTACAGCGATTTCATTGCTTTGATGACGTTTTCGCGCGAATTGTTTGCAATTGCGAAATTCATACTGATATTTAATCAGTGCTCAATGAGATATTCAGCGCGTATTGGATATCGCTCATTGATACCACTTGTTATCTCGTTCATCGCGACCGGCGTCTGACAGCTCTCAGAATTGACCTTCCATTACGATGTGATTCTGCGCATAATTTTCTTGTATACACAACTTTAGTTTCATTTTATTACATATAATTATGGAGTTATATAAGCGATATAAAGACTCGGTTATCAAAGTCAAAATTTAAATAATTAATTTTCTTTAATATGAAAAAGAGAGAAAGCAAAAAAGTTATTTTATTGTGTTGTTCAGCATTGTGAATGATAATAATTATTACATTTACAATAATAAGATTAGGAAATTATTCAATATTATTAAATGGTTATCCGTAGATCCCCGTAGAATTAAATTAGCAAAGAGTTACTTGACGCCAAATAGTTAAATTATTTAATTTATTTTTAATTGTGAAATAAAATAATTATTGGACTTTAGGATCAAATAGTGAATGGCGAATGATAGAAATAAAATTATATTTAATTGCGAAGATTACACGACGTTACTCGGAATTCGAGTAAGAGAATCTTTGAGAACGAAATAAAACTGAATACCGTAATATTTGAAACGTAATATTCCATAGAAACATTCAAATGGACAGTGTTTTAATTTCCGTTATTTCGTTACGTGACTGCGTGAGAGCTCAGCGAATGTATATATGCACACATACACGCAGGTATGAGCTTTAAATAGATGCTCTTTGCGAGAAACTATTGTGGAGAACGAGATTACGATGTGCATTCAGTAAGCTGTCCGTACATTATAATAGTTATTAAATTTAATGCTTCCATTTCGAGCGTGTTAATAGGTTAAGCTCACCGCACTATATCTTGTGAAAATTTTTAATTAAAAGCATTTCCCACACATATATACACATTCGGATTTTCCGGTATTATTACATGACAGTAACGTTGACATATAGAATGAAAGTAATTAATTCTATTAAGTAGACATTTAGAGACTCGCCAATTTTATTTTAATATGACAGGGCAAGTATGAAAATTTTAACTAAAAGCTGAAGACTAGAATCTATTCTCCCACACATACAAAGTATCGAGAAGTAATTGTATTAATATCTAAAATTAATCAAAGTTACCTAATTTTAATAGAGATTATTAACAAGTTCAAATTTGATTAACTGTACATTTACCTTCACTCTATACGTGAAAGCATTTTGGTTTATTCGATATTAAAGTATATTAATTTACTGGATCTATAGAAATGTAGAATCACACGCTAAATTAAGCCTTGATAATGAAAATATTAATTGTTTGAAATTATATTAAATTTAATTTATCGCCAATTTATTGATTTAATTTTAATACGAAGAAGAATAAATTATAGAAAGATGTATGATATTGGGTTGAGTAAAAAGTCATTGCGTATTTTTGAAACAGATGGCATTAGTTCAGTTTTGGCAGTACTAGAGTCATTCACACATATTTTTATCATATATCGTTTAACAGCTAACGGTTTAAGCTTCATTCTAAAAAAAATTGAGCGATTTGGTTGAGTTTTGAAGATTTTACAACAAGTTGAAGATGGAAGACCAAACTGTGCATTTTTGCCATATTTTACTGTTTTATTCCGTAAAGGGAAGAACGCGCGTCAAGCTTGTGAAAAATTGCGTAAAGTTTACGGTGACGATGCTCTACAAGAACGTCAGTGCCAAAACTGGTTCAAGAAATTCCGCGCTGGTGATTTTGATCTCAAAGATGCTCCTCGGTCAGGAAGGCCCACCGAGGTTGATGACGAAAAAATAAAGGCATTGATCAAGTCAAACCAACGTTACACGACACAAGAGATTGCAAAAACATTGAAAATCAGTCAAAAAAGTGTTCACGTCCACCTAAAGAAGCTGGGATACGTAAGCAAGCTCGATATTTGGATTCCTCATGAACTCAAAGAAGTTCATTTGACGGCGCGTATAAACATCTGCGATATGCTCATGAAACGTGAAGAAAACGATCCTTATTTAAAACGAATGATAACTGGTGATGAGAAGTGGATTGTTTACAACAATGTGGAACGCAAACGGTCTTGGTCCCGACGTGATGATTCGCCTCAAACGACTTCAAAAGCAGAACTTCATCAGAGGAAGGTTATGCTCTCAGTGTGGTGGGATTGGAAGGGTGTGGTGTTTTTTGAGCTCCTACCAAGGAACCGAACAATCAATTCGGATGTGTACTGTCGGTAATTGAACAATTTGAACGAATCTGTCATCCAGAAACGTCCGGAGCTCGTCAATCGTAAAGGAGTTGTGTTCCATCACGACAACGCGAGACCACACACATCTTTGACGACCCGTCAAAAATTATTGGAGCTTGGATGGGATGTGTTACCCCACCCAGGCATATTCGCCTGACCTTGCGCCGTCAGACTTCCACTTGTTTCGCTCTCTTCAAAACTCCTTGCGTGGAATAACGTTAAATTCAGATGAGGCGGTAAATCAACACCTTGTTCAGTTTTTCGCCAATAAAGACAAGTCCTTCTACGAACGGGGAATTATGAAGCTCATCGAAAGATGGCAAAAGGTCATCGAACAAAACGGAAAATATATCATTGATTGATCTTTGTTCTTTATATAAATAAATGACTTTGAAAAATATACAAAAAATACGCAATGACTTTTTACTCAACCCAATATTTTCGTCAAGATATCTGCGATTAACGGCGATTAAACGCCGTTATTGCAAAAGCCCGGCATGCAATTTCGGGGCCATTATTCATACGCGTCGCGTGGGAGTCGCGGTTCGGCAGTCCTGCTACGATTATCCTGCAAATTTCCAAACGAGGGGGGCTGATAATTCATACCACCGGCACCGCTCGGCTTGCGCGCCGCATTATTCCGCATGGCTCGTTACAATTCCCAATCAATATTCTCACGGGACGTGCAAATTCATTTTACGATCTGCCCTCATTGTTATCGAAGAAGCGTAGATCGCGATTGGTTGGTCGATCTATCGACTAATGATGTTAATTGTTACCTTCGCGAATTGTTACGATTGTCTTGCGCTCATAGGATGAGATCTTTCGGCGAAATTAATTGCCGGATACTAAGAAAATTTTCAATAACAGAATTTGCATCTTATATTCAATAAAAAAGTTTCATTTATTTCTGTAAATAACATATTATGATTGATTATTAATGAAGAAATTTGATTGTCCGTTCTTTAAAATAAATACAAATTTGATATACAATACAAGTAAAAATACATTTAATGTCTTTTTATATTAAAAATAAGATTGAACTTGATTTCCTCGATCTCGAAATTGCATTTGTTAAAGCGAGATTTGATCGTTAATTGGCTCCATCGTAATTGTATAATTAAGCCATTAGGCGAGGCCACGTCGCTTTATCGTAGGGCCCTTATTAGATACCATCGGTTAATTAAATGTTCGTACTCGGAAAGTCGAGCGATATTGTGTTACATAGTATACGGAAATTATGTTAAGCGGGTGTTCATGTTCCAGCAAGGTGGGCGACTGCAATTAAGCGCATCTTGCGCCGCATTGCATCGAGCCGGAAGCGGGAGCGAGAGAGCGGGAAACGACGACGAGGGGGACGGAAAGCGTTTAACTTCGTTTTCACGTTACCCTTGACGAGGTTAAAATCGCTGTGACAATCTATCGCCGGGGCAATATCGTTAAGCCGCCTATCGTTACACCCGATAGATTTCAGCTGGTCGTGCGCCACGAAATTCATCTTTGTTAATGGACTGTCCCTTGACTAACAGAATACCGAGGGAATATCCGGTTGATACGCGTGCCATGCAAGATGACGAGCCCATTTGTTCGAGAGGATTTGCCACGACGCGGTGCACGATGTATTGTATTGGATGATTGCATAAGTTCGTGACCGATTTTCATAGATGGCATTAAGTTACTGCATGGCGGAGTTCTATTGTTTTCGTGTGGTAATTGTTGCTTACACCGAATAGATGACGTTGTCTTATGTCAATTTAGCGTCAGACATTGTTCAGATAAGTCCATTTGTGCATAAGAGAAATCATTAAAAATGGAGAACGAAAGGTGCATTTGCGGCATGTAACGCTATATGAATTTCGGAAAGGCGTGAGTGTTGGGATTGCACAAAAAAATATTCAAAGCGTTTATTTGGACCGCGCTCGTGCTCTCCGAACAGTCAAAAAGTGGTTTGGCAGATTTCGAAATGGTGATTTCAACATGGAGGATCAACCCCGCTCTGGACGGCCTTCTGGCATCGATGATGATATTGTGCATGCCTTAGTGGAAAGAAACCCAAGGATTACAACTGAGGATATTGCTGAGAGGCTGAACATCGATAATTCAACCGCTTTTCGTCATTTAAAAAAGCTTGGATACATTTCCAAGCTTGATACGTGGGTGCCGCATCTCCTGACTGTAAGGAATAAGCTGCAGGAAAACTGCAGGAGTTGCAATGGGAAATTCTGCAGCACCCGCCATATTCTCCAGATATTGCGCCTTCAGATTTTTATCCGTTCCGGTCTTTGCAGAATAGTTTAAATGGCAAGAATGTCAATTCCGAGGAAGCTATCGAAAACCATCTTACAAACTTTTTTCAAGAAAAACCAAGTTCTTTCTTCAAAAATGGAATCGACAAGCTTATAGATGGTTGGAAAACCATTGTAGAAAAGAATGGAGACTATATAATTGATTAATAAAAGTGTTATCTCTAAAATATAATCTATTGAAGTTTATATTTAAATTGGACACGAACTTATGCAATCACCCAATATATATATTATTTAGTATTTCTTATATAATATATTATTATTTAGGAATATATATAATTATTATTCAGAAATATATATTCTTAAATGTTTCTCTAAATAATTTATTCGACAATTTTAAGATTCTCAAACATTCTTTGGAATATTTATCAAAAGGATTAATGGATTAGATTAATGGTCTCCTCACAATGCTAATGTCGTGACATTTCTATGGTCGTTCTTGCGCACTAACATCTGGCCTGTTAATCGCCTCGAAGCCGCGCTTTGAGGTGAGAGCGTTTAAACTCGTGAACTTCGAATGCACGATTCTCGAACTCTGACGAGCCGCAATTGTACGCGATATCCGGACTAGTCTAACTTTTCGAATTTACGATCGCAATCCCCATTTAGATCCGTGAAGATGGATTGAGCATATACCAGCTGGATCTATGTTTGGTAGGATGAAATCGATATTCGCGTACGTATAATTATGCGAGACACGATAGAGCATCGTTATTGTGCGTAACGTATGTGCATTATGCGTAACTCGGAATTATTTTTTTTTTATTAACGCCTACTTCCGTGATTTCGTCGTAATTTTTTAAATAAATGCATTTAATATTAAAATGCGTGTGCTTAAAATTTTTTTCAAAATTTGTAAAATATTAAAAAATTTATTAACGATATAATTGAGAAAGAGAGAACATTATTAAAATTAAATATATATTCCGATAAAACCGCATTTTTTCCCCACTTTGTATATCTAAAAAGAAAAAAAGTTATTATAATATTCCGAACCTTGTTCTTTTTTTCGTTCTTTATCTCACTCGTGTATCGCTAATTAATGAAATCCAGATGAAAGATGTCGAATAATTAATTTCCTGTTGAATGTCGTCTCGGAATTAATCCAAGAATATTGCTAATTGCTAATGAGTTAAACGTCAGTCGTTTCAACCGAAACAGCCCTTTGCCCTCGCAGTTTCGCAACTTCGAAGACGGTGGCTCTCGTTATCCTCATCAGGGTGATTTAGGTTGCGATTCGGTTGCCGACAAAGTTCAACCGCAATACCGCGTCGGGTTGTGGTCGTGTTCACTCACAACGGAGTGTCTCGAACAATGTGTAAATTGTCGAATCGAGGGAGAATCACAAAATTCGTAAGTCATCAGTGTAGGATAAGATTTCAATTTCAAACTAGAGAGGTATTTATTTGGGATGGAAAAAAAATTCTTTGTCGTCTAAGATTTTCTTAAATTATTAATATAATAATACTGTCGAATTGTTATAATCAATTTTTTTTCATATTTTATTAATAATTTTTTTCACATGTAAAGAGAAATAAATTCGAATTGGTATTATTATTCTTTTCCATAATATTGTACATTCTTTTAAGATTTTCATTATGGGATACTTGAAGCAAACTCTATCGAACTTGAATGTTGGCTGTGCATCATGTATATGTAACGAGCGGTAAGTTATTGTACGTCACACTAGTTTGAAATAGATAACTAGTTACCTACTTGCCTACTGGAACCAGTTCGAAATTTTGAATCCATTCGGATCGTGAAGCGCGAGACCCCGTTGAAATATTTTACAAACGCATGCTTTTTAAAACTGAATTCTTTCTTTAAATTAAGGAGTTGAAGATAAAATTTTATAAGACACGCACTTCTCATGTAATATATTTCTCAGTATTTTAAAATTACACTCGTACTAGATGGCTTCATTCTAATTAGTCATGCGCGACGGATATTGTAAACCAATCATGCTGTACGTGCTGGTCGTGAAGCGTTAGGGTGTTGGTTCATTATGCTCGAAGCGTAATCATTTATTTAAATCTGACACTCATGTCAATCCCGTCGGCCATTTAATTAAATGCCATGAAGCATGAAAATTATTTTAGCGAGAGCCTGTGATAATACTACCGTATCACGTACTATTTTACGCAATATACGGTAGATATATTTATACGCTCGACATACATACATTCCACGATTAATTGTGTTTAATGATCACGTTGTAAACAAACGATGTATGCCTGGCAAATATTTGGCGAAATTCTTAACGACAAAGGTACACATGATAGATGATATTTTTGAATGGAAAAAATAAAAAATCAGAAATTCAAATCAAGATTTTATATCGCGAAATTTATTTTTATAGGAATAACGAAGCGCACGGAAAATAAAAAAAAAGAAATCTTTTTTTTTTTTTTTTAGATTTTATCTTTGTGGGTCAAAATATCATTTAACTTTCGTGAATTCAACGTTCTGAGAACCATTAAATTATTCGAACTGAATATTAATATCTTTATAATAACGCGCGGAACGAGATTTTCATTTGCTGTAATTAATTAGGTAACCACATGTGTAGATTTTGCGTAATTTTAATGCACGATTAAATTCGCACGCGACCTTCCGCATTTAACGACTGAAAAAGGCTAAAGTGCCCGGCTGCAAAGGTCCCGATCGGCCATTTATGCGCTTCATGAATAAATGAATAATACGTTGTTCCCAAGGGTCGTTTCAAAGAGGAAGTAGTTTATATCAACGTTCGCGCAAAGCTGGTCAATCTACAAACATGTTTATCCACTTTCTCATCTTGAAGTAAAGTTTCACATCCCGCAACGGTTAATCCACGGGGATTAATTTATTTACGAGGCGTTTCAATACTATATAGAAATTAGAGCTTCGCTTTTGTCTTTGATAAATTTCTTTTTTAGAATTTACTCAATATAATGTGTCCTATTTACCGTATAAATATTGAGTGTTTTTTTTTTAACACCCTGTATATTTTTTACTCTAGTTTGCTCTATCTTGCTCCTCTTATATAATCACCTCTTGAGAATTATTAATATTAAAAATATTTGATATGCTATATTTTATTGTATATAAGTCTCGTATTTTGACATCACGAAAAGATATAAAATTTAAACCTTTTTATTTGCTTTTGTTCTCACTATGAGACCCCCCAGTCTTTTTCTACTGGGAATCTTTTCGTGAACTTAATTCGCCTCGCTCACTTGCGAAGCGACGAGAGGAGCAAAGGGACGGCATAATGGACTTTAAAAAGCCCATGGGAAAAGGATGTGGGGGAGGGTTCTTGTCTGGTGAGGTAGGGTAAAGCGAAGATTTTTGTTCTGCTAAGCGGCTTATAAGGACTGTATCATTACCTGAGACGCGATATATGGAAGATCGGTGATCCGTATAGGAAAGACGTGTTCCTAGAATACGTTTCTAGAAGGGCGATGAAATACTTTTCCGTCTTCAAGGGAATAGAAAAGCTATAATTATCATTTTTAATCCGAGACATATATTGAATGCTGTTTCGCGAAGAGCTGAGAGATACAAAATACTCAGGGTTGGGAAAGTTACTTTATAAAAGTAACTCGTTACCGTTACCGTTATTTTTTCTAAAAAGTAACTCGTTACCGTTACTCGTTACTAATTTTAAAAAGTAACTCGTTACCGTTACAGTTACTAAAAAGTAACGAGTCGTTACAATTTCCGTTACTTTTTTACAATACAAACTAATAAATTATTTTGCATAAGAAAAACTTTTAAAAAATTGTAAGCAAGATTTCATTCAAGGTTTATTACAAAATAAATGATTAAATTTTATCGAAATTCTTTATTAATTTTTAATAAAATTTGTTGCTCCATAGTATCATCATTTAAATGCCCTCTTTGTGGTGTTAATACAGAGCCACCGATGCTAAACATTCTTTCTACAGATGCACTGCTTGGTAGAGCTGTATTATATTTAATAAAAAGTTTTTTAAGTTTTGGATAGTCGTTTAACATTTCTATATTACAATTATTTGATTTTAAAAACCGTTGCAATTCTTCTTGTTCAGATTCATTTTGCACCGTTTTTTGCTCAAAAATGAAAAAATCATCGTGATCGTCAGATTTTGAAGAATTTTCAGTTGATCGGATTCCCAATAAATCCTCCAAGTAATTTTCAGCACGTTTTCTTTTTTCTCCGGTTAACCAGTTTAACTTAAATTTTGGATGTAAACATGCTGCTATTATTAATTCTTTTGTTTCAAATATTGTAAGAAATCTAAAATCAAATATAATAAATTAAGCGACATTGTTTGTTTTATTGAAATTAATACTTTTGAATCAATAGTTTAAAATAAAATAATATTTTTCAATTAAATCCTTATTTAAAATTAAATAACATATGTATTAATCAAATTAATAAGTTACCTTTTATTTAAACCTTGCTGAATAGCTTCAACTAATGAATGGCAATCTATAAGGTCAGATTTATTGAGATTTTCTAATTTTCGTTGCAAGGTACTTAGAACTGGTAGTAAATGAGATTACAACATAATAAGAATGCTAATTGGTCGATTTGCTTACGGCTCTACGGTTAAGATAAAAATTTTATCACGCACAATAGCAAGAATAATATCTTAAATAAATCAAAAAATTTGAAAAAAGTAACGATAAAAGTAACTGTTAAATTCGTTACTCGTTACCGAAAAATGTAACGAAGTTACTTTTTCCGTTGCAAATAAAATTTGTAACGCCATTACCGTTACAGTTACCGAAAAAAAGTAACTGTAACGGTAACGGCGTTACAAGTAACGCGTTACTTCCCAACCCTGAAAATACTTTTTTAATTGTATTACTTTTTAATTAATACATATTTTTTACTAATAAAAATCCAAATTTTTTAGCTATTATTTAACGTTATCTAGAAATTTATCCGAGAGATATTTGCTTATGTACGCGTGAATTTTTAATGTAGATTTTATCCGTTTCACGTTTTATACAAAATACAGCAGACATACTTGATTAAAATATTTCGGTGTAAAAGTAACCGCTCATTACGGTCGATCTGGCGTTAAATGATTGGGAAATTGTGGTTAAACCCATTTCAGGTGATTCACATACAACAACAATGTTGTCCGTGGTCATGTTCGATCGTTACCGTACCAAAACGACGCGAAACATCCCGGCAAATTCTCCCTCGACATGCTCGATTATCGCAAATCGGTTTAATCGATTTCTTTCTTTGTTTTCCTCTCTCTCTCTCTCTCTCTCTCTCTCTCTCTCTCTCGCCAGAAAGCAATTTCGCGAATCTTCAAAGGTACATAATGGAGATTTAAAATCTTCAATCCACGTGTGTCTGCGGAGAGAGATTTAAATTTCAGATCAACCGCGCGAGCATTTTATTCGCGCGCGTTGAACTTTCGCAAAAAAAGAAAAAAAAAACCTGGTAAAAGAAACAAAAAAAAACGAGATCGAAAAAAAAGACCGGGAGCGCGGGTTGAAAGACAGATTCCGCGATTTTTTTTTACAGGTGAAATATCAATTTCACGAAGGCGGACGGAAAAATTTTAATTAAACGCGCCGCAGCGAGAACGCGCACGATTGAAAAGTTAACCGGACGTTTTGTTGCCGCCTTTCTCTGTTCGATGCCTTCTAAACTTTGAGGCAATTTTTTTCACAGACGGATTTAAATGTTCGTTTTTCACGACGAAATATATTGTAGTTTTACTCTTGTTTCTCGAGCTGCGGCAAATGTTTTCGTTGCATGAAAAGATTCGAAAGATATTGCATTAATATTTCAAATGAGAAAAAGCAGTGCTTTATAGTATATTATATATTTATATAAAATATCTTTTTATACATTTATTCGTATTGTGAAAGAAATTTTTGTTAGCACTTTTTTTGAAAAAATATAATTGATACAAAGATGATTTCATTAAAATTCTAATGCTGGGATATAATCTTTTTTATCCGCATTGTCTTTAATTTCATAGGAATTGATATGAATGAAATATCTTGTGATGCGATCCTTTCGATAATACATATATACCAGGTATATAAATATGAAACCGGAATTTGCCCATACATGGCCCTAGCTGTCAATGTAGTTACCGTCAAACCGCGTCATTGGCGCCATTTTCTTGTTTTGACATCTGATAAAGATTTTCAACTCACAACAATACAAGTTTCATACAACAGCATAGTTTTTAATAGCGTTGAACATGTCGAATTTTGCCTGGAAACTACGATTTGCGGACAGCATTGATTTTCTGTTACCGTTTGAAGAAAACTGCTGCAGAATCGCATCGAATGCTTGTCGAAGCTTACGGTGAGCATGCTCTTGGTAAATCACAGTGCTTTGAGTGGTTTAAAAAATTCAAAAGTGGCGATTTTGACGTGAGAAACGAAGAACGTGGAAGACCACCGAAAAAGTTTGAAGACAGCGAATTGCAAACATTGTTGGATGAGGATGACGCTACCGACAACAAATGATCGATTTGAATCAAGCTTTGCGTGAAAAACGACTAGAATATCAAAAGAGGCAACACAAAGTGATTTTGCTTCATGATAATGCACCATCACGCACAACAAAACCGGTCAAGGAAACGATTGAGGCGTTTAGTTGGGAAATACTTTCGCATGCGGCTTACTCACCAGACTTGGCTCCATCCGATTACTACTTATTTGCATCGAAGGGACACGCACTTGCCGAGCAGCGCTTCACTTCTTACGAAAATGTACGAAAATGGCTCGATGACTGGTTTGCCTCAAAGGAGCAACAGTTTTTTTGGCGTGGCATCCACAAATTGTCAGGGAGACGGGAAAAATGTATAGCTAGCAATGGGCAATACTTCGAGTAAAATATTTTTTATCATTTTCATACAATAAACGTGTATTTTCTATACAAAAATTCCGGTTTCATATTCATATACCTAGTATATTCGAAATACAAAATTCTGTTAAAATCAAACACGAATATATGCGATTTCAAATTTTGCAGTCAGAATCGCAGTCGAAGATGCGAAAATTTTACTAGTCTAAAACAGCTGATATTCCAGTCGATAGCTTGAGTGGAATTAATATTGCAATTCTCTCGATCATCATATGAATAGTTAGATACTGCAAGTACCCAGGCCGCAATCATTAATACCCGCGGCTAAAATCATCGAGATGTTAGAGATCGCGTTTCACACAAAGGGCTTCTGGCCTTTATCTCTTCGCATTTGTAGTTTGAACTATGCGAGCTCGCTCTCTCAATTTACTCCCGCGCTCAAGTTAGTTTTTATTTTTATGCAAACGCCTCGCAAACGCTTCTAATCCGCGCATCAGATGAGGCTTATGCCCGCTGGGGAGCAATTCCGAGAGACTTTGGGGCAATCCAGCGCGCATACAGCGGCATAAGCAAATGCTTAAAACGGCGAACTCGGAGCCGCCAGCAAAGTTGGACTGATTTAGTTATGCGGCAGCCGCGCACACATCGCCCTCGTAATCTCTCGTGACCTATCGCCGTTATGTTTTCTCACGTACTCGGAATAATGTTTCGCTTCCCGACCCGTGTATCGATTGTTCCAAATTTCGGCGCTGTAAATTTCGTCGTTTGCGTGACTTATTTACGCCAAAGAATTCACGTTTATTTATCTTTCATTTCTCTTATTCTTTTATTATAGGATTTTATCCACTTTTAGAATCTCTTTCTTTTTTCTGAGAGATCATTATTCGATGTATAAGTTTCGGTAGGTTCAGGTAATTTTATAATCGGTTATAAAATTTTGTATTTTTTTCATGATACATTCGGATATGATTCACATGTGTGTGTGCAATCGCGAACGAGATTTAATTTTACGAAAATATGATATATGTATTAAATATGAAATCGCGTATTTTATTACATAAATGCAACGTGTGGTGTTAACATTTCAATTATTTGTTATACAAATTATTTTATGGCACATGTTTTGTGCATTGCCAAATTATTAAAATAAATGTTTTTATTTTATTATTTTATTATAATAATTTATTTTATTAATTAACAAAATTAAAAAAAAAAGATATGCGAATGATATAAACAACGAATCTCGCAATATTTTATTTATTACGCGTTCATATGGAAAATTCAATGCAAATATATACAGTGATGTTTTTGTATGAAAGAATCAACGAGGTGAAAAATTATTGTCTTCAATATAACGTTGTGTTAATAACAATTGTTAAATATCGAGCTTTGAGTGGAACTGTCATTACCAAATCAGAGATCTCATACATGTCGTGAAAAAAAATAATATTCGACAAGGATGATAGACATTGTTTCTGACCCAATTGCGTAAAATTTGATATGTAAAATCCGCGATTTTACGCGCGTTTAAAGATGACCGATTTGAACATAATTCCATTATAAACAAATCGTGAAAAAATTGTTTTCTCGCTTGAAAAATAACATATGCCAATAAAATTAAAAATTTCTTAAAATTACATTATTTTTCTAACAATCTCACGAAACACAAAAATACGTACGGTTTATGTTTTATTTCGTCGTATATCTATAGTAATTGCACTGTGTTATACCAGGTATATAAATATGAAACCGGAATTTTTGTATAGAAAATACACGTTTATTGTATGAAAATGATAAAAAATATTTTATTCCAAGTATTGCCCATTGCTAGCTATACATTTTTCCCGTCTCTCTGACAATTTGTGAATGCCACGCCAAAAAAACTGTTGCTCCTTTGAGGCAAACCAGTCATCGAGCCATTTTCGTACATTTTCGTAAGAAGTGAAGCGCTGCTCGGCAAGTGCGTGTCCCTTCGATGCAAATAAGTAGTAATCGGATGGAGCCAAGTCTGGTGAGTAAGCCGCATGCGAAAGTATTTCCCAACTAAACGCCTCAATCGTTTCCTTGACCGGTTTTGCTGTGTGTGATGGTGCATTATCATGAAGCAAAATCACTTTGTGTTGCCTCTTTTGATATTCTGGTCGTTTTTCACGCAAAGCTTGATTCAAATCGAGTTGTTGTTGCGTTTGAGCGTCATCCTCATCCAACAATGTTTGCAATTCGCTGTCTTCAAACTTTTTCGGTGGTCTTCCACGTTCTTCGTTTCTCACGTCAAAATCGCCACTTTTGACTTTTTTAAACCACTCAAAGCACTGTGATTTACCAAGAGCATGCTCACCGTAAGCTTCGACAAGCATTCGATGCGATTCTGCAGCAGTTTTCTTCAAACGGTAACAGAAAATCAATGCTGTCCGCAAATCGTAGTTTCCAGGCACAAAATTCGACATGTTCAACGCTATTAAAAACTATGCTGTTGTATGAAACTTGTATTGTTGTGAGTTGAAAATCTTTATCAGATGTCAAAACAAGAAAATGACGCCAATGA
This sequence comes from Polyergus mexicanus, assembly GCF_030449975.1. Classification (NCBI taxonomy): domain Eukaryota; kingdom Metazoa; phylum Arthropoda; class Insecta; order Hymenoptera; family Formicidae; genus Polyergus; species Polyergus mexicanus. The sequence goes on from NW_027223329.1 coordinate 7,155,296, forward strand.
CGCGGTTTGACGGTTTTAACTACATCGACAGCTAGGGCAATTTATGGGCAAATTCCGGTTTCATATTTATATACCTGGTATTACAGAGAGATATTATTTTGTATTTTCAAAAATTTTCAATTAATTGAAATGTCGTTTCGAGCATCCGTCGTATACGTGGTATTTGACATGCTTTATTGTCGCCGATATCGCATATTGCATTGCACGCGTCGTGATATAGATATAAATTACCTTCTTTGATGCTGCCAATCGTTTCGCGCTCGTGTCATTATTAGTAACCGCGTAAGGTCTCGAACGGACAATTAGGTATTACCAATTTGCCGAGAGTGCCTTTCAGCGAGTGCAAATTATCGATTAACGAGAGAAATTGATAGTAATTTATGACAATAACTTTGTTAACCTTCTAGAAATATTTAAAAAAATTAGATAACAGACGCGCGTATCAAACAAATAATTTATCAGCGCTTTTATAAGACTTTTGCAAGAATTGCTGGTTCAGGCGACGCGGTAGCGTCGCGACGCCAAATTAATTATTAGAAAAATATGTTTCTCGAAGACTCTACAAAGTTCGTCTAATTACCTCTAAATTATTGTCGTGTAATTAATTGAATGGGATCGATCAACTTTTAGTTAATTAATTTTATTTCACACGAGAAGAGAGAGAGAGAGAGAGAGAGAGAGAGAGAGAGAGAGAGAGAGAGAGATAATATTTAATTTAAAATCTTATTGAAAATTTTAATTATTTAATATTACGTACGATTAAGTGTTGATACGCATTTAATCGATGATTCTATGTCAAGATAATATTTCCTAGCATCGAATTTTATTAAAACTTTATATAACTGGTTTAAAACTATCGATATATCTATATCGTCTAAAGTCGGCAAGACGTTCTTGCAGGATCAAGACGTTCGTCGAAGGAGAGATAGGATTGTTCGCCGAGGAATTAATTCGATCAAAGGAGCCTTTATAATACGTGTAGATGCATTCGGACTGCATCGACAGCATACATGACATACGTGACGATAATATCGTTGCTTGCATTGCGAGCTAGTCGTGTTACGTCTCTTTGAAAAGCTATTAATTAAGTAAATTAATGTCGATTGGCTTCTAGCGAGATCTATCCCCGTCAAGATGTAGCGAAGGTTGCGTTTCGAATCCTAACGATTATTAAAGTGCAAGATCTTATCAAACAGACACTATCAAAGAGAAATGGAAATTTTGCCCCGATCCTTCTCCTCCCTCGCAATTAATTCTGAGCGAATTAAAAGTTATTTTATGCTTGCTTTGTTAAATTAACTACATTTACCGAGATTTGTTCTTTCTATAACGACAAAGGAATTCTTAAATAATGAATCCTTTGGGAGTGCATTAAATGAATTTTTATGTATATATTGTATATAGGTTAAATATTACTAATCTTAATATTATTAATCTTTTATCTTTTAAAACATTTTTAATCGATTTATATTGCACTTAATCTACTATGAATAATATCAAAGCAATTATAATGACTGTTATCTGTGATGATCCTTTAATTATTTTCTGATTATTTTACGAAAAATCGAAATTATATCAGCAAACGCTTGAAATATTCGGCTAGATCGAAATATTCGTCGAGAGAAAGAGAGAGATAAAGGGAAAGGGAAATATATTGGATGATTGCATAAGTTCGTGCCCGATTTAAATATAAACTTTAATAGATTATATTTTAGAGATAACACTTTTATTGATCAATTATATAGTCTCCATTCTTTTCTACAATGGTTTTCCAACGATCTATAAGCTTGTCGATTCCATTTTTGAAGAAAGAACTTGGTTTTTCTTGAAAAAAGTTTGTAAGGTGGTTTTCGACAGCTTCCTCGGAATTGAGATTCTTGCCATTTAAACTATTTTGCAAAGACCGGGACAGATAAAAATCTGAAGGTGCAATATCTGGAGAATATGGCGGGTGCTACAGAATTTCCCATTGCGACTCCTGCAGTTTTCCTGCAGCTTATTCCTTTCAGTCAGGAGATGCGGCACCCACGTATCAAGCTTGGAAATGTATTCAAGCTTTTTTAAATGACGAAAAGCGGTTGAATTATCGATGTTCAGCCTCTCAGCAATATCCTCAGTTGTAATCCTTGGGTTTCTTTCCACTAAGGCACGCACAATGTCATCATCAATGCCAGAAGGCCGTCCAGAGCGGGGTTGATCCTCCATGTTGAAATCACCATTTCTAAATCTGCCAAACCACTTTTTGACTGTTCGGAGAGCAGGAGCGCGGTCCAAATAAACGCTTTGAATATTTTTTTTGTGCAATCCCAACACTCACGCCTTTCCGAAATTCATATAGCATTACATGCCGCAAATGCACCTTTCGTTCTCCATTTTTAATGATTTCTCTTATGCACAAATGGACTTATCTGAACAATGTCTGACGCTAAATTGACATAAGACAACGTCATCTATTCGGTGTAAGCAACAATTACCACACGAAAACAATAGAACTTCGCCATGCAGTAACTTAATGCCATCTATGAAAATCGGGCACGAACTTGTGCAATCATCCAATATATCTCTCAGACACATCCCCATCCGATTAATTCAATCGGGAGATACTTCTCGATTTTGGGAATGTCTCCATCGTAGTGCATCATCGTCGAAGATCTATCGATCGGACAAATCGGATCTATGCCTCTCGGTTCTCTTAAAGAATCAAAGTGCGAGGTTCTGAAAGATCGTCTAAATATTTTTCGAGGTAACGATACATGATATCGCGTTTCCTCTTCTCGACGAATGAAAAAAAAAAAAAAAAAAAGAAATTACGAGCAACGTAAATTATACTTTATCGATAGTGATGGCGCGACTTATTAGACCATTATCCTTTGAATATCTACTTTCGAATTCAGTTGATATCCTAATATATACTTTATCGTGTATTAAAACAAGTTTATATGGCGATGGTTGATGGTTTATGAAGCAACTGATTCAACACACGCGCTGTGTGTGTCTTCTTACTATTCAATAAACTTTGTTATGATATTGAAATAGAGATAAATCATAAGGTAATATTCTTTATTAAGTTTGAAATTGATCTTTTATTAACGATTGATTTTAATCATTGGAAATTAAATTTGAAGAATAAGCATTAAAGTTTGATTTTATACTCATAGTACGAAATGAATTCTAACTTTTTTTAACTTTTAAAATGTAGTTTAAATGTTTTTAAAAAATATTCTAAATATACTTTGAAAATTCTTGTTCGTATCAATTTTAGCAATGTTTAAATATTTATGGAAAATTGAAAATATTTTATAAATTCGAAATTTGTACGAAAGTAAAAAAAACTTTAATTTTATATTATAGATTTGAACATCCTTAAGTTTCCCGTGTAGTTTGTAGCGTGATCTCTAAAGAGAGATACGATATATTGCCGATATGTAGTTAATTAACCGAGACCATCGATGTGACCGGTTCAATTAAGATAATCAACCGATGGATCAATTTTAATTAACGAGGAGACAATCCGTTCGGAACCCAAGAAAGTTTGGCGAGATCTCGTCTCGAGATCGTCATACATAAATTTATGAGAACATGAATAATAATGGCTTTATGAACTGTCCAAACTACAAGAGTAACGCAAGAAGACCTTGATAAGGGGTTTTCCTGCAAGACTTTCTCAAGGGTCTCGACGTGTATACTTGTAACCTTGCGCATATGTACGATGACTTTAGCATTTCGCCGCGGAAATTGGCCGCATACTGCGAGCAAAACGTGCCGACCTGCGTCACGTATACAACGTGTCGTATACACAGAATTGAACTTGCGCTATATAAATTGAAAATCCAAAAAGCACACGTTTTTCGCGACGCAACCCTCCGTCGTTGCAATATCTCGAAAGCACAATTCCGAGAAACATAAATTCGGATCTAGAATTGTGTTACTGATATTTTGAGTGATTAATGAGAAATAAAAAAATATAAATAATATATATTTATATTACTTATATATTGTATGATAAATTAAGTTTTTTTTAAACGACGTAAGTATTATACGGGGTGTCCCATCTTAATCTCCTCAGGCAAATATCTCAAAAACCAAGCCCGGAAGAGAAAAATGTTTCAGACAAAAGTTATTTGGTTTCGAGGAGGCCATAAGATGGTGACAATGATTTGACCTTGGAAAATCATTTGAAGGTCATGTGAAGGTCAACTTTAATATCTTAAATGGAAATTCCCATTTTTTATTTAGTATTCTTGTAGCTGACATCGAGAGCTTTGCAAAACACTATAATAAAGTATTTTTTTATTAAGTACTTTTTGAGTTATTTTATATTTTAATCTGACATATTTTGATATAAAAAATTAAATATCTCGTAAAATATTTAGTTTTCGATTATCTTACCGTAATACTTCTATGTACAGAATAATGAGACAAATCAATTAGTATAAAAAAAAATTGTTTTTAAGAAAATTATTTACAATGTATTTTTTTAAACAATTATTTGTTTTTTTTTTGGCACTAGTTAATTTGTCTCATTATTCTGTACATAAAAGTATTACGGTAAGATTATCGAAAACTGAATATTTTACGAAATATTTTATTTTTTATATCAAAATATGTCAGATCAAAATATAAAAGAACTCAAAAAGTACTTAATGAAAAAATACTTTATTATAGTGTTTTGCAAAGCTCTCGATGTCAGCTACAAGAATACTAAATAAAAAATGGGGATTTCCATTTAAGATATTAAAGTTGACCTTCACATGACCTTCAAATGATTTTCCAAGGTCAAATCATTGTCACCATCTTATGGCCCCCTCGAAACCAAACAACTTTTGTCTGAAACGTTTTTCTCTTCCGGGCTTGGTTTTTTGAGATATTTGCCTGAGGAGATTAAAATGGGACACCCTGTATACACATTCTCTCTTGCTTTACATACATACTTTCTTTTGTTCCATTCATTCTTTTATGTTTTTTTTCTTCTCCGTAATAAGGATTATAAATTTATTAACTGTGAGATAATTAGTAGAGTAATTTGTTTGCCTCGATTTATCGTTGCCGTAAAATGAATTATTTGTCGCGTTCGAAGCGTTTCGCGGATTGGTGGAATAAGCGACACGTGGGTAAAATTGCTTGCGAGAGAGCAAAAGTTATCATAATTGCATTGTTACTGTGCTTCAGGCGCGACAGCATTCTCCCGCCTAATTAAAGAGAAACTTAGTTTTGAAGCTGAAAGCCCTACTGTTGTAGGCGCGCAGCATCGGTGAGGGGGCAGGGACCCCGTTAATTCTAGCGCGGTTCATATGATGATTTATAATGAGAGTTACTGCGGTATAATTGCATCGCGTCATAAATTATCGCATGCGCCGAGAACAACTAGCAGAATCGACTCACAATGAATTTTACGCGCAGCTCGTTATTAAAAGTCGTATAATTTCCAGAAAATTCTCTTGAACTTTGACCCGCGAGACCAAAATTTCGATATACGGATAATTCTAGATTTTTTTATTTAAAATTCGTCCTTTTTTTTTTTTTTTATCGTACAATTATTCCGCGCGAGCTTTACAAAAATGATAAGCAGAGAGCTTTTATATAATTGAAAGAATTAAGACACTTTAATTTTCTTTCAAGATAATTTTTCGAACAATTAAGGATAAATTAATATATTATTCACGATAGAACGGATTTAAAGTTTCTTTATCAATTTATCTCGTCGCGATATAGAAAATTACGAGAGAACGACAGGACTAGGAGGAGCGTTGCGTGCACATTGTCATATATCGTCTTCGCGCAAATAAAGGAGCGGCGAGATACAGTTAACCTTAATTAATCGAAATCCACCGACAAACGGTATCCAAGGAAGATTAAAGTGACTCTAAAGTATAATAGACCCTTCGCGTTTTTATGGCGCTACTATGACAATTGCATCGCGACATAGTTTATAATTTATATGAAATTCATAATATAATGCACAATGTGCACAATCGATTTGAACATTTTATAATATTTCCTGAAATTACTATTGGAAAATTAATTCGAACGTGTTTTTTTTTTTTTCCACACTTGTCATTACATTTTATCGTTTAATGTTTAATCGGCGCGTTAATTTCTCGAATTACATTTCCACATTATTCGTAGCTCCAATTAATATACGGATTTAATAAATCACAGTAATTCAACGTATCCGTGATTGACATGAAAATTATAGAGAGCTGAATTTTGTCGATGACATTTTGTGACATCTAGACTCGGTTTTCTACGATCGATCGTTATCGCCGTCATCGCGGATCGGCAGGCGTATCGTTCTGACGTATTAATTATCTCGCGGTCATGCTATAATTATTTAAACGCAATGCTGCTGACTTGCGGCTAGCCATTAGAATTCATGCTGCATCGCGAAACGCAAAGTCCCCGGGGATCGATATTATCCTTTGGCACATTTTCGCGTGCCGCGGAAGAAGGGAATGGAATGTATGGAGCCCGTATGCTTATCTCGTCATCATCTATGTATATTCAGATCGATGAAAGGTCAAGGTCGCCTTGTTTCTCTCTTTACGATCTCTCTCTTTACGAACGAGGCCGAAACGATTAGTAGATCGAACTCCTGACAAAGACCCAGGATTGCATTGTAATTGCGTTTATGTCAGGCCACGTTATTAAATCTCGCAGTATCGTATTGGTATTTCGATGAGAAAGAAATTACGTATCCGAGAGAGACGTGACACTTGAAATATTGATAAAGGGGAGATACACGGGAACAAAGGACTGAAATTTCTCGATTTTATTTATTTTAATTGTACTTTTAGAGAACTGTGGAAGATTATTTCGGAAAATGGAGAGAACTTGATCGTTAAATATATTGGGTGATTGCATAAGTTTGTGCCAGATTTAAATATAAACTTCAATAGATTATATTTTAGAGATAACACTTTTATTAATCAATTATATAGTCTCCATTCTTTTCTACAATGGTTTTCCAACGATCTATAAGCTTGTCGATTCCATTTTTGAAGAAGGAACTTGGTTTTTCTTGAAAAAAGTTTGTAAGATGGTTTTCGACAGCTTCCTCGGAATTGAGATTCTTGCCATTTAAACTATTCTGCAAAGACCGGAACGGATAAAAATCTGAAGGCGCAATATCTGGAGAATATGGCGGGTACTGCAGAATTTCCCATTGCAACTCCTGCAGTTTTCCTGCAGCTTATTCCTTTCAGTCAGGAGATGCGGCACCCACGTATCAAGCTTGGAAATGTATCCAAGCTTTTTTAAATGACGAAAAGCGGTTGAATTATCGATGTTCAGCCTCTCAGCAATATCCTCAGTTGTAATCCTTGGCTTTCTTTCCACTAAGGCACGCACAATGTCATCATCAATGCCAGAAGGCCGTCCAGAGCGGGGTTGATCCTCCATGTTGAAATCATCATTTCGAAATCTGCCAAACCACTTTTTGATTGTTCGGAGAGCAGGAGCGCGGTCCAAATAAACGCTTTGAATATTTTTGTGTGCAATCCCAACACTCACGCCTTTCCGAAATTCATATAGCATTGCATGCCGCAAATGCACCTTTCGTTCTCCATTTTTAATGATTTCTCTTATGCACAAATGGACTTATCTGAACAATGTCTGACGCTAAAATGACATAAGACAACGTCATCTATTCGGTGTAAGCAACAATTACCACACGAAAACAATAGAACTCCGCCATGCAGTAACTTAATGCCATCTATGAAAATCGGGCACGAACTTATGCAATCGTCCAATATTATAAAGAAAGAAACTGTAATATCGCTGACGAGAATTTTCCAAACTGGATATAAACGAATTATTTTCTTGGATGTTGAATGTTTCTACAACATTTGTTTACCGCGATGCTGAATTATCTCTTCTCCTTAGTTCGATCTTACTTTTGCATTACGAAATGTTATCAGGTTAAAATGCATCTTGCACGCTACGCGTTTTCGCGAGGGACGGTTCTTACAAGTTAGCTTACGGTAAATCACTATTCGCGATCAGTCTACTTTTCGGGGAGTGAGCTGCTCGCTTCTCGGTAATTTCTTTACAAGTTTCGCCTTTCAGTGCGGATTCGAACTTTAATGAAGACACGAACGTTGAAGAAGAAGGCTGCCCTGGGACGCTCGAGCTTTTATGCAATACGTAAGTTTCTCGGTTCGCGAATCGATTCGCCGTTTTTTGTAATTACGTATGTATCCCAGAAATGAAATCTCGTGAAGAAAGACGTCTTACATAGACGTTATTTTCGTTCAGCGATAAAAGAAAATTATTATAAAATAAAAGAGAAACTCTTGTCATCTTTTGCCAAATTTGTATTATTATTATTAGACTAACATCAATTAATTAATTGAAATTAAAATTAATAAATACGTTAAAAATATTTTTTATACAGATATCATTTATTTCAATATTTTTTATATTTAGGTATTATAAATATATTTCATATATTTTTACATTTTCATGTATATTTTCAAATAATACGGTATTCCACAAGCGATTAATCGTCCATTTTACTCTACATTAATGCACTACATCCCTTTACACTTTTGTGAAGGGAGATAAATAGTTAATCATTTTATTTACGTCACAGTCGTGATGTATCGTAAATCTCATGGAGCTTACAAATGTCGCTTAGTCAACTCGGAGGTATTTTAAAGCTCGTTTGTGTGTGTGGGTGGGGGTCGCCCGAAGATATGATATATCGCGATTTAAAGCGACCGTCCTTGATCAATTCTAACTTCCAACCAAGATTTTAGCAGCGCATCTCTCTCTCTCTCTCTCTCGAGTGCACTCAATATCTGCCATCATCCAGGCAAAATTGTTAAGCCGACTGGCTCCTGACCTAATTAATTGCAGATCCGTCAATTCATCGTGAGCGTCTTACAGATAATTTGACTGTCCGGCGAATGTTATATTCGAAAACTGATAGATTAGAATGACGTTTTTTAATTTTGCCAGCGATCACGTTGAATCTGAATAATATGAAGCTCCTCTTAATTTCTCGATGTTGATAGAAAAAAAAAATATTTTTTTTTCTTTTTTTAAATCGTGAAGTTAAAAATTTATTAATGATGTTGATTTCATTAATGTGAATAACGTTTGAACGAACTCTTGTGTGACGATTGTATATATATTTTTAAATACAGGTAAATTTAACGCCGTTTATATGGTAAATAAACTCATAGAGCATATATGATCGGGTTGATGGTATTATTAACGCAATGCCATTTGGTCAGGTTAGGTTACGATAAGCTCTCTCTCTCTTTGCGAGTAAAATAAATATTTAACGTTGTAAATGCGTCGCACATCGGTAAAGTAAATGTTTGATTGGCGGCTTTATTGGGAATTTTTGTTCGTATTGCGTTATTAATTCTGGATTATTATATTGCAGTAACGCTGAATTTCATCCCAATTTCATAATATTTTACCATATATTTCTATTATTCTTATATTTCATATATTTCATCTCATATTTCGAATAACGTAAAGAATTAATTAACAATGAGATTGGATCGAGATTTTTTTTTTTTTTTTTTTTTTTTTTCAAAATTTTAATTAGACGCGATTTATATAAATTAGAAAACTTTATTTTTATTTATCGAATTTTAATGAAATATCATTATAATACGTACGTAGAACATATTTAACCGCAATTATCGAGAGTTAAGCGATTGATAAGACGTAAGCCTCGAATAAATGGACGCGAACATTTGACAGCTGATATTTTAACGTCGATCCGATCGATCGGAAATCCGTCTTAGTTTCGAGATTCTTTAGTCCGCCGAACGGACATTTGCAATGACAGTGATAAAAATCGTCCTGATGGTCATAGATCGCGTTCTGGAATTTCGTAAATCGGGCAAAAGTCGGGAAGGACCAACTACGCGAAGTTCGCTTGTTGGATTCTTCTGAAACTCTCAACGCTGAGCTACGAATTCCCTGGGAATGTGGCGAAAATCTTAAATGGGATTTTTTACTGAGGCGGTGAAATAAGTTTGAATGCCGCTTCAGAATGCCAACAGTGTAAACAGTACTGGGTTGGAATTTTGTAATTTAAATTTTTAACTTGACAACTCTATAATTGTGTTATTTTATTGCGAATAATGCGGTGCGCAAGTATTTTTAATCCTTGTAAACCTTGCAAAGGTGTTTATTTACACGAGCGACGTTGATTTATTACGATAATATATCTAACATGAGTAGTTTACATTAATCACTTTCCAATAATTTCGAAAAATATCTGCATTTAATTCTCTTAAATCCAGTTACATCCTTCGGATGGCATGGAAATTCTTATCAGGTGTGTTGGTCTTTTCTATCGAGAGCTTTTAAAGTGATGCAAACGAACTTCTGCAACTCGAGAAGGGAGAAGTTTTCTCTCCGGAGATATAATTATACAAACTTTTTAATTGTTCGAATAAAGAAAGTAATTCTTCAAGATATTTAGAGTGAATTTTCTATAGAATAATTTTTGTTTAAAATATTTCATATTAAAAGCAAGAAGAGTTACGTGTTTTAAATAAGGGCGCGCGTTAATAAGGGCCACGTGTTCCGAGTAAACGGAGTGCAATACTGCAAAAATGCGTGGAACACGTGGGAATTATATTACGGATTTAATAGTAGTCGACATTAAACCGTGAAATGTCGCTGTCCATTAACGGACGAAGTCTCGAGATTCTGCCTGGTGTATCCCGTCCGGACAGCGTCGTGACGTAATTGAATTTATTAGAAGTTCGACCGCCCCCAAGCCCCCCCCCCCTCCCCGATTATCGTCGCGAGGAAAATTTTACATCCGAATTCGAGAGTCATGAGAACTCAATGTCATACTATTTTCTGTCAGCGAGTCAATTTCTTATTGAATTGTCATATATCTTTGCAAATGAGATACACGCTTTTCGTTGCGACATCGGATAATAAAATTATTTTGATTTCTTCTGAATAATCTTTAATTTCTTTAAAAAAAAAAAAAAAAACTTAATTTGCGAAATTGTAAAATATATCCCGTGTGTGTAATTTTTTAATTAGATAGATAAAAGTAATGCTTGAAAATTAATTTAAAAATGTTGCTATTTATGCAACGCTATTAAATAACAATTATAAAGTTTTTAATCGATTCGAGATTTATCTATGTATATATCAGGGTTGGGAAGTAACGCGTTACTTGTAACGCCGTTACCGTTACAGTTACTTTTTTTCGGTAACTGTAACGGTAATGGCGTTACAAATTTTATTTGTAACGGAAAAAGTAACTTCGTTACATTTTTCGGTAACGAGTAACGAATTTAACAGTTACTTTTATCGTTACTTTTTTCAAATTTTTTCATTTATTTAAGATATTATTCTTGCTATTGTGCGTGATAAAATTTTTATCTTAACCGTAAAGCCGTAAGCAAATCGACCAATTAGCATTCTTATTATGTTGTAATCTCATTTACTACCAGTCCTAAGTACCTTGCAACGAAAATTAGAAAATCTCAATAAATCTGACCTTATAGATTGCCATTCATTAGTTGAAGCTATTCAGCAAGGTTTAAATAAAAGGTAACTTATTAATTTGATTAATACATATGTTATTTAATTTTAAATAAGGATTTAATTGAAAAATATTATTTTATTTTAAACTATTGATTCAAAAGTATTAATTTCAATAAAACAAACAATGTCGCTTAATTTACTATATTTGATTTTAGATTTCTTACAATATTTGAAACAAAAGAATTAATAATAACAGCATGTTTACATCCAAAATTTAAGTTAAACTGGTTAACCGGAGAAAAAAGGAAACGTGCTGAAAATTACTTGGAGGATTTATTGGGAATCCGATCAACTGAAAATTCTTCAAAAGCTGGAAAATCTGACGATCACGATGATTTTTTCATTTTTGAGCAAAAAAATTTTGGTGCAAAATGAATCCGAACAAGAAGAATTGCAACGGTTTTTAAAATCAAATAATTGTAATATAGAAATGTTAAACGACTATCCAAAACTTAAAAAACTTTTTATTAAATATAATACAGCTCTACCAAGCAGTGCATCTGTAGAAAGAATGTTTAGCATCGGTGGCTCTGTATTAACACCACAAAGAGGGCATTTAAATGATGATACTATGGAGCAACAAATTTTATTAAAAATTAATAAAGAATTTCGATAAAATTTAATCATTTATTTTGTAATAAATCTTGAATGAAATCTTGCTTACAATTTTTTAAAAGTTTTTCTTATGCAAAATAATTTATTAGTTTGTATTGTAAAAAAGTAACGGAAATTGTAACAACTCGTAACTTTTTAGTAACTGTAACGGTAACGAGTTACTTTTTAAAATTAGTAACGAGTAACGGTAATGAGTTACTTTTTAGAAAAAATAACGGTAACGGTAACGAGTTACTTTTATAAAGTAACTTTCCCAACCCTGGTATATATTATTTATTACTCTCGCGTTTCAAAATAACGTTCACGCTATTATTTCTGCGAAACCATTTGTAGCTTCGTAGATTTATTTCGCGAAGCTTATTCTTTTGTACTTCTTCCAGCGCTCATTAATTGCGAGATTAAAAATAAACTTGGTTGTGCAAAAAGAATGGCAACAGTGTACAAAAGCCGCGATTCTTTCTAAATGCGTCTCATGCGCTGCAATACGCATTATTCGTCATATCACTGTAATTTTATACGTGCACTGTTTTACATTTTTTCACCGGTTAGTTAGTTTTTAATAACGACACACCGCGTTATATCTGAATTTTCGTTATAATTTCTTTATTACGACACTTGAAAAATTTTAAGTAAAATATCTTCTTACGCTAAATATATTTGATGATTCTGTATACAATCTTTCATGCACGAAATTAAAAAATAAAAAATTCTAGTTTCTTTATTAATCATTTATATTACATTGGGAATAAAATTATATTGAGAATATTAAATAATTACTTTAAATAACTAATAGCGAAACATTACAAAAAACAAGAATTTTTGAAATTATATTATATAAGCTTAGGGATAAGCATAATCATCGCTTTTATTTACGGGAACAGTCATACCATACAAAATTGTTAAAACATTACAGAGAAATCGAGTTTTACAAGAATGATAACACGTTAACAGGATTTTTCGATGTTATGTGTGATTACTATTATATACCATTTAAATTTACAATGCACTATGCTTGACGAACAGAAATGCAATTTCGTGAATATCTCTCGACTATCTCATCACATTTTCTGACGCGACGTCCATTTTCACGTGACAGACAATGCGAATCGCGAGACATTTGAATAATCATCCAGCGTGAAGGAATCCAGGTCAACTTCTTACAATTCTTATCGTTTATAAAAATAATAATATCTGAGAGAAATCTCAGAAATTAGTATAAAAAAAAAAAAAAATTATTTTTAAGAAAATTATTTACAATGTATTTTTTTAAACAATTATTTGTTGTTTTTTTTGGCACTAATTAATTTGTCTCATTATTCTGCACATAAAAGTATTACGGTAAGATTATCGAAAACTGAATATTTTACGAAATATTTTATTTTTTATATCAAAATATGTCAGATTAAAATATAAAATAACTCAAAAAGTACTTAATAAAACAATACTTTATTATAGTGGTTTGGAAAGCTCTCGATGTTAGCTACAAGAATACTAAATAAAAAATGGGGGTTTTTATTTAAGATTTTAAAGTTGACCTTCACATGACCTTCAAATGATTTTCCAAGGTCAAACCAATGGTACCATCTTATGGACCCCTCGAAACCAAACAACTTTTGTCTAAAATATTTTTCTCTTCCGGGCTTGGTTTTTGAGATATTTGCCTGAGGAGATTAAAATGGGAGAACCTTGTATAAGCGCTCGTGAAAATAAAATATTTATCTTTCGGATCACATGATTCGCGCACGTACTCGTAACATTTCCAAAGTGCGTTCTTTGTGCTTCTGTGATATTGGATATCCTTTCAAGCCCTCTACCTGTTTCTGACAAAAGAGAAATAAAAATAACTGAATTTTTCTTTAATATTTCTCCGATAATAATAGCATTAATATCAGTCGCTTTATAACTAGCTGATTTTTCATTTTGGTTTTGGAGCCAAGTCTTATTCTTCTCTCTTCTCTCTCTTCTCTTTCTTTTTCTTTCTCTTTCATCTTAAGCTGTTTTATGCTCGAATCGTGTCTAAATTCTTACAGGCCATATACACTTAGAATCTCATTTAACGACATGTTTAACGGAATATGAACTTTCAACCCTCGTAAAGCTAAGCATCCTCACAACAAATTAAAATAAAACATATGCCAAAATTAAGCGCTATTTAGGTGCTAATTTGGTGCTCCGTTCCTGATTTTGATGCTCGAACCATTTAACAGGAATTCGAGATTTAAAGTGAGGGTGCTAGCTTTTATCAAGCTAGCATCCCCTTATTAAATACTTATTAAAAAGTAAATATATCAGAATTAAATGCTTTTTAAATGCTTTCAAAAGCAATTAACAAAATTTAGTTATTTATTATAATTTAGAAGATATCAGCTATTCAAGGAAAAAGTACATATAATATAGTAAAGTACCCTAAAAAATGGGAATATAAAATCCGTTTTGATTGAAATAATTAAATTTTGTTAATTGCTCTTGAAAGCAATCTTAATTCTGATATATTTATTTTTAGATTTTATGCAAATAGTTAATAAGGGTGGTGCTAGCTTGATGAAAACTAGTTAACCCTCACTTTAAATTACGAATTTCTGCTAAATGGTTCGAGCGCTAAAATCAGGAATGAAACAACTAAATAGCACTTATTTTTATTTGCATACGTTTTATTTTAATTTGTTATGGTGGGAATGCTAGCTAATGAGGATAAATTTTTCAACTTTCAGATGACATTGCGATCTTTGTACAAAGAGCGTTTTAATTTAGTAAAACTTCAATCTGTATAATTACAAAGTCATTTAAAGTTGAATGTAATGAGTAGGTAGAATAAATATGATATCTAATTAAAGAGGACATACGTGAAACAGAACCTTTCAACAGCTTGTACATAAAGATTGCGTTACATTCAGTTTTAGATAACTTTGTAATTACACAGATTGAAGTTTTGCTAAATAAAAGGCGCTTTGTATAAAGATCGCAATATCAATTTCAGAGCTGAAAGTTCCGCGAAAATGGTCCATATTATAAATGGTTATATTTAAATATATTTGTTAAATAAGAGTCTAAATGTACATGGCCTGTAAGAATTTAGACGCGATTGACACATACGAGCGTAAAACTATTCTATGATGAAGGAGAGAGAAAGAGGAGAGGAAAGAGCAAGAGAGATCTGGCTCCATAATCGAGATGAAAAGTCAGCTAGTTATAAAGCGACAACGTGATATGCGAGCAAAGGAGACGAGGGGACACGTAAACGACGGCTTTTGAATTTTCACAAGCTCTCCGCGATTTCCCTCTCGTATTTTACGGACCGGAAACGACGTGACGTTCGTGCCGAGGGCAATTTATACTTCTTAACTCGACAAGCGAAATAATGTGCAGTGGCAACACATAGGTATCCCGAAAACTTCTATTGATTTCGTTTCATGGCCACGAAATCACGAAACAAATCAATTGTGAAAATGTATTACGAAGAGATTCGCATTGTTTTAACTCTTTATCCAGTAATCTCGCTTTCAAGCAAAACTGTTATTTTTTTTTATTTTTTTTTTTTTTATTTATTTATATATATACAGAGTGTCTCATTTTAATCTCCTCAGGCAAATATCTCAAAAAACAAGCCCGAAAGAGAAAAATGTTTCAGATAAAAGTTGTTTGGTTTCGAGGGGGCCATAAGACGGTGACAATGATTTGACCTTGAAAAATCATTTGAAGGTCATGTCAAGGTCAACTTTAAAATCTTAAATGGAAACCCCCATTTTTTATTTAGTGTTCTTGTAGCTGACATCGAGAGCTTTCCAAAACACTATAATAAAGTATTTTTTTATTAAGTACTTTTTGAGTTATTTTATATTTTGATCTGACATATTTTGATATAAAAACTAAAATATTTCGTAAAATATTCAGTTTTCGATAATTTTACCGTAATACTTCTATGTACAGAATAATGAGACAAATCAATTGGTATAAAAAAACAAGATTGTTTTCAAGAAAATTATTTACAATGTATCTTTTTAAACAATTATTTGTTTTTTTTTTTTGGCACTAATTAATTAACTAAGATTATAATTTAAACTAAATTGTAGTTATTGTAGTTGATGCTTTTTGTACGGATATGAAAGGGATTCGCAGTTCGCAGAAGGCTATTTTTGTATATTATTTTTTTCATTTTGCTGATATGCGATAAGTTTTTTTTTTATGGTATTGTTATTTGATTCTCGCGAACAGAAATAAATCGTGTCTTTAGTTTTTAGACGTTTTAAGTTTTCAAGGTTTCCTTCGTTCGGTTATATGTTAATATTTGCGCGATGCACTACGTTTTCAATTGAGAATGCAATTGTCATTATTACTTCAATCCTCGCGCGGAATTGCGTCATTATTCGTGTGTCACTCTTAATGCGTGCGAAGAGGACCACGCATTTCGCGCATCCGCGCCTTTCAATGAAAAAGCGTACTCGGTGGCACCGGATTGGAAGTAGATTTGCGACGATCGCGCCATTTCAAACATCGGGGGAAACCCTCGAAATTTCCATTGCAAATCTGTCTCGCGTAATAAAAAACAAACGTTCCACGAAATTCGATTCGTTCGCGCGTCGCGTCCCGACGCGCGTTGGCGGTGACGCGAGATAACGGAACGCGATATCCGTGTACAAGCGATAGCTATATGCAACCACAACACTGTTGTTTGTTAAAAATTGCAAAAATCGTGGATGTGAAGAGATATTAAAAGCTGATGATGCGATGTCGCAACTCTCTTCTGATCGATAAAAATCGATTATATTAATTTAATATAAGCTAGAATTAAAATTAGAATATAATTAAAAATAAAAGCAGAAACTTGAAATTAAAATTTGATTAAAGTAATTTAGTAAAAATATTAAATAGAATAGTTTAATAAAATATATGCAATATACGCTTGTGATAATTATGAAATTAAATAATAATTCAGCTCTATTTCTGTAATACAATATAATCTCCGGAGATATATAAATCCATCGATATCGAAATGACATTATTAGCAAGACGCTTGCGTTCTTACCATTAGGCACATAGGTTTTGTTAAGGGAGGATTTTCGGGCTGACAAGCTCGAAAATTTCGCGTCGACAAACTTGGAGGAGACGTAACGGATTTCCCGGGAGTGCGATTTAGATCTAAAAAAGGGGGTCGAAAAGAATCTCCTCGGCTTAGAAGACTCTCTCCGTTCGTTCGACGATCGTCTTTTTCGCCCATTTTTGGGAATTTGTTTTTATCTCTTTGGTGTTAGGCGTGAGGATTTCATCCATGACTTGTTTCTTTAAGATTCTCGTCGACAATAAAAATGTCGCGACGTTGTGATTGTCCGGTATTAATAGCGGCTGCGATGTCAAAACAAGGTCGTTGTATAACGCGAGCTTGTCGGCAATTTGACAGAGGAATGAAATGGCCTGCAGGAACGAGGTCCTAATAAGAATATTAAATTCAGGATGTCAAAAAAAGCTTTATCGTTCTTATCTCTCTTTTTCTTTTTCTATCACATAATATTAATATAATATTGGATGATTGCATAAGTTCGTGCCCGATTTTCATAGATGGCATTAAGTTACTGCATGGCGGAGTTCTATTGTTTTTGTGTGGTAATTGTTGCTTACACCGAATAGATGACGTTGTCTTATGTCAATTTAGCGTCGGACATTGTTCAGATAAGTCCATTTGTGCATAAGGGAAATCATAAAAAATGGAGAACGAAAAGGTGCATTTGCGGCATGTAATGCTATATGAATTTCGGAAAGGCGTGAGTGTTGGAATTGCACAAAAAAATATTCAAAGCGTTTATTTGGACCGCGCTCCTGCTCTCCGAACAGTCAAAAAGTGGTTTGGCAGATTTCGAAATGGTGATTTCAACATGGAGGATCAACCCCGCTCTGGACGGCCTTCTGGCATTGATGATGACATTGTGCATGCCTTAGTGGAAAGAAACGCAAGGATTACAACTGAGGATATTGCTGAGAGGCTGAACATCGATAATTCAACCGCTTTTCGTCATTTAAAAAAGCTTGGATACATTTCCAAGCTTGATACGTGGGTGCCGCATCTCCTGACTGAAAGGAATAAGCTGCAGGAAAACTGCAGGAGTCGCAATGGGAAATTCTGCAGCACCCGCCATATTCTCCAGATATTGCGCCTTCAGATTTTTATCTGTTCCGGTCTTTGCAGAATAGTTTAAATGGCAAGAATCTCAATTCCGAAGAAGCTGTCGAAAACCACCTTACAACCACCTTTTTTCAAGAAAAACCAAGTTCTTTCTTCAAAAATGGAATCGACAAGCTTATAGATCG
This sequence comes from Polyergus mexicanus, assembly GCF_030449975.1. Classification (NCBI taxonomy): domain Eukaryota; kingdom Metazoa; phylum Arthropoda; class Insecta; order Hymenoptera; family Formicidae; genus Polyergus; species Polyergus mexicanus. The sequence continues at coordinate 7,173,746 of NW_027223329.1, forward strand.
TTGGAAAACCATTGTAGAAAAGAATGGAGACTATATAATTGATTAATAAAAGTGTTATCTCTAAAATATAATCTATTGAAGTTTATATTTAAATCGGGCACGAACTTATGCAATCACCCAATATATCTCTTTCTAAAAAAGGCATGAAACTCAAATATATCGAAGCGTTGAGGCCTCTTTTCGTGCGCTGCGACTTGCTTCATTCGTATTATTTGCAACTGTCAGATCAATTTTGACAGTTTGACAATTTGTAAAAGAAAAAGTTAAAGTTAGGAAAGAAAAGTTAAAAAAATTGGAAAATGTTTATAAATAAAAGCGCGCGCCTGTGTTCTTCTAGTATCTAATATATATATATATATATATATATATATATATATATATATATATATATATATATATAGAATATGATATTAATGAAAATAAACAGATGTTATTTAAGAAACGAGGATACAAGGAACTGTGGTTGCCAAAAATTTTTCAGCAAAAAGTTTCGAGACTATCTTGATTCTATAACACCTTCGTCTACTCCGCTGTCTAGTTTGACGTGCAATTTCTATCGACAAACTGGCATTTCGATTTAAACACAGCCTCGCGAAGGCGAGGTAATTCAAGCTGACGATCTCTCGAATTTTGCTGACGGTACCCTTTATCGAAAATCTGATTGAACTGTCTTGAATATATGATTACAGCGGCTCTTGCTATCGATATCCGATAATACTTCCGATAGCTGCCTCGTTAGCTTTTAACTTTGGCTGTTATTTGATAGAGTTGTTGACAAGATGGGAATTCGCGGAAAGTATTCATGTATTTCTGAATTTTAGAAATACTTTTTAATCTTATCTTTACCATATGGTAAATTATAAGTGAAGAGATCAATAACGGAGTAAAGACCGTTAATAAATTTGTCGAAATTATATCGCGGGCAAATATTTGTTATAGCACTTTTATCGAATTAATAACTCTGATTTATTGTTAAATACACGAGCCTATACATCATACGAGCCCGAGGCGAGTAAATATATATACAATAATTAAACGCGGGAGAAACGTCAGACAGGGGAGGAGAAAGTTTCGTGCAAGTCGAGATACGCGATATAATCTTCGAAAAGTCGAGAGAAGGACGAGCATGAGAAATTTCGGACGCAAAGTTGTTGGATAACTTGTATAAGTCAGGCTTATCGTTAGTTTCTCGAAGCTGATATTGCCGCTGTGATGAAGACTTGATGTGTCCGCGCCATATTTCGCGAGTCTAAATTAGATTTGCAAGTGATAATGAGAGATAAATGTAATATTTTAAAGGGAAAATTATGTTATATATACGAGTTTTAATCGAGTTTCACGGATATACGGGAAACTACGATATCAGGATAATTGAAAGAAGATTTTGTCATAACAGGAATTTGACTCGAGTAAAGTTTGAAACTCGATTTAGTTGTCAAGACATTTATCCGCGAGTTATAATTATATTACGCAATATATGGAATTAAAAGTTGAGAGTTGAACGCGATTAAGATTTAGAATTAAGATTAAAAGCTCATACACGACACGTCGTCAGGTTTAACGAAGACGCGAAATATCCATAGGTTCCGATCGTGGCTGTCAGAGCCTTGATAAATCGCAACGTGGCGTCACTGCTTATCAGCGACAACGCCCTTAATTGTAACGTCGTCCTTCGACATATCAGATGTTTATTGCGTAACTTTCAAGATACAGCTCGATAGATATCCAGAAATATTCTTTATTCGCGTATGATTTAAGACTAAAAATACTAAAGTAATTTATACCTTTTTAAATTTAGACAAGAAATTAAAAAATACATGCAATAAAGAATCGATAAGGATTTTTCTTTCTTTCTTTTTTTTTTTTTTTTTTTTTTTTTTTTTTTTTTTTTTTTTTTTTTTTTTGCACGCTACTCATAAATTATTTATACATTAATAAAAGGAAAAACTAATAGTTACATTTATTTAATACACACAAACACATACACACATACACATATTTTATTTAATGCAGAATTAAATCGAAATAAATTTCCCTTAGGGATTGACGTCATTACCTCTCGAATGTTGATAATCCAAATAACATTTTGTCCCGAAATGTAATTTCTTCTAAACTTTAGAATTAAATTTGCGATTCGTAGGAGGTAAGATAAACGGACGAGACACGCAAAGCTCGTTAGATAATTATATAATACAAAGAAGATGCCAGTTATAAAATAATCGAATTTAGCGCGATGACTTTCGTTAAAGGACAAGAAAAAAAAGACGGTTATAAAGTCTGGGCAAATCCATGGAGAGATGGGTTTCGGCTGTTCCTATAGCGAATTCTACGCGCGATCTCGTTTCGCGTCCACCCTCGTGAATAATTCATAAAATGATGAAACTTTCAATGCCGGACGCAGAGAAAAAAAGCGCCGACATTCGCGAAGGTCGAGGAAACGGATCATTACTCTTTTCATTTAGTCAAAACCGCCTCGGATCCCATACATTCGCGATATCTCATTGATATTATATCCACATATTATTAAATTCACTCGATCACGCATAATTATTAAACATTAAACATAGTGATAATACTAGATGTAATATGTACAATGATTAATAATTATTAATCGCATATGATGATCGTTAATGCTCCTGTTTTTAATTTATTTTCAATATGGATACATTGAATTTTGCTGAGTTTAACTAAATACCACATTGTAATTGATATTATTTTCTTGTTATATATTTTTTCCTTCATCTAAATATGAGTATTATATTTTTCATCGATTTTTTAAAATCTACTATAACTATCGTATATCACTCTTAGGCCGGTATTCATAGTCAGTTCTTATTTCAAGACCGTCTTAAGTAATTTCTTAAGATGCTAATACGGCTCTGTGATTGATTTAGGACATCTTGAGATTGTACTTAAGACGGTCTTAAATATAAAAACTGACTATTACCCGTATTCATAGTCCGTCCTTGAGGAATAAGGATTCCTCATTCCACGTTTCATAAACTTTCCTTGACCGAACAAGGAATCTTATTGGCTCCCTTATCTCAAGGAAGGTCACGAGCTTCCTTGAGGAGTGGATGATACCTTTTTAGCAGACGATACGCAGAATATAACCAAATATAACCTCCAAAAGTTAGTTTCGTTACATTTGTGGTTTTGTGGTTATTTGTTGTCGCGCTTTCAAACTGAAAGTGTATAAAGGAAAAAGGGATAATGGACAATGAATTTTTAAATGATTCTGACGATGGATTTGAAGACGAAAATCCAGAGAATCGGATTCTGTGGCGGATTCCGAAAAGATACATTCGCGATTGGGAAAATCCCGTGGAATTTTTTGAAGATACGAAAAAGTTTTCATATGTATTATATGAAATTAGTTGCAGGCAGCATAAAACGGTGCTGCCTCCAGTCGGTCACTAAAAATCCCTAAAATATTCCTTCCTTCTGAAAGGGAGACTCGAGGTCCATCTATGAAGCAAGGTGGCCTTGCAGATTCAAGGAATCCTTCATGGAGGCTTCCTCCGTCCTTAAAATAAGGAAGGACTATGAATACGGGTATATGAATACCGGCCTTAATGACTTTGTTTTTACTAGTTATTTTTTTATTCATTTGTTAATTATTAATTGTTTTTATTGTTCATACTATTTCATGTTTTTTTTAATTTATCGTCGTTGCCTTGTACGTGTAAATATCACGTGCAAAAATATGAGGAAGCAATTTTGATGAAAAGCTGCGAATACGACAGAGATTCAAAGATTGCGATTTCAATATGAATTCCGCGGATTTCTCTTGGTTAAAGAATTTTAATAAAGAGAGGACAGATCGTACGGGGACGTTATGCTTTCATTGTGATGTACCAGGTACATATATATATGTGTACGGACACAAGGTAGTTTTATGCCCGTCCCTTCCATCAGATGATCTAGAAAAAGGCATACCGTTGTTTCCTCTGCATAAGCGGAATATCGATTCCATGCAAATGACAAATAAATCAAACATATTCGCGAGATCTGTATATTTTTCATCACATTAATGTGCAATTATATGTTTATCGTTGCATTTCAAAAAAGCAGCACGGATGCTCTAAGTGAATCATATAGTTTTCCCAACAATATGTTATATGTGTATAAATATATAATAAATAGAATTGATTAATCCCCGACAATTTACATGCGCGAATTCATTCTCGGTAAAAATAATATAATCAAGCGTTTGTTATAAAATCAATTAATATTAATTCATTGAATTTGCTCTCGATTGAATTTATGATTAAAAATTCCATAGGATATGATCATAATGCAATTATTCTCGTAATTGCACGATTTTCGTAAAATTGTTGCATTTATGTTTAATGAAGCTTTGAAATCGAAGCGCCGATATAAATATTATTATAACTGTACAAAGTTCAATTGATCAATATCGTAAAGTCGCGAAATGATTGCAATTCTTTTTAAATGTCTCTTCAAAAAGTTTAAAACTTTTCCTCTTTAAATGTATTTATGTCTCTTTCCTTCTTCTTTTAATTTTTCCCAAGATATTGAATTTTCACACAATTCAGGTAGAAATTGCGTGCATTTGTCCGATGATTTTTACGGCGATTTTTCAAGTACGATATCTCTCGGATACGAGGCTAATTTCGTTATTCTTGTCTTTGTTATACTTTATTATTAATTAAATTTTTCCGCGGTAGCCGTTCTTTGATCCGGGATGCCTTCGCCTTCGTCTCGTCTTCGAAATGGAAACAAAATAGTCTTTTTTGTTTATAATTTTCCTGTATTACGATCGTCCCTTCATCTTCGTCAACGGTACGGAGGACGGCTATCTCACGCTGCGAGAAGCCGTTCGGCGACGATTTATGAATTATTCACGGAACAGGGGAATTTATATATTCACGAGGACGATCGCACGAACGGTTCGCGACGCTTAATTGTATAGGCAACCGGAAAGCGGGACAAATCCATAATTTAAGACCACTCACAATTTTCGTCGCGCCTCGCTTGCGCGCCGATTTCAGTTAAATTCTGCATTAATTAGAATAGTGTTCTTGACGCACTGAGAAAGATGAAAACATAAACCTGGTATCGTTCAGTCAATATTATTAAATTACAAAAAATACAAATCTGATACAACTACTTAATTTATCATCATTGTTGTTATTATTATTACTATTATTAGAGTATTATTATTATTATTATTATTATTATTATTATTATTATTATTATTATTATTACTATTATTCTTCTTATTATTATTATTATTACATTGTTAGAGATTCGAAAGAGTCGCAATACATAAAGCTAAAATAAATTTTTTATATTGTGTAATTTTTTTTTTTTTTTAATCAGAAATGTCACATTTTTTGAGATTTTTAATTACTAGTTTCTTCGGACTGATGAGGATCGATTTAATCTTTTGGTATTAGTGGTATTCCTTTGCTGGCAAAATGTACTATTTGCGGTTATTAAATTTATTTCTCTGCGCAAAACTTTCTTATACGAAGTTCGTTGCTGAATATTCGACTTGCGCGATATCGCGATATCTCTTCCATGAACGAGTGTTGTCGCCCGAACATAATAATGTATTACGTTCGCCCTCATATTCCCGACTATTCTTTATATTATGTTATCATTCTAGCGAGAATAATACAGCGTGCTGTCGGGCAACCGTACCATTATTTACGATCCTTTATTATTGAACCCGCACAAAAAGGATTCGATATATTCTATATAAGCCAGCTTTTCAGGATAAACTACTTTTTAATCCAAATTGAAACACGAATCATTTTTTTAATCACACAAGTTTTGTAATTAAAAAAATAAAAATTATTTTTGTGTCTTGAATCTTTTTTACTTATTAATTTGAATGGATTTACGTTGCAGTCTATTCTCCGATTTGAGGAGCCTGGCAGGCACAACTTTGATGAATCTTTTGGCAGCTCTCTTCATGGTTCAGCTTTTGTTCATCGTGGGAGCTGGAGGAGTACAGGTGAGTATTTTTATATATATAATTTATATATATATATATATATATTTATTGCGAGACGACATTTATATATTGGGTTGAGTAAAAAGTCATTGCAATAGATGGCATTAGTTCAGTTTTGGCAGTACTAGAGTCATTCACACATATGTTTGTCATATATCGTTTAACAGCTGACGGTTTAAACTTCATTCTAAAAAAAAATTGAGCGATTTGGTTGAGTTTTGGAGATTTTACAATAAGTTGAAGATGGAAGACCAAACTGCATTTTCGCCATATTTTACTGTTTTACTTCCGTAAAGGGAAGAACGCGCGTCAAGCTTGTGAAAAATTGCGTAAAGTTTACGGTGACGATGCTCTACAAGAACGTCAGTGCCAAAACTGGTTCAAGAAATTCCGCGCTGGTGATTTTGATCTCAAAGATGCTCCTCGGTCAGGAAGCCTCACCGAGATTGATGACGACAAAATAAAGGCATTGATCAAATCAAACCCACGTTACACGATACGAGAGATTGCAGAAACATTGAAGATCAGTCAAAAAAGTGTTCACGTTCACCTAAAGAAGCTGGGATACGTAAGCAAACTCGATATTTGGATTCCTTATGAACTCAAAGAAGTTCATTTGACGGCGCGTATAAACATCTGCGATATGCTCATGAAACGTGAAGAAAACGATCCTTTTTTGAAACGAATGATAACTGGTGATGAGAAGTGGATTGTTTACAACAATGTGGAACGCAAACGGTCTTGGTCCCGACGGGATGATTCGCCTCAAACGACTTCAAAAGCAGAACTTCATCAGAGGAAGGTTATGCTCTCAGTGTGGTGGGATTGGAAGGGTGTGGTGTTTTTTGAGCTCCTACAAAGGAACCGAACAATCAATTCGGATGTGTACTGTCGGCAATTAGACAGTTTGAACGAATCTGTCATCCAGAAACGTCCGGAGCTCGTCAATCGTAAAGGAGTTGTGTTCCATCACGACAACGCGAGACCACACACATCTTTGGCGACCCGTCAAAAATTATTGGAGCTTGGATGGGATGTGTTGCCCCATCCAGCATACTCGCCTGACCTTGCGCCGTCAGACTTCCACTTGTTTCGCTCTCTTAAAAACTCCTTGCGTGGAATAACGTTAAATTCAGATGAGGCGATAAATCAGTACCTTGTTCAGTTTTTCGCCAATAAAGACAGGTCCTTCTACGAACGGGGAATTATGAAGCTCACCGAAAGATGGCAAAAGGTCATCGAACAAAACGGATTATTATTACGCTTGCTATACAATTTTTTGAATTATAATATGAAGCACAATTGCACACGATTTGCGAACGCATTGAAAATGTCAGGTAATTAAGAAAGATAATTTTAAACGAAAAATATTATATCAGATCTGATTCAAGTTATCGAGATACGGCCAGAAGAAATTAGACTTTTATTATAGGTTTTTTTTTTTTTTTTTTTTTTTTTTTTTTTTTTTTTTTTTTTAAGTTATCTCTAAAATTTACCGACAAGATATTTATATTTCTCCTTGTGTCCTTCGATACAGACACGAGTGCGACAATCATCTCGGATTCGTCGAGGTGTGAATTTCGAGGTATGCTTTTCACTTGCGGGAAGAGGGATTCCGCGAGGAGTCGGAAAAAGCTTTCGTCTCACATTTCGCTCTTAAATCCTCTTTAATTAAGCTCCGGGATCGTCGCGAAGATACGGAAGAATCCGGGCTCGTCCTTCGTCTCGTTTCATCGGGAAGATTCGGAACGTCGTGCTTTCTCTCGTGTACTACGATGATGCCTAACATTGCCACTCGAATTCTTTCGGTGAACCGCGACGTCGGTTACCGACAGACGGAGGAGATGGCATTCCGCGGATCTTCCGAAGGGATTATATTGCCTAGGAGACAAACCGCAAGGAAGGCAAATATCGCGCGAAAACTCAAAGTAGAAATTAGCGACGTTCCTATTACCAAGTTTTAATTGAGCGTCGGTGATGGTGAACGTTTTCGCGAAACGTCACTGGCGACAAAATTTGTGCTAAAAGTATTTCTCATTTATTCCCGTGGGTTCGAATATATAGCACGTGATGCCACTCGGTCATTTTGTTGCAACGCTCGTTCAATTAGCGATAAATTGCATTTAATGGGTTTGATAAGATTAACAGAGTATATCATTGATCATTCTATATCTGTGTTATACTGTCTCATAATCGTCTGTATTATTGAGGCAGTTTAATTAAAATTTGTAATTAGTCTCAGTCAAAAATATGAAATACGTATCTATAAATTTTGTCAATTACATACATCTATTAACGTATTTAATCGTTGTAATTCCATTGTTTGTTTTAACAACATAGCAAAATGAATTTGCGCTCTTTGTATGTAAAATATGCAAGATGATCCGGAAAATCTATACAATATCTATTTTTAAATCCTAGTATTACTAAATTCTTTTTGCAATTAGTTCTTTCATCATTTTTCGAAACGGAATTTTTTTTTTGAAATTTTATAAAAGTTTTATATTTCATAAAAATATATATGATATTATAATATATTCGTTTTATATGATACGTATAAGTTTTCTAGGACATTTTGCATAATAGTTTCTCCTCAGAGACGTTTAGCAAATATTCTTTGTGACTTTTATTAAGCATATTGCGAAGCTAGGGATTAATTACTGGCCACATAATTGCAATGAATAAAAAGGAATGTTAGGGAACGTCACGTGCGAATCATCAGTCGCACAAAGACTAATACCCGTATTCATAGTCCTTCCTTATTTTAAGGACGGAGGAAGCCTCCATGAAGGATTCCTTGAATCTGCAAGGCCACCTTGTTTCATAGATGGACCTCGAGTCTCCCTTTCAGAAGGAAGGAATATTTTAGGGATTTTTAGTGACCGATTGGAGGCAGCACCGTTTTATGCCGCCTGCAACTAATTTCATATAATACATGTGAAAACTTTTTCGTATCTTCAAAAAATTCCACGGGATTTTCCCAATCGCGAATGTATCTTTTCGGAATCCGCCACAGAATCCGATTCTCTGGATTTTCGTCTTCAAATCCATCGTCAGAATCATTTAAAAATTCATTGTCCATTATCCCTTTTTCCTTTATACACTTTCAGTTTGAGAGCGCGACAACAAATAACCACAAAACCACCAATGTAATGAAACTAACTTTTGGAGGTTATATTTGGTTATATTCTGCGTATCGTCTGCTAAAAAGGTCGCATCCACTCCTCAAGGAAGCTCGTGACCTTCCTTGAGATAAGGGAGCCAATAAGATTCCTTGTTCGGTCAAGGAAAGTTTATGAAACGTTTATGGAACGAGGAACAAGGAATCCTTATTCCTCAAGGACGGACTATGAATACGAGTATAAGAGTATTACTCACTGAGAAAATAAATTTTATTGCATTCTTCCGGCGGAAATGAAAAACGTGCATACATTGTATCTTTATTTTGAAAGAAGCGAACGAGAAGAATCTAGATTCATTCAACGACAAAGAAATAAACGTGTTTTCGTTTCTTCGCCTCTGGATGAAAGAAGGATTTGCTGAACCTAAAATACATGCTTTTTCGTCATCGTCGTAATTAGAAGTAGAGAGAAAATCCTTTTTCGTGTCGAAAAAATCCAGCGAAAACTAGATATCTTTTTAGGTCAAATATTATTCATCGGGATAGTTGCGGTTATCATTGCAAAATCCTAGCCTTTGATTCTTTGAGGTTTTTGCGAAATGCATTTCGTTCTAAAAATGTAGTAGAAACGTGGGAATATTTTCAAATGTTATTCGTCGTGATGGTTTAAATCAATACTCGGCTTCACATTCGTTAAATCCTATGCGAAATAGTGAAACGTTATGTTACGATATTCATCCCTCTATCTCGTATTTGATCTTTCTATCAAAGTAGAAAAAATTGCAATTGAATATTGTACAATTCTGAATATACGTGATATGAAAAAAATTTGTTCCAGTTTTATAATTTAAATAATTAAATCGAACACATCATAATTATAATAAATAATTTCGAGACTTTCTCTGCTTTTGATAAAAGAAAATCTACACATTAAATTAATTCTTTTTACCTCTTTAATTATTGTAACACAAAAAAATAACACTCGATCAATATTTATAAAATATATAAAACATATTCTTTATCTCGTACAGATTTTCTAAAATTTGAATTAATTGACATTTAGACCTTATTTTATCGATAAATTACAGCTATGAAAATCGAATAAATAAAACAGCTAAAAAGCTGAAAATATTGCCGACAATTTTGTGTGTGAACGGGAAAGGGAGAGGCTGCTGAAGCCGAATCAGTGGTTTTTTTTCTACAAAGTGCTAAATTTCGCGACCGCGAACAGGATAAGGCTCGTTTAACGCCGGGAACGACCCTAGTAGCGCGAGTAGTATATCAGCGCCGTGTACACGCGAGAGGCGGAGGGAAAAAAAAAATAAAAGAATTCACCGCACTTCGAAAGAGCGTGGTACGAGCGGACACGTTACATGTTCCGAGGTCGGGGTGCCATCCCTCCGACACGAGCACACAACCCCCTAATTGCGGTCTTGTCTCCTGTCAGATACGTAAAGACGGATTTACGTGAGATAATCACGAGACTAGCGCAAAAATTTCTACTTATTTTTAAACTCGAAGTAAACTTAACATTATAATATTATGCAACGAAAAATTGAAATGAAACTAAAATTATATATTGCAGTAAAAATATATAGTGGAAATAGATGAAATTACATAATCGGCTGTAACAATTAATTAATTAGATCGAGTCTCGTTTCCAGTATTGGTTCAATCATTAAATACGTGTTTATATAATAGCTATCAATATGTTATCAGTAAAACACGATTGAGACGATAAATCGCAGAGAATCGGCAACGATATTCGAAATTACCAAGTATCTCGAAATAATTCTACAATATGTTCGATTTGACAAGACAAAATATTAACAATAACGTTTCCCATCGACGGGGCAGGTGCGATATAGCTAGGGAGAAAATAGAGTTTATTAGAGATGGAGAAGTTCCGTTCCGTCATAACGCGTGACGGAGATAAATTTCCGTCGGTCGCGTAATCTGGCAGCCTTATTGTTGCCGCTGGATGATGATTCAAGGAGGGAAGAAAAATAAATTTAACCCGCGAAAGCCTTCTCTTAGTCGCTTTCCTTAATCTCGATTTCGAACAACATCAGCACAAGGCGCTCGTTTCCGCGAAAATCGAAGAGGATAAAAGAAAACCGGGGGCAATAGGGAAAAGAGAAGCGAAAAATCGCTTTATTATTCCTAGAACATTAGAAATAGAAATATATATTGCGCGAAGCGAAATTGAGAGAGACAACAATTGTATAAATCATTAAAAACGAGATTATTTATATAGAGGAGAATACAATAAATTTTGTATACATCTTCTTTTTTATTTCTCTCTCTTTCTCTTGTTTGAAAATTATCATATCGTCAAATATATATTTAGACGCTTTCATAGACGAGATTCTCTGTAGCGATCTTTATTTATACATTGCGCTTGTGTGTGGATTTTCGCGCACTCCCGGTGCTTCCGTTTCCACCCAGCAGAGCAGTAGTGCACTTCGCGGTCTCGAGATATATCGCACTCTCGTATTAAGTCAGACGCGTTTACGGGTTCTATTATTACAGCCTAGCAGATGAGATAAGGTCCAGTAGACGAGATCCGGCCAGAACTAAAAGGTACGAAAAGGGAAGGATATTAATTCGCCTTAATGTTTGATCCAATTTATTCAAAGCTTTTGCTAACGAGATCACAATGCCATTAATATTGGATGATTGCATAAGTTCGTGCCCGATTTTCATAGATGGCATTAAGTTACTGCATGGCGGAGTTCTATTGTTTTCGTGTGGTAATTGTTGCTTACACCGAATAGATGACGTTGTCTCATGTCAATTTAGCGTCAGACATTGTTCATATAAGTCCATTTGTGCATAAGAGAAATCATTAAAAATGGAGAACGAAAAGGTGCATTTGCGGCATGTAATGAATTTCGGAAAGGCGTGAGTGTTGGGATTGCACAAAAAAATATTCAAAGCGTTTATTTGGACCGCGCTCCTGCTCTCCGAACAGTCCAAAAGTGGTTTGGCAGATTTCGAAATGATGATTTCAACATGGAGGATCAACCCCGCTCTGGACGGCCTTCTGGCATTGATGATGACATTGTGCATGCCTTAGTGGAAAGAAACCCAAGGATTACAACTGAGGATATTGCTGAGAGGCTGAACATCGATAATTCAACCGCTTTTCGTCATTTAAAAAAGCTTGGATACATTTCCAAGCTTGATACGTGGATGCCGCATCTCCTGACTGAAAGGAATAAGCTGCAGGAAAACTGCAGGAGTTGCAATGGGAAATTCTGCAGCACCCGCCATATTCTCCAGATATTGCGCCTTCAGATTTTTATCCGTTCCGGTCTTTGCAGAATAGTTTAAATAGCAAGAATCTCAATTCCGAGGGAACTGTCGAAAACCACTTTACAAACTTTTTTCAAGAAAACCAAGTTCTTTCTTCAAAAATGGAATCGACAAGCTTATAGATGGTTGGAAAACCATTGTAGAAAAGAATGGAGACTATATAATTGATTAATAAAAGTGTTATCTCTAAAATATAATCTATTGAAGTTTATATTTAAATCGGGCACGAGAGAGAGAGAGAGAGAGAACTTATGCAATCACCCAATATGTTGTGGAGGGATATACTATAATTATAAATTACTGATGCATTTATTTTAATAAATTAGTATTATTATTCATTATAAAATAACGAAGAATACATTATATTATATTATTATATTATTCCATTTACAAATACAAATGTAAAGTTTAGATCATGAGTATTAATTAGAGTTATTAAATATGTCAGATTTAAAAAAAGGTAAAAATATAAATATAAAGATTTTTCATAAAAAATGACTTATTGATAAATGCATTTCGTGTTCATATACGTTTGATATATCAAAATACTCGATATTATAATAAAATACAACAATAAAATTAAAAATTACATAAGGCTAAAATTGATATCATAAATTTGCTGAAAGTTTCTAAGAGATTAAAAATTTAAAAAAGCATACAGTACCTTGATACATAGATTCTAAATTTAAAAATACGTCTGAAAATTGAAAATTCATCGTGAAGGCAATTCTTGCGCAGGAATATTCGCGTTAGAGGAAGATTGATATAACGAATTATGGGAATTCAGACTTGTCAGTGATGTACAGCCTCCCATCGCGTTAATATCAAGGGTTGTACCTTGAATCGGGCGAGTTTAATAACGCGCACGAATAAATCATTATAATTAGTATGATTATGCGTATCGCAGGAACGATATTCCTCCTACATCTGGGAATATGATATATATATATTGCATTCTGCATTAAGTCGAACGCTCTCGTGTTTTCGTGTCGAAAGGGTTGATCGACGATAAAACGAGGATGAGGTAAATTCCTTGAAAAGCAAAATTGGAAAATTTTAATAGCCGGTTACGCCGGATCATCTATAATTAAAGCATTAGAAAAAAAATATGAAAATGATCTTTGAACAATTATTAAGGAAAATATAGAAATTTTCGTATATATGAATGTTAATATAATTATTAAAATAATCTCGTTACTTACTGCAGTGTGATAATATGGTTTTACGAAATGGACAATTCTCGATAAAATTTTTGCTGAAAGTTTAAGCGTTAAGCTTCTAAACATCGAGAATAAAGAAATTCCATGGTAATTCAATTACTATATACGAGGATATAATAAACCTGTATTTTACTATTAACTCGATCAGATAATTAAAGTCTTATCTAGCGTAAAAAATTATTTAATTATAAAAAATTAAAGAATAAAATACATAGAGAAAGGATAAATTTTTATTCGAGAACAAAGTTTTTTCTTTAGTGAATAGAAGATTTTTATCGTTAAAGATTAATTATACGTAAAAAATAAAATTTAATTGCCACTTCTTTTGATAAATTTTGAGCCGTTTGATAGAGTATCTTCTACCTCATTTGCCATGGTATAATGAGACACGAAAATGTAATTTTATGCAGAAAAGGAGCTCCGCGATGTTTCGGCGGAGGAAAACGTGTAATTTACAGAGCGAGAATATATATTGTATATTGGGTGATTGCATAAGTTCGTGCCCGATTAAAATATAAACTTTAATAATACAATATTTTAGAGATAACATTTTTATTAATCAATTATATAGTCTCCATTCTTTTCTACAATGGTTTTCCAACGATCTATAAGCTTGTCGATTCCATTTTTGAAGAAAGAACTTGGTTTTTCTTGAAAAAAGTTTGTAAGGTGGTTTTCGACAGCTTCCTCGGAATTGAGATTCTTGCCATTTAAACTATTCTGCAAAGACCGGAACGGATAAAAATCTGAAGGCGCAATATCTGGAGAATATGGCGGGTGCTGCAGAATTTCCCATTGCGACTCCTGCAGTTTTCCTGCAGCTTATTCCTTTCAGTCAGGAGATGCGGCACCCACGTATCAAGCTTGGAAATGTATCCAAGCTTTTTTAAATGACAAAAAGCGGTTGAATTATCGATGTTCAGCCTCTCAGCAATATCCTCAGTTGTAATCCTTGGCTTTCTTTCCACTAAGGCATGCACAATGTCATCATCAATGCCAGAAGGCCGTCCAGAGCGGGGTTGATCCTCCATGTTGAAATCACCATTTTGAAATCTGCCAAACCACTTTTTGATTGTTCGGAGAGCAGGAGCGCGGTCCAAATAAACGCTTTAAATATTTTTGTGTGCAATCCCAACACTCACGCCTTTCCGAAATTCATATAGCATTACATGCCGCAAATGCACCTTTCGTTCTACATTTTTAATGATTTCTCTTATGCACAAATGGACTTATCTGAACAATGTCTGACGCTAAATTGACATAAGACAACGTCATCTATTCGGTGTAAGCAACAATTACCACACGAAAACAATAGAACTCTGCCATGCAGTAACTTAATGCCATCTATGAAAATCGGGCACGAACTTATGCAGTCATCCAATATATATACATATATATAAAATCTAGCTGAAATTCTGAACGCCGTAAGTTTCTTTTGCATTAAAGTGCTCTAAGTTTTTCTTACGTCGTTAATTACAAAAAATGCGGAAAGTTCTAGATATGAAAATTTTTTTCCTCGTGTGAGTTAAACCCGAAATTTCGTCTGGACACGGAATTCCACTTTAGCGAAGAATGCGAATTACGGAGCGACGTAAATCACACGGTCAGGACACGTGGTCCCGACTCTTCCTGCTGTTGCTGCGAAGAAAAGTGATTTCCAGCGACAAGTCTTACGGTTTATGGGAACAATTCCGCGGAGATTTGTTTCGAGATAACTATGGGATGGAAAAGAATCCTCCTGGGAGATATTTGAGCGACGCTCGAATCGGGAAGAGAAGCGTTGCGATGCCGAAAACGCACGCGAGATTTTCGCGTCTGTTCGCGATACGTGGAAATGGAAATGCGATTACTCTGTATACCGACGACGAAGAAATTCGCATCCTATCGAGAAAACCCAGGTTGCGATTTCCCGGGAGATCGCCCGCTCGAGTACTTCGATAAATTTCGACGATCGTGTACCTAGGACTTCCCGATTTGTCGATTATGCGGCAGAGGTAAAACTTTTCGATAAAGAATAGAATGAAAGTGTGCGCGAGAACAAAGGTTTTACATAATTCATAGGAGCATTTAGGTGCCACAAAATTTTAATATTTGGGATTTTCGAACTAAATGTCACTATTTAAAAAAATTATTATTCTATTTATTATTACTATTTGTCATAATTCAAAGAAAAAACAAAGTTCAAAATTTTATTTTAAGATGACAATTAAAAAAAAAAAAATAACACGCAATGTTAAAAAAATCTGGATATCATTACTTTTATAGTCTGTCATTATTTTTATTTCCTCTCTTTCCCGTCACGGCAGGATAAAATTTTGGTAAAGTCTTTTTCTCTTCTGCGCGGTAACGGGACTTTTGGTTGTGTATACGAAGTCTAAAGAGAATCTCTGGTGAGTTCCGTCGAGTGGTTTTTAATTAAGCGCGAAAATGTCCGGGAGATAGAACGGCGGTGACCCGCGACCTGTAATGGAACTCTTAGATTAGATCAACTCGCTCTCCTCTCGGCACCGAACGAAACAAAATTGTCGATTGGAATGGGAAATCAATCGCATCCCGCTTTCCGCTTCTTCTAGGATATACGAATTAAAGTCGCAATCTGAATGTAACTTCTGTTTCCTCGCACAGAGAATATTCTCGATTCTCCTCGATTCGCGAAGATTTGGAGTCTCGTTGCATAATTTATAGGAACGTAAGTTGTTCCTCAATATCTTTTCTATGTATATGACTGAAATTCTTTTGACTCCATTAGACAATATTATCCCATTCTTATAAATTTTAGAGCTGGATTCGGGGATTTAAAGTTCCCCCCCCCCCAAAAAAAATTCTATATATATAGTGAGAAAAGAAAAAAGGACGAGAAATAAAATATTTTTACACTGAAAATTCTTTTTTTTTTATATCCGCGTGATACACATCTAATAGGATTGTGTTTTAATTAAAAAAGTTTATTTTGATAAACGCATATATGTTGACATTTTTATATAGCCTTTAGCGATTTATAATTTAGAATCCAATTAAATTTTTGTTTGATTTATTTTAATTAAAAAATATCTCCGCGCTATTATTCGCGGCCGTTATCGTTAGATATCCGAAGGCATCCGTTGCATTGTTGTTACATCGGTGCATTTTCTCGCATCGATATCGGGAAGAGACGCAAAACGCGGAGTCTCGTTATCCGCGCCAGTTATCGATTATACCGACGGCTTTGTTGCCAGGGATTTTTAACAATAAGAGCCTGTCGGCGCGCCTGCGATTTAACGATTCGTTGACTGACATATATCTCCACGTGTATCTCGTAGCGCGCGCAGGAAAAAAATCACGAGAGAGAATCGCGCTGTGAAATAGGGACGGTTATGCGGGCGATTTGAAGGCGCGCCCCCCCCCCCTCCCCACCCCTCTATATTTTTATCGCGCGGTAAAATATGCGGGGCTCCTTTATCAGAAATATGTCAAGTGAAATGTATCCGTACGATTCCGCGTGTAAAATCATTCAAGCTTAGAAGTGAGATCGCGCAACCGAATCATCTCGATAAATAAGTCCGCCCGATAAACTCATGAATTTATATCGAATTTTTAAGATTCATAAATCGTTTCTAAAATCACCCAAACGTAATACGATATAATTTTTTTCATTTAAATCCATTATCCGAGAATAACTTTCTATCTCGTTTATCTCTTTTCAGTTTCTATATAGCTTGCATTATTATACCATTTTACATTATTAAAAACACATTTTCATCTCGATGGTTAACAGAGGCGAGTTGCCGAAAGTGATCCTTTGAGAGAAGCGAGAAAGTTTTAATCGCGAATGAACGCTCGAAGAGAGAGAGAGAGAGAGAGAGAGAGAGAGAGAGAGAGAGAGAGAGAGAGAGAGAGAGAGAGAAAGCACGATGCGTGTTCGCGTCGGGATAATTGGCCGCGAATTCGCGGTGTAAATAAAATAAAATTCACCTCTTCTCTCTATTCCAGCGAGATCGAAATTTCGAATTCCGATAGGAGTTTTCTGGTAGGAGGCATTTCGATGCATCGAGTTCGCGTTTAATGCATCGTTTTTTTCTTTTTTTCTCGCGTTTCTCTCTATCGTTTTCAACGAAATTGCACGTCGCATCCGAAAATCCGCATTGCAGTACGTTCTACAGAATATTAAGCCGCCGAGTTTGCGAATTATTTCAATGTTAAGTTTTCTTTTCATTTACATATCGTATACTTAAGATTCGTTGACGAATTTTTTTAAATATTTCTATTTATCTTATTCAAACTTTTGAAGGTAAATGAAGAATAATATAGGCTCCAGATTTTTAACGATCTGTTATCTAACGTGATAGTAATAATCTTTGAATTATAAAAGGTTTGTTAAATTATACAGCTTTTAAATATTGATAAATCTTATGCAGCCTGGTTTCATAAATAGAGTATATCGTTAAATTTTAATCAGGCACTCTGCATTATTTGAAAATTACAAAAACAAAAAAAAACAGCTATTTCTTTAAATGTCACATAAACAGAATGTATCAGAAAATATGAAACTCTTTTAAGGAATGGAGTATTTTTTTTTAAATTCCTCATCTATATTATATATCGGCGCACACAGATATTTCGTACACTTTCACATATAATGGGTGATTGCATAAGTTCGTGCCCGATTTAAATATAAACTTCAATAGATTATATTTTAGAGATAACACTTTTATTAATCAATTATATAGTCTCCATTCTTTTCTACAATGGTTTTCCAACCATCTATATGCTTGTCGATTCCATTTTTGAAGAAAGAACTTGGTTTTTCTTGAAAAAAGGTGGTTGTAAGGTGGTTTTCGACAGCTTCTTCGGAATTGAGATTCTTGCCATTTGAACTATTCTGCAAAGACCGGAACAGATAAAAATCTGAAGGCGCAATATCTGGAGAATATGGCGGGTGCTGCAGAATTTCCCATTGCGACTCCTGCAGTTTTCCTGCAGCTTATTCCTTTCAGTCAGGAGATGCGGCACCCACGTATCAAGCTTGGAAATGTATCCAAGCTTTTTTAAATGACGAAAAGCGGTTGAATTATCGATGTTCAGCCTCTCAGCAATATCCTCAATTGTAATCCTTGGGTTTCTTTCCACTAAGGCATGCACAATGTCATCATCAATGCCAGAAGGCCGTCCAGAGCGGGGTTGATCCTCCATGTTGAAATCACCATTTCGAAATCTGCCAAACCACTTTTTGACTGTTCGGAGAGCAGGAGCGCGGTCCAAATAAACGCTTTGAATATTTTTTTGTGCAATCCCAACACTCACGCCTTTCCGAAATTCATATAGCGTTAGATGCCGCAAATGCATCTTTCGTTCTCCATTTTTAATGATTTCTCTTATGCACAAATGGACTTATCTGAACAATGTCTGACGCTAAATTGACATAAGACAACGTCATCTATTCGGTGTAAGCAACAATTACCACACGAAAACAATAGAACTCCGCCATGCAGTAACTTAATGCCATCTATGAAAATCGGGCACGAACTTATGCAATCATCCAATATAAGCGTTTGCTGACGAAAATACTGAGATATCTAATAAAACTAAAGAAGATAATCGTAGTTAATATTAAAATAACTAATTAAAATTGAAATTTAATGAAAATACAAAAACCATGTCAAAAAAAACGCTATTCAAATTAATCTTCATTGAAGAGGAAAATTGATTCCAAATTAAATCTATTTCTGAAGCGAAGATTCGAGATTATCATATGATGTTACGGTACACCCTGTAGCGCACATCCTTTCGCGTGTGCAAGCACCTCGTGCATTACCTCGATGGTGCGCGTAGGTTTCTTGCTTCGTTTCATCGTAACGACCGCTTTTACAGCGACTTACGTTCTTGCGCGGTCACGTCTTGCCTATAAGAAGAACTCGTGGCACTCTTCTTCATCGAAACTTTCCCATCTCTTTTCTTTATCGTACTTTCCGCTGGTTGCGATCGAGTGCACTCGCTAGTCAATCCGGCAACCGTGACGTTCGTCATCATTCATCTTTATTGCCACTTCTGTAAGCGTGTTCTTCAAACTTTTTTTTTTCTCTGATTTTGAACATCTCGCGAAGATGTATAAATATGTATTATCCTCTATATTGTATACGGGATTTACGAGATTATCATATTTATGCATATATTATATATCTTATATAATATTCATGGCTTTTTAAAAATATATAACATAATATAATATAAATAAATAAATATATATATAGAAAAGAAATAACATTTTAATATATATATATATATATATATATAAAGGATGTAAATGTCAAAGAGAGGCAAGTGCTTAGGTAAAATATTTTCAAAAAATTGTCAATATACACGCATACACATATTTTATCAATATCTATCCAATATTGATTGAGACATCAGCTCATTCTAGTTTCCGCATTTTTTCACTTTATCGCGATAAATATTCACTTGCGAAAAATGAAGATTACCGATGAGGCGATGGTATGCACATTTACAAACGACGCCCCGCGTACGTTAAAAAGTTTGTTTCCATCGAAATCTCGTTTCAACATATTTTGTAGTCGTCAACAACGGCGTAAAAAATTTATTAGCGCGAAATTGTCGCGAAAATTCACGCGCCACGCTTGCGAGATGCGATACAACAACATTGTGAATGGATAGCTTTTAACGGATTGTATGTCATAGCATTCTCGCCAATTTGGTACAAGGATATCAAGGAGAAAGAAAACAGCTGTGCTTTGACGTTATACTTGAAACTTGAAAAAAAAAAAAAAAAAATCCTTGCTAAAAATAATGTAGCATTTAGTTTACAATTTTCTAATTTTTAATTTTAAATAATACGGTAAATTATAATATCTATTTTTACGCGTCAACTTTAATTTAACAAAATTTTAATTCGAGGCTTGTTACTACGTACAAAGATCTTTCCGCATAATATTGAAAATGTGAGAAAATGGCGATAAATAAAAATAATCTTTTACGAATTCTTTCGACAAAAAATAATAAATT
The DNA here is from genome assembly GCF_030449975.1 of Polyergus mexicanus. Lineage (NCBI taxonomy): Eukaryota > Metazoa > Arthropoda > Insecta > Hymenoptera > Formicidae > Polyergus > Polyergus mexicanus. The sequence goes on from NW_027223329.1 coordinate 7,194,387, forward strand.
CAAAATCTGTTGTTGAAATGAAGATCTTTTTTTTTTTTACCTTGTACATTGATTTATTGTCCCTTATGTAAATAACAAAGAAGCGATGCGCGCATCTTTACCTTTTCTTGAGAGGCGCCCTACATCAACAGAGGGAAAGAGAGCGCGCCCTGCGACTCGCGTAAGTCGACGGCCTTTATCGAGGACATTTACGTTTTTTAATCACACCGTCGTCGATGATTCAATTCGTGCGGAAACACATGCTCGACGGTAATTAATCGATGAGACGAGGGCTTATTCGCTCTTGCGCACTCGCTCTTGCGCATCGTTTAGGTCCTGATCGTAGCAGACGAGACGAGACGAGACGATGACGATGACGACGACGATGGCAACGACGGCCCTTTAATTAGCAAGTGACTTGATCGGGAGGAGATATTTTTACGTCCGCGCAAATCAATTTATCCCCGTACGAAGATATATATATCGGTAACTGTGCCATGCCATAAATCGCGCCGCTCGGCTTCTTCTATCTCTATCCTCTTCTTAGATGAGCGAAAGATTTAAAGCGTTTCGAGATATAATTTTTTATTCGGCTTCTGATTCATCCTAAATTGCATCCTTGGTTCTTTTTATATATTGTATATACGAAGTAATTATACATATACAAATTATTGTAATTTGTATTCACATTTAATTTTCAATCGATATTTTGATAACAATAATTAATATTTAATTGATCAGCTTTAATTATTACGACCAAAGGAGAGAACGTATAAAGAAATTTCTGGGGTCTTCTCTGAACCACTCGCGAATCATAATTGAGGAATTATTCACTATCCGGTAAGCTGCCGACGCGTCGATATGGGTTTTCAGGAGCAAAGCCGGATCTTTGTTCCTAAAATCGCTTTGTTCTCGGCGTGCATTGAAAAGCGGCATAGATACGATGACGACGGTCGGAACCGATAATACGAATTAATTGATACGCCACGATCCGCGGGGCCGATGCGACAACTGCTTTTAATAGACGAGTCAATTGCTTCATTAGGAAGAAGGTTCCTTCTTTCTCTCTTTTTAATTCTCTTTCTCTTCGCGATCCTAGAATGCGACGGTTTCCTTTTTTCTAATGTTCATTTATACCATTTGTCTGGTCGAATGCAACTGGTGAATAAATGGTTAATTTACCGTCGACGATGTATCGCGTTTCGAACTACACAGGGTGTCCCATTTTAATCTCCACAGGCAAATATCTCAAAAACCAAGCCCGGAAGAGAAAAATATTTTAGACAAAAGTTGTTTGGTTTCGAGGGGGCCATAAGATGGTACCATTGGTTTGACCTTGGAAAATCATTTGAAGGTCATGTGAAGGTCAACTTTAAAATCTTAAATGGAAACCCCCATTTTTTATTCAGTATTCTTGTAGCTGACATCAAGAGCTTTCCAAAACACTATAATAAAGTATTTTTTCATTAAGTACTTTTTGAGTTATTTTATATTTTAATCTGACATATTTTGATATAAAAAATAAAATATTTCGTAAAATATTCAGTTTTCGATAATCTTACCGTAATACTTCTATGTACAGAATAATGAGACAAATTAATTAGTGCCAAAAAAACAAATAATTGTTTAAAAAAATACATTGTAAATAATTTTCTTAAAAACAATTTTTTTTTATACTAATTGATTTGTCTCATTATTCTGTACATAGAAGTATTACGGTAAAATTGTCAAAAACTAAATATTTTACGAGATATTTAATTTTTTATATCAAAATATGTCAGATTAAAATATAAAATAACTCAAAAAGTACTTAATAAAAAAATACTTTATTATAATGTTTTGGAAAGCTCTCGATGTCAGCTACAAGAATACTAAATAAAAATGGGGGTTTCCATTTAAGATATTAAAGTTGACCTTCACATGACCTTCAAATGATTTTCCAAGGTCAAATCATTGTCACCATCTTATGGCCTCCTCGAAACCAAACAACTTTTGTCTGAAACATTTTTCTCTTCCGGGCTTGGTTTTTGAGATATTTGCCTGAGGAGATTAAAATGGGACACCCTGTATATCCATTTTTCACTATCGTCCCTAGAATTCGTCTGTCACACTACATTCTATAGATCGTGTATAGATCAGTTTCGCTGTACTTGATAAGATAGCGATGAGCTAGTTTTTTAATATCTTATCTGCAGTTATATTATATTTTCGATTTGGCAAATTTGAGATTGACAGATATATAGTTTATGGAATAACATCATTTTATATCTTGTATTGTAATAGATGTTACAGAGATTGATTTTATTAAAACTAAATGCAATAGAAATTATTAAAACTATAGTCGACAAAAAAATTAGAATTTTTTAAAATATATTTATGATATACAGGGTAACCCCGAATATTCCAGACTTTGAGATCTTATAGGAAATTTAATTCTGAACAAAAAATTTCGTATAAACATGGATCGAAAAATGCTTTCTTAAGAAGTTATCGCTCAAAAACCCCTGAAATTGTAATTATTTTACACATTTTTCCAAATATCACGGAAAATGTGCATCTTTTAACAAAAAGTACCGAAACAAAAGTTGTAGAAAATTAAATTATCTTTCAAATGAGATCAAAATGATCGTTATACGTTCCATAGATTTTGATATAACCAGTTTCAAATGTACAAAAAATGCTTTTGTTACTTATTGTTAGATCGATTAAAGTTGAGTTAGGGAGGGGGGGGGGACATTTTGAGAACAATTAGTTTTTTCGCATCTTTATTCATTTTCTACTATTACGTGCTATTTTAGTTTAAAAAAATTTATTTTATTTTCATAAAAGAAAAAGATTTTTATTTTTTATTTTTATCATATTTTCAAGAAATTTATTAGGTTTAATTTTCTTTTTATTTCATTTTCCTTTCATCTCTTGCTCTTCCTTTGCATCAGAGGTTTTTAAGCGATTACTTCTTAAGGAAGCATTTTTTTACCCATGTTTATAGCAAAATTTTTGGTTCAGAATTAAATTTTCTATAAGATCTCAAAGACTGGCTGGAACGTTCGGGGCCACCCTGTATAGTATATGCTAAAGAAAGCTGTACGTCAAAGACATACATCACAGATTTTTATCTTCAAAATTATCCGAGATTTTTTTCAGAAGTTTACATTAAAAACACACGAGTTATTATAGCGGGAGTATAAATTCGCTCACTACATAGAAACAACTTTCTGTTCTCCTGTACACATTATTTACGAGATGCGAAATGAAAACTTTAATTCCGAACTATTGAAAAATTTTTGATTGAAAAAAATTGTGAACAATAATTTTCTAATCATTATACTGAAAACTTCACACATAATATACATAAGTTAATTTTAAAACTAATTATTACAGAAAATAACCTTTTAATAAGGAACCTATATATTACGTCTCTGAGGAAAGAGAGTCTACAATATAATCAAACTTTCCATATTGCTTCAGCAGTGTAGACATGAAAGGAAGTAGCTGAGTTAGAAATCCAATTAAATCAAGATTTTCGAATAATTTCGAAAGATTAGTTACAATTTTAAGAAACTTCAATGTAATCCCTACATATATTATGTTTCAGAAGTTTATTCAGCGCGATCGATTTTTCTTGTCATAGAACGAGAGTAGACAATACGATGCGATAACGACGTTCGTTAAAAACGAATGAGAGTTTTCGAGAATAATTGATTTCGAGATAAGCCGCAACCGCCCTTCAATCGCGTATCGACGATGCCATTCTTCTCTTCTTTTTTTTTTTTTATTCCCTTTCTTTACGACACGACGAACGTCCAAGTTGCGCGCGCGTGACACGCTTTATTGACTTTGTTATCCGCTAATACGAGCGCGACGTGACAGACTCGTGGGTGGCGTCCCTTTTTTTTTCTTCCCTTCCCACGAAATAGGTCATGCGTTCTCCACGGTTTTCATTATCCCCGCGGAATATTCATATTTTCCGCGCGCTTCCGTTTCATTCCCTCCATGTTTATTTCGATCAGCTTTTTGTTTGTTTGCGAATGTCCGCAAATACACTCGCCCTCAGGGAACCATTTTTCGTGATTCGATATTCCCATTTTGTCCTTGGTCCTTTCCCAATTAATTGTTGAAACAGTATTCTAACGAGTTTAAAAATTTCAACGATTAATCGGCAATTTACGCTATTGGCAATTACGGCGCTTTTATATATAATTTTAATTATTCACTGAAATATAAACAAAATATTTTTTCTATTTAAAAAAAATTCACTAAAAAGAAACACTGTTATTTCATAATTAAAAAAAAAAAAATCTATCTATACAAGAGAGAAATATTTAACAAAATTTCCTCGCTTGAAAATATCCTGAAATATTGTTGAAAAATTTTTATTCGAAATAGAAAAATTTTTTCTCCGCGGGAGACGATACTTTAACAAATTTCTTGTTGCGCGGATAAAATGTTTTATTTTAAAACATAGTTTTGCGGGAGGGAATGTAGAGAATTGTACCATAAAGAAGAAGAACTTCTCGTACTTATTGTTAGGAATTAATGTGACTCTCTCCTTTTTCAATTTCCGGAAAAAGCATATCGTGGATTTCAATCTTTTAGTCCTAAGTCAGACATAACAAGTTCGTTTATGGTCGTAAGAACAAAATTGGAGATCGAACGATAATCAAGCATGGCGGGGGGCCATTTTTTTTTTTTGTCCGAATTGATTCTCCCGACGTTTCTTACTGTTCGTTACGAAGCTTTCGTTCTTGCAAGTAACTACGGTCGAGCAAATTCCCGGTCACCGATAGTATAATGAATCACGACGTGGAGCTACGACGTAATTCTGGGACTTTGAAAAATTATTTATGATCGCGCGAACGAACTTGATAATCGATGACGGCGCGACATCGATGTAGAAAAATCATCAGTCTCGTGGATCTCATTAATCTTTCAACGTCGTCGATGCGCGACGATTTTATTCGCGCATAAATCACAGGTATACGTCAGGTTGTGCGATTTCTCTCTCTCTCTCTCCTTTTTTTTTTTTTATTTATTATTATATGATGAGTCAACGATACGTCGCTATTTCTGAATTCTGTATTAGGCGTTTATGAATTTAAAACTCTACTTCAACATAGGACACACATTAACGTAGAATATTAGCACAAAAGATAACTTTTAGACATTTTCATTAAGAAGATGGCTGAAATTCATTCTTCTCTTTTGTCCGAAAGCATTTTAATTTCAATGAGACTTGTTACATCATTCGAGGGATTTTTTCCCGAATTTCTTTACTAATAAAGAAAAAAAAAAGGAAGATATATTTTATTAAGGAATATTGCATTTTTATTTATTTTAACCCTAGGACGTAATTATTCATATCTGAATTATTCTTCTCTTCATATCGTATGACCTTCTTCATTTTGAGTGAAAACATTAATTTTTATTAAACATGCACATATAATGTACAATGTGCAACTCCTCTTGTCGAGGAGTAACGCAGTAAAGGGAAACCAATTTGTTTCGAGCAAGTCCTGAGCGCGTTATAATACGGTAATTTGCAATCTCATGGGGATGAACAAAGAATTTCTTGATGAAAAGAAGCGCATGATGAAAATCGCTAATAACAGAATTAACTATCTACATTACACACTTATTGCATGAAGCAAACAATAGCTTTATATTAATTTATAATAATCAATTAAAATTCTTTTCTTCTACAATAATTATCTCTTTCTGTCATTAAAAAATATATATACATTTTTAATATTTTTTTTTATGGTTTCTATTTTAATCATTGACATAAAGAACTTGTTCTTTAAATAGCGTAACGTTTTTTTATCGATACAAGCTTTCTTTAATGGCAACAGGATAACGATAACATTGCGAAAACACATGATACATGATAAAGAAAACAGTCATTTTCCTTTGGTATGTGTACGTCGAAGCATCTTGCGCGAGCAGAGAGGAAAGAAAAAGAAGGAAGGAGGGTGAAACGACATTTTGCGTTTTTTGCTACGGTATAAAGGAGATATATCACTCCGCAAAAACTCTCCCGCATACTCTCTCCTAATGGCTCTCAGATGATGGTACACGTGTATAGAATGGATGAGAGCTTATTTTGGTAGCATAGGATTTTGTCTCGTGACTCGAAGACTTGGTCGACGTAATGTAGGTTTGTTGGGACAACCAATAAACGTCGTAGTTTTGTATAAAATAATAATCGAAATTAGAACAAAATGTTTTTTTCTCATTGAACAAGGATTTTGTGCTCGAGAGAATCGATAATTCATAAATTAGAACTCTCTCTCTCTCTCTCTCTCTCTCTCTCTCTCTCTCTCTCTCTCTCTCTCTCTCTCTCTCTCTCTCTTTTTTTTTTATCAACGAGATCATCATCATATTTTTTGAACTAAATTAAAAACTGAAAAGTCTGAGGCTGGGAAACGATGTAGATAAAAAACGGCACTTTTTTTCCCTCGTCGAAATATACCAGGTATATAAATATGAAACCGGAATTTTTGTATAGAAAATACACGTTTATTGTATGAAAATGATATAAAATATTTTATTCGAAGTATTGCCCATACATTTTTCCCATCTCTTTGACAATTTGTGGATGCTACGCCAAAAAAACTGTTGCTCCTTTGAGGCAAACCAGTCATCGAGCCATTTTCGTACATTTTCGTAAGAAATGAAGCGCTGCTCGGCAAGTGCGTGTCCCATCGATGCAAATAAGTAGTAATCGGATGGAGCCAAGTCTGGTGAGTAAGCCGCATGCGAAAGTATTTCCCAACTAAACGCCCCAATCGTTTCCTTGACCGGTTTTGCTGTGTGTGATGGTGCATTATCATGAAGCAAAATCACTGTGTTGCCTTTTTTGATATTCTGGTCGTTTTTCACGCAAAGCTTGATTCAAATCGATCATTTGTTGTCGGTAGCGTCATCCTCATCCAACAATGTTTGCAATTCGCTGTCTTCAAACTTTTTCGATGGTCTTCGACGTTCTTCGTTTCTCACGTCAAAATCGCCACTTTTGAATTTTTTAAACCACTCAAAGCACTGTGATTTACCAAGAACATGCTCACCGTAAGCTTCGACAAGCATTCGATGCGATTCTGCAGCAGTTTTCTTCAAACGGTAACAGAAAATCAATGCTGTCCGCAAATCGTAGTTTCCAGGCACAAAATTCGACATGTTTAACGCTATTGAAAACTACGCTGTTGTATGAAACTTGTATTGTTGCGAGTTGAAAATCTTTATCAGATGTCAAAACAAGAAAATGGCGCCAATGACGCGGTTTGACGGTAACTACATTGACAGCTAGGGCCATCAATGGGCAAATTTCGGTTTCATATTTATATACCTGGTATACTATCTCGCAAGCGTGATACTCGGTTCGCATGACACGGCCTACATATTTCCGATATTACTTCGCTATAATCTCTCGCGGCGGAAGAGATGCGGCTTAAATCGATCGCGTATATATCTCGTGTTCCGCTCTCGAGATTGAGATCGTCGCGCGGAAAAGGCACCCTCTCTTTATCCGTATTCCATCTGCGAACATGCGAAATTGAAGAAAGCAGTAATTCATTTCCTTGCTACGTTGTCGAGAAATCAGGTTGTAAGTTTTTTTTTTTTTTTTTCTTTTTTTCCGTGGTAATCGCGAGAGAAAGAAATGAAGTCCAGACTAGGCACATTTTTCAAATCTCACTTTTGCAAACTCTCTCTGTTGTGGCCTTTATCAATTTCTCGTCTTTTGTATAATCTTCATCTTACCATACGTCTTTGTATGATACGCCTATAGATAAAAATGAATAAGTAGGATATTATATGAATCGAGTAAAGAAAATTTATTCATTCTTTATTGCTTAGATGGATTTTATTATATAGCTATTATTTAACGTTGAAAATGGATAGTTTAATCATCTCTTATATAAGTTTGCGAAAATTATTGAAAAGGATCATTTCCAATATTTTACGATGAGAAATATTGTAAAAGCGATACCCCGCGCTTGTGTGCTCGATTTTAAACGAAGGAATTGATAGAAGATTTTGAAACGTAATTTAAAAACGGGTAATGTAATAGCGTTTACTAGCTTTTAAAAAGCGACTGTAGCGATATAAAAACTTTGCCAATTACTGTTACAGGCGGGAAACGATACTCACGGGGGAATGCACTCGTTAAAATCTCACGATAATCCCCCGCGAACATAACATTTCCATCGTTATTTTTTATATTTATACGGATTGTTCGGCTGTTTTGTTGTGGATTTTTTCGGAATGAAAATATCGACACTTTTTAATTTATAAATTATTACGGACAAAAGTTTTTTTATTTTCCCAACACATGCACAAATACAATAGGTAAGAAAGTTTGATGTTTTATTAAATTTTAAGTGAGCTTTATCTTTGCAAAGCTTTACTATTTGGAATTGTATTATCGATATATTTAAATATGAATGTTTTTATATATGCTAATTATAAAATAATAATTATAATAAAAAGATATAATACTCTAATATATAAAAAATATTCTAATCTATAAATAAATAATTATATAGCGAAATATGACGGTAACATCCATGGCATGAATACGATGCGCTTTGTAATATTACGGTTGACAGATTCCTCCTAAAGTCGAAGGAATCGATTTTCGTTGACGTCGAGATCAAATCTCCCGATATCCTACGTGGCTATTATAGACACGAGGATAATCCAGGACTTACCCGTGCATGAAAGGCGTCGAACGTCGAGCTTTCGACGCGCTCTTTCCAACCTTCTGGTTTTTTTTTTCCCCCTTCTTTTCCACCGCTGTGTGCGAAATGGCTGCGAATAATTTAGGTCTCTCTCTCTAAAGGAATTCTCGCTCATCGTACGATGTTCTTTTAATTCTGTCCGAAATACCTTGTTCGATCGATTGAAACTGTCAGCAGCCAGAGATTAGCCAGAGTCTATCTCGATTTTAACAGATGCGCGAGTACTTTCATCGAAAGTGGAAAAAGTATGCTTTTGCGATGAAAGGGCAGATTGAATATTAATTACGAAATTACGGAAAATATGGAGAACATTAGTATTTTATGTTTTAATCAATATTTTTGATATATAGATTTTTAAAATAATTTAAATTAAATTTAATTATAATGTAAATTTAATTAAATTTAATTTTGAATTAAATTCAACTAAATCGAATCGAGATAATGTCGATAATCAAAAGAATTTTGGATAAAATTTTCTGATTAATCTATTTATCTTGAATTTAAAATTTGAACAATTTTAACGGGAGGAAATGTTTAAGATAAATAATTAAAAAGTTAAATATAGATATGAAAAGATAAGATATTCGGTGAAAAAATATTTTATCTCTTATAGAGAGAAGGAAAGCAGCAGATATCTTGCCGTATACACTCGCAAAAGAATCTTTTTGAGAATGTGATATTTCGCAATGTAGCAGGTATATAAATATGAAACCGAAATTTGCCCATTGATGGCGCTAGCTGTCAATGTAGTTACCGTCAAACCGCGTCATTGGCGCCATTTTCTTGTTTTGACATCTGATAAAGATTTTCAACTCGCAACAATACAAGTTTCATACAACAGCATAGTTTTCAATAGCGTTAAACATGTCGAATTTTGTGCCTGGAAACTACGATTTGCGGACAGCATTGATTTTCTGTTACCGTTTGAAGAAAACTGCTGCAGAATCGCATCGAATGCTTGTCGAAGCTTACGGTGAGCATGCTCTTGGTAAATCACAGTGCTTTGAGTGGTTTAAAAAATTCAAAAGTAGCGATTTTGACGTGAGAAACGAAGAACGTGGAAGATCACCGAAAAAGTTTGAAGAGCTGCTAAAACCTGGCGAAACCGTTAATACTGAACGCTACCGACCACAAATGATCGATTTGAATCAAGCTTTGCGTGAAAAACGACCAGAATATCAAAAAAGGCAACACAAAGTGATTTTGCTTCATGATAATACACCATCACACACAGCAAAACCGGTCAAGGAAACGATTGAGGCGTTTAGTTGAGAAATACTTTCGCATGCGGCTTACTCACCAGACTTGGCTACATCCGATTACTACTTATTTGCATCGATGGGACACGCACTTGCCGAGCAACGCTTCACTTCTTACGAAAATGTACGAAAATGACTCGACGACTGGTTTGCCTCAAAGGAGCAACAGTTTTTTTGGCGTGGCATCCACAAATTGTCAGAGAGATGGGAAAAATGTATAGCTAGCAATGGGCAATACTTCGAATAAAATATTTTTTATCATTTTCATACAATAAACGTGTATTTTCTATACAAAAATTCCGGTTTCATATTTATATACCTGGTATATGTCCCTCGTGTGTGCTATTACATGTACGATAAAATGCACGCTCGAGTTACACACCGTTATCACAGACATATCTCTGATGTAATCCGATATTGCTGCCGGTTGGAAATTTTAGGTCTCTTTTCATTAACCTCATTAGCGCGAGGTCCGACATCCGCGAAAACATCATTTTTCCCCCGGCAAACTCTCAATCTAGCGAAATAATCGGAATATTTCTTTTCTTACCTGTCTGACTAGAAACGGGTTTTTTCGCTTTACGGCAGCAGGTGTGAGCGAAAAATCGCGCCGGTTCTCAACAAAGACATCTGGAAAATTATTTCGAGCGACAGTATCCGACAATCTCACAGCTGCAATCTACGGTGACTATCTCTCGTCGACGATGTTTCGCGCAACAATACAATTCTCTCTGAATACGCGTGACGCGAATGTTATTTCATTGCGGAAATTCATTTCGGCGCATTGTGTCGTAAGAATGATCGCGGAATATCTCACGCCACGACTTGACAATATCATTGATTCGAATCAAATTAGACGATAACAATATAGTCACACTCTCAGAAAGGATTTCTGATAACGAGACAAAAAATATTCTTGACATATTCACAATCGTATCACAACCTTATGCAGTATAAAAATAAAACAATTTTAAAATTAAATCAATAATTCCTTTTCTTCTCTCTCGAATTAAATAAGATTGTCTTACTATCTTGAGACAAGAGTAACATATACAAATCTAAGCTTATATATTCTTGCATTTAGAATAACTTGGTGTTAGCGCCACAATAGTCGGCGCGAAACTGATATGTGATGGCGTTACTAGGCATTTTATTCTAGATTTAAGAATTTTTCATTTAAGATTAAAATATTCCTTTTTCAATAATAAATATGATTGTCGCTATATCGATTCTATTTTATGATAGATTGAAGAGTAATAGCATTAGATCCGGAAATCTTTTCTGTGGGTGCACAGTCGCATGCGTATAAAGCACGATGACTTACCGCTACAGTCGTATCCTTTACAGAATAAGGGACTGGTATGAGAGTTTATTGAATTCTGAGGCGAAAATTCGATCGAATAAGAATGCTGCTCCACAACACGGAGGAATAACTTGAAACTTTACGTAGATGAGTTTAGTATGCCCGTAAACCCCCGTATTTTCGTGTTATAACGAAATTCGCGAAGAGAGTTCTCGTGTTATAGTATTACTTCGCTGCGGTATGTTTACTTGTATATGCACCGCATGGAAAATATTAATATCGTAATACGATATTGTTCGCGGTCTTACCGGGGCATGCACAGAATTAAATTTTAACTAAATACTCCATACAAAGGAATTTTTTTCATCGAAGGCTTGAGACTTCGAGTAAAAGAAAGAATGTTGGAATAAAATAATAAATTCGTTGAAAAATTGCACGCGAAGAAGAATCCATTCCATTGTAAAGTGATCTTTAATTGAGATTCTCATTTCGTTTGATTCTTATGGATATTGTATTAACGAAGAAAAAAAAATTGAGTTGCTCGAAACTTTTATTTAGCGGTGCACGTTCGAATGAAAATCGTAGGGAAATGGATGGTTTAATGATGCGCGAGAATCCCACCGTAAAGGTGGGATCGCGTTGGAAAACGTACGTCCGATAATGTAAAATTTGTCCTCCGACACGTGAGCCATTCGCTCGCTCGATGCAATTTTGCTCTCGCAGAACCGCCGGCCCTTTGTGTCCCAGCATGAACCGCGAATTCCAGAAAGGCACCTTTCGCGCGCACCCTCCCAATTTATTTCCGCTTCCGTTTCGTTGCGCAAGCACGTTCTCCCTATTTTCTCCCCCTTTGTTCCTCTCGCGAGATTGTTGCGACGAGTTGCATCGACGAGAGGAGTATATCGTGTATGCAGCTGTGAGTATCGGTTACAAGAGACAGAAAGCCGGCTTCTCTTTTAGCGTCACGTTACACACTGCAACAAATCGCCCACGTAATTTATTTGTCAAAGGTAGACATTGGATGCATACACATTTACTGAAAAAGCTTTTTAATTCATTAAGTTGTAAGAGAGAATAGGAATATTATATCACACATGTATTGCATACGATTCTTTTATTCTGGAATATCTTATAGCGCCAGAAAAAAAATTTAAGCTCTTTTACATTTTCCTACAAATAAAACCAAGAGATCACATCTTGGTATTTCAAATTTTCTCTTATACCTTATTTTAATATATTTAATAATTAATAAGAGTTATATTTTTACATATTTTAATTAATTAAATTGATTCCTGTATATATATGTTTACTCAAATGAAAATTATATTTTGATTTGAGTTAATGATTGTAATTATCGAGTCTTTGTATCGATTACAATAACACGCCGGCTATTATTTCATATTACAACGATATTATAAATTGATTACGCATTTATCGATGGAGGTTTATTGTTCCGAATTTCACGGTACACAGCTGCTGCGGCGTATTATTTCGGTCGCGAAGGTACAACGAAGGATTTAAGGGCTTTCATACGTTTCATTCTAGTTAATCGATATATACGAGAGTTATTGCATAAATTGTCGAATCAACAATGCGCTCGCTAGCGGCGATTGATTCGATTATTTCGTGATATTACACGTGGTATATCGGTCGGAATTTATGGATTTTTCAAACGTGAATAATTCACCGGCTATGCATCCATTCGCGATCCGCAGGTTTAGGATACTATCGCGAATTACTCTCGTATTCGCCGTTCATCATGGATCAAATTGACGGTGACGTTTATCCCCGTTAGAAAATATCGTCGAACGGTTTCATTCGCGAGCACGGAATTCATAGTCTATTATAATCCATAAATTGAACGAGGAATATCTTGTCCCATTCGATGTGCATATACTTTTCTTTTTCTTTTTTCTTCTTTTTCTTCTTCTTCTTTTTTCTTCTTTTCTTCTTCTTCTTTTTTCTTCTTTTCTTCTTTTCTTCTTCTTCTTTTTTCTTCTTTTCTTCTTCTTCTTCTTCTTCTTCTTCTTCTTCTTCTTCTTCTCTCTCTCTCTCTCTCTCTCTCTCTCTCTCTTTTTTTTCCTTTCCCTATTAAGAATAATATATTTTAGAAATCCTTTTCATTCTTTTGCAACGTGTAAAATATTATTTACTTTCATATAATTTTTGCTCGAGACAAAACAAAAATTTGTCGAAAAACAATTTTTTTTTCTTTTTTTTTTAAATTTTAAAAACTTTAAATTATATTGTTTTTAAATCTTGAATTTTCTTTATTTCGCGGTTACATTTCGAAGCTAATTTTGATTCTCTCAAGATTGCGGAATAGATTTTTGAACGCCGTGTATTCTTCACTCCTTCAGGACTCGGAGCTCTGCATCTCGCTCGGTCTGAGTTTGCAGTATCTGCGGGTATCGGTGGTCTGCTGGTTGGCATCCATGTGCCACCATCTGTACGCCACCGTAGCATCTTTACCGCGTCGTGATGATCCACCGACATACCTCAAGTACAGCCTCTTCGCCTGGGGCGCGCCGTTCATCAGCCTTGTGTTGGCGACCCTCCTGCAAAGCCGCGAAAGCAACGATCTCTGGAATGTCGTTGATCTCACCCCCTTCAATTGCTGGTAAGACTTTGATAGCCGTTAATGGGTAGATGTTAACTGACGTTTCCGAGAATTTTAAATCAATCATATGAATTATTTTATACAATACAAGAGAAAAAAAAATACGATTAAATATAAAAATACTCATTTATGATTATAATATAATTGAATAATCTTTTTTATATTTCTTATAAATAAATAATCAATTTCATTATGATTAATCGAAAATAATTAATCTTTAACGTTAAACGTTCAGTATTTTGCGTCAATTTCTGTTGGCTCGAACTATCAGCTTGAACTTCCTCGTTATCTCGTCTCTCGTTTCCGCGTCTGCATTTATCCATCGGTTTCAAACCGGCTTCTTCTCGACATAGCTCATTTTTGTTCCTTTTCTGCTATCGAAGCCGGAAAGGTGAAATCCTTTATATCATTCCTACATTTTATTCCTACGTACGGATCTTACATATATCAAGCATGATTTCAAGGTTTCTATTTTAAAATCCTATCTCTATTCTTAGTTCTATTAACAAATTGCGTAGTTTGATATAGCAGTATCTCCCTACAAAAAATACAATTTAAAGTATGCGGAAAATTAATCCGATTAATTTGATAAAAGTAATTGAGTATTAAAATTAATAAAGTCTCTTATTATAACACATTCCATTTTATTTTATAAAATATTTTTTGTTTTTTACAAAAATACTATATAAAACACGTACATTACAATTCAATTATGTGTATTATTTTGGCTAATAATTTTTATTTATTTTTATTGACTCGATAAAATTAACAAAAACCCGTTGTTAAGAGATCGAGGTGATATTAACTCGATTCAGGGCAAACGTTAAGTTGTGTCGATCCATTTCATCTATCTCCTCGGTCGAGAGAAAATCCTTCACTCTCCATTTCGAAAAGTTACGGTTACTGCACCGAGACAATTATCAGCCGTTGCGTCTCTCTTTGCGAGAGAGAGAGAGAAAGAGGTGTGAGTTAATAGAATGATGCAATTCTGTTCCTAATACGCGCATTCCGCCGTCGTGCTCGTGTTACGTTGCCGCGACCCGTTTTGCTCGCATAGGGGTTGGTTGACGACGAGGGATGCAGAGGGGACGACACGATAGCGGGGTAACGTTGATGGGGCTCGGTTTTCCTCAAACGGCGAGGTATCTTCCGCCGGAAGTGAGCGCGAAGTCCCCTTTTCCATGCTCGGATTCTCCGGTCGGACGGGATATCGGGAAAGGAGCGGAAACGTTCTCCGCTTTGCAGGAAACCTCCGAAAGGAATGTCGTGTATATACAGTGTAGTTTATTTATTTATTTCTTTCCGGTTCCTCCGCCCACACTGTGTGTCTTCTCTCTCTCTCTCTCTCTCTCTCTCTCTCTTTCGTTTTTACCCATCTCTATCTCACGATATACTACTGAACCACCAATTTTCGTTAAATCAGATTCGTCGACGACGGTGAAACGGAATACCATATCGGAACGAGATTCTTGCCATTTTTCATAAGAGAGGTATTCGATAAGAGCATGTATCATTGTGCGATATTTTTCTTTGTCATCCTATGATAAGATTTAAATTTATATTATTTACTCTTTACGATATTAATATATAATATAAATATTATATCAAATTGTATATCAAATATATGCTTTCTTAACTATAATTTTTTATTACAAATTTAACACATTTCCTTTACTTTATTAAAAAATATTTGAAAGGGTTTTATTTGTTTTCACAAATATGCAGACTATAAAAATTAATTTTATTTTATAAATATAAGGATATTAAAATAAGAAGAATTTGAAAGAGATTATCTTTAAAGCATTAATTTAATATTACATTAAAGCTTTAAATTTTATTTTGAACGGGAAAAGAGAAAAGGGAAAGAGATTAAAGCTTAGATTAAATTTCTTTAAAATTTAATTGAAATAGTCTCAAAATATTAACCGTTGATAAGGTATATCACATACCATAGAATATTCATTACACTATGCATATTTGAATTGTCATGAGAGCAATTTTCTTCTATGAAAAATTTCTTATTTGCGTAGACATTCAATTTCCAAGATTATTCACGTATTTTTCCTCTCTTTTGATATATTAAAAGATCGTTGACGTAGATATTAAGGATTTAATCTGGATTTTAAACTGTTCACGGTTTGTAGAAGGAGGCAAGCTTAGTAATAGCAACGAGAGAGATCATTAATAATTTTATATGTACGTGTGTGTCGTATACGTAAGGAAAGATAGAATCTTAAAGAATAAAAAAGAAATGAATAGAAAATTTAAATATATATTTCATGAAATGAATCGAGACTAGAAAATATCAGAATTTCCATTTTCGATTTTACGTTATACAGTTTCGAATTTATTTAAAAGCTGAAATTGTTAGAAATTTATTCTCAAAATTCAACTTTATGTAATTATTCTCTTCTGTCTATTTCCTATATCATTATATAATATTATAATTCTCTGTACATTATTTTATTCTTATCAATTATATATATTGGATCATTGCATAAGTTCGTGTCCGATTTTCATAGATGGCATTAAGTTACTGCATGGCGGAGTTCTATTGTTTTCGTGTGGTAATTGT
Source organism: Polyergus mexicanus (assembly GCF_030449975.1). Classification (NCBI taxonomy): domain Eukaryota; kingdom Metazoa; phylum Arthropoda; class Insecta; order Hymenoptera; family Formicidae; genus Polyergus; species Polyergus mexicanus. The sequence continues at coordinate 7,210,858 of NW_027223329.1, forward strand.
TGCTTACACCGAATAGATGACGTTGTCTTATGTTAATTTAGCGTCAGACATTGTTCAGATAAGTCCATTTGTGCATAAGAGAAATCATTAAAAATGGAGAACGAAAGGTGCATTTGCGGCATGTAATGCTATATGAATTTCGGAAAGGCGGGTGAGTGTTGGGATTGCACAAAAAAATATTCAAAGCGTTTATTTGAACCGCGCTCCTGCTCTCCGAACAGTTAAAAAGTGGTTTGACAGATTTCGAAATGGTGATTTCAACATGGAGGATCAACCGCGCTCTGGACGGCCTTCTGGCATTGATGATGACATTGTGCATGCCTTAGTGGAAAGAAACCCAAGGATTATAACTGAGGATATTGCTGAGAGGCTGAACATCGATAATTCAACCGCTTTTCGTCATTTAAAAAAGCTTGGATACTTTTCCAAGCTTGATACGTGGGTGCCGCATCTCCTGACTGAAAGGAATAAGCTGCAGGAAAACTGCAGGAGTCGCAATGGGAAATTCTGCAGCACCCGCCATATTCTCCAGATATTGCGCCTTCAGATTTTTATCCGTTCCGGTCTTTGCAGAATAGTTTAAATGGCAAGAATCTCAATTCCGAAGAAGCTGTCGAAAACCACCTTACAACCACCTTTTTTCAAGAAAAACCAAGTTCTTTCTTCAAAAATGGAATCGACAAGCTTATAGATGGTTGGAAAACGATTGTAGAAAAGAATGGAGACTATATAATTGATTAATAAAAGTGTTATCTCTAAAATATAATCTATTGAAGTTTATATTTAAATCGGGCACGAACTGATGCAGTCACCCAATATATTTTTGCAATCCTATCGAAATCGTGTATTGTCCGCTATGATTACAATCCCGAAAAGTTCTCGAGAGACGCGGGATTTTCTTTCATCAAGCTCTCTCCGCCTCTGGTTGAGAATATATGCGAGATGTAATCGAGGGAAATAAACGGCAGGGAATATTTCTTGTGCGGGCGTGTATTAAAATCGCTCTGCCGACATGTGCAAAGTAGGCGAGCACCGAAAATGGGTATTTCATATCGCCCGAGTGTTCCTCGATAAAATCGCGCGTTTTGTAGACACTCGCCTTTCGATCCAAATTGCTCTCGTCGAAAAGAGCAACGGGATTTTAGCTATTCTCCTCGCGTATTTGCGATTTATAGAGAGAGTGGGAGAGAAAGAGAGAGACGAGACCTTATATATATTGTATATATATATATAAACGGCAGCTAATAAATATTTCTGACGCACTTATTTTTCCTATTCTAGAATTGCACATCGAATTGAATTTTCATTACGATGAACGATATTTTTTCACGTCACGTGATATTTTCCAATCATTTTATGTCGTGGATATTTGCTTGACATATCCGTTATAAAAATTTCTGCTACATATATATTTTAATAAGCAGATCTAAAATCAATTTGATAGGTATTCGGATTAACTTACACCTCACGAATCGTTTTCATTTTTACATCTATCGTAGAGGATACATTCCTAAGTAATACACGCTTTTTCTGACGCTCTCTTCTGGTTTCAGAAAATATGCGATTTCGAACTACTTGTTTGTTTATATTTTATTGTTTACATTTGCTCGTTATTGCGTCACTGTCAGTAAACTTCTGGATTATCGTTTAGTTTCGTTAAGAATTTCTTGGTTTGAGTTTGAGCTTGGTTATATTTATTTTCGGAAGTGCCCCCTTTTACCCCCCGTAGAGGGGCGAAACCCATTGCGTTCACGCATATACTTTCCCATTCACACAACAATTGTGGGATGGATCTCGCTTCGCGTTGTAAAGTATATGCGTGGACACAGTAAGTCCCCCCCCCCCCCCTCTATGGGGGATCCACTTCCGCAAGATATAATCTAATCCAAACCTATTTTCAATTTTAAAAATCAATTTTAACACAAATTATCAATTTTATCATCAATTTTAACACAAATTTTATCCACAAGAAGTAAAAATGAAATTTTTGGAGACGATATTTAAATCGATTGTTTTTTTTTTGTTCAAATAAATTTTACATTATGTATTTTTTTATTTAACAATTTTTAACGCACATTATATGCTCTATTAATTTCAGGTTTCTTGGAGCCACGGCGACGATTTATGCGTATGGCTTGCCGGTCATTCTACTATTGCTAATATCCGGTTACTACCTCGTCAAGGCTGCAATTGTATCCAGGTATAGTCATCTTTCAATTAAAGCTCAATATTAATTTAATTATCCCGAATAGACTGCATAAATATGATGGACAATTTTCTAACATTGTAACAAATCATCAATTCACTTAAGATGCTAGATATGTTCTAAAAATGCAGTTTTGCGAAAGAGCTCATTAAATATTTTCGATATTAATCGCGAACCTCTTAAAAAGAAGCTTTTAAGAAGTTCACATATGAAATTTTGAACAACTTTTCACATTTGGAGCGACTCGTAAATCTTCATCATAATTTCAAACCTCGCTCTTCCGAGTTATAGTACGAAGGTCTCTTGTATGTCTTACTTTCTCGGTCACGAATTACGTCACACGTCGCGTAAATCACATACGTGCAGGTACACATGCAGTATGCAACTCGAGATAAAGCAGCGCGAGAAGATGAAGAGGAGGCGGGCGTTGCAGCTGATGCTCTTCCTGAAGGTCAGTCTGATCGTCGGTCTAGTCGCGGGCTGCGGGGTGGCGTCCAGGGTCTGGAAGATTCCCTTCCTCTGGGCAGTTTTCTGCACGGGTCATTCTCTTCAGGTACTCTTGGGACAAGGATACCGCGGGGGGTTGTAAAAAGACCGCGCGCGCACGGATCATTTCAGCTTTAAATACGTAGGAGAGATGATACTCGGTGTAACAGGAGTCTCGGAAGATATATCCAAGAGCGTCATTTCTTCCTGTCATTTCCCTTCCTTAATGGCATACCTTACGACCGCGATATTTTCATCGCAGTTTCGATAGATATGAGTATACGAGCGCGGGCGTTAGAAACTGACGTTGAAAGATGTGGAATTATTTTATATAACTTTTCGCATCTTATCGCGTTTGATCTATTTAGAATTTAAAAAATTTCCAAATTATATGTGAAATATTATTATCTTAAATATAAATATTATTCATTTTGGATCACGTTATTGCGGTCATTGTTATTTGGGTCATTATTGGACCATTATTCGGGCCAATGCGCACGCGGATCATCATACGGAGCATTTACTTAGATCATTATTCGCACCGAATTTTTTGATCCCATTGTCCGATCGTAATTTATCTCGAACTAAGTTTGAAATTTAATTAAATTTTTCCCATAAGTTTTCAAATAATCCGATTATCATACGGTTCGCGGATCCAGCCCCCGATATTACACCGGCTTTATTTCCAACGTAGAGAGATCTCGGTCGGCATCGCGCATAAAGGGGCGAGTGAGCAAACGCAGGAACGTGCGGAATCTCTTTCCCTTTTACGGCAAGTTTCTTGGGAACTTTGCGCTCCCGAGATGCGTTCGATCTTGCGTCAAGCGTAAACGGCATTTCAGATCGTATATCTCTCTTTTTCTCTCCTTTTCTCTTTATATAATACATATACGTATATATATTTACTTCCATATTTCTTTTCAAGTTTGCTGAGTCGAATCGTGTTCTTCAACAAGCGAGAGCTTTTCGCGATGGACGAATCTCGAAGTGGCATAAAACGCGTGAATTTTTTTCTTATTTTATATCGGCTGCGGCGTATTTTGTATGTCGTTCTCACACGTTGTGTATCGTGTCTCCTCTCCTTTCCTTTCACTTATTTCTTACTTGCTTTTATAATTTTGATAATAATAATAATGCAGAGAATTTAGTTAATTATATTTATAACTTTTCAAAATGTGCATAAAAAAACTTTCGAATTTTCCTTTTTAAATCATCATATTATTAAAATTGTATGTTCAATATTTTATATACAATATGATATATACTCTTGTATACATCTTCTTCTTTATCCTTGGCTTTCTTATCTCTTATCTCTCGTTTATATTGGATGATTGCATAAGTTCGTGCCCGATTTTCATAGATGGCATTAAGTTGCTGCATGGCGGAGTTCTATTGTTTTCGTGTGGTAATTGTTGCTTACACCGAATAGATGACGTTGTCTTATGTCAATTTAGCGTCAGACATTGTTCAGATAAGTCCATTTGTGCATAAGAGAAATCATTAAAAATGGAGAACGAAAGGTGCATTTGCGGCATGTAATGCTATATGAATTTCGGAAAGGCGTGAGTGTTGGGATTGCACAAAAAAATATTCAAAGCGTTTATTTGGACCGCGCTCCTGCTCTCCGAACAGTCAAAAAGTGGTTTGGCAGATTTCGAAATGGTGATTTCAACATGGAGGATCAACTCCACTCTGGACGGCCTTCTGGCATTGATGATGACATTGTGCGTGCCTTAGTGGAAAGAAAGCCAAGGATTACAACTGAGAATATTTCTGAGAGGCTGAACATCGATAATTCAACCGCTTTTCGTCATTTAAAAAAGCTTGGATACATTTCCAAGCTTGATACGTGAGTGCCGCATCTCCTGACTGAAAGGAATAAGCTGCAGGAAAACTGCAGGAGTTGCAATGGGAAATTCTGCAGCACCCGCCATATTCTCCAGATATTGCGCCTCCAGATTTTTATCTGTTCCGGTCTTTGCAAAATAGTTCAAATGGCAAGAATCTCAATTCCGAAGAAGCTGTCGAAAACCACCTTACAATCACCTTTTTTCAAGAAAAACCAAGTTCTTTCTTCAAAAATGGAATCGACAAGCTTATAGATCGTTGGAAAACGATTGTAGAAAAGAATGGAGACTATATAATTGATTAATAAAAGTGTTATCTCTAAAATATAATCTATTGAAGTTTACATTTAAATCGGGCACGAACTTATGCAATCACCCAATATAAATGTTATATAATTAATAGGGTATTATATGTGTGTTTATTTTTGAAATTTTAGAGAATATTAGATACATTTTAACTTTCTTTGAACGCAGACATCTCAAATTTTCCTAATATTTTCTTTTTAACGTAAGCTAGATGGCACGTGTTTCTTTGGTATGTAATTCGATGACATAGCTTTATCTAGCTCGTTGTCCTATTACACACGACAATTCTACCATACAGGGATCGGCAGTGGCACTCTCCGTCGCGTGTAACTGCAGGGTCTTGAAGGTTTACGCCAGAAAATCGCACAAGCAACCGGAAGTTCAGGTACGAATGTCACTTTGAAGAAGTTTCGTTTATCCCAAACCACAAGCCTTCGATTAAATTCCTTCCTTGCGTCGCTAACGGTGCTTGCTTGGTCTTTTATGTTTTGGCATTTGCAGATTGTTTGGAATCATTTCATGAAAAATTTTTCTCGACGAACGAGAATTGATATATTCAAGCTTCTTATCTATTTTAATTATCATTATCGTTTTTCCTCCTAATTGTTCTCAGATAATATTATTTCAGAGAAATCTTTAATTCCCTTTTTTATTATCTTAAAAGCTCTCGGAGAGATGCCCGCAGACACTTCTTAATTAAACTACGCGTCGATTTGAAGTACTTTACGAGTTAAGGCAATTTTTTTTCTTTTTTTTTTAGCTTTTTAAGAGCAGTTAAATGTGTTGAGTCAAAAATATGCGCGTTTGACCTTCCAGTTTGTCTCTCTACGCCGTCAGAAATCCTCGTGCGCAAATTATTTAATCCGGTTGATCGCGACGAGTTCTCGTTTTTTAGGTCAGACTAAATTAAACTGTCGCGCTCTTCTGCTCCTTATACTTTCGGTTATCCGATGCTATATTTCTCGATTTGTCGAGATATCTGGATTTATTTCTAGTATCAACGTGCCCATTGTTATACAGGGTGTCCCCAATTGAGCGTGTAGGGGACCGAGAAACTAAGGCAAGAAGTCCTTTAGAGATTTGCTCGTTGTTGCTCCATTTTAGAGAAAATCGCAAAAATTCAATCTCTCATTGCCAGTTGCTCTCTTGAGAGTTGATTGGCACCGAATAAATTTTCTACCTCAAGGTTCCTTATATATGTAAACACTTGATGTTATCTTTTACGGTGCCAATCAATTCAATCAAGAGAGCAATTAAGAGACCGAATCATAGATGCAGTACACCAAATATCACTGAAATAACGTCTAGCTGCAATTGATGAGGTCAGTGCTAGATGTAATGCTTGCATTGCTGCAAGAGGGCAATATTTTGAACGATATCTGCATTAAATAATCGATAACATAAATAAAATGTAAATAAATAAGTAAAAAAAAAACGAAAACTTTTTTTTTGTGATTTTCTCCAAAATGGAGCGAAAACGAGCAAACCTCTAAAGGACTTTCTCTCTTAACTTTTCGATCCCTTACACGCTCCTGAAGTTTTGCCATTTAATTTGGGGACATTCTGTATATCTTATTCGCGTAATGCTTTGGTTCTACACAATCCTATTCCTCGATTTCCAACTCTCTCTCTATTTTGAAAATTATTTTAACATTTTATTTATAAAGAAGCAATATTATGACTTAAGATGTTTGTTAGATGTTTATTTGTCGATAATATAGTGGTTTTCTTCTCTTGTCTTTGTCGTGTTGTGTCTGTGATGCTTGGGCTTTTCGTTTCGACACGAAAGATTGCGTAACGTTATAGCGCGCGGTGATCTCACGTTGACATTGCAGATCGCGAAATCGAGCAGTAGCATGCAGCTGCTCGCACCCGCGCCGGATCCGGTTTAGGCGATCTTTGGGTCTATCCCCGGAAAGGAATGGGCAGAGAATGAAGAGAGGAGAATCGGCGATTGGCAACGGCTGCTGCCATTCTCCGGTCCGCGAGGCGTAACTATTGTATTTTTACATCGAGATATGCGCTGATATTTCTCTCCTAACTTTGCGTTGCTCTCTGCAACTGGGATTTTTCCTCCGTCACGTGCGACTTTATAGTTTCGAAGTTTTAGCGGATTATCTCTTCAACGTTTTGAAGTAAACGGGGAGTTTTCGAAAAACATGTAATTTGTAAAGAAAACTCAAAAAGATATAAAAAGAAGAAGGAAATATAGAGAAATCTTGAAATTATATTTTTTTTCATCGATGTATATAAATTTATAATATATTGATTGAAAATGTTACGATACTTCAGGTTTTTTTATGATTTTTAACAAATTCGTGAAAACTGTATAAGGTATACAATTAGAGACATATGTACGCGTAATAATAATAATTCGTCATTAAATATCCCATTATAAATAATGAATTATTAATATTTTTGCGCATATAACATAATTCACTGACGGTTATTATTATTTATTATATGTTCTATATAAATTTTGATTAAACTCTCTAATAATATATTATTACAATGCTTAACATAAATTATAGAAAAATAAATAAAATGGATACGAAATGAAACTTTTTCAGTGAAAAGATAAATTTTATATTTCAAACTTTTCAAAGTAACGCTAAGAACTCGAAGGATTAATAATTCATTAAAGTCGATCTCTAGGTGCGAAAAATTAGATTGTTAATTATTATGTATCTAATAATTTTGATTGGGAAGAAAATAAGCATGAATTTAAAATAAATTTGAATGATCGGTTAACTATATACGAATGGAAAATCTATCGAATCGGATGCCGAATGTATCGTTCATCGGAAATTACGAGAAATTAATTTAATTTATCATTGGATGATTTTCGAGACTATAACCGCACGTCGCCGTAATCCTGATATTGCGTTCTGCAACGCGATTACGACGTATGTGATGTCACAACAATGTAACGCGACGGACAATTTGATACGACAGGGAGAATTTCGCGTTTCAGCGAGGAAAACGCGATATGTATCGCGCCATCTATCTTATGTGATATGCATATCATGTTAAATATCTTATAACCTCATATGCAAATCCGTGCGTGACGAATGTTTCGATAATGGACGTGATAATTATTTCCAGTGTAAGCTTGGAAAGCCTTTTGTCGAGCTTTTGGCTTGTATCAATTTGCAGGAATGTAATAATTAATGTGCAATCATATAATCCTATATTATCGTCACGTAACTTTTCTCGGGATCTTATCAACGGATCGTATCGCCGTAGCAATTACGTCAAAAGATTTCTCGTTACACGTCGGCAATTAAAAAAGAAGATACATATTCATATTTAATAATAGAAGACATTCTAGAACAAACTCTGGGTCTCTCAATTTTAACAACTTCTTCGACAAACTTGTGAAGAATACTTTGTACTTGATATTAATTATCTCGAATTTATCTCAACACAGAAGCGTGTGCGAAATTAAGTTCTCTTTTTAAGCGCGACCCAGATTTCCCGGATTGTCCTACGTGGGATTAATCCGGTATAACGATAAAATTTTAATGCGCGATCAGAAAGAAGTTGTATGGTTTCACATTAATTCTCCGATAGAAGCGAATCTCGAAATTGGAGCGACGTTTATATACGACGGGTTCGCGATCGCCGTTAGCGCGGTTTTCGCGCGATGATGGATACCGTAGAGTAAGAGCGACGTTGTACACCGTAATTCAATTTATTGAGGTCACTTAAGGAATGAAGTGCCCGAGGAAGGTGAATAGAGAGAATCCTAATAGAAGGCGCCGCCGGTCTACCTTGGATTTTCCCTCGCGTTTAACGTACCCTTTAACCGGTTAAGGAGAGGAGGGGCGGATGCCGGTGATGGATCCGATCGATCGAAGAATCGGCTCTCCTCCTTTTTCCCCTTTCTCCACGTTTCTCTAACGAATGTAGAGGGCGAACCGAAAACGCTACAGCGGTGATGTATCGATACCCTATTGCTTCTATTTCGCGGACGAGGACGGCATTTGCGCGTTTCTTCTCTCCGAATAGTGTCTAATCAAGGACGAGAATGGTGTATAAATTGGGCGCACTGCGAGTTGATTAAACGTATAAACGAGAGGAGGATATGTGTGCGTGTGTATGTGTATACCAGGTATATAAATATGAAACCGGAATATTTGTATAGAAAATACACGTTTATTGTATGAAGATGATAAAAAATATTTTATTCCAAGTATTGCTCATTGCTAGCTATACATTTTTCCCATCTCTGACAATTTGTGGATGCTAAGCCAAAAAAACTGTTGCTCCTTTGAGGCAAACCAGTCATCGAGCCATTTTCGTACATTTTCGTAAAAAGTGAAGCGCTGCTCGGCAAGTGCGTGTCCCATCGATGCAAATAAGTAGTAATCGGATGGAGCCAAGTCTGGTGAGTAAGCCGCATGCGAAAGTATTTCCCAACTAAACGCCTCAATCGTTTCCTTGACCGGTTTTGCTGTGTTTGATGGTGCATTATCATGAAGCAAAATCACTTTGTGTTGCCTTTTTTGATATTCTGGTCGTTTTTCACGCAAAGCTTGATTCAAATCGATCATTTGTTGTCAGTAGCGTCATCCTCATCCAACAATGTTTGCAATTCGCTGTCTTCAAACTTTTTCGATGGTCTTCCACGTTCTTCGTTTCTCACGTCAAAATCGCCACTTTTGAATTTTTTAAACCACTCAAAGCACTGTCATTTACCAAGAGCATGCTCACCGTAAGCTTCGACAAGCATTCGATGCGATTCTGCAGCAGTTTTCTTCAAACGGTAACAGAAAATCAATGCTGTCAGCAAATCGTAGTTTCCAGGCACCAAATTCGACATGTTCAACGCTATTAAAAACTATGCTGTCGTATGAAACTTGTATTGTTGCGAGTTGAAAATCTTTATCAGATGTCAAAACAAGAAAATGGCGCCAATGACGCGGTTTGACGGTAACTACATTGACATCTAGGACCATCTATGGGCAAATTCCGATTTCATATTTATATACCTGGTATATAAAGTCATCGAAAAGTTGTAGAAATATTTCTTTAATCTTTACTGAGAGAGCAACGCGATTCAAAATGTACGGATTAAGGGATAAACGATCGTTTCGTTAATCACTCTTATATATCTTATTATATCGGAAGTAAGGAATTTTTTAAATATACATCGACTATCGAGTTGTGTGTACGAGTATATATCTAGTGACAGTGATATAGTTGATGTGTTTTAAAAATCGTCGAATTAAATCCTAAATCGCGGGGAGAAATGACGGCGTATGTTTATTTAGCGACTGTATATCGAAACGCCGTATACAAGCGTATTCGAGGAGAATCGAGAGTGAGACACGCGATCGATCGAGCCGGATGTGTGTTGCTGTTAGTCCTTCCGATCCTGGCTTAAATTTGTTGGCTAACTGTTCGAAGGACACGAGCGAGCGAAACGCAAAGCGCGCGATATCTAACGTAGGCCGACATATCGATGTTGAATAATATCCTTGAATTTTCTAAGCGTTCCAAACGGATCGAATGCCGGACGCGCGAAACTGTTCGTCCGAGAAAGTCGTTTCTATTCCTGGTAAACCTTGATCGATACACGTTCGCGAATCTCGAGCGAGAAGTGGGCGCTCGTCGTCGAGCCCAACTTCGAGGGTCGCGCGCTGTCAATTGGCGTCTATCTCGCAGCCGGGGAGATCTCTGTCAGTCGATGAATAATCAGGAGTAATCCCATGACAATGATTGTGACAGTGGGATAATTATGGCTCTCCGTATGTGTTCCTATAATTAATACCGTAGCTCATTATTGGTCCTTACAATTTTATTACAAGAATCATTAATTTTGAAATGTTATCGTTCTTATAATTATCCTCGAGATAAACAGATTCAGAGATATTGAAGAATATTTTTCATTCAAAAATACAACCGCAAGAAAAATTCTCAGTTATTAATGATATATTGATTCTCTCTGATTTTTTCGAAAGCTAATCTGCATATGTTTTTTAAATACTTTATGATAATTTAACAATATTAATAATTTAATAAGAATATAATTTTCATTTTCTTTTATTATATTAATAAGAATGACTTTTTTTCTTTAATCTATTTTTTTTTTGCTACAAAAAAATTTTGCTTTACATAATATCCGAGTTTAAATTAAAATTTCTTTTTCCTCTCTGCTATAATCAGTTCGATAACGTCATGGAAAAAAAAAACTGAAAATAAACAATGCCTAAGATCGTATCAATCGAAAACAAATATGTTTTGTTGAAAGAACTCTTCCTGCCGCGGAGACACACACATACGTGTCGTAGAGACGTGTCGAGGTGACATGTAATATCATGGATACTCCATCGATCGCACAATCGTGTGGTGTTGCGCGTTCACGCAAACAACCCCTCAATCCGAATTCCATCTACGCTCGTCTATATATCCTCGGTTAACGTCGCGATATCAAGCGTATCGCGAGAGCATTATCGATCGTCAGGATTCGACGGCTGAATATCGATTTCTCATCGCGAGGAATCCGCAGCGCCGTATGTGTGCGTGTGTGTATATAATATATATTTATACAGAGTGTTTCCTAATAAGTAGGAAGTATTATAATGGTGGAGTCGGAATATAAAAGTAAGAAAAAAAGTTCACATAAACACATTGTATGTCGATAATGACATTGTTGCCGAGTTACGCACAGCTTGTTTTATTTTCTAATAAAGTTAAAATAACATACTCGATTATCGGTTGCTGTTTATCTAGAAAATTTGAAGCATTTGAGATTATGCTAATTTGTAAACATAAACACGTGTCATTTAAAATATATTATAAGTGGTACGGTTCGTATCTTGTGTTCAGTGAAAGTAAAGTAATGCGATAGTCTAAAGTCTAAAGTAAAAGTTACGACTTGGTCAAACAATGAAATTGCAAACGTGCATCTCATATATGGATTTTCCGATGGTAATGCGGTCAGAATTAGACTTTCGTGTGCGGAAAAATTGGAAATATTGGAAAATAAAACAGGCTGTAACTCGGAAATAAAGTCACATCGGACATGTTTATATAGGAACTTTTCTTCTTATTTTTATATTCTGAATCCATCACTGCAATATTCTCCACTTATTGGGAAACACCCTGTATATATAATATGTACACGTGTGTTTCGCCTTACACTGTGTATATGTATTTGCGTGATCCGCGTAGGATGCGGTGGAGGTTTCGCGGCCGGCATTCCCGCACGACGCCGACACGAACACTTGGTAATGACCAATGTGCAATTCTGCGTTAGTACTTGTGTAATCGCATACACGTACGTGTAAAAACGACGCATGTATAGTCACGGCGAAGTAATAAAATATTATTTTGAAGTCTTTTGAAGGCGAAGGAGACACATCTCGCCTGCTTTCGTCGGATTCTTAGCTCTTGATCGCCTCGCGCGAGTTCCCAATCTCCTTAATCTTCCCTTTACGAGCTACGACATTTACAATAGTCCTTTGTAGTGTCCTGTGTGTGTGTCCGGCGATTATTCTTCCTTCATTACCTCTGCCGATTCTCTTTCGTCGCGTGAGATTTACAGGAAGCATATTACATCGGTAAGGATTTATATCTCCTGCCAGGCCAGTATATTGGGTTGAGTAAAAAGTCATTGCGTATTTTTGCAACAGATGGCATTAGTTCAGTTTTGGCAGTACTAGAGTCATTCACACATATGTTTATCATATATCGTTTAACAGCTGGTTTAAGCTTCATTCTAAAAAAAAAATTGAGCGATTTGGTTGAGTTTTGGAGATTTTACAACAAGTTGAAGATGGAAGACCAAACTGTGCATTTTCGCCATATTTTACTGTTTTACTTCCGTAAAGGGAAGAACGCGCGTCAAGCTTGTGAAAAATTGCGTAAAGTTTACGGTGACGATGCTCTACAAGAACGTCAGTGCCAAAACTCAAGAAATTCCGCGCTGGTGATTTTGATCTCAAAGATGCTCCTCGGTCAGGAAGGCCCACCGAGGTTGATGACGACAAAATAAAGGCATTGATCAAGTCATACCCACGTTACACGACACGAAAGATTGCAGAAACATTGAAGATCAGTTAAAAAAATGTTCACGTCCAACTAAAGAAGCTGGGATACGTAAGCAAGCTCGATATTTGGATTCCTCATGAACTCAAAGAAGTTCATTTGACGGCGCGTATAAACATCTGCGATATGCTCATGAAACGTGAAGAAAACGATCCTTTTTTGAAACGAATGATAACTGGTGATGAGAAGTGGATTGTTTACAACAATGTGGAACGCAAACGGTCTTGGTCCCGACGTGATGATTCGCCTCAAACGACTTCAAAAGCAGAACTTCATCAGAGGAAGATTATGCGCTCAGTATGGTGGGATTGGAAGGGTGTGGTGTTTTTTGAGCTCCTACCAAGGAACCGAACAATCAATTCGGATGTGTACTGTCGGCAATTGGACAGTTTGAACGAATCTGTCATCCAGAAACGTCCGGAGCTCGTCAATCGTAAAGGAGTTGTGTTCCATCACGACAACGCGAGACCACACACATCTTTGGCGATCCGTCAAAAATTATTGGAGCTTGGATGGGATGTGTTGCCCCACCCAGCATATTCGCCTGACCTTGCGCCGTCAGACTTTCACTTGTTTCGCTCTCTTCAAAACTCTTTGCGTGGAATAACGTTAAATTCAGATGAGGCGGTAAATCAGCACCTTGTTCAGTTTTTCGCCAATAAAGACAGGTCCTTCTACGGGGAATTATGAAGCTCACCGAAAGATGGCAAAAGGTCATTGAACAAAACGGAAAATATATCATTGATTGATCTTTGTTCTTTATATAAATAGACTTTGAAAAACATACAAAAAATACGCAATGACTTTTTACTCAACTCAATATATCTGCTCATGCTTCCATAGGGTATCCTAGATCATCTCTCATTTTCTAGTATCTCTTTTTCTCTCTCTCTTTTTTTTCTTCCAAAACGCACACACGTACGCGGAATCTTTCGGTGACGTATAAAAATACATCGACGTCGACCGCGGAGAGGAGAAGAAAATAATGAGATAATATCGCACGAGAGTGCAATTATAAAAGGATTATTATAAAAGGATTAATGCTTATACCGGGTGCTCTTGATATCGAGCTATCGATCCCCGAAATATTGATAGTCCGGGTGATTCTCGTGTTTTTAGCGCCGTTTCGAGCAAGCGGAAGAGAGCGGCTCGTCCGTGTCATTTCCCTCGCCGTTCTCTCCGGATGACTTGACATTTAATTATCAGGAATGATCGCCGACCGACACGACGATCTACGACGCGGCCAAGTGCATGCGTTTTTAGCTCGCCCTTTGGTCGCGATGCACGATCGCGCGATTTAACGACGCACGTCGTTTTTCACGCTGAAAAATATTTTCCGGGCAATAAGTTTTTTTTTTCCCCACAAAAAAAGAAATTTATTTCTCTGGTACATAATTTTTTAAAAATTACATTTTTCAACAAGCACATTCGAAATATAATACATTATATTTGTTGTATATTTATATCCTAAAATATTCGCGGAAATCGAAAAGTATTGTAGAAACTGTGCAATCAAAGTTTCGTTAAAAAGAATTCAATTCTGTTAGGAATAAATTCTTCGATGCTCAATTAAATCCTAATGATTTACGACTGTAAAAAATAATGTAGGAAATGTTTCTTCTTTTAATATGTTTTGGATTTGTATTGTCACATTTAAAAATACACCAGTAAATAGCTGGGATTTTTTTCCTTCCCTCCGCGCACGTCTTTGTATAAAAAAAAAATCTAAAATTTATATCTCTCGAATATATATATATATAAATTTATAATATAATTTATTATATTGTAATGATATGTGTTGTATAGGTTCTAAATTTTACATTACATAAAATTGAAAATTCTTTATTTAATAAAATTGATATATAAAATTTGTTTTACACGTAAAAAAAATATTACATAAGATCTACATGACGCATCAATGTTGGATCAATATTGGATCATCATAAAAGACGAGAAACAATAACGTCATTAGTGGGTTCTAGCGAGAATGCGCTCCCTTCTCGATATTAATCTTTATCTAGGAAGGCAAAAAGCTTGATAACGCGCCTTTCCTCCTCCGCGCTAATTTTCTCGTTATTAACTCCGTGTAATTACGCGAAGACTAAAACCGGGCGACTTATCTCGCGAATTTGTAATTTTACGCGAGAAGACATTCTCTCGAGGTGAGTTAATTAGAGAATTTTCAGGGCGTTGCCCTCGTTCTTTTGACGGGAAAAATTACTCTGGACCAATTGCGATTGTTGCTCCGAGAATGCTCGGGGTCGACAGTTGGATTCGTTAACGGACTCTTAAAGCTTAATGCAGGATCGTTAAATAGAATGGGTTGGTACCGACGCCGTATATAAGTAACTGCAATCTCGGCACAATAGTCCGACATCCGCAGCCTCCCCTCGTCTTCCCTCGTACGCTATTTAAGCGAGTAAGGCGCTATTGAAACGAATCTATAATTATAGCCGTTCAACAAGGTTCCTTGGGTGAGCGCTGACGTATATTTTTTTAAACTTTTGCTGGAACTGGAAAGTCTTCTTCCGAGGTTTTTCACTGCTTTTCCGTGAGTCATAAATGGTTCTCGAAGAGCATTGGACGTATTTTCAATCGTGCAGAAAAATGAAGATAAATGGGAATTATATCAATAAATTATTTGTCAAATTATAAAAACGAAAACAAATTTGATGATTATTGGAATTATTCAGCGTGAAGCGATAGAAGCTTATAGTGAATTATATAAAGAATAAAAACGAAAAAAAAAAAATAGAATAATTGCGAATTAGTTTTGGAAGAGAAGCAGCATTTTTCCCTCGAGTTTTTACAATTCTATTTAAAAAGAATTATTGTGAGGTGAAATATAATCGGAACAAATTTTCACTGTTTTGCTTTTAATCCGTGAAAAAACATTCTTGTTTCCCTCGAATAGAACGAGTTACTAACCAACAGATTAATGGGTTTCTCTCCCGTTCCGTGCCGTGGAAATTGGATTACTTCAGTAGTCAAGGAAGAAAGCTTGGGAAACACGGGATTAAAGACATGTTCGCTATGCGAACAGGGTGAAAGGTTGCAGCGTAACTCTTAGTTTTTCAAAGGATGAGGAAAGGATTAAGTGCGGTTTTCTGGAGTAAATTTAATTTATTTGATAATTTACTATACATATACATGCGTGGAATAAATATTTTATGTTCTTATGTTAAACTTTTATATATAAAACATAAACTTTATACTATGGGATTTTTTTTATATATGTCAATTATATAAGTTTCCTGTATAATAAATATATAGAATTAATTTTATAATGTATATAATTTAAAATCCACGCATCCTTAAATTATACCATAAACTTTTACAAGCAAATATATTCCAGAAGTATAAATATTATATTTTATAGAAAGAAAAAAATATCATGTTTTATAAAAAAAAAAAAAAAAAAAAAAAATCCCAGCTATTTATCCTAAATGCGATAATATAATTTCAAAATATAATTAAAAAAAAAATTTTTTATTTTTATTCATCATAAATTATAACATATACCTTCCTTGAAAAAAAAAAAAAAAAAAAAAAACCACACACACACACACACACACACTAAAAAGAAATTCCACAACATTTTATTTCTTAAATATACTAAAAAGGGAAATGAGAGAAATATATGTAAAGAGAGAAAGGGGAAGCATGAATACAAACACAAAGTTTTATAAACTTTCTACTCCTTCTATCGCGGAGGATACAAATATAATTGATTTCTGAAATAACATTAAATAATAATCCCCGTGTTTTTAACCAATTTTTTGAAAGTTTCAAATTGAGACATCATAATATCGTGAGAGAGTCGTCATAATTTTATTTCATAATTAATAAGATTTTTTGAATAAGAGGCATGGGACCAGTGCCCTTGTTGAATAAAATACGCCGTCATGCTTTAATCGTATCTCATTTACGTTTGACATCGCGGACACGCTGCTGCGACGCAGAGGCATCATTCGTCTTCTACATTCCGAAATGTGTTCCAAAACGAGAGAGAAGGAGATTCTCCTTGTCGGTGCCAGAACGTCTGGAGCCGTTCGACATCGACCCGCTCTTTCTCTCTCATCTATACCGGAGAAGCCAAGGTCTGCCGCATCGAACTGACCTTATAATCCAATTCGACTCGAACACGATCATGCAATTGATCGCTGCCCCTTATCATCGCGCAATGCATTTACTTTATTTTATTCGCGGCATCTGTTCTTCGATAGATCCATTCCAAGTCCCCAGATGTCAAACGACAGCCAACACTCTCAGAAAGAGTTTTTCTCATAACGAGACAAAAAATATTCTCGACATATTTAATCGTATCGCAACCTTATGCGGTATAAAAATAAAACAATTTTAAAATTAAATCAATAATTCCTTTTCTTCTCTCTCGAATTAAATAAGATCGTCTTACTATCTTGAGACAAGAGTAACATATACAAATCTAAGCTTATATATTCTTGCATTTAGAATAACTTGATGTTAGATCGCTACAAATTTCCATCTTCATCTTTGTGAGAAAATTAACGGGATAGCACCAAGAGCATTTTATTCTAGATTTAAGAATTTTCCATTTAAGATTAAAATATTCCTTTTCCAATAATAAATATGATTGTCGCTATATCGATCCTATTTTATGATAGATTGAAGAGTAATAGCATTAGATCCGGAAATCTTTTCTGTGGGTGAATAAACTCGCTCCTAGCCTTGAAAACGAAAGAAATATATATATACGATAGGATGTGGCGTCTATTTAAAAATACATCGAGATATGATTATGAGAAAAGTCAATTGAAATAAAAGAAAATAATTAGAAGAGTAAATAATAATAAGTGAAATATAAAGTTGACATCGATATATAATATAGTGAATAGTAAATGCGAAAAATTATCAAGATACTTGTTTCGTAGACATTAAAAATTATGGAATTATTAAAAATAACATGAAAATTGTTCTACCGTTTGCAGAAAAATAATTCCATTTGCGTAATTTAAAATCATCTTCTTTTTCTTTTCCTTTAATTGTAATTTCCGGAAAAGCAGCTTTTAGTAATTACTATCTTTTTCTCCCATTGCAGCCGCGATGCGATAAGTATAGTGTATATATTTACACATTAACACAAGCCTTTTTCCGCTACGGGAAAATCTTCGCCAAAGATAAATCCCACATTTATCGTTAAATTGATAGATTCAATTATCAATTACGGATCTCACCGCGGAATCTACTTCAAAGATTAAGATGAGAAATTACATCTTTCTTCTTTCGTTGCACGGTCACGCGATCTATTTATATGAGTTTAAGTTAAGAAACTTTAGCTTTACTCGAGGGAGTAAAATTTCTGGAGAGCGACTTTCTTCTTCCTCGCGTATTCCATCGGCCAAGTGTAACGGGTTATTATACGCGCTGATGCTGCCGAGGATAATTCCAATGAAGTAGCTAAGCTTTTCTCTCCGCGAGAGTTTTCGCGTTTGCCTACGTTTTTTTTTTTTTTTTTTTCACGTCCGTGAAATACGTTTCCCGAAGACTAGTTTTCCGGCGGCTATTTTTATCCCTCGTACTTTTGCCGGCGTTTACGAAAAATGCGACGCGGAAAATAACAGGTGGTTTCTCTCTCGCATATGATGTAAATGCCGACGTATCCGATGGCGCGTGGTCGCCATCTGTGTGCGCTAAAATCACATAAATAAAGCAAAAAATGAAAAAAACGAGCGTCCCTTTATTTTTGCGGCCGCAGAATAGAACCGGCAAGAAATACCGGTGAGTATTTTCCGCGCGTTTTCCGAAACGACCGGATGAAATTTTAATCGCGTTATCCGCGCGATTTCAAGGTAAATGTATGGTACGTATATGATATTCGTTTTCTTTCCTCTCTCTCTCTTTCTCTCTCTTTTTTTTTTTTTTTAACGAATACAGCCATGTCAAGTTTCCCGACGCATTTCACTGCAATCGTACTAATTGTTCAAATCCTCGAACACACGAGGTTGCGAATAAAAAAAAACTTATTTGGAGCTGAGATTAAAAAAAAAAATACAATTTTGTTCCACTGACATCGATTTCAATTAGGATTCAACTAATAGATCAGCGGCGTTAAAAGCGCCTTTCGCTTCTCGCAATTTTTTCCTCGGAAAAAAAGAGCGCCGGGATCTATAACAACCGTGTTTTTTCTTTTTCTGCGGGTTTACGCCGGAAGCGAGTTACGATGAAAGAAAAATGAACAAAATATTATAAAAATAATAAAGATTTAACGCGCGCGCGTATAGGGAATGTTGATGAGGGGATGGGAGGAAAGTTTATGGGAAGCGAAACATGCGAAACGTGCGAGCGCATTAAGAAGATCAGCAATATAAATGCACAGAATATAGAGAACGGTATTTGTACGATAATGCGGGCAAATGTATGTTTTACTCTCACGTCATGCCCTGATGCAATTCAAATCGTCGTGTATATCCCGCTGTCATTCTACACACACTCTCTCTCTCTCTCTCTCTTTTTCTCTTCCTTCCCCTCTCGCGTCGAACGAGAATACAGCAACTGTGAATGACGGGCCCGAAGACAATTTCATTTTTTGTTCGCGAACAGGATGCCGGCTCAACATGTACATGTTTCACCGGGTTTTTTGCATTTTAATGAAGGATGATCGCGGAAATATCTATTTTTTTTTTCTTTTTTTTCCATCCGATAATTAATCCGCAAGAATCGATAATACATGATATACATCAATAATACATTTGTTATAATAATGTTTAATAACAATCGTAATAAAACGTGTATATATTGGGTGATTGCATAAGTTCGTGCCCGATTTAAATATAAACTTCAATAGATTATATTTTAAAGATAACACTTTTATTAATCAATTATATAGTCTCCACTCTTTTCTACAATGGTTTTCCAACGATCTATAAATTTGTCGATTCCATTTTTGAAGAAAGAACTTGGTTTTTCTTGAAAAAAGTTTGTAAGGTGGTTTTCGAGAGCTTCCTCGGAATTGAGATTCTTGCCATTTATTCTGCAAAGACCGGAACAGATAAAAATCTGAAGGCGCAATATCTGGAGAATATGCCGGGTGCTGCAGAATTTCCTATTGCAACTCCTGCAGTTTTCCTGCAGCTTATTCCTTTCAGTCAGGAGATGCGGCACCCACGTATCAAGCTTGGAAATGTATCCAAGCTTTTTTAAATGACGAAAAGCGGTTGAATTATCGATGTTCAGCCTCTCAGCAATATCCTCAGTTGTAATCCTTGGCTTTCTTTCCACTAAGGCATGCACAATGTCATCATCAATGCCAGAAGGCCGTCCAGAGCGGGGTTGATTCCCCATGTTGAAATCACCATTTCGAAATCTGCCAAACCACTTTTTGACTGTTCGGAGAGCAGGAGCGCGATCCAAATAAACGCTTTGAATATTTTTTTGTGCAATCCCAACACTCACGCCTTTCCGAAATTCATATAGCATTACATGCCGCAAATGCACCTTTCGTTCTCCATTTTTAATGATTTCTCTTATGCACAAATGGACTTATCTGAACAATGTCCGACGCTAAATTGACATAAGACAACGTCATCTATTCGGTGTAAGCAACAATTACCACACGAAAACAATAGAACTCCGCCATGCAGTAACTTAATGCCATCTATGAAAATCGGGCACGAACTTATGCAATCATCCAATACACAATAATCATATATGTATATTGAATGTGAATATGATATGGTACATTGAATATGAATTGATAATTAATAACAGCAGCGTGCCAATCAATTGTGATGCAACTGCATGTCATTAATGGTTTTATGTCGTACATTATTAATTACTTAATAATAAATAATTATTAGACGCACATTACATATTAATTAAGCCACGAAGGAAGATGAGAGATTAATAATCGTTTGCGTATAATAGTGAAATTTTATCAACCATCAACTCTAAACTTTGTGATTATAATGTATTTATGACACTAGTCGACAAATTTCAAATTTTTTTAGTGCCAGAAATGGGAAACAATATTTTTTAACATATTTTGGGGACGCTGAATCTAAATCTGCAAGACAAAATGGCCTATCAGGTCGGGGGGTTTTTTGAGAAAAACAGGATTGAAAGCCTCAAAAAAACGTTTTTACTATTTTTGAAAATTCATAGCGGACGAACCCGATGTGCAAGAGACTTCAGACAGGGCACAAATAAAAGCTTGAACATTATACTTTAATATAAAAATATCGAATCTTTTACCGCGGATACAATCGAACCTCAGGCGCGTTTTGTTTTTAAGTATAATCACACTGTATCAAGTAGAACGATTGTCCCATACAGTCCGATTGCAGGTGAAAGATATGATATCTTTATATTAAAGTATAATGTTCCAGTTTTCATTTAAGTTCCTATCTGAAGTCTCTTGCACATCGGGTTCGTCTGCTATGAATTTTCAAAAATGGTAAAAACGTTTTTTTTTTTTTTGAGGCTTTCAACCCCGTTTTTCACGAAAATCTGAACTAACAGAAATTTTTTCACGACAGATTCAAATGCTCTGGCACAAAATCTTGTAAACTAGCGTAATTAATAATTATAACGGCTAATAGTATATCATCCGACTGGAAAATGTAGAAAATAGATCAAATGGTGAATTAAATCTGCCACACACATTAATTGAATTAAAAATAATAACAAGAATTAGAGGCATCCTCCGTCGTGTTACGAGTGACGTTGCATAAGTTCTGAGTGCGCTTAACGCTTCGCAGAGTTCCTCCGTTGTTGTTTCACGCTGTTAGTAGTCTGAGCTGCGTAGTTTCAGCTCGCCGGTCTGTACCACGCACAATCGGATACCGTATTGCTGTATACTGTATATAGTCTTATACGAGCCGCGCGTACCGTCGACGCCTACAAGGATCCAAAGTCAAACATGGACATTAAGCAAAGATCTGTGCCGAGCTCGGTGGCTCGGTTGAATTAACAATAAGTAAGCAGCGCCTGGGGGGGGGGGGGGGACACTTGTCTATGTTTGACTTTGCGAGCTACAAAAGTGTACCTTACTTTACGAGACGTTCATTAAAACCTTGCAAATTTGTATTCGCGCGCATCTCGCTCTTTGACGTTCCCTCGAGCGTTCTTTTCTCCGCTTTACGAACCCGAAGCTTCGCGCGAGAAACGTGGAACATGTCTACAAGTAACCATTAAAGCAAACGTTTTCTAAAGGGAAACATATATGAATCGGTAAGAGCGCTGTCCTGAAAATTTCGCTGGAGGTAACGTAGCGCAATATTTTTATAAGTGGAATTTTATTAATATTTGTAAAAAGATGCGTAAAATTACGACAATGAAAACTTCATTACCTATTTGATAAACAGAATTATAACATGGACATGTTTAAAAAAAATTGCAACATTTATATTTGCAATATAAATATTATTATTACGTACATATATGTTCATTATTAATTTAATTCTGCCACGATAAATTGAATTGTATATTTTCCAGGGTTGGGAAGTAACGCGTTACTTGTAACGCCGTTACCGATACAGTTACTTTTTTTCGGTAACTGTAACGGTAATGGCGTTACAAATTTTATTTGCAACGGAAAAAGTAACTTCGTTACATTTTTCGGTAACGAGTAACGAATTTAACAGTTACTTTTATCGTTACTTTTTTCAAATTTTTTCATTTATTTAAGATATTATTCTTGTTATTGTGCGTGATAAAATTTTTATCTTAACCGTAAAGCCGTAAGCAAATCGACCAATTAGCATTCTTATTATGTTGTAATCTCATTTACTACCAGTTCTAAGTACCTTGCAACGAAAATTAGAAAATCTCAATAAATCTGACCTTATAGATTGCCATTCATTAGTTGAAGCTATTCAGCAAGGTTTAAATAAAAGGTAACTTATTAATTTGATTAATACATATGTTATTTAATTTTACATAAGGATTTAATTGAAAAATATTATTTTATTTTAAACTATTGATTCAAAAGTATTAATTTCAATAAAACAAACAATGTCGCTTAATTTACTATATTTGATTTTAGATTTCTTACAATATTTGAAACAAAAGAATTAATAATAGCAGCATGTTTACATCCAAAATTTAAGTTAAACTGGTTAACCGGAGAAAAAAGAAAACGTGCTGAAAATTACTTGGAGGATTTATTGGGAATCCGATCAACTGAAAATTCTTCAAAAGCTGGAAAATCTGACGATCGCGATGATTTTTTCATTTTTGAGCAAAAAACGGTGCAAAATGAATCTGAACAAGAAGAATTGCAACGGTTTTTAAAATCAAATAATTGTAATATAGAAATGTTAAACGACTATCCAAAACTTAAAAAACTTTTTATTAAATATAATGCAGCTCTACCAAGCAGTGCATCTGTAGAAAGAATGTTTAGCATCGGTGGCTCTGTATTAACACCACAAAGAGGGCATTTAAATGATGATACTATGGAGCAACAAATTTTATTAAAAATTAATAAAGAATTTCGATAAAATTTAATCATTTAGTTTGTAATAAACCTTAAATGAAATCTTGCTTACAATTTTTTAAAAGTTTTTCTTATGCAAAATAATTTATTAGTTTGTATTGTAAAAAAGTAACGGAAATTGTAACGACTCGTTACTTTTTAGTAACTGTAACGGTAACGAGTTACTTTTTAAAATTGGTAACGAGTAACGGTAACGAGTTACTTTTTAGAAAAAATAACGGTAACGAGTTACTTTTATAAAGTAACTTTCCCAACCCTGGTAATAATCAATATTGAATGCAATTGTGTGAAATTACTTTTTCAATTTTAAATATTTCTATAACTAAGCCGCGAAATACATATTCTCTTGCTGTAAAAAGTTATCGACGAACGAGAAAGAATAATGCCACGTGACTGTAAAAGATTTTTACGGCGTGATAAAAATGTAACATCGCCGATGCACCGAAAAGCGGCGGCTTTTGTCACGTATAAGCCGAGGTGAAACGGGATGCGCTTTACGCGCCGGAAATCCTCTTCGTTGTCGAGAGACTCGATAAAAACGCGTATGAAACCCGGTTTTAAAAATCTACGCGAATAAATCTCGGAAACGGAAGAGATACCACTTTTTTTTTTTATCTTCGTGTAATAAAATAATAATATTGCAAATTCGCAGAGAAATTGCATTCGGCGATAGACAGGAAATGTTGAGAATAATTCGATATTGAGAGAGATCTACTTTAGCGAGCCATAAATCCAAGACAATCTGATATTTCTCATAATGGTATAGAACAGAGATCAACGAAAACGCGCAACATTCGCTACAATAAAAAAAGGATGATGTAACTCTTGAGAAAAATAAATATATCTTTTATTAATTATTCAATTACTTTTTATTATTGCAAATTACGAGAGGGACAAATAATTTATCATGCATTATGAATATCATTTTAGTAAAAATATTTAATAAAAAATGTAACGCATACAAATAACGGCGAACTAAACTTTGACTTGATCATATCATTTGATTTACATAATTTTTTACACTTGACAGATTTTCGCCTTGTTCGATTTGCAAATTCACGAAAGCGCGTTCCTTTCCAAATTTTATATACGATATAAACAAATATATTAAATATAATTTATTATTATTTTAAAATGGAATTTTGAAATAAGAGCATTAAATGAGAGAAGCGAGAAAAACTCATATGAATCCGATTAATCTAAAAAAAAATCAGTTGTGATATAAATAAATATAAATTACAAATGCAGCAAGGATATAATTATTTAATCACTTTCTGTACATTCAGCCTTTGCTCGTGCCACGAGAATATTCTCGTTACGTCGATGCAATTACATATACTTCCTTTAGCAAATTCTCGGAAAAGATGAGTCGTGACATCTCTCTCGTCGCAGTTCCCTCGTCACGAAATTAAATGATTTCAGGACGTTGAGCTTGACGGCAAAGATTTCAGCGCCGTGGTCCATGACGGTTTGGAACAATGAAAGGAACATGTACGGAATTTAATGGAGATTTAGAAAGCTGATAAACTACTTTTCAGAAGAATACGAAAAGCGTCATTCGAAAGACACGGATAGCCTATCTAATCAGGACGATATTCTAAGAATCATTTATAAAGTTCTTTCTCTTTATCATAAAAAAGGAAATGTATAAAATACTATTGATAAAAATAATGTGAAAAGATTGCAGTGAGAAATTTGTCGGCTTTCTCTCTAGAAATATAAAGAACAATTTTATTA
Organism: Polyergus mexicanus; assembly: GCF_030449975.1. Lineage (NCBI taxonomy): Eukaryota > Metazoa > Arthropoda > Insecta > Hymenoptera > Formicidae > Polyergus > Polyergus mexicanus. Next base: position 7,235,972 of record NW_027223329.1, read on the forward strand.
ATATCAATGATATTAATAAAAAAAAAAAAAAAAAATGAAAAAAGCAAATAATAACAGAAAAATAGAAAAATATTAATATGTAGTATATCTTGATTTCAGATTACATATTTCTCAGCAGATATATGTATATCTATCTTAATTCGATAACAATATTTTAGGATAACTTTTGGGACTTGTTTGCAATTTGTGTTACAATGTTTGTACGCGAGTTGCATTTAGCACATGTAGGTACGCAATCGCGGATACGATTTAATACATTCAGTGTCATCTGGTGATCGCAAGATGAAACTGCAGCCTGTTTTTATCAGCTGGAAATATTTGCAATATATTGTAATTTTCTGAAGCAAATCACATCGTAAAATATATTTTTTTATTTCTGCAAGAAATTGAATATTTCTAAATACATTATATAGATTTATCGTTTTCGTCAAATAAATATTTATTTTATCTTATTCTTACATCGCCTATTTCATATCACGTGATATTCTTTTTCGGGAAGGTGTTGTTGCGAAATAAAAATACATCGTACGTACTATAATAATTATAATATTTATTATCACAAACTATGAGTTAAATCGTACACAATAATGTAAGAAAAGCCGTTCACAATAATTTGACAATAATTCACTCCAGTTCGTCATCCGTTCGTCGTTACAATGAAACGCATTGATCAACGCAAGCCTCAACCTCCGACAATAAGTCGATATAGATCGACTATTTTATTTAACGGAATACAAACTTTTTACAATTGCGTTTCCCTCAAATTTCACAATCAAAACCGAGACGAATCTTTTGGGAATCTGGACACGTGATCAGCAACTGTTTCTCTTGTCGCGATTTACAATGAGATTTTCCCTTCTCAGATTCTCTCTTCGTTGCTTATTTATTATTATACACGATATATCGAACGAAAATTTTTACGAAGAAGGCACCCTTTGACAGTGTGAATTATACACTTAAAATTAGATAAAAATTATATTGCTTCGTAGAACTACTATATACACTCGTGATCTATAATAATATTTTAGATGCTATATAAAATCTTTATATTTCGTGTGCTATTCAGTTTCTTTATCTTTTAATTTTCTTTATTTATCATTTCACGCGTATTATAAAGTGCACTTGTATGTCATCTCTTTCAAAAAATCATCTCTTCGTAAAATATATTTTTATATACATATATAAAGAATTATATATGTAATACATAATTATTTATATATATATATATATATATATTTATACGAGTATAATTGTGTATGTAATATAAATTGCGACGATGAAATTACAGTTTGTACATGATTCCGTGTAGTCTGCTTTCGAAATTATAAATATACTTTGGAATGTGTAGCGAAAATGATGCAAGTAATTTTAGGACGAATTTTCGATCAATTTAAATTCTAAACAATATCGTTTTTTTTTTTTTTTTTTTTTTTTTTTTTTTTTTTTTTTTTTGTCGACTATTCGAGGAGCTCATCAAACTGTAGTTTCAGCATGCTAGATCGAAACGTTCGAAATCTTTGAAATTTTTTTTTCTTTTTATTTTTCTTACTTTTTTTCATACGTTTCTCTCTTCGTCATGCGAACGTTACGTATACGAAACAATTATATTGCAATTTGTCTAAGGATAAAAAAAAAGGAAAACGAATTCTTGAACAATAACAAGGTGTATCGCGTGCTGCTAAGAATTACATAAATGCTCGATGGGCAAACGATCTCAGAAGTCAATCCGTGCCTCGATATTATACGACCATCTTCGTATAACGTTGTGGGGAAACCGTCGTAAACGGTTTCCCCTCGACACCGGCCTCTATCTCTGCAGCTTGGGTCATCGATAGTTTTTAAAAAACGTCACAATTTTCACAATGTATTGTATCATGAAAACACCTCCATCTGATACGATCGCTCGGATATCGATTCGCGTGAATTTATGTCACATTGAATCATTCGAGCTTCGCAAACTCGTCTAACGATAAGTAAAATATTTCATAAACGTCAGATTTTTTCGGCAAAATAACTTTTTCCTTAATTAATTTTAATTATTCTCGATCGCCGTATGATATATTTTCATATATTTATAAAATAAGTAAAAAAATATATCACGATTCTCTTATATGTAAGTCAAATATTTCCAGAGAAGAGGGGGGATAAGATAGACATTTTCTTGTCTCGAATCGATTCCGCGTCGACGTATCGCAATGTAACGTCGTAAATGAAATGGAAATGATTTATGCGTATTTATGCGATTGAGTGGAAAATCTGACAAAAACTCAGCGCGTCGTCGCGAGTAGATATTTTATATTTATTGCGCAGACTCGGTACGCTGTACAGTTAATAGGAAGTTTGGTCCGACAGTTTTGCAATTGACTGTGACTTGATCTCCGTCGACACCCCTCATCACATATGAATGGTCGCGGCCGTGTAACGGGCTTCTCCTCTTCGCCAGCTCCATTGGCTTGGACGATACTGAAAGTTCCATGATAAATAAAATCAATCATCAAGCGAGAAATAATTAATAATAACAAGAAATAATATTCAATCCTTGATAGAATCGATAGACAGCGAATAAGTAATCAATGTTTCATTGTATCCGTAATCAAGATCAATGCAAGCAATCGATTAATAATGAAGAAACACACAATAACCATGTGAAAGATCGAAAAGATCACTTGCGTAACACTATCATGTATTTATAATAATGTAATTTATATTCTTCTTACCCTAATCAGCATCTGTCCCGATGCGCTGTGAGGGTTGCGATAAGCGTACGCACCCCAAGCCGCGAGACCCGCCACTAAAGCGACGATGGTGAGAATGCCGATTACTCCCGAAACGCCCATATTCATATTGTTCGGAGCTGAAAAGTAAACGGAAACAAACCATTTTAATTAATTTAAATTATAATAAATCCAATTAGCATTATAATTATATATATATATATGTATATATATATATATTAGAACAAATATTGGGTGATTGCATAAGTTGCCCGATTTAAATATAAACTTCAATAGATTATATTTTAGAGATAACACTTTTATTAATCAATTATATAGTCTCCATTCTTTTCTACAATGGTTTTCCAACGATCTATAAGCTTGTCGATTCCATTTTTGAAGAAGGAACTTGGTTTTTCTTGAAAAAAGTTTGTAAGGTGGTTTTCGACAGCTTCCTCGGAATTGAGATTCTTGTCATTTAAACTATTCTGCAAAGACCGGAACAGATAAAAATCTGAAGGCGCAATATCTGTAGAATATGGCGGGTGCTGCAGAATTTCCCATTGCGACTCCTGCAGTTTTCCTGCAGCTTATTCCTTTCAGTCAGGAGATGCGGCAGCCACGTATCAAGCTTGGAAATGTATCCAAGCTTTTTTAAATGACGAAAAGCGGTTGAATTATCGATGTTCAGCCTCTCAGCAATATCCTCAGTTGTAATCCTTGCGTTTCTTTCCACTAAGGCATGCACAATGTCATCATCAATGCCAGAAGGCCGTCCAGAGCGGGGTTGATCCTCCATGTTGAAATCACCATTTCGAAATCTGCCAAACCACTTTTTGACTGTTCGGAGAGCAGGAGCGCGGTCCAAATAAACGCTTTGAATATTTTTTTGTGCAATCCCAACACTCACGCCTTTCCGAAATTCATATAGCATTACATGCCGCAAATGCACCTTTCGTTCTCCATTTTTAATGATTTCTCTTATGCACAAATGGACTTATCTGAACAATGTCCGACGCTAAATTGACATAAGACAACGTCATCTATTCGGTGTAAGCAACAATTACCACACGAAAACAATAGAACTCCGCCATGCAGTAACTTAATGCCATCTATGAAAATCGGGCACGAACTTATGCAATCATCCAATATATACATCGATTATTTCATCTACGATTAATGATCGAATAACACTGTTGAATCTGCCGAGTTAAAAGATCGCGAAAATTAATGGTGTCGCACTATTTTGTCAAACTGATGGACAAATCGCGACCAGCGTTAAACGAGTAATGGCTTACTGGTACTCTCTAAGGGACTGGTACCGGGTCTTTCCTGCTTGGCGCTCATCTCGTTGGCGGTGATCGACTTCTCGGGATGCACGTGACCGTCGTGATCGTACACGTCGCCCCTGTAGGTCGTGATCTGTGCCGGACAGCTGTTCGCCTCCATGATATTATGCGCGTCGCAGCCCTTGAGTAACCACTCCTGTCGCTGTCGGGATGTGCCGGTGCTACATTTTTTCAGCTCCGAGCACCACTTGCAATCGAATTCTGGCACCTTCGTCAGACAGTCCCAGCAGTTGTCGAAGTTGAGGCACGTGGGCAAAGCTTTTAGGTAGATGACCGTGCAGCTCTTTATGTCCTGCCGGTTAAAGTTGATGCGGTGATACTCGTAGATGGTCTTCCGGCGCACAACTGCAAAGCAAGATTCGAATTATTGGGCTGTGTAATTTTAGATATCTTTAGGTCTCTTTAGGTAAAAATAAAACTAGATGCTCCGAATATAAAAAAACATATTATATGTATATAAAGAATTTGTATGGATGTGTCTCTATATCTTATTTAGAGAATTTATATTATATGAATTTTTCAAATGTATAAAAGCTCGAATTAAATTTGAAATATCAATATCCGCAGATATTTATACCGGATGGTGCATATTTTCCGAGTGATAACTCCGGTTTACATCATATTTTGTGACTTTATTTACATTGTAGCATGTTTTATTCCATAGATAGATTTATAATTATAGACAGATGTAAGTTACATCAAAAATTTTTAATTGTTTCTAGAAGATTCGATGATAAATTAGCTATAATTATCATTCATCTCTCTTTTTCTTTTTCTGCCGCTAATCTATCTGTGCATGGAAATCTTTCTACGTTCCATGTTTAATAGCAATGATGCAAATGTTATTACGCGCGTAAATAAACGTCGTGACGTCGTTATATTGTATGAACATCCGTCTATAAACGGTAGAAAAACAATACTCACAGAACACGGTTCGGTCCATGATGTAGGCGTCGCTGAGGCCGACCTTGACGGGATGCAGCGCGTCCAAGATGTCCTCGATCACCAACGGTATCACCGAATAGACGAACACGATATCGCCGTTCTGATGCAAGGTCACCTGGAAAGTAAACGGGCCGGCCTTTGCGTGGTCCTGCAGTATCACCTTCTCCCATTCGACCGTAAACGCTGTACCTGTTGCGTGTGAATTCAAAAGAAAATATAATACCTCGTCGCTGCGGATCTCTCGCGAGCGTTTTGCGCCGTTTCTTTGCTACCAGTCGCTTAGCGCATAATTGCGAAACTATCGGCTCGGTGAGGCAGAACGAGAAAATCGGCTTACGATTAGAATTCGATGAATTTTTTTTCGACTTGTTAAAACGAAAGAACAGCGAGATAAATCGTTTGTTAGATAAGAATGGACATAAATATTTCGAGAAGCGTGCGAATTGCGGAGTCACTCGTTTTTTATAACAAGATTTCTGCAATTTTTGAAAAAAACGCGAGCTAATGTAATATATTAAACTATTGAGAAAAGAGAAAACGCGCGAAAGCGAATGGATTATAGCCATTGGCTTTGATCGATAGCGATTGACTGAATTGACTGAAGAGAAAAATGTAAAAACGGACGTCCTTCGGATGCTGCTTGTCGGAGAATCCGATGACTCACCGTTGTCAGCGTACTTGACGCAGCTCTCGTTCGACAGACGGGTATCGAAATTCGCCATGAGCGGTGCGATATACTGGGTGGCTGCTAACCAGCTATGCACGTAGTCGCCGGTGTACAGAAAACCGCCGGTGGCGATGGTAATGTTACGGACGTTGTACCCATAGAAAGGGAAATCGAACTTCAGCTTGACGGTCTGCAACGAATCGCGTGAAATTTATCTATAGTAGATTTATCCTTGGAAGAATCGATTTCGTTTTTTTATATATTTTGGCTGATTTCTCGTATAAATAACAATTACTTTATTAAGAAATAATCTCTCACCGCGGCGCGTCGATGGCTCTTGCTGAGTAAATTATTAACCCTGAGATCCGGATGATTATCCATGTCGACCCAATATTTCTTGCATATCTCGGCGTCAACGATAAAAGTACTGTTGTAATACTGATGCGCGTCGTAGACCGTCTTGGTGATGTTGTTCTGCGTGAGCGTGGTGTTGGTCACGTCGGAGAATTTGCTGATGGAGATGTCGCCGATGTCATCGGACTTCTCGGCGTCCTCGGTGCCGCTCGTCGCCGCGTTCGCGTCTTTCGCCAATTCCGTCTCCTTCGTTTGATTGTTGCTCTTGTTGCTACTGTCCACTGACGGCAGATCCTTGGGGACGGTGGTGATATTGCGCATCGACAACGTGCGATTCGTCCAGTCGTTTAACGTCGTCTGCGAACGATCAAAAGGGAGAGAGGGGTCACGGATCATTTCAATTTTACCCAGACTTTTTTTTACTAGAAGCCATATAACTAACAAACGCATTTCTTTCTCTTTTGGTTTCATAAACTTTAAGAGCGATTTTGTTGTGTGAATCGAGATCATTTAATTTTCGAAATAACTCTCTACCCAGTAAGCAATTTGATAACAAATTGTTGCCAAATTGGCATCAAATTCGCTCAAAACTTGGTAACAAATCCAGTGCCATCTGTGTCCGCATTAAGCTTGTGTTTTGGTGACAAAGCTTGTTGACATAACCTGACAGCAAATTGACGGCAAAAACCGAGCAAAGCTTGACATGATTTGACGTCAAATTGATGGCAAAAATCGAGCAAGATCTGCGCAAGACAATCTGATAGCAGATTGTCAGCAAAAACCGAACAAATTCTGCAGTTTTTGGCCATTCATATAAAAGTATATATTTAAATAGATTTAAAGCCTTAACCCTAAGTAACAAAATGATGATAAGTTTTGGTCATAAAATGACCATTAGATAATTAGACATTATATAAAATCATATATTAATATGTTAAAACATATAGGTAAATTCAAATAACTTAATTTATAAAATTGAAGATCTTTTTGGACAGAAATTGTTTGAATAAGTGAAAATCGAACAATTATCTGTCCGATTTGCAAAAAATCAATTCAATATCTGAATTTCCTGTATAAGAATTGTGTCAAAAATTGAACTGATAGAAATATATATATTATAATATTATTAGCATTTTGTAGGCTTTATATACACTCGTGACAAGAATTTGAATACGGGTATAGATAATGAATAACGCGCCGCATAGCGATAAGCGACTGAACTATTTTATAATACTTTGTAATAAGCTGCAGATTTTGTTCGGTTTTTGCTGCCAATTTGCCATCAGATTGCGCACTCTAGATCCTGCTCAGTTTTTGCCGACAATCTGATGTCAATCATGTCAGCAAGCTTTGCTCGGTTTCTGCCGCCAATTTGCTGTGTAGTTATGTTAGCAAGCTTTGCTTGATTCTTGCCGGCAATCTGCCAGCTTAATCGGTAATAACAACTCTTGTACCAAATTTGTAGCCTTTTTGCTGACAATAATTTGTAGCAAGCACTTGGCAATATCTGTTAGAACAGACCTGGCTGACTGGGTAGCTATTTATCGACAAAACAATTCATCATTGCACTTACCGTATCATCGACTTTCACCGATTGCGTCACCTTCTTCTTGGGGTCGGTGAAGTTGGCGGAAGTGATCTTGACGTCTTCGGCATCCTTGACCGATTGGACTGGAATGATCGGAGTGGAAGTCGCCTCAGTGGTCCTGAATTGGACAGTGGCTTCACTGGTCGAGTAGCCCGAGATATACTTTACGTCATATGTCGGTCGTGTATTGTTCGTGTTCATCGTCTCCAGCTGCGATGGCTGCTGCTGCTGCTGCTGTTGTTGCGGCTGTGGCGGTGGTTGATTCTTGGACGGCTCGTCCTTCTGCTCGTTCGTCACCACTAATTCGGGCGTCATCCGGCGTATTCTTCCTCCCGGCACATTCTTATCGCCGATCAATATGAATTTCCAAGTATCATAATGGAACGGCGATAAACTACGCTTGCTCTTCCATCCAACGTAATTATAATAAGAATCATCTAGAGTAAAAAGAAGATGGTTCTTATCGTGATTTCCAGATCTTGAAATATTTTTTAATTCCGAATAATATCGTATGGGAGCTGGAGAGAGATTGAAATAAAAATGACGATATCGAGGAATTTCATTCAGATTCTGCAAAGAAATGCCTTAAGGATTATTTGTCGATATATTACAAAGAAAAAAATTTCGGAGTCCTCCTTGTTGTATTTCAACATTCACTGAAGTGAGTGATTAATTTTTTTGAAGAAACATCCGGAAAAAAACTGATTGATAAATTATTGTTAATCAATCTTAATGCGCGGTTTTTTTTTTGGGTTATTATTATTATTATTTGTTTCAATCGATCTTATGGAAAGGTACGTGCGATATCCGCGCGAAAAAACTCATCTCTATTCGTCCCTGAGCTCGCGTTGCAATTATGATTCTACGCGACTGATTATTGAATAATAACTCGAGTCAATCTGTGCACACATCGATAACTGCATGACGTGCGTGCATTGTCTCAGCTTGCCGGTGTGATTCTCTTCGAGGGGATCGAGTGTCCATTTAATCGATACGTCTACGTCAAGCCTGTCAATGGTGTTCGAAATCAGTACGGATGAAGCGCGGATTTAACCTCAATTTCTACGCTCGCGATAACTGCGATAACGAGGATAATGGACAGTTTGACGGTAAAAATAATACGGGAGAAAAAATTTTCGCAATCGATGATCCATATTAGATTCGTTGACAGTATATCTTATGTTTAAAGAAATTAATATACTCTATATGTATCTCCTAGTCATAATTTATCGGCACAGTTTAATATAAAACGATGTATTGATTTTTAATTTTGACAGATTAGCATTATGGTAATTAATTTAAAAATAACGACTACATACGAAAAATCTATTTAAATGATTAAAAATGAATATATATATATATATATATATATATATATATATATACTGGGTGGCCCATTTTAATCCATCCAGTCGAATATCTCGAAAACCAAGCCCGGAAGAGAACAATTTTTCAGACAAAAGTTGTTTGGTTTCGAGGGGGCCATAAGACGGTACCATTGGTTTGACCTTGAAGAGTCATTTGAAGGTCACGTGAAGGTCAACTTTAGAATCTTAAATGGAAACCCCCATTTTTTATTTAATATTCTTGTAGCTTGCCTCGAGAGCTTTCCAAAACACTGTAATAAACTATTTTTTTATTAAGTACTTTTTGAATTATTTTATATTTTAATCTGACATATTTTGATATAAAAAATTAAATATTTCGTAAAATATTTAGTTTTCGATAATCTTACCGTAATACTTCTATGTACAGAATAATGAGACAAATCAATTAGTATAAAAAAAAAAAATGTTTTTAAGAAAATTATTTACAATGTATTTTTTTAAACAATTATTTTTTTTTGGCACTAATTAATTTGTCTCATTATTCTGTACGTAAAAGTATTACGATAAGATTATCGAAAACTGAATATTTTATGAGATATTTAATTTTTTATATCAAAAGATGTCAGATTAAAATATAAAATAACTCAAAAAGTACTTAATGAAAAAATACTTTATTATAGCGTTTTGGAAAGCACTCGATGTCAGCTACAAGGATACTGAATAAAAAATGGGGGTTTCCATTTAAGATTTTTAAGTTGACCTTCACATGACTTTCAAATGATTTTCCAAGGTCAAATCATTGTCATCATCTTATGACCCCCTTGAAACCACATAACTTTTGTTTGAAACATTTTTCTCTTCCGGGCTTGGTTTTCAAGATATTCGACTGGATGGACTAAAATGGATCACTCAGTATATATATATAATTTGTTAATAAATTTTGGTAATTAATTCCGCGATATAAAAGGATAATATATATATTTAGAACCGACGGTGGCAAGAAACGGTAAGTCAGATTGCACGATCGGCCGGATAGAGCAATAAATTGACATATCGAAGCGAACGCGTAAGCTTGACGTCGCAACGTAACGCACAAATCGGAATCAATCGCGATCAACCGGGAAATTTATGTCCTTTCGATGATTATACGCGTCTCTAAATTTGCTAATAACTAAGTTTTACTCGAAAAAATATATATTTAGATTGTGCGTCTTAATCTTGTTTTCGCGCAAAACTTCGCATCGGATTTAATCGAGTAATCGTGACTGCAATCGCAACAATTGCTATTTCGAAATAATCGTCCCAATTGTATAATCATTATCTCAGCTACGTAACTGGATTGTGATTTTATGATTACGCGAAACTCTCGCGGCCGATTTGGATTTAATATTTCACGCTGCTGATAATATAAATATGATATATACAATAAAACAAAGTATATATAAAATATTCCCGAGTAAATTGAATTGAATAGAAGCAGAACGAAGTTGACGTGCGCACAGAACAGCTGTGCCTCTCACAGTTATTACTTTAATGTTGTATACTGGAAGATCGCAGAAGAAATTGTTGCGAAGAAATTGTAAAATATGCTTAAAAGAGATGAGGAAGAAAGAGAGAGAAACTATTGCGACATGCACCCGAAATATTTGACTTGTTCCAATGTCAAATTTCGCGAATCACGCGAATTGGTGTGTTTTCGACACCGATAACATAAGGTAAAATTGTAAATGTTAAAATTACAATAATACCATCAGTAATCATATGTTACTGTCACAACGTAATCAAATCGTGTGATATTTTAAAAATGAACGGTACAACTGAAGAAGAAATCCTTATAAATCGATCCGAGAACAAAAATTTTTTGCTACTTGTCACTTTTTGAAAATAATGAAATAAAAATTAAATTATTGCGATAAGGCGCACGTTCGATCATTTGAAGTCGGGATATTAACGTGTCTCACGTGTCTACGCGCTAATCAATATCCGCACGATAAAATTGACATTTATACATCCGATGGATCCGCGTGTTTTAAAGTTGCGACGTTATACGCTGTTGATCGAAACGCAAGCCGGTTAGCCAGGAACGATGCGAAGAACGCGTTGGCGTCCCGACGCCTCCGCATCTACACGTGATATATTTAGACGGCGTGAGTAAAAAGATGCTCCGACATCGCCGTTTTTACGCCACAAATAAGCATGGCTAAGGATAAATTATACGCTTTTCGAAAAAAATCCTCTCTCTCTCTCTCTCTCTCTCTCTAGCAATGACAAAATGCAAAGCTTAAATGAGATTACCGTAAAAAAAACTTGGACCATTTTAATATTTGTTCAATGTTAATTAATATGGAGAGAAAATCTAGGCATAAATAATTTAATCGAAAACTTTTTTTTTATTATTAATTTGAGACAAGATTAAACAGCCAACATTTTTTGGCGATAACAGCCAATGGTGACGCGATTAAAATGATGACGATTATTTTTATCGATCGTATATTTATATCTCTGCTACCATTAACCTGATTACTCCAATTCTCCAATATAAAAATAACTTCGTATTTTCATACGCGTATCATTATATTGTCCCGATTTCGAATCTTTCGAAGGAACATTTCTCTGTCACATTCCGTTTCGCGAAATGGAAAATAACCGTGGTATTTTACCGCGTAACCTTGTAGCATCAATTAGCGTGGCATTCTCAATAAATGAGGAAAAGAAAAAAATATCTACCATTCGTGTATATAAATTGACGTTTATTACTTTATGTTATCCTGTGTGAAAGACGCGAAATGAGAAATAAAGAGTTAATTAAAGAGATATTAAATTTAAAAAAAAATGAATTTTATTGGAAGAATTTATGCTTGGCATCAATCTTTACGTACGGAAAATAAACGGGAATTTCTACGCAAGCGTGGAAAATTCACGATTTACGATGGGTTAATAGTCTGAAAAATAGCTGTCATTAACTACGAGAGCGATTACTTTCTTTCAAGCAAGATTGCTTGACGAAATTTTCAATGAATTGCAGATCAAACGAAATCGTTGAATATGAAATTTGGCTTCTTCAATTAGATTGAAAGCAGACGCGTGTATGATAAATATAGCGCCCTTCTCCGAAGAGGCCGTTCGCACTTTATCGGGCATGCACGCGCATGCCCAATGTGTCCTCGTTCTAAATCTTTTTAAGGAGATTCAGCCATTGTGCACGCGCGATCGACGACAAGTCCTTGAGTTCGTTCGCGACGATGGATCGACTTTGAGGGGATCGCGAATAAATTATCCGATATCTATTGGGTTGAGTAAAAAGTCATTGCTTATTTTTTGTATGTTTTTCAAAGTTATTTATTTATATAAAGAACAAAGATCAATCAATGATATATTTTCCGTTTTGTTCGATGATCTTTTGCCATCTTTCGGTGAGCTTCATAATTCCCCGTTCGTAGAAGGACCTGTCTTTATTGGCGAAAAACTGAACAAGGTGCTGATTTACCGCCTCATCTGAATTTAACGTTATTCCACACAAGGAGTTTTTAAGAGAGCGAAACAAGTGGAAGTCTGACGGCGCAAGGTTAGGCAAGTATGCTGGGTGGGGCAACACATCCCATCCAAGCTCCAATAATTTTTGACGGGTCGCCAAAGATGTGTGTGGTCTCGCGTTGTCGTGATGGAACACAACTCCTTTACGATTGACGAGCTCCGGACGTTTCTGGATGGCAGATTCGTTCAAACTGTCCAATTGCCGACAGTACACATCCGAATTGATTGTTCGGTTCCTTGGTAGGAGCTCAAAAAACACCACACCCTTTCAATCCCACCACACTGAGCGCATAACCTTCCTCTGATGAAGTTCTGCTTTTGAAGTCGTTGAGTCGTTGGCGAATCATCCCGTCGGGACCAAGACCGTTTGCGTTCCACATTGTTGTAAACAATCCACTTCTCATCACCAGTTATCATTCGTTTCAAAAAAGGATCGTTTTCTTCACGTTTCATGAGCATATCGCAGATGTTTATACGCGCCGTCAAATGAACTTCTTTGAGTTCATGAGGAATCCAAATATCGAGCTTGCTTACGTATCCCAGCTTCTTTAGGTGGACGTGAACACTTTTTTGACTGATCTTCAATGTTTCTGCAATCTCTCGTGTCGTGTAACGTGGGTTTGACTTGATCAATGCCTTTATTTTGTCGTCATCAAGCTCGGTGGACCTTCCTGACCGAAGAGCATTTTTGAGATCAAAATCACCAGCGCGGAATTTCTTGAACCAGTTTTGGCACTGACGTTCTTGTAGAGCATCGTCACCGTAAACTTTATGCAATTTGTCACAAGCTTGACGCGCGTTCTTCCCTTTACGGAAGTAAAACAGTAAAATATGGCGAAAATGCACAGTTTGGTCTTCCATCTTCAACTTGTTGTAAAATCTCCAAAACTCAATCAAACCGCTCAATTTTTTTTTTTAGAATGAAGCTTAAACCGTCAGCTGTTAAACGATATATGACAAACAAATGTGTGAATGAATCTAGTACTACCAAAACTGAACTAATGCCATCTGTTGCAAAAATAAGCAATGACTTTTTACTTAACCCAATACGAATCGTTAATTATCTCAAGGAATCAATCCAATGTATAAGAGAAGAGAAAGAAATTTTGGATAATTATGTAGACAAATTTTTTCTTTTACGTTAAAGAATTTTCTGTCTAAAATTCTCCTTCAATTTTCGCACAAACATATATATGAATAATTGAAAATTCCCACGTAATCATATTGCTTGACGTTGTGATGTCATTCAAATGTTTACCTTTGTATGCATTGATAATTTTTCCGCGACACACTTTGTTAGCCGACCGTAATTGGATTCGCGCGAAAGGTTTTCCGTGTAATTTGATAATAGGGTGCGCTCATTAATTCCATTATACGTTTTTCCGTTTCCTTTCTGTTATATTGTATTTATTACCACCGCGATATCAAGACGGAAACGGCACTTGACGGTCAATGTCAATGTTACGACCCTCGCTGCTATCAGATTCACCTACATTTTGAGAATGTTATTTCGGTTTCGAATGAATGTTTTTCACGATTGAGGAAAGAAAGAAGATGAATGGAAAAAGGAAAAATCAAAATATCTCTTGAGATATTCGAGTCATCGATGATGACGAAGTGTGTTTTCAAATCCGTAATAAAATGGCATTTCAACCGATGACTCCATCGGACGTTTGCGTCATCTTTTAATTTATTGCAAAAAAAGAAGCGCGGTTCAAATGTCAGATATCGAGAAAAATGTGAGCGCGCAAACAGACGAATCGTTTCCCAATCTTTCTGGTCACGCTCTTCCGGTATGAAAATATCTTAATGATATCAGGAATGTGAGATAATAGATAAAATTTATAATAAAATATAATAATAAAATTTCATTGTCGCGCGATCTCTATATATTATATATTCAATCTCATTTTTTATATTTTATCGAAAATCTTGCTAGAGTGTTTAAAATTAATATTTGACATCAAACTGTATGCTTGATATCATATCTTATATCAATATCTCAAGAAAGATAAAGCACGCGATATGGCTGTAACAACGATTAATGACAATTCTTGCAAATAATGAACGCAAACTCGTTTCCGTAAACCAAGATAAATTATATCAATTATGATTCGCGTAAAACTCGTTCGCTAACAAGAAAATAGAAAAGACCAAGATTAAAGTGTCTCGCAAAAGTTCTTAATGATCTAGTATGCTAATAGCTCCAATTATAGCTATGACGTTTTGTCTACAAAAAACGTATAGCACGTAAGCTCGCGTAGCGTTTATCCTCGTTATCTCCCCTATTGTGTACTCTTCCCTAATCCGATAAAGTAGAGATTACAGATATTCGTGATTTATCTTTATACTATAGAAACTTTATTATTGTAAACTCGAATCACATCATTGTTAAAAAAGAGCATAATATCTTGAAACGAAATTTTCAAGAAATTAATAATTGGATTTTTATTTAATTTTTAAAAATATTAAATTATATATATATATAATTATAAATTATTCTAAATATTTCTAGAAATTATGAACCGAAAATTCTAGAATTCTAGAAAGTCTAAAAATTCTGAACCAGAAATTATTCTAGTAATTCTATATCTAATCTTATATAATATATATTCTTATATTATATATCTAAAATATGGCAGTATAATGGTTGAATACGACAGTAATGATGGAAAATTCTGATGACTTTTTAAGCGACATTTAATCAAATTTATTCAATTACTATATTTCACTATAGCGACTTTGAAAAAAATTAAATAGAAATTCCGAAATAATGAACGGCGCGATTCAGACCGAGAAAAGTGCTTGCCGTTGTCCTAGATAAGGTGACCACTCTCGCGATGAAAAGTCGGATGAAAAGAACGCAAGAGACCGGGTATGCAAATGTCTCGTGGCACCAGGTACGCGCGTTTGTGGGTGCTCGCTCGAGATAACCCGACTCTTTCTTTTATTGCCTCTCTCTATCTCTCTCTCTCTCTCTCTCTCTCTCCCCTTTAGTAAACGAGTTGGCGTGGGTCGACTTTAGCGCTTGATAGCCGATAACGTGGCAAGTGGCTGAGAGGGCTTCGAGAAAACACTATTGCCGGAGAGTAGGTAGGCGCATATTGCGACGGATGGTCGAATAATTTAGAGTCTTGAATCTACGGAAGTGCAAAAACTTTTCGAAAGAATTTTCGAGAAGATCGCCGTTTCTGCGTATAATCTTAAAAATAAGATCGGTAATAAAAAATAATTAAAAGATATTCGAACAATCTCCGTGACATTTGAAAATTTCGTAGCAAATGTCAGACAGCATGAAAATAGTAGTCGCAATTATTCTTCTCATCGTAATTCTTGAATATCCATCGATACGAAGATGAAAAATAATCTGTGATCTACTCGATCTAAAATTATTAAAAAATGGACGGGAGGACAGAAATATATATTTATTTTATTTTATTTTATTTTTTTTTAATCAGAGATACGATTTTAATTGTAATAAAGTCGCTAATTATTGTATATTTTAATTAATAAGACATCACAATCGACATCCAGTGTCCTGAATATTTTGATAGAGAAGAGGGGTGGGGACAAAAGTAAAAAGAATGGTACAAAAATAGAACGAAGTGTATCGGTCGCTCGCCGAATGCGTCATCTTATGCCATTTACTTTCGTCAATGCCAAATATGAGCGAGCGTGCATACATTATGATGATCACGGAGACAGTGTTAACACGCAGAAGACGAGACGTATCAACGACTCGATTGAGAACTCAAACAAGACGTTCAACTTGCAGACGTCGCTTTCAAGTAGAAAACATCCGCCCTACGAAGGCATTTATATATTCATCACGAGAATAACTTTATCGCGAATTATATTTTTGTCGTATTTTTATCAAATATCTATTATACATGCTATATTTTTACTGACAAACAATAATAATATGTACATATAAAGACGGTTATTTTTGTAGAACTATAATTATTATTGTGAAAAATTTGTGTTATTAATCAATATTTTTTTATAATATATATTATTATATCACAATATTATAATTTGATATATTCAAGTTTTTTTCGTTTGAATCGAGGAACTCGATGTCGAGAAAATATCATATATTAATAATGAAGGACAATCCTATAAATTAAATATAACAAGATAAAGAAAGCCATGTCTGTGTGTGAAGCCATGAAAAAATTGAATGACAAAAGATTAAAAAATTTTTCCAAGACATTTATTATTTTTATTTTCGCAAATTATATTACACGAAATATCAGAATCAATATTTCGAATCGAGTTTCAATTAATAATATATTTTAATTTATAAACTCTGATTTATGTATAATGAATATATAAAATCTCTCGTTGAAAAAAAAAAAAAAAAAAAAAATTCATTTCTGTCATCAAATATATCGAGTTGCGAAAAATTCCAGCATAAAGGAATATATGTAAAGATTCTCTAAAAGTTATTCGCGATTAAAAGTTTGCAACTTATTCCGCAATCGAATACTCTGACGATCTGCAGGAGACGCAGGCAAAGAAACCAGTTTTTAAAACGTGACTCAACGATTGTCCTCCGTATCATAGGCGAAACCCCTCCCCCCCCCCCCCATAAAAATAGCCCTCGTCCAGAACCCGTTCTGGCATCGGCGATTTGCAACGCGAGAAAATGCACGGGTTATTTTAAGTCACGTCGCAGATTCTAAATACAGTCGTCGTCTAGCTCATAAGAATGTCCCATATTCTCCTGTTTAATGACTTTGACTGATTTGGAGGGAACTCTTTCTCGACAGAGATAACGAGATAACAAATTACGACGTTCAATTTTCAAATCGAGACACTTTGTACAATACTTTCGTGAAATTAAAATGATTATACTACTGTTTATACTTGAATTTGATCTTATATATATATATAAAATTAAGAGACGATGAAAATAAATTGGCTTTTAATTATTCTAATCACTTTGTATCAAATTAGATACAATGCCAATTTAGATAATTTTAATCTATATTTATATTTAATTACACATTTATTTTGTCTTACCGTAAAATTTTTTTTATTCACCTCTACTCCTTTTAAAAATATACATATACAGGGTGTCCCATTCTAATCTCCTCAGGCAAATATCTCAAAAACCAAGCCCGGAGGAGAAAAATGTTTCAGACAAAAGTTGTTTGGTTTCGAGGGGGCCATAAGATGGTGACAATGATTTGACCTTGGAAAATCATTTGAAGGTCATGTGAAGGTCAACTTTAAAATCTTAAATGGAAACCTCCATTTTTTATTTAGTATTCTTGTAGCTGACATCGAGAGCTTTGCAAAACACTATAATAAAGTATTTTTTTATTAAGTACTTTTTGAGTTATTTTATATTTTAATCTGACATATTTTGATATAAAAAATTAAATATCTCGTAAAATATTTAGTTTTTGATAATCTTACAGTAATACTTCTATGTACATAATAATGAGACAAATCAATTAGTATAAAAAAAAATTGTTTTTAAGAAAATTATTTACAATGTATTTTTTTAAACAATTATTTGTTTTTTTTGGCACTAATTAATTTGTCTTATTATTCTGTACGTAAAAGTATTACGGTAACATTATCGAAAACTGAATATTTTACGAAATATTTTATTTTTTATATCAAAATATGTCAGATTGAAATATAAAATAACTCAAAAAGTACTTAATGGAAAAATACTTTATTATAGTGTTTTGGAAAGCTCTCGATGTCAGCTACAAGAATACTAAATAAAAAATGGGGGTTTCTATTTAAGATTTTAAAGTTGACCTTCACATGACTTTCAAATGATTTTCCAAGGTCAAACCAATGGTACCATCTTATGGCCCCCTCGAAACCAAACAACTTTTGTCTGAAACATTTTTCTCTTCCGGGCTTGGTTTTTGAGATATTTGCCTGAGGAGATTAAAATGGGACACCCTGTATATATATATATATATATATATATATATATATATATATATATATAATTGATTCCATACAAACAAACAAACATATCCGGAATACATAATTACTATCCATATAACGGGCACTATGCTGTTTCTATTACGTCGACAATTATGTCAGTGATACGGATAAGACACCCGCGAGATATTGCACAAACTCTTATCATCCGGAAGTGATACGATGAAGTAACACATCCTGCTAACATATTCTGCTTTCACAGTTTTGCTCCTCTATAATTTTTTTATAATTGAAAATACTTCTTCTATATTTTATATAATTTTCCATTTTTAAAGACGACCAATCATAAAAATGCGTTGCATGGGCGCATAATTACATAATTTAAATTATATAATTTCATATATCAAACTTTAATTATTATATATATATATATATATATAAATAGCGTATATATAAAAATATATATACAACAATAACATATATTTTTATAAATAATAAATCTGTGTTGTGTATATATAAAGTTTATTTTTTAAATATTTTTTAAGTAATTTTAAATGTGTATGTGTGTGTTTGCACTTTTTCTCTCTCTCTCTCTCTCTCTCTCTCCTTGTCTTTAAATTTCAGACAATTCTAAGCGATAAATTTTTAAATAAATTATTACTAAATTACATTATTACTAAATGTCACCGAATTTTTGATGTCGTTAAAAATGTCGTGCTTGACGAGAGAGAAAATTCAGATTCAAAATTTTCCAAGCTTTAAGACATTTAATAATTTAAATTCCAATGTATATATGAAAGAGAATTTATAAACCAATTTGAGTTTAATTTAATTTTAATAGAGAAAAATTGAAAAGTTTACAGCTCTTTGCGGTGTGTCTCTTCATTATTCGCGAGAGTCGTATAATTTTTTTTCTATTTACAACGTGCGCGAGACAAGGGAAATAGAACAAAGGTTTGCAACCGCAGTCAGTCGTCGGAAGTACAGATAGTTTAATGACACGTGAGAAATTCTCACAATCGCTCGTCCGCGCATCACCGCATACGTAAACGCGACGCGGGGGAATTTTTCTTCCTGTCTTGCGTGACGCTTTGCCATCCATCGATGGCCAGAGAACCGGTAATCTTGAAACCATCGGCGAATCGAATCGACCATTTCCTCGCGAATCGTGCTTGAAATTACGCTTTGGCCATTAGACGAGTACGAGAGAAAAAAAATCCTCTGTTATATTATAATTTATCATATTAAAAGATAAATTTATTCAAGTCAGATAAATTTTTATCTCCTCTTTATTTCTCGAAAACATTTTAAAATTATATATGTAATTAAATTAAATAAATAAATTATATAAACATATAATTTTATTTCATAAATTTTTTTCCCAATTATTAATTATTCTCTTAAGTTTTTAAAATTTCATGAAATAATATACATTTTATAACATATATGTTAAGAATAAGCGACATGAGTGAGAAACCTTTAAAAGAAAAATTTTTATCCAAGAGATTTTCAAGAGATATGAATTTCCAAGGGAGGACATGGATTTGTCATATGAAAAGCGGAGACTTTTTATGAATGCAAAAATTAATTCAATTAATTAATATTCTTGGAGGCGTGATATATATGATTTCGGTTTCGGTGCGAGTTTCTCTCGACGCGCGTTCGAACCGATACGCCAGGAAGGCTATTCAGGCCAGCGAGCGGCGTAATGACACGAGTGCGACGCAAACATCGTCGTCATCGTTGCTGTGTTCGTTCGTCACCAGTCGTAAAATCGGTCCTCCCGGGGTACGAGAAGGGGGGGAGGGGGGGGGGAAAGAAATAAAAGCAGAGGAAAGGGGCGCGAAGAGAGGCGCAGAACACAAATTGTGCGAAGAAGAGGGAGTAACGAGAGGGCCAAAGACCTCCATCGTCTGTTCTGTTTCCTTGGGGCTCTCGTTCTCGTTCGTTGGTTCGCTCATTCGCCAGCGACGCGGTTTTCGGTGAAAGCGACCATTGTTCGTTCCATATGTCTCCCTCTCTAGCTCGAGGAAAAAAGAAAGAAGACGAAGGGGGAAAAACGCAAATTCCCTGGCCTTGCACCAGAACGCGAACTCAGCTGGACGATTGCGTGTTAGAGGGACAGATTTGACTCCGCTGCGAATAAAGACTACATAAACTGAAAAATGCATAACAATTTGTAAAAAAAAAAAATTCTTCCAGTTTACTACGTATTAATTTTATTTAAAATGAAACTTTGTATATTTATTATAATTTTTTTTTTATAATATAATTTTAATTTGTACATGAGAATATTGATCGGGTTTAACTTCTCGTCGTGATATAAATCCATCTTTTGAGCGATTGAGAAATTATCGCAACGCATCCTGAGCAAAAAGATAAACGAAAATCGAACGAGAACGTTTTCTTCGGAGCGAAGACGATACGCTACGACGAGAGCAGGATGACGTTTTTGCGTCAGTCACACCACACGCTTACGCAAGAACGTGGCCCCGTGTTCGCGGGGGAAAAAAAAAAAAAAAACCGGCAGACTACGACTTTTCAAGCCTGATACACACATACGGGAACGTATACCTGTCTCCTTCGTCGACGACGATGAAATATTCGCGCGAAATACGTCAGCGACACGCTCCGATGACTATTTCGTCGCGCTCGTTAGCGCGGGCTCGAAAATTATTATCGCATAAAATATAGATAATGCACGTAGATAAGTGCAAACTGCGTCTTGCCAGCGTATTGTCTGCAACTTATATCGCATGTGCAATATCGAAAGAACAAAAATTTCGCGAAACCCGACTAGAAGACTGATATTTATCATTGACGTTTATTCGCGTAAATAATCTATCTCGAATATACATTTAAATCTTGATAAAATGTATATCGTACGATACAAATATCTATTGCTAATATCCTTGTCCAAATCGAATTCAAAATAATCGGCGATCGGTGAAGGAATCGTTGGAAAGTGACAATCTCGCGCATTAACGATGCGCGCGCGCACGCGTCAGATTAACGACCGCTAAAAAACAGATGTTGATTTATTATTATTATCGCATATCAATTATTATTCATGTAAAGCGCACGAATCTATGATTGCACGGCTGGCGCAGATAACGCACGCGTGTTTTTCTTCACGAACATAACGTTGCTCGACTGTAACGATGACCATGAGACTCGCTCATTTATCCGATCCATTTAACGAGAAAGGGAGATTAGAACATAATTTAATTATTATAAAATAAATTTGAGCTAAGAATAATAATATAAAAATAAAAATAATAATATATAAAAACAATTAATGAATTATATCGTATGTACAATAGAATGATCGGCGGCATAAATGGCACCTTTCTAGATGGAAGCCACGCGATATAACGTGAAAATACAGTGTGTGGTCATCGACGATTTTTTTATCGGTTGAGCAATTAGATCCGCATTTAATAGACGCTTTCAAAATCTATGTGGCAATCTAGCGGCGGTAATTAACTCTCTATTTATCGGTACGGGGCTTCACGAGAATAGATACGGCAGAAACGGCAGATTCAACGATTCCCACGATTTATTTCGATACGGAGATGAGATTCCGTCTTTCTTTCCTTCTTCGTTCAGAGTCGACAAACGGTACATTTTGCCCCAATTAATCCGACAAGAGAATTGTGCGATAAATGCAAATAACGTTCTCGTGCCTGACGTTAATAAATTAATAAACAATATTGTCCAATAAATTACGACGAAATCACATTTATCAAGAATAATTGATAATTATTTTTGATAAGCATGAGGAAAAATCAGTGATAGCAAAAATTACATTAAATTACAATAATATATATATATTTAAATTATTACGATTATAGGTGTACAAATAAGTTACCGCCGTTTGACAAAAGTTGGCGCCACCAGTAAGTTATGGTTAAAATTGTCACATGTAAAACGTTCTTATCGTAAGATTGGACATCAGTCAATAACATATAACCTTAAAATATTAGTGATTTTTTATCAGTATAATATATTCTTTTGTGTGCGAAGATGTCGAGTTTTGAGCCGAATAAGCGTCATTTGCGGGAACTTTTGATTTACTTCTTCAATTTGAAGAAATCTGCAGCTGAGGCGTACCGATTGCTTGTAGAAGCATATGGTGAGGCTGCCTTAAGTGAGAGAAGTTGTCGTGAGTGATTTCAAAAGTTTAAGAACGGTGAATTTGACATCGAAGACAAAGAACGTAGTGGAAGGCCGAAAGTGTATGAAGACGCGGAATTGGAAGCATTATTGAAAGATGGGAAAAAGTAGTGGCAAGCGATGGACAATACTTCGAATAAAACATTAAGTTCCGTTCTTTCACAATAAATGCCCAATTTTTGATAAAAAACGGCGGAAACTTATTTGTACACCTAATACAATAATATATATATTTAACTTACAATTTATATATATATATATATATATATATATATGTATGTATAGATGTTTATAATATTCATCGTGTGATGATTTTTTAATAAATTTTAATTTTATATTGTGTGTATTTCTAATGAAAAATTTTCAATTCCTTATTGCTAAATAAGATATATGGTACATACATAAGGAATGTACGTATCAATAACGAGACCGAGAATTAATCCTTAGAGCGAATTCTTAGAGGAATTTTTTTATCGACAAAGATTTATGCCGAAACTTAATTAATTATTATCACGGCGTATGTATTCGCACAGCGCGATCGAAGAATTCCTATGCAAATGCGCAGAACGAAATCCCATTTCTTTTTCTCGTCATCGTTATAATTGCATCCTGTTGTAGTCACTCTGTCTTAATGCCTTCGCTTGAAATTAATTATCTCTTGGCCATAAAGCCATATTTGCATGTCTGTTGCGGCGTCGAGCGCGTAATGTGTACGCGCGTGTATGTGTAATCAATATTTGTCCGCCCTTCTGTATATATTACATGTAGCAGTGAATTTATTTCCACGCGAAGAACTTCTTCTAAATTTTCCTTGAAATACGAGAAACTCTCTTAAGGAATAAACGGAGCTGTCGCGGCAAATCTCCGTCTTCGGCGAGAGCGGTGAAAGCTTGAGCGAGAAATGGATCGCAAAACATTCTTCTCATGATAAAACAGCTGCATTAAAATAAATCATCTCGAGCAATTGTTCTTTCTAGACATATCGACGCTCTTACCATATTGTCCACTTATCCTATACGAAAGTTATCGAATAGATAAGCTCATCATTTTTCGATTAAGAGCTGCGTATAATTGGAAGGAAATACAAATATGTGGAAAACAGGTGAGTTTATTAATTTAATACTAACGATACACGTAGAAGCGATAGAGAGCAACAGGCAAGTAAGCAAGATTCGCACTCGAGCAAACACATTATAATATGTAAAACGGTGATGTTAGCTATTTTGCATCGCGGTATTGTGCACGACTGATCATTATCGGCACGTGGTAGTAATAATAATCTTAATTCAAACTCAAGATCGCGTAGAAAATAATAGATACGTTTCTCTCTTTGAAATATTGTTTTACGGAGAAATATTAAAATAGTATAATTTAATATAAATAAATAAAACTAGTTTATAAATAATCTCTATAAATTTAGTTTTATTAAATTATCAGATCAGAAATTTATTATTATTATTACTATAAAAAATTTATGGGAGTGAAATTTTTTAAAAGTTTTGTCAAAGCAATCATATTTTAACATTGATATTAATGGATTATTGTGTATATGTGTGTACGTGTGTCGAAATGTGAATGTCGAAATAAATTAGTTATCGGATCAGCTAAATATATCTTTTGTCTTCCCATAACTTGTCGATAAAGCAATTTTTTCGTCACGTTCGCGTTGACAAGTTCTCTTTATGCAATGATGACATGATCCATTCTATTAAAACGAGCAATGCAATGCAAAGTGTGTGTGTGTGTGTATGTGTGTGTCTGTAATTTGTAATCGTTCAGTCAATCGTTGAAAGATCTTTTGCAATTAACAAGGTCGATAGGATGATATCATATGCTAACATTCTCCGACATTTGAATTGACTCATTCATGAACAAGAACCTTATTGATTCGATCATGTCATCGATTTTGATTTTTATTCTTCAGAGAATATGCAATAAATTATTGAGTTATAAATTATTTTTACGCATATATATATAAGAATGAGATATATAAATAAATTAAAAATATACCAGTAAAATCTTTAGAAAAAAATATTTTCTATACTATATTTAGCAAAAAGAATTATAATTAAAAATTTTTCTTTATACAATTTTTCTATTCAGTAATTAAGTTTATCATGGAAAAGAGTAAAAGTTGGATTTAAGCCATGGCAAGAAAATAATTTACGCGCATTGGATTATGCTACTTTAAATCCTAAGAATCCTCTTCTAGATTCGTGAAACTGTTAGGGAAAACAACAAAATGAACAGGATGCGTATATGTTATTCAATTATCTAATTACCCAGACAATAATTACCCATACAAATACGCGATAGTGTCTTCCATTTACAACGATGGATTTAGAAATTATTGACGATAAACGAGAAAAGGCGTAAACTATTTTCCGATAAAAATTTAAAGATATAATACATCGTAAACAAAATTCAAACCAATAATATAAAATAGATGTAAAAAGAATTTCTCTTTTAAAAATTTATATTACTATAAGATATATTTTTAAAACACAGCTTTAATGTTAATCTAGAAGCACTGAGAGATTTATTTATGTCAAATCAATCTCGATATGTTCTGTCGAGTAATTCAAGTTTAACTCAAAAACTATTTCCCACACTTATCATATACACTTTATCTTAGAATTGCGATATGTCCAATAATCTCTTAACGCCACGCATCTGCTTGCATACAATTCGCTAATGTCGCGAATGAATTGGGATAATAATCCGTATCGGAGCCGGCACGCCAACAAGAATAGCTCGATGAGTCGCGCGCGGCGCCACCGGAGCCACTTATCGCGGTCCCTTCGCTCCTATCAGTTGCAGACATCAAAAGGATGCCGATGTAACAATTAACGATGGCAAGCCGGATTATTTGTCAGTCCCGCAAGTATCGTTTAATTTACTAGTCGAGCTAACATAAGCCCCCCCCCCTCCACCCCTCTCCCCCTCCAAGGATTTGATTCCATTCAATCCTGTGATAACGTATTCTTTTATTTTTATGAAAATAGGAAATTATCAATGCGATAATGATAACAAACAAATGTTAGAAAAATAAAATATTCTAAGATATATTAGATGTACAAATAAGTTTCCGCCGTTTTTAATCAAAAATTGGGCATTTATTGTGAAAGAACGGAACTTAATGTTTTATTCGAAGTATTGTCCATCGCTTGCCACTACTTTTTCCCATCTTTCAATAATGCTTCCAATTCCGCGTCTTCATACACTTTCGGCCTTCCGCTACGTTCTTTGTCTTCGATGTCAAATTCACCGTTCTTAAACTTTTGAAATCACTCACGACAACTTCTCTCACTTAAGGCAGCCTCACCATATGCTTCTACAAGCAATCGGTACGCCTCAGCTGCAGATTTCTTCAAATTGAAGAAGTAAATCAAAAGTTCCCGCAAATGACGCTTATTCGGCTCAAAACTCGACATTTTCGCACACAAAAGAATATATTATACTGATAAAAAATCACTAATATTTTAAGGTTATGTTATTGACTGATGTCCAATCTTACGATAAGGACGTTTTACATGTGACAATTTTAACCATAACTTACTGGTGGCGCCAACTTTTGTCAAACGGCGGAAACTTATTTGTACACCTAATATAATAAATTGTAAACCTGGTAGAGGGGCATTACTGAAATATTTGACAGCAAAGATACGGCCAGGTTCTTACGACATTTTAACGTAAACACACACGATATAATCCTTCCATTGTTAGAATGATTCAACATAAACATGATGGCGATAAATTGTCGGCGAGAACATCCGCGCTCGCGAAGCCACGGGCCCTATACGATATTATAATATATGCAATAGCGACATGCTTCCGGCGTAAAACGACGCACGCGCGACGGCCACCACCTACGCGTGACGGGACGAGCACACGCGCGTGTACACGCGCGCGCGCGCGCGCGCTCTCGCAAGGATGACCGATCTTACGCGCTCGCAACCCGCCTCGAGAGTGCAATGAACTCGTATAATTTCACGCTCGCGGTTGCATTCTTTCAGCGCGAATTGCCATCTAATCGACGAAGCCCTTAAACCCTTTGAACGCATTCGAAAGTGATAAACTTGATTGATTAGTATTCTCGTGACTCGCGATAATTAATAGAGAAAAAATATTAGGTTTGACACTTTTAGATGTAAAAGTAGTTCCAATTTATTTATTTTTTTTTTCTGGTGGTAGTTAATGAAAAATGAAATTCGATTGGCAGGCACTACGAAGTGTCGTGAAATGTCATTGATACTTTGCATAAATTAATGTCTCATTTATTACGTGCGAGAAATGATTCAAGAAGAATTAAAGGGAGCACTCGTATGTACACTTTTCAAATGAGACATCGAATAAATATGATACGGCGAACGTACATCGCGAGTGACAGACCAATCAAGTTTAATCGCTAGGACCGTTCACACAAGGCGGACGACTTAATGAGCGTATAAAATGGGCCACGTGGGTGTCCGGTTATGTCCGCGCGCTGCTGCACCCTTTCCTCTCCACGAAATTTCTCCGACACACATCCTCCCAGACGCCGCTTTTCATTGCGCTCGTTAATTTTAGAAACGGAATTACGATCGCGTGCGCAGACGCTCTTACGTAATCCTTTTCTAATGTAACTTTGTTCAGAGCGAATTATTTATTACGCCTCCTCTTCCTTGCTTTAAATCCATATTTAGATAGAGATGTGAGATCAATTGAAATAACATTAATTTCAACTAATGCTTTTCTCTCTCTTTTTCTTTCTCTTCATCTCATACATATTTATAATTAATGAAATAAAAATTTTTAACGTTTGTACAATAAAATTGCAGACTTTCAATTGCAGACTTTCGATTGCAGATAAGAGCTAATATTATTATATTTAATATATATATAATATTTTTAAAACAGACACAGTTACATATATAGGAAGCTATTTTGTAACTCGCGACGCATTCGAGATAACGATAGCCTAACCCAAAGCGCATTAAAGATATCTTTCATTAAGCGGAGTCGTATGATAAAGCCGACACGCGTGGCGCCGGTCATAATCTACACGCGTGTATGTGTGTTACATTAGAATAAGGAGAGAGGAATATGTATAAGTTTGCTTAATAAGGAAGAGCGATTTAAAACGGTCTGTCGCGCATCATTCGTCGGTGCGAACTTTATATGTAAGTACAATATATGTAAATACAATGGATATATTACAATAGTTATTCTCTCCGCACGCGATAATATATTAAGTATCGCGAAACACAGCCCCCCCTCCCCCCCCCCCCCCATCGAATACTTTCCTTTAACTCTAATAATATTACAATTGTACAAGAATATAGAGGGTGTCCCATTTTAATCTCCTCAGGCAAATATCTCAAAAACCAAGCCCGGAAGAGAAAAATGTTTCAGACAAAAGTTGTTTGGTTTCGAGGGGGCCATAGGATGGTACCATTGGTTTGACCTTGGAAAATCATTTGAAGGTCATGTGAAGGTCAACTTTAAAATCTTAAATGGAAACGCCCATTTTTTATTTAGTATTCTTGTAGCTGACATCGAGTGCTTTCCAAAACGCTATAATAAAGTATTTTTTTCATTAAGTACTTTTTGAGTTATTTTATATTTTAATCTGACATATTTTGATATAAAAAATAAAATATTTCGTAAAATATTCAGTTTTCGATAATCTTACCGTAATACTTTTACGTACAGAATAATAAGACAAATTAATTAGTGCCAAAAAAAAAAAAAAACAAATTGTTTTAAAAAATACATTGTAAATAATTTTCTTAAAAACAATTTTTTTTTATACTAATTGATTTGTCTCATTATTCTGTACATATAAGTATTACGGTAAGATTATCAAAAACTAAATATTTTACGAGATATTTAATTTTTTATATCAAAATATGTCAGATTAAAATATAAAATAACTCAAAAAGTACTTAATAAAAAAATACTTTATTATAGTGTTTTGGAAAGCTCTCGATGTCAGCTACAAGAATACTAAATAAAAAATGGGGGTTTCCATTTAAGATTTTAAAGTTGACCTTCACATGACCTTCAAATGATTTTCCAAGGTCAAATCATTGTCACCATCCTATGGCCCCCTCGAAACCAAACAACTTTTGTCTGAAACATTTTTCTCTTCCGGGCTTGGTTTTTGAGATATTTGCCTGAGGAGATTAAAATGGGACATCCTGTATACCGGCGTGATAATTCTATTTTTATTTACGTATACTAATTTTATATAGCTATATATTTATAACGACACGAGTGACGTGTTTGATATTTGGCACACTTCGATCGCTACCGCAGGAAATACGCGTACGGATTATATCGAGCGACGACACGATATACATTATCGAAACCGGATACGTGCGGACGCGTGTACGCATCTTCGTCTCTGCGAGAGCAATATGCGTGTGCAATATTGCCGTGCATCAACGGTCCCCTATAAAAGCGCGCGTAATAAAGGGAGTTAACGCAACCGCATCGACACACGCCAGACTGACACAAGGCCCATTCCCGAATAAGACCGAGAACGTTTCTAATATTATTTCGAAACTTATCGCTTTCCATTCTTTTTCTTTTTAATTTTTTTTCTCCGTTTAAAAATTCTCATTTAACTTTTTTTTTTTTTTTTTTTTTTTTTTTTTTTTAATTTATTGCGTTTGCAGCAAT
The DNA here is from genome assembly GCF_030449975.1 of Polyergus mexicanus. Classification (NCBI taxonomy): domain Eukaryota; kingdom Metazoa; phylum Arthropoda; class Insecta; order Hymenoptera; family Formicidae; genus Polyergus; species Polyergus mexicanus. Next base: position 7,265,206 of record NW_027223329.1, read on the forward strand.
GATAGATGGAACGATTGAACGACGCGCGCAAATAATAGATGTGCCTCGTGATTTAATCTAATTGTTGATTTCGTGATAAGATTTGATTCAAGCGCTGCAGTTTGTGACATTTATCGGGAGCTGAAAATTTGCAATATATCTTATCTATATCGAGTGTTTAAAGACTTTAATGAAAGTTGATATTCTTTCGGAACACTCGTATTTACATTGAATATCGTTAATCGCAGGAGGGAGAAAGAGATATAGAAAGGGCACGCTATTTTACGGCCAAGGTACAAAGTGTCACGGTTTCGTGTACGGTAGGATATCTATGTACGCGTATCCACGTGTAGTATTGTCACGGATGTGTGACTCTTCCTTGAACTAATGTGGACGTTTCGGAGTTTACTCACTCACCTTAGCGATTTTTAAATACGTGCGAATATATAAATAAACATGATTTAGAATTTTATCCATTTACTCATCAATGTCTCTCGAAATATCCGCAATTACATGCAGACATATGATTAAACATGAGATTAAATGTGTAGTTAAAATGAAGAGTAGAAAAAGAAGAACACCTAAAAAGGCTGTCATATTTCGTACAAGAGAAAATATTTCGATCTACATTTCTTTTTAAGAATCTTCGTTAATCTTGTTATCTTCAATTCTGTTACCTTTAATTTAAAGATAAAATTAAAATATTAGAACATAATGATATGAAAGACACACAATTGATTTTAATTTATCTAAATGAGAACGGCAAGAAAAAGATCAAGCAAACAGATAAATATATATTAATGAGGAGAAGAAGAAATCTCTAACACTCGCTCAACAATATTTGTGAGACGCAATTAAAAAAAAAATTTTTTATACATATAAATTTATATAAATTATCTCGATCTCTATATACGTTTAAAATTTAAATTGGGAGTGCTAAATAATATCCTTTGTGCACGCTTTTATAGAATAAGACTGCCAGACTACAATATAAATAAGAATCAAGTTGCACGATGGTTGTGCTTCTATATCTCTGAAATACCCTTTTTTTTTTCCCCCAATCTCTTTTCTTCAATAACGTTTCTATCGTGACTATTGATCCCGTCAATGGGGACGCGACTTGTTCACGCAGCGCTTCTTCCGCGATGTAAACGGGGTCAGTTGGAGTGTAAGTCCGGCGAAACGTCAGCGAAAATAGAGCGATTCGAAGCCCAGGCTATACGGAAAGGTGTGTAACGGCGAGCGTAGAGCGAGGAGAGTGCGTTGAACTTTCTACGTCGATGGAAATATGACAAAAGCCATGACTCATGGATGAGCTGTCGGTTGTACGTTCGTTCATTCGCCGCGAGTCGCTAGTGACGTGAATAGAAACTTGCGACTTGCATCGTACACGGTTATCTGTCCCTCATTTTCGCCCCCTACAAACGCCGGAAAACGTGTGCCGAAAGGAAGTAGATCGATGCAATGATAAGAACTTTCTTCCTCTTCCCCTTCGACGGCGAGAGCGCGTAATAGTAAACAGAATTCCTTCGCGATGACGTTGAAATTTCTCGTAAAAGAATTTCCGGAAAGCAAAAAAAAAAAAAAAAAAAAATCTTTTTGACAGTTTATTTATCTTGTGTTTTTTATTTATATATTAACTTTTTTTTTTTATCTCTAAGAACGCGTTAAGACATCCATATTCCATGATGATAACGCGATACTTTGGAAAATTTTAATTGATGAAATAATGTTTCCTTCCATTATATTCGAGACTTTTTCGAGATTTATTAATTCAAAATGATAATGATTTTATATTTCTCGATAAATATATATATATATATATAAATTTAATTGAAGATCTACTTTCTTACAATTTCTTCACTTCGAACATATTACAATAGATGTATTTTATTACTTGTCACTGAAAAATTCTATTCTTCTGATATCCGTTTGCATCTGTCTTCTTCTTATTTTACAAATTGATTTTTAGTATCTCCGCTTCATATGGAAACATCTATTAAAAAAACATTCCGTACATTTACATTTTAATCATCGGCCTATAAGTAATGTTTTCATAATTAGTGTTTTCATAATGTATATGCATGACAAGTTAGAAAGAAAAAACCACGATCAGGCCATGCGGTTAAGGAGAAACCTAGAGGAATCTAATAAGACGCATATAATTGCAACGTATATGTAATATAAACGGAAAGTGGACAGAAATTAGAAATGTTGCTGGAAACCGAAATAATTGCGGCGCGAGACTTTCGTAACCATATATATATTTTTTTTAATCCCCTTCCCTTTCTCTCTCTCTCTCTCTCTCTCTCTCTCTCTCTCTCTCTCTCTCTCTCTCTCTCTCTCTCCCTACCCTTCGTTGATGGTCGAAACGTATCTCGAATGTGCTATTACGTCGAATTTAATCGCGTGGACGCGTTGTAGTGGAAGAGCCGAGATTATGCATGCGAGCTAAGCAAAGTGTTACGAGGACAAATTTCTACACTTCGCGCTAAGAGCGTTTCCGCGCTTCGCTTTGCAAGGATATCGGGTGTCGCAAAAATATGTCCGCGGAACTTCACATTCCGGGAATATTTAACGCGATATATATATATATATATATATATATATATATATATACAATATATATCCCCATCCCCCTTCCCCCCCCCTCCTTCCTCCCTTATTGTCTTTGCACGAGGGAGAACAATCACTCTAGCCAAGAACACTCTTTTCGAGATGGACAATTTTTGTCGCGGATTAATCGTCGGAATTATCGATATATGAATTATGAGAAATACAAATCTATAGGGTAAAATGCTGAAAATATATTTATTTAAGAACGTATTCCAATTTGGGGTAGAACAACATGTTTTTGAATTTAAATATTCGACGATTAGTAGAAATATTCATTACGAATAATTAAATCAATTACGAATAATCGTCGACGTTACAATTGGATGGTTACACGAAAACGATTTTGCTCGCGTAAAATTTAAGATTTGAATTATGCCGATTCATACGTTGATATTCGTGTGTGGAATTTTACGTTTGAAATTTTATTTCATCGATAACCGTTAGTCGCGGTTAAGTCGTTTTCGCATAAAATTATCGGATCGAAGAGATAGCCCCTGTTTGTCTTTCGTAAAGGAGTGCGTTCTTCTCGGCGGGATTGAAAGCGCATTTAAAACGCGCTCGCCCCGCAGCGGAATTACGCGCTTAGCCGAACGAAACTTGTCTCTGTGCGCTTGTAAACGAGTTAAGTGTTACGAGGCAAACGTCATAAATGACTTCCATGATACGCGCGTGATCGTTTATTAATTTTTTTCTTATTTTTTTATGCTCTGAATTGGAATTTTTGCATATTTCTTTTCCGTATCGTCTTGTTCTCGATCTTCACGTCGTAAAGCGAATCTTGCGATCGTATTCGATAGAATTTTAAATGTCGAGACGCAAATATTGGGTGATTGCAATAGATTATATTTTAGAGATAGCACTTTTATTAATCAATTATATAGTCTCCATTCTTTTCTACAATGGTTTTCCAACGATCTGTAAGCTTGTCGATTCCATTTTTGAAGAAAGAACTTGGTTTTTCTTGAAAAAAGTTTGTAAGGTGGTTTTCGACAGCTTCCTCGGAATTGAGATTCTTGCCATTTAAACTATTCTGCAAAGACCGGAACGGATAAAAATCTGAAGGCGCAATATCTGGAGAATATGGCGGGTGCTGCAGAATTTCCCATTGCGACTCCTGCAGTTTTCCTGCAGCTTATTCCTTTCAGTCAGGAGATGCGGCACCCACGTATCAAGCTTGGAAATGTATCCAAGCTTTTTTAAATGACGAAAAGCGGTTGAATTATCGATGTTCAGCCTCTCAGCAATATCCTCAGTTGTAATCCTTGGGTTTCTTTCCATTAAGGCATGCACAATGTCATCATCAATGCCAGAAGGCCGTCCAGAGCGGGGTTGATCCTCCATGTTGAAATCACCATTTCGAAATCTGCCAAACTACTTTTTGACTGTTCGGAGAGCAGGAGCGCGATCCAAATAAACGCTTTGAATATTTTTTTGTGCAATCCCAACACTCACGCCTTTCCGAAATTCATATAGCGTTACATGCCGCAAATGCACCTTTTCGTTCTCCATTTTTAATGATTTCTCTTATGCACAAATGGACTTATCTGAACAATGTCTGACGCTAAATTGACATAAGACAACGTCATCTATTCGGTGTAAGCAACAATTACCACACGAAAACAATAGAACTCCGCCATGCAGTAACCTAATGCCATCTATGAAAATCGGGCCCGAACTTATGCAATCATCCAATACTTGAAATTAATCTCGCGAATTAAGCAGCCTCTTGCGTGAGTCAAGCTACCGGTACAAATTGGAGCCGTACTTGTTGAAACGCTCTACAGGGTACAAAGTAAATATACTTTGGAGATCGATTTAATGAATTCTAAATATAAAAACTTGATCTTTCTCAATGAATTCTAAATATATAAATCTAATCTCTCTTCCGTTGAAGTGAATCTACTACATTAAATCGATTGTGTTATCTAAGTTGCGGGAAGAGTTTAGTCATTCTGTATATGTATACTAAGATTTGTATACACAAATTTCTCGGTATCGTGTAATCGAATGTCACGGAGACGTTAATCTAAACTTATCGCCTCGTTTTATTTTTCGATATCTCTGTCGAAATGCGTGGTCCATCGCTACTGTTAGCGATAACCGTATACGATAAAGCGATCAAATATAATGTAATACAGCGTGTGTAGAGATAAAACAAACAACTCAGGGGTCACGTATATCCTTTTGAATTATTAAAAGACTCGACGCATTGCTCTTTAACAGGGACGGATGTATGTTTCTCCTATACTTTTTTTTTTTTTTACCTTTCCTCACTCACTCTATATAAAACGCATTGGGTTATTTTTATATCCCGATAAAATCGCGCGAGAAAGATCCAATAGTCGATACCGATATAAAAAATTAAATTCCGCCATTTTAAGAGCGGTCAGTTTTAATATCCGCAATTTTGTCGCGAAATAATCGATCTATCTATAACGAGGAGAACGTCTCGTTTGTCATTATCCTTTGGACTTTTGGACCAATGGTATGAAAGCTTGCGGAACGTGACGAGATTTGACACACGGATCCAACTTAAGAAAGGCCCAACTTAATACAGTCCTGATAATCGCCGTGTATATAACTTATACTCGGCGTAGCTGGTGTGATGTAAGCGACACGAGGATTCATGAGGCCTGCCTTGTCATATTACGAACTAATCCATCGATTTTTGCAAAATACTTTGCCGGCGTAATGCATTATGGATGCAGCGGCTTGTTGCACCGCGCGATAATACTTGCAGTCGCCGTCAATTTACGGTGTATAAAATATTTTCCCGTTATCGATTTTGTAACTGTAAGATATATACCTTATGTTTCGGAGCAAGCATTGGTATAATTGGCGTGAAAGTTTCGTACTTTTTTTGACCGGGGGGGGGGGGGCGGGGGAGGGGAGGGGAAATTACTTATGACAAAAATACCGGAGGAACAATCTTGTTGTTTCCGGATGGAACGATTTAAAAAAAAAAAAAGGAAGAAGAAGAAGAAGAAGAAGAAGAAGAAGAAGAAGAAGAAGAAGAAGCGTCTAAATAAACGAAGAATTTAATAATGGATGCGCGGTCTTTTAACGAAGACACGACGTATCTCTTTCCTGTATTCGTAAAATAATTCGTATTTTTTTTTCGTCTCTTCGTCTTCGCTTTCATGAAACGTATTCTCGTCCCTGACGAGAACAACATTTGTCTAGAAATATCAGCAGCCATCTGCGAACGACAAAGAATTACGTACACAATATGCGCCGAACAACATGGATTACAGAAGGCAAAATGAAAGAAGAATTTATTGAGGTTTACGTCTTGACGTTCGAGCATTAAATAACATTCATCGAGGCGAGAAAAAAAATGCTAACGTCGTAAAAACCGATGCAACCGAGCAACTTGCCTTGACCAATTACTTGGCAATTTTTCATGAAAACGGAATATTCCCGAAGAAATAATGTTTTTTAATTAATTCGAATCAGCTAAAATTTTATTTGACAAGATTCGCGCCTGCACGATAAATGTATTGTATCGCATTAAACGAATAATGTTTTGCTTAAAACGAAATTGAATTTCGTATTGTATCCGGTGGAAATTCTAATTATTTAGAAATCGTGCAGAAGCTCGCGTCCACGACGGCTTGTAACAAGCGATATCAATGGATGATGTTCGCTTATAACATTCCAATGATTTCAATAATACCAATCAACAATTGTTGGAGTTCTTTCTTTCCGACGAAATCGACGAATGCTCGTCATTTCTGTAATCATCGTCTCGTTTACGACAATAAAAGAATGCGATACGCGAGCGCGATTCTGTCGCGAGTAAATAGCGGCGGCGATTTTGCATCATGAAATCGCGCGCGTCAACAGCGCGTGCGCGTGGGGGATGACCCGAGGTAACCTTCCCCCTGAGAGAACTGTCACTCACAAATGTATCGTACCGTTATTCCCAGCGATGAAAATCGGAACGAAGGAGTCGCACGCGCCCGAGCACTCCATCTTCCTCTCTCTCTATCTCTCTATCTCGATATCGGGACGTTTATAATGATAAATTTATTCGACAATAAGAGAGAGAGAGAGAGAGAGAGGAGGGGGGAGACGAAAAAAATACAGAGTATCAGTCCTGAAGCGTGATTTTTCTAATTAGTGATCGGATCGTTATTTTAATGACAAGACGATTATGGTGTCGCGTGACGTTTGTAATTTCAAGAAAAACATTCAAACTCATTAAATCGAAGGGCTCGGGGAGAGAAAAATATCGATTAATTAATCTATTCAATATGTTAATTGTGACATTTTCTGTTATTTCTATATTTATATTTATTAGTTAATTTATTACTTTACGATTCGTAATTATTTATATATATATATATATATTATAAGAATATATATTAATAATTACGAATGAATAATACGAATATATACGGAATTTCGAGATGATAACCGTCGCATTTCTCTCCTTATTTATCTCTCAAAAGTAATGGAATATATTCTAGCAAACTTTCATCGATACGCGGTCGATCTCATCCCTGCTAACCGTGTACAATCGCTCGGCGCCTTCGGCCATGAACGAGCGAGCGAGCGAGCGAACGCGACCTTATTCCGACGAGACGGGATACGCGCGTTCCTGATCCCGTTGCATCGGTGCAGCGTCGACAATGACGACGATTACGGACGAGCAAAGCGTCGTCGGGGAATTGCGTAGTTAGCCGTCGAGAGATACACCCGGACCAGGCCTTTTTTTCTTTCCCTTTCTCCCACCACCCTTCCCTCTTTTTCTCCGTTTCTCTCTCTCTCTCTCTTTTTTCTCGCCCCTTTTCTTTCCCCTTTAGTGAACGAAAATTCGTTGGAATTTAATTTTAAACGTTGCCCGTTTTAAGAGAACTTTGTCTCGAGGCGTGATATGAAATCTCTCTCTCTCTCTCTCTCTCTCTCTAGCTCGGTTCTTTTCTCTTCCTCTCGCGAACGCAGTCGCCGCCCGCTCCGTGAAGAATCCACCGTGATACGCAACAGGTTATCGAAAGGCGCATTCGCACACATACGCAAATGACATTTGCATACACGCGCTATTCTCATGTAACACGCGTACACGTTGTAAACTCACCGTGCTCGGCGATCACCGTCAAGGATCCAACCAGAAGCGCGCACAGGACGATCAGCAGCAACGGGATCCGCATCGGTCTTTGCCGTCCGTTCGCGCCGTTGAAGAAGCACCACCGTTCTTCCTCGCGCGCCATATCTGCTTCAATGATGACGATGAGGGGTCCCTCTTTCTCTCTCTCTCTCTCTCTCTCTCTCTCTCTCTCCCTCCCTCTCTTCCGCTTTGAGAAGGGCTTCACGTGAAACTTACACGAGCGTGCTCACGACGACGACGAAGGGCGAAAAAGGACGGAAGAGGGAGACGGACAAAGGCGCGGGTGGCAAAGGGAGAACCGGACGGAAAAGAAGTAGATGGGGATAGAGTCCGGGGTTGACTAGAGATTCGAGAAAGAAGGAGAGGATGGGGGGGGGAGGAAAGGGAAGGAGAGAGTGCGCCGCCGCGCGAACGAGTAGCGATATCGCCTCTCGCGAGAGAGAGAGAGAGAGAGAGAGAGAGAGAGAGAGAGAGAGAGAGAGAGAGAGAGAGAGAGAGAGAGAGAGAGAGAGAGAGAGAGAGAGAGGTTGCTTCGAAAAGACGGAGGTGTGACTGTTCCGAAATGAAAAAAAATCCCACCCCCCCCCCTCCCAAGTTGCTGCTGCTCCGCGCACGTTGCGGTGCGGATACGATGCGGGCCGAGACGAAGCGGAAAAGCGTGCGCTTTCGTTACGACGGCGCGCGACACACTGACGCTAGCGAGCGAGCGAGGGACAATCGCGTCTCTGAGAGGCGTGTAGAAGCACGCAGTTGCTCGGCCCGTCTCGCTTTAAAACGGTACGACGACGAGGACGACGACGAGAAGGACGACGGCGGCGGAGGCTGCGGTAGCGACGTCGTTCGCTTGCGACGCGAACGGCACGCTCGCTGTCACTAGCCGCTCGCCGCGTTCGCCAGTCGCTCTCGCCCACCCTCCCGGACAATATAGCCGTGAGATTATCTAGAATCTAGATGGTCATATCTAGATGAGCGCCTCTTGCCGCCAGATAACGGACGAGGGGACCTCATCGTGCGTTTCCGTCCGCGAAATTCGAACGGCATTTCGTATCGCGTTGACGAGCGATGATATTTTGGCGTAATTTTTTTTTTTTTTTTTTTAACAAAAAGAAAAATTAATTGAAATTAAACGATAAGAAAATAATAAACGTTAAATTTTAATAATAAATAAAATACCATATAGGTGAAATAATGTAGTACACATTTGCATAATAATAATAGATCTTTTGTTTTCTGAAACTTGGGGTTTCATTTATTTAGATTATGGATTGATGTTTGTTAGATAAATTATACTGTCAAAGGATGATAGGTATTCTTGTCGACAACGTGGACAACTGCTCTACCGTAGCAAGATAATATTGTCTCGCTTGTAGAAGATGTAATTATTGCAATTAATTATTTAATTCCGTGTTTTTTTTTTTTTTTTTTTTAAATCGAATGTTTAATAACGTAAATATAGAAATTATTGATTTAGATTCTCGATAAGATACTCTTTTGCGAGCTGACATTCATAAAAGTGAGAATCGCCGGAAATAGCGACGAAGGAAGAAAAGATTTCTTCGTATAGTGAATGAGGGGGTGACACGAGGGGTAATTCCATAAAGTTACGTGAATCTCCCAGGTGCGAACTATCGATTGATTGATATTGTCCGAGAATAGCCTGAAAAAGAATATCAATAAGGAAATAAATAAGAGTTGGAATAAGCAAATTAAATTATATTCTCTCGTATTTATTTTTATTTTTATTATTTTTTTTTTTTTTTGAAAAAAGAATTAAGTGTGTGATTGAAATATTTAAGTCGATTATCTTTTAATTAGATACAAGTATCGAAAATATTATAAATATATATTCTCTAATATATAAATTTACCAAATATATAAAATTATATATAAATTTCTTTGTTAAAGATATTATCAGGGTTGGGAAGTAACGCGTTACTTGTAACGCCGTTACCGTTACAGTTACTTTTTTTCGGTAACTGTAACGGTAATGGCGTTACAAATTTTATTTGTAACGGAAAAAGTAACTTCGTTACATTTTTCGGTAACGAGTAACGAATTTAACAGTTACTTTTATCGTTACTTTTTTCAAATTTTTTCATTTATTTAAGATATTATTCTTGCTATTGTGCGTGATAAAATTTTTATCTTAACCGTAAAGCCGTAAGCAAATCGACCAATTAGCATTCTTATTATGTTGTAATCTCATTTACTACCAGTTCTAAGTACCTTGCAACGAAAATTAGAAAATCTCGATAAATCTGACCTTACAGATTGCCATTCGTTAGTTGAAGCTATTCAGCAAGGTTTAAATAAAAGGTAACTTATTAATTTGATTAATACATATGTTATTTAATTTTAAATAAGGATTTAATTGAAAAATATTATTTTATTTTAAACTATTGATTCAAAAGTATTAATTTCAATAAAACAAACAATGTCGCTTAATTTACTATATTTGATTTTAGATTTCTTACAATATTTGAAACAAAAGAATTAATAATAGCAGCATGTTTACATCCAAAATTTAAGTTAAACTGGTTAACCGGAGAAAAAAGAAAACGTGCTGAAAATTACTTGGAGGATTTATTGGGAATCCGATCAACTGAAAATTCTTCAAAAGCTGGAAAATCTGACGATCGCGATGATTTTTTCATTTTTGAGCAAAAAACGGTGCAAAATGAATCTGAACAAGAAGAATTGCAACGGTTTTTAAAATCAAATAATTGTAATGTAGAAATGTTAAACGACTATCCAAAACTTAAAAAACTTTTTATTAAATATAATACAGCTCTACCAAGCAGTGCATCTGTAGAAAGAATGTTTAGCATCGGTGGCTCTGTATTAACACCACAAAGAGGGCATTTAAATGATGATACTATGGAGCAAGAAATTTTATTAAAAATTAATAAAGAATTTCGATAAAATTTAATCATTTATTTTGTAATAAACCTTGAATGAAATCTTGCTTACAATTTTTTAAAAGTTTTTCTTATGCAAAATAATTTATTAGTTTGTATTGTAAAAAAGTAACGGAAATTGTAACGACTCGTTACTTTTTAGTAACTGTAACGGTAACGAGTTACTTTTTAAAATTGGTAACGAGTAACAGTAACGAGTTACTTTTTAGAAAAAATAACGGTAACGGTAACGAGTTACTTTTATAAAGTAACTTTCCCAACCCTGCATATTATAAACATTAAAAATGCAGATTTTAATTGATTTTTATGGAGAAGCTATTCCAAGTAAAAATTAAAATCAAATTGTCAAATCTAATGAATTTATTTTATATGACCACTGAGAAAGAGAGAGAGAGAGAGAGAGAGAGAGAGAGAGAGAGAGAGACAGAGAGATAATGTAATTAGTACTAATACTTCTATCTCTCTCGCAGCGATTCATATCCGATTTATATAATTTTACCGTGACATTTGCTTTGTCCGAAAACGTCCGGTGACATCGCTCGTCGTCGGCGTCGCACGGAAACGACAGGGCAGCGTCAACTTGTCGCCTCTGTCGATCCTTCTTACGTAGCATGTACGATCGTTGGGTCGTGCGACGAATACGATCGACCTCGTTCAATGCGTCCAAGGCCGGCGCCAGCTTGGAGTCGCGTATCTTCGCGAACTCGTCCCTTTCCGCGATCTCATCCGCATGTTTGCCGATCGCGATCAGCTTCCTCTGACTCTCCTCGATTAGTATACCCCAGGAACGGTGCCAGTTCATCATGTGAGCGATTAGATGCGCGTCCACGCTCAACGGCGTGATTCCGGCGTGCTCGAGGTATCTACTGAGCTCCGTCCACATTTGACCCAGCTTCAGTCGCAGGTACATGTCAACGCAACATAAAGTTACCTGGGGAAAAAAAAAAATCAGGAACTTGATTGTTTCGGTATTGCTTAAATTAAGTAAATTAAATTAGATTAAATAAGAATATAACATTATTTCAGATATAAAAATTAAAAGCGAATAACTCGAATTGTCAGTTTTTTTTTTTTTTTCTTTTTCAAACGGATCTTTGGTCATCGAAGAATACTTAATCTTACGCGATCTTTTATTGGCAATTCGTGGAGCAGGATTTTGTAATGTTTTTTAGCAATTTCGTATCTATCGCCATCTCTCTCGATGATTTTCAAGATACTAAAGATCTTCGATCGCATTGAACCGATCATGTCGATTATAGCGGGACTGGTATCTGCCGTGAGCTGTGAACGATAAGTGTCTGTCCATTGCTTTGTACCCATCTGAGGTAATTCAGTATCTGAAATTGCAAAAACGCGAGAGTTAATTTAATGTATAATTTTAAAAAGTGTATGCAACTTCTTATTTAAAGCAGCTCTTGCAAAAATATATTTAAAAATTTCTAGATTTCTCTGCATTTTTCGAGTAGATTGAACGGGAACGTCGTCAGTTATCGAAAAATTTTTAATAGCTTTATCAAGAGAAGGAAGGAGATCGAATCGAATGTAATTCGACGTTTCGATTAACGAAATTCTACCTGTTATCGAACCGTCGGCGCGCCTTTTGATGCCGATTCTATCTTCCTCCTCCCGCCAAACGATCGCGAATAAGGACATCACTCCCGTCTTCTTATCGACGCCTCTCCAAGTGCAGAGACACGGCCCGCAGAAGGTGCAATCGCACATGTCGGTTAGCGCACCGAGATACAAACATCTCACGAGATAGCTTGCGATCTCGACGATGTCCAGCATGGGATACAATCCACCATTCTTGAGGAAAATCTCAAGATTCACGGGACATCGCGCCACGCATTCCCAAACGTAAGAGCCTATCGCTAACAAAAGTCTGTCGAAGAAAAATTAATATAACAAGAAATTTATTAGATATCTTAATAATAGTATATCGCAGTATATTATTTACCTTATCATTTTTTCTATTATTTATTTTATTATATATATAAATTCTTGATTTTATTATATATATATATATATATATATATATACAGGGTGGTCCTCGTAACGGTCGCCACGATTTTTAAGGCACTTACAATAATCTGACATAAAAAAGTTTCAAACAAAAGTTGTGTGGCTTCAAGGGGGCCATAAGATAGTGACAATGATTTGACCTTGGAAAATCATTTGAAGGTTATGTGAAGGTCAACTTAAAAATCTTAAATGGAAACCCCCATTTTTTATTTAGTATTCTTGTAGCTGACATCGAGAGCTTTCCAAAACACTATAATACAGTATTTTTTTATTAAGTACTTTTTGAGTTATTTTATATTTTAATCTGACATATTTTGATATAAAAAATTAAATATCTCATGAAATATTTAGTTTTTGATAATCTTACCGTAATACTTCTGTGTACAGAATAATGAGACAAATCAATTAGTATAAAAAAAAAATTGTTTTTAAGAAAATTATTTACAATGTATTTTTTAAAACAATTATTTGTTTTTTTTTTTTTTGGCACTAATTAATTTGTCTTATTATTCTGTACATGGAAGTATTACGGTAAAATTATCGAAAATTGAATATTTTACGAAATATTTTATTTTTTATATCAAAATATGTCAGATTAAAATATAAAATAACTCAAAAAGTACTTAATAAAAAAATACTTTGTTATAGTGTTTTGGAAAGCTGTCGATGTCAGCTACAAGAATACTAAATAAAAAATGGGGGTTTCCATTTAAGATTTTAAAGTTAACCTTCACATGACCTTCAAATGATTTTTCAAGGTCAAATCATTGTCACCATCTTATGGCCCCCTTGAAGCCACACAACTTTTGTTTGAAACTTTTTTATGTCAGATTATTGTAAGTGCCTTAAAAATCGTGGCGACCGTTACGAGGACCACACCCTGTATAATTCTTTTAATTTTTTTTTTAATTCGACAATGTTTATAAAATATTATTTAGATTAAAATGCATCTCATAATTCAATTGTTAGACATATTAGCGTAGAAAAAGAAAAATATTGATGCAAATTATATGCCGCGAATTACCGTTCATCCACTTGGAAATTCTCGTTTTCTTTATACAAACACTTTGCGAAGATTTCCATGATGAACTCGACGCATTGTTTTCCATACATTTGCTGAACAGACGTCTGTTTTTTCACCAGACCCTCTAGAGCGATCAGCAGTAACGTTAAAATTCGTTGCCTCGTCATCGTGAACTTATTTAAACCCAGTATATTATTGATTAATTCTGAAATAGGAAAATACAATATATGTATTTATATAAATTATTTTGATTTTTACACAATCTTTAATGAAATAATATTTTATGTAATATTTCATTACACATGGCCATAAAAAATTGAAAGAATCTTTCTCAAAATTAAATATATTAATATAAATATAAGATATTTTATATATCTCACTAATTATCAAGGTTATCGTCTCAAGTCTCCGGAAGTCCTCTAGTAGAAGAGCGTCGTCTTGTAGGGTTATCGAGCAGATTGTTCTCGTAACGACCATCGCGAAATACTCGTCAAATTCCGTATTCAAAACTCGATCAAGCATCGCAAATAATCTGTAGGTATTCAAATCTGTATTTTATTTCTTATTTTGTGTTAAATTGTCGTTTATTTTTATTTTTTTTTCTACTTTTGTTTTTTCTTTTTTACATGCGGGTGCCTTTGTATTTTATAAATTCTGCTTTCATTCGTGGTGCCAACAGCGATAAAATATACAATGCATGCTCCAAAAGGATCAACGACAAAGAAGATCCTTTTTTCTTTTTACCGCTCATGTAGGTTTTAATGATTCGAAGGATAATCGGCATAATCATCATTTTCTGCATCACCTTAACAGATTAAAAAAAACTCTATCGATGTATCTCTCTTGAAATATGTATCTCTTTATAAATAACTCATATTTCCTTCTTATTAAATTAGACTTTCAAAAGTAATCTCAAAGAAAAGTAATATTAATAAATAAAGGTAACACACATGTAAAGGTATAAATTAAGATAACATAATAAACTTTACGGAAAACAAATTTTTTTTTCTTTTTTTTTTTTCAAATATTTTCTGTACCTTGTTTATTATGACATAATTTATAAAACAAAATTGATAAGACCGACTTACGAAAACATAAATGTCGATTTCGGCGAGATAAGCGATGATCATCAGCAGAATTCTCTTGAAAAAGAAATTCTCGTCACTGTCTGAAAATTTAACATCCTCCGTCCATATTTTGATAGTGCCAGATTCGATCGTAGATAAAAGATGGATAATATCTTCCGCGATACCGCTGCTGATGAGATTCCACGATGGTAGAGCCACGATCCCAGCGAGGATCAACGCGGCGATATCGTTTCTGATTTTTAAATTGTCGGCGCAATATTGACCGTAAACTATCTGCCGCTTGAAAGAATATCTTAAGCCCCTGTACTGCGTCAAAAATACATTTTATACCCGAAATTGATATTACAAATAACATCTGAATCTAATATATCTCTTTTTATTTCTTAAAGCATGGATATAATTTATTAATTGCTTAACATTTAAATAATTGATAAATAATATTCAAGCTTTAAGGAATAAAAAAACAAACATGTACTTTATAGCTAGAATTATTATATTTTAATTTGCTTATTATTCATAAATAAATAATACCACATGGCGCATTGCTTGGGCGAAGAAAGATTTTTCAGGCTCTCCGGTAGCTTATTCGGAAGCAACACCGATCTCATAAGGCTCCATAACAATTTCATTTTCAGGAGCATGATGTCCCTTGGATATTCCTCTCCTTCGATCGGCATGTCCGGAGGTCTGATACAGTGCGACTGTGTCGCATAAGGAAGATCCATTCTGGTGAGTAGCGTATTCAGTATGCCGGCTTCCAGCATTTTGTAACCTTTATTAAAAAGTAAACGAAAGCTTCAGATGATACCGCAATTGTCTCTCCCTCGCTTTCATTTCGACGTCCTGGCATGTTTATTTTGTGTTGGAATAATATTTGCATGAATTATACGATATATAAGCGAATATGGTAATCTGTTGAAATATTGTTGCACCGGACAATTTTTTTATTCTTGGAAAGCGAGAGGCTTGATATATGTTGTTGAAAATTTTGACAGAAAAAATTTTCTCTACAGTCAAGATTTATTTTAAAATTAGTTGGATTAAATTGCGAATTGAATTTATAATTTATATATATATATATTTTTTTTTACACTCTTCCATATATATATTGGATGATTGCATAAGTTCGTGCCCGATTTTCATAGATGGCATTAAGTTACTGCATGAGCTATTGCGGAGTTCTATTGTTTTCGTGTGCTAATTGTTGCTTACACCGAATAGATGACGTTGTCTTATGTCAATTTAGCGTCAGACATTGTTCAGATAAGTCCATTTGTGCATAAGAGAAATCATTAAAAATGGAGAACGAAAGGTGCATTTGCGGCATGTAACGCTATATGAATTTCGGAAAGGCGTGAGTGTTGCGATTGCACAAAAAAATATTCAAAGCGTTTATTTGGACCGCGCTCCTGCTCTCCGAACAGTCAAAAAGTGGTTTGGCAGATTTCGAAATGGTGATTTCAACATGGAGGATCAACCCCGCTCTGGACGGCCTTCTGGCATTGATGATGACATTGTGCGTGCCTTAGTGGAAAGAAAGCCAAGGATTACAACTGAGGATATTGCTGAGAGGCTGAACATGGATAATTCAACCGCTTTTCGTCATTTAAAAAAGCTTGGATACATTTCCAAGCTTGATACGTGGGTGCCGCATCTCCTGACTGAAAGGAATAAGCTGCAGGAAAACTGCAAGAGTTGCAATGGGAAATTCTGCAGCACCCGCCATATTCTCCAGATATTGCGCCTTCAGATTTTTATCCGTTCCGGTCTTTGCAGAATAGTTTAAATGGCAAGAATCTCAATTCCGAGGAAGCTGTCGAAAACCACCTTACAAACTTTTTTCAAGAAAAACCAAGTTCTTTCTTCAAAAATGGAATCGACAAGCTTATAGATCGTTGGAAAACCATTGTAGAAAAGAATGGAGACTATATAATTGATTAATAAAAGTGTTATCTCTAAAATATAATCTATTGAAGTTTATATTTAAATCGGGCACGAACTTATGCAATCACCCAATATATATTTCGATTTTTTAATTACTCACAACATTGGGAAGAGATCGAGGCAAGCATGAAGGTCAGTTCTAAGATCTTCGGATATATCCTCGTCAAGGCAGCCTCCAGCAATTGGACGATGATGATCGATAATTTGGAATTCTCCATCGCTCGCCGACGAAGATCCAACTTTATCACCGCGACGTTCGTCGCTTTCTTTCGTTCGATTAATAAACAATCAAGAGCCTCGTGAATCTGTTGGATCTCTTCTTCGCTCGGCAAAATTATCAGGAGATAGCCCAGCGTCGTGAAATAATGCTCCATTATGGCGAGGCTAGCGAGACTCTCGGAAGTACGTTTCAGCAAAGGTGGTCGATTGCACAAGTGCAACATCCGGTACAAATGCGCTCGATAGTCGCTGACTTCTCGGGACTTCCAGGCTAGAAATTCTAGCACCTTCGTTACAGCCGGCAGGTGCTTGACTGGCTGGAAACGTGTCTTTAAGGAAACGTACTTGGAAATTCTCGAGAAATGACGGAGGAATGGAGGTATGTAGCAACAAGCGAGCAACAAAATTCATTTCACTGCGATGAAAAAGATTAAAATGAAAGCGATACCGCAAGAAATTAATTTTCTAAATATTCTCATTTATATGTAAATTACTTAGAATTATTCTTGAAATTATAGTTAAAATCTCATATTTTTTTAATTACTTTAATTAATATTATAAAGCGAATATAATAATCTTGTGACGTGTCTCTTTTTTTTTTTTTTTTTTTTTTAACAAAATTAGCCAGCTGGATAATATTTCCAAAAAGTCTTTGTTACCGCGGATATCTTTCGATACATCGATAGATCAAAGGATACGTAGCCCTCGTCGCCGATCTCGCGTAAATAATAGTACAAGAGTCGCGATATCCTTTCGACATGATCGCTGGTGACAGGATCCGACACGAGTTGTCGCAATTTCTCTATCGTACGATCCACATCTACTTGGAAACATTTTTTCGTCTCGTTCAAGTGTGTTACGGGACAATCGCCGAATAAGTATTTTCGACAGACGGACTCCCGGACGGGATGACGACGATCCAACCGGTCCAGCTCCATTCGGTCTGAAATTATTCGCAGGCCACACGGTCGTACAAATTACGATGGTAGTAATCGATTTCCCTCCCCCCTCGGCACATTAAACCTCGATAATAAATTAACTTCGCATCGTTGAGCGTATCTTGTTCCGTTCGCGATATTCCGTGACCAATGTCGATTCCGGTTTCTCGACTCGGATACTCTATCGGTTAATTAAGACGACTCCGAGCCTCTCGTCGACGAGAAATGCTTGGAAAAAAAAGATTCGGATTGGTAACACGTGTTCGACGATCGACGCTCACGGATGATAATTATGCACTTTCGCGCTCAAGTATCAGGATTTATTAAATCCGATATATTTTAACTTTCAAGGATGGATTAAGATAATGAAAAAATATTTCTTAGATTATTAATTTTTAATCTTTTGATCTTTCTTTATATCACAAACCGGTAATTATTAACTTAAAGCTTAGCTCTGATGCTACAGAAAATTATGAGAATTTTAGTTTTCTCAAAATTATATATATTTTTTTATATGATGTACATATATAAATTTCTTATATACATATATGTATATTGTATATTTATAAAAGGCGTTATGGATAAAAATAATACGATACCATTGTCGGTGAGCTGGCGCACCCTGTGCGCCGACACGTCAACTCACAAAGAGATGACACACAAAGGCCGTTCCTTTCTCTTTCTTCAAATTCACAATCCTCTTATACGATTACATAATTCAACATAATTGAAATTCGAATATAAAATACGCTCTTGCGAATCAACATTCGTTCTGAATCGATATTTCTAAATTTCTCAATCAAGTCGCAAGATCGTTCCCGCAAAACAAGCGGCGAGATCGACATGTGTGTCTAAAAAACGGCAGGTGTCTTCACAACATATATAAATACACACACGTACACACGCAGGTAATAGAATTCACTTATATAGGGTGTCGCAAAATTACAGATACACAAACTTCATTCACGGATTTTTTCCATCAATTTAAAGCACATTGTTCTTCTTTATATTTTCTTAATTTTTCATATTAAATATTTTGACAATTAAATCTAGGCTTTGTTCTCTCGCGCGGTTTCATTCGTTTCATCTTTATCGCGACGTATCACTGATTAGAGTTGACGAGACACGCCAAACAGGTAGTCGTCCTCCGGCGGTTACAGTCGCGTCGCATACGCACGAAAGTACGCACGCACGCACACGTACGCGAGCGAATAAACGCGCAGCAGGGCCGGCGCCAAACTGGGCTACATCAGACTCACGATGAGAAAATTCCCGATTTCTCACAGAAGAGAACTAAAAATTAATTAATTAAACAAGCCACAGCTGTAATGCATAATTTATATATTCGATATATATATATATATATATATATATATAATTAGATGCAAATAGATAAATGTATTAGGATTAAATCTAATACTATTTAATTTAATTTAATTTAAATTTTTGATTTAATTTAAATTTTTATTTTATTTTATTTAATTATACAAAATTATAAATTAGAGTTTTTTTAGAGAGACGAAATTAATGAAATGTAGAAGTTTCATAAAACTTTGTATTATTAATATAGTATTACAAGGAGGAGAGAGGAGAGAAGCGTACAAAATATATAAAAACAAATTTAATCTGAATGTTTTAAAGAAACGTTCGAATATAATGGATAAACGTTCGGATATTCATGAATCATTCTCTTTATACATATATAGTAACGTGGATTATATAATTACGCGTATATACATAACTAGAAATTGTCAAAAAAAGATCGATAATAGAAGCAGACTCGTGACGGGAAGGGTTTCCAGATGTCACGTGTACGTCACCGTCTGTGTACAGGTGCGTGCGCGCGCACGTGCGCGTGTAGTCGAGTGAGCGCGTCGCGCACGTGTAGTGGCGAGCGACGCGCACGTGTGGTGGCGCGTCGCGCGATCGGCGACGACGAGGACGGAGACGGAGACGCACGACGGCAGTCGCGACGCCGACGCGGGAGGATACGTTTCGCGCAGCGTGGCGCGAATTTTTCGGCGACTGTGATTTTTTTTATTTCCCGCCACCGGAGTAGCTCGCGCCCCGTTCAAATATACCGCGTGTGTCCGGTGTGTGACCTATCGAGAGATTAATTGTGATATCGTGAATTTGCGAGAGAGAGAGAGAGAGAAAGAGAGAGATGTGACGAATTCGACGGCGACCTTGGCGAGACGGTGAGTGACCTCTGCGATCGCGTTCTTCTTCCTCCTCTTGCTCGTCGCGTGTGCATGCGAAGTTTCTTCTCGCGCCGCTTCTGCCCCTTCTTTCCCGTGTCGACGCTTTCCCACGGGAAAAGCGAACTTTTTAATTGCCACCGACGCCGTGTGCCGGATAACGAATCTCCGACTCGTGAAGGAATTTCCTTCCCCCGCACGGCTTCTTCGCCGATGACAAGAAACACCCGCGCTGTCAATCGATAATATGTCAGTCAAAACTGATTGTCAGACAGGTTGTAGAAGAATAATATAAATCTAAGAATGCGTCAGGGGAGAATACACGAGAAACTTGGACTGTCTTTTATAAAATATGAAAAAAAAAAAAAAAATAAATAAAAATTTAGAACATTATTTCGAAACTCCTCTTCTTTGTTGTTTGTGTTATTATTTTCGTTATTTATTATCATTCGCTATTGTCATATTCTAGTTAAAAGAGAGAAGTTAAAATGTAGTTAAACAAAGAAAGAATGTAGCTGAGAAAGATTAATCGTTTATTCGATAAATGCTTAGAAAGAAACACGAGGAAGTTTTATTTTTATATTTCGTTGTTACGAATAATTATACAAAGTAGAAAGAAATTTAATGATACTTATATAATTTTTTTATTATTCAGTTGTTTTTTTTATGCGCGTATACTCGTTACATTCATATCTTAACGAACAATAGATAACATTACAATACGCAACAATAGATACATTGAAAAAAAAAAATATAAAAACGCACTTACACAAATCTTAGGCATTTAAATCTTACTTAGGGTTACCTCTGACAATAAATGAAATCCACATCTGAGGGATAAAAAAAATTGCGATTCGTTTAATGAGATATATGGCTGAATTTTTCACAGAGTTGAATAAATTCATTCATACTATTTTTTTTAAATAGCCACGACTTACTCGCGTTTCCGTCATCCTTTTAATTTGGAAAGAGGAGAAAAAAATTATAAAGCGTTCTCGCGACAAGATTTCGCCTCGAGAATGAGAGACGCGCGCTATGTCTCCCGAGGGAAATTCGACTCGAGGAAGACCTAAAACGAAGGCTGCTGTAACGAAAACGTCGCGGAGAAAGCCCCCCCATACACGACACGCGTTGACGACTCGACGCGTGCGTTCCTCGGGCGAGCGAATCAATATTTGGAGGGTAGGCGTTCGCGTCCCGGCGTCGAGGCCGCCACGGAACGTGAGTCACTCACCCCTTATCCGAGAGAGAGAGAGAGAGAGGAAACGAGCGACGCGAAAGGGGGCGGCTGCTGACCTCTCTCTTTCTCGCCCCCTTTTATCTCGCATCGCGGCGTCCGACGTGGCCGCAGCCCTCGTTACGAAAGTTTCGTCGATTCTCGTACAGGCACGAGAGAGAGAGAGAGAGAGAGAGAGAGAGAGAGATCTTTTTACACTCTTTTCTATTTTATTTTTAACTTTACAATCCGACAATCGCATATCTCTCTCTTTTAAAGATCGATTTTACATTAATGTGGGGGACGTGTTTATATTTTTAATTATTCTATTTATATTTTTATATTATATTATATATTATAATAAATACTTATATATTGTATTATATATTTTTATATTTTTATTTTATACGAAAGAATATAAGAGAGGGTATATTATTTAAGAAAATAATTATTTAATTTTATATGTAAGAAACAGGAAGAGCAGATAAGAAATCTGTTATCTCGATATAACAGATATCAGCAATAAATCTTGTTTAGACTTTACTTTAATAGAGTTCTGTGTGATATAAATCTATAATAATATCTGAGATTGTTAAATTTTTGTTTGATAAATTGTTTGACAGAAAAACAATGATGTTTTTTGATTATATTCTTTGAGGGGAAAAAAATCCAAGACTCCAAAACTCTATACTCTGATCTTAAATTCATTTATCGGATTTTCGTCGCCTATTGATATCGTGCTGGCTCTTTAATTAAGACACTGTCGTCGGATTTTCGGATTTGCCGGTCCAATCGGCCGTTACACGAGCGAACGACGTTAATTTACGAGCGGGCCCTCCGTGCTCAAGAGCGTGAAGCGTACACGCCGTCCGAGTATAAACCCGTTGGTGCGAGGGGACGAGCACGGATACTCACGGTGGGAACAGGTTCCATAAAATCAAGGGCTCTCTTCCGTTGAATCCTTATCCACGGGCCCGGCATCTTCGTTGCGATGCCGGGGCGCTTTGAGAAACCGTAAGGCCCTCTCGACCGCAGGAAAGATCGCGTTCCGCGAGATTCTCTCGAGATTACGGATCGAGATCGTGTACACAATAATCCGGTATATAGATCTTGTCGATCCGAACGGAAAAATTATCGGCTTCTTAATAGGTGGCGATAAAAAACCAGTTTCTCTTCCTCGAAGGAATATAAAAATGCTCCCGCTGTCATGCGCGTACATACTGGAAAGATACGTTATCTGTATCTTCTATAAATTTCAATCAATTTCCAATTCCGAATGAGTTTGATGACGAAAAAAATTAGATATAAATATCTTTTTTCATATAAATAAGTAAATAAGAATTTTTTCACGAGTAATTATATTTAAGAAATAATTCTCCAAAGGCGTATATTACACTCTCAGAAAGGATTTCTGATAACGAGACAAAAAAAATATTCTCGACATATTTAATCGCATCGCAACCTTATGCGGTATAAAAATAAAACAATTTTAAAATTAAATCAATAATTCCTTTTCTTCTCTCACGAATTAAATAAGATCGTCTTACTATCTTGAGACAAGAGTAACATATACAAATCTAAGCTTATATATTCTTGCATTTAGAATAACTTGATGTTAGATCGCTACAAATTTCCATCGTCATCTTCGTGAGAAAATTAACGGGGTAGCACCAAGAGCATTTTATTCTAGATTTAAGAATTTTCCATTTAAGATTAAAATATTCCTTTTTCAATAATAAATATGATTGTCGCTATATCGATCCTATTTTATGATAGATTGAAGAGTAATAGCATTAGATCCGGAAATCTTTTCTGTGGGTGCACGTGGTTGAAGAGCGTGTGTGTTTCTTGAGAGGCATCGCGATTTATTCTATACCCAGATAAATCCGCAATGACGTGCCTATTTTCTATCCGGATACCTACGCGAGAAGCGAACGGAATACCGCGGAATATATTTTCTCTTTGTCTCCCTTTTCTTCGACCTCACCGTTACGCGAAATATGCTTTCGCGTTCGCGCGAATAACGGTGCGCATTGTGGCCGCCGCGGAACGAATGAAGTAATCTCTCCGCGAAGAATATTCGCATCGTCGCGAATTATTCCCTCATCGCTCATGCTTCTCGATCGCATCGTTCTTTTTCATCTCGTCCCCTTTTCCCTCGCTGTCGTTCGCGCGTCTTCTATTATACAATTATACTCTAGCGATGGGGCGATGCGTGGCGCCGGGCGTAGAGTCGCAGGCTGGTAATCGAAAGATTCCAGGTTCGATTCCGCTCGGGTCCCATCCTCCCATATGACCCAAAAAGAGGTTTTCACACATTATCCTATATAATGCCTATATTGGTTTATCATATATTATCCTATCCAATACCTATATTAGTTTATCATATATTAATCTATCCTAATACCTATTTGTTTCCTACCTACGTTTGAATAACATTTCGATTTGACTCTCGACGAATTGGAGTCTTGCTTTGGCGCGCATGCGCAGTGTTCTCGTCCTCGTAAACTAAGTTGAGATGGCTCTCTGGCAGCATGAACGGGGAGATGTACTCTGTTCCTTGCCAAAAAATAGAAGAAGAAGAAGATACTCTAGCGATGAGCGGAGCAACGCTCAACAGTGTCGGCGAATTAACTTCGCTGCTGGAAGCCGATTGATCGCAGCTGGAAAATCCCCGCGACGCGATCCTGCCTTAATTAAGCGCCGCAAAGTGAATTCGAATGCGAAGAAAATGGATAATCGCAGGAAATATTCGGATAGTTAATACAATTGAAATTAATTCGAAATATCTATGCGCGATTTAGTGACAAATTATTCAACGCGTAAAAAGTGCGAAAAGGGTAATTAACATTGATTTACACGGTTCAAGAATAAATGCGCGAGTGACACATCTGATACGTCAACACGCTCGATCGCGTGACTCTCTCTCTCTCTCTCTCTCTCTCTCTCTTTCCCTCTCAGGGGAACCTTTTTACTTCTCTCTTCTACTCTCGCTCGCAGATTTCTTATATCGATCGGAATCAACGGAGTGAAAGATAAAGTTCAGGAAGACTCACGTATTTCCATATTTGTACGGAACTTTAAAATGTATCGAGCGTAATTTCGAAAACCGTCACACTTTTTCTTCTCTTTTTTCTTTCTCGATATTATATACAAGACGTCCGTCCATAAATGTCCGAACAAACTCATCTCACAACTGATTGAAGTTACAAGAAAATTTAATAAGAGAAATTAGCGCAGTTATTAGTCGTTTTTTTTTTTTTTTTTTTTTTATGGAACCTCTTCCCTTTTTATTGCATATTCTTATAGCTCTTCTTGAAATAGCTCTTTTTAAAATGCTGTAAAAAAATTTTTTTTAATTAAATATTTTTTGAATTATTTTACACTTTAATCTGACATATTTTGATATGAAAAATAAAATATCTCGTAAAATATTTAGTTTTCGATAATCTTACCGTAACACTTTTACGTACAAAATGAGACAAATCGGTTAATGTAAAAAGGGAACAATTAATTATTTAAAAGAATACATTGTAAATAATAATGTTTTTTTCTTAAAAACTATTATTTTCTTTATATTAATTGACTTGTCTCATCATTCTGTACGTGAAAGTATTACGGTAAGATTACCGAAAACTAAATATTTTACGAGATATTTTATTTTTTATATCAAAATACGTCAGATTAATAAGTAAAATAATTCGAAAAATAGTTAATGAAAAAAAATACTTTATTTAAAGCGTTTTGAAGAGGTCTGAAGAAGAGCTATAAAAATATATAATAAAAAATAAAGTTTCGTTTAAAAAAAAAACGATGGTTCGTAAAAAGATTTGTTTATATGCGCTTTATTTACCAAAAATTATGCTAATTTTTCTTATTAAACTTTCTTGTAACTTTCAATCGATTGTGAGGTAATTTGCTCGAACATTTATGCGCGGACACCTTGTACATAGAACTTCGCTGTTATCTAAAAAATCAACGTTCATCGTATTCTCCGAGGCAAATTCCAGAAAACTAATATGCGCATTCCGCATGACACACGAGTGGCGCATCAAGTGCAGCAGCGCGTCGGATTATGCATATGACGCTCCCAAGACATTCACCTTTTTCCCTTCAGCATCGCTTCGCTCCTAACGCGCTCCATTCGCTCGCGTAAACTCGCTCGGCCAAGGAGGATCCTCGTCGAAAGAATGGAAATCCTCGAGAGTCTCCTCTCCTCTGCTACCCTCAAGGGGATCGCTCGCCCGTCTCCTCTCGTCGCAACCTTGAGCGAGAACCGCGTACCTACACCGGTTATTGTAATAGCCGCCCGTCCCTCGCGTGTTCGCGTTTATCGGACCAGCCCAGCCGATGCTGGCAGAAGAAAGTTGGCGGAAGAAGAAAAACAGAGAGAAAGAGAGAGACGGAGAAAAGGAGAGAAGGGCAAACGAACGAGATGAGACGAAGAAGGAGAAGAGGAAAGAGTCGCTGATACCGGCCGTCAGAAAAACGCCTCTGGCGATTCATCAGAGTCGGCCGGGATTTTTTCTTCGTCGAAATAATCACCGGGGCCGGATTCTTACCGATTCTTGCCTGCCTACTCACCCGCCCGTTTCGCTCGGGCGTATACGCGTAACTGTAATGAGACGCGGCCCGAACGAAGGCCTGCACGTCGGATAGCGTTCGCCACGACAAGGAGTAGTATATTACTCGGGATGTATCACGCTCGCGAGCGATGAAATTTCGATTCGCGGAGGGCGTGTGTTCGTGTCTTTCGTGGGAATATCGTTAATCGAGAAACGCGAGGTTCGCGAGAGGAAGGTTGTTCCTCCGAGAGGATACGACGCCTCGCTTGAGCTTCCGCATCACATTCCTCGGCGAAAGGCATTCCGATCCATAAATTTGCGATCGTTCGATGAATCTCCGTCGAAGAGGTGATATCAAACGTGGCAAACTGTATCTTTTACTATCTTGCCTCTCTTTTTTTCTCTCTCGCGTAACGGAATGGGAATTGATTCCTTCGGAATCATAGAGACAGCGGGGTTTCTGTACCAAGGTTCTTCGTATAATGGCTGTTGATACGTTCTCAGTTTCGTATACGTACAAATACCAGGTATATAAATATGAAACCGGAATTTGCCCATAAATGGCCCTAGCTGTCAATGTAGTTACCGTCAAACCTCGTCATTGGCGCCATTTTCTTGTTTTGACATCTGATAAAGATTTTCAACTCACAACAATACAAGTTTCATACAACAGCATAGTTTTTAATAGCGTTGAACATGTCGAATTTTGTGCCTGGAAACTACGATTTGCGGACAGCATTGATTTTCTGTTACCGTTTGAAGAAAACAGCTGCAGAATCGCATCGAATGCTTGTCGAAGCTTACGGTGAGCATGCTCTTGGTAAATCACAGTGCTTTGAGTGGTTTAAAAAATTCAAAAGTGGCGATTTTGACGTGAGAAACGAAGAACGTGGAAGACTACCGAAAAAGTTTGAAGACAGCGAATTGCAAACATTGTTGGATGAGGATGACGCTACCGACAACAAATGATCGATTTGAATCAAGCTTTACGTGAAAAACGACCAGAATATCAAAAGAGGCAACACAAAGTGATTTTGCTTCATGATAATGCACCATCACACACAGCAAAATCGGTCAAGGAAACGATTGAGGCGTTTAGTTGGGAAATACTTTCGCATGCGGCTTACTCACTAGACTTGGCTCCATCCGATTACTACTTATTTGCATCGATGGGACACGCACTTGTCGAGCAGCACTTCACTTCTTACGAAAACGTACGAAAATGGCTCGATGACTGGTTTGCCTCAAAGGAGCAACAGTTTTTTTGGCGTGGCATCCACAAATTGTCAGAGAGATGGGAAAAATGTATAGCTAGCAATGGGCAATACTTCGAATAAAATATTTTTTATCATTTTCATACAATAAATGTCTATTTTCTATACAAAAATTCCGGTTTCATATTTATATACCAGGTAGATGATTTGTATTCTCTGCAGGAGTCTGCCTCGTATATTTTAGGATGCTGCTTTAAAAAGAAATGGCGGAGAAACACAGAATTTTAAAAAGCGCAAAGATTTAATAATCTTTCGAGTATATAACGGCGGCAATATTTTTTTAATCTTATTTTTAAATAATTAAGATACTCTTGATAATTTAAAAAATTTCGCCATTACGTGACTTTTATTACATATGATTTTTTAATTTAAATATTGGAATTAATTTTGAAACTTTATCCTCTAAAGATATTCCGTGGTAAAAAATTTAGCTAATGTAAGGCGGTGTTTTAACAGTAGCTGATTAAAGAATGCCGATAAAATCTTCAGAAGCGCACAGATTCGACAGTTTTCAATATTTAGACAAAAAGAAAACTCATTCAAAATAACTTCCAAAATACGTTCCAAGTTATTCGAT
This sequence comes from Polyergus mexicanus, assembly GCF_030449975.1. Classification (NCBI taxonomy): domain Eukaryota; kingdom Metazoa; phylum Arthropoda; class Insecta; order Hymenoptera; family Formicidae; genus Polyergus; species Polyergus mexicanus. The sequence goes on from NW_027223329.1 coordinate 7,292,894, forward strand.
TTAAGAGATTAGAATTAAGATATAGGCGTAAAATATTTTGAAGATTCTAAAATTTATAAATTCCGTAATAAAAGTCTAGTTAATCGAAGGAGTCGATTAGAGAAGGATATCGATAGCTTTTATGGGCTCTTATAGGCCGAGTGTCTTTGATAGTCTTCATCTCGGAGACTTCGGTAATCGCATAAATGTCCGTAAAGACGGTCACCCGCGCTTATACGTCTCTATTAAAGCAGTGAAATCGTGCCGTTTCTTTCGTCAGTAGTCTCATTCGAGTTAACAGGTTGCGGTTGATTCACCCAAACAGCGTGCGGCATCGATATAAGTATTTCGGGGCCCTCGGAGGGCACCGGAGATTTCGTCCGCGAGGGAACTCTCTCGAGATAATTGTCGGGACCGGATTCCACGGTGAGAGTCGGGTCGACTCCCCTTTCAAAATAATTAATAGTTCCAACAGTGGACCAGTCAGTTTCATTTAATAGCGAAACGACGCGTCCTTCGGGACGACCTGAAAAAACCTGCCCTCGCTATTAAAATAATTTTAGTGCGTCCTTTTTGTCCTAAAACACCGGAGAGATCGTTTCTTGTTTATCTCAAGATTAATTTATTCATAATTATTTTATTTTCGATCGTGAAATTATCATCGGAATATACCAAACAATATACAGGGTGTCCCCGACTTAAATGGCAAAACTTCAGGAGCGTGTAGGGGACCGAAAAGCTAAGACGGGAAGTCCTTTAGAGATTTGCTCGTTTTTGCTCCATTTTGGAGAAAATCACAAAAAAAAGAAACAAAACAAATTTTCCTTTTTTTTTTACTTATTTATTTACATTTTATTTATCTTATCATCTATTTAATGCAGATATCGTTCAAAATGTTGCCCTCTTGTAGCAATGCAAGCATTACATCTAGCACTGACCTCATTAATTGCAGTTAGACATCGTTCTAGTGATATTTGGTGCACTGCATCTATGATTCGATCTCATAATTACTCTCTTGCATTGATTGGCACCGCAAAGGTGATAACATCGAGTGTTTACATAGATAAGGAACCTTGAAGCAGAAAGTTTATTCGGTGCCAATCGACTCAAGAGAGCAACTGACAATGAGATCGAATTTTTGCGGTTTTCTCTAAAATAGAGCAAAAACGAGCAAACCTCTAAAGGACTTCTTGTCTTAGTTTTTCGGTCCCCTACACGCTCTTAAAGTTTTGCCATTTAAATTGGGGACACCTTGTATAGCAAATGAACGGGGTCCCTGTCGCGCATCAATGTTAACTATTAGACTTTAAAATTAGACAAGAGGAGCGGACGAAAGGTAACTCTCGTCTGAAAGCGGCGAGAAATTTCCATAATATTGGATGATTGCATAAGTTCGTGCCCGATTTTCATAGATGGCATTAAGTTGCTGCATGGCGGAGTTCTATTGTTTTCGTGTGGTAATTGTTGCTTACACCGAATAGATGACGTTGTATTATGTCAATTTAGCGTCAGACATTGTTCAGATAAGTCCATTTGTGCATAAGAGAAATCATTAAAAATGGAGAACAAAAGGTGCATTTGCGGCATGTAACGCTATATGAATTTCGGAAAGGCGTGAGTGTTGGGATTGCACAAAAAAAATATTCAAAGCGTTTATTTGGACCGCGCTCCTGCTCTCCGAACAGTCAAAAAGTGGTTTGGCAGATTTCGAAATGATGATTTCAACATGGAGGATCAACCCCGCTCTGGATGGCCTTCTGGCATTGATGATGACATTGTGCGTGCCTTAGTGGAAAGAAACCCAAGGATTACAACTGAGGATATTGCTGAGAGGCTGAACATCGACAATTCAACCGCTTTTCGTCATTTAAAAAAGCTTGGATACATTTCCAAGCTTGATACGTGGGTGCCGCATCTCCTGACTGAAAGGAATAAGCTGCAGGAAAACTGCAGGAGTCGCAATGGGAAATTCTGCAGCACCCGCCGTATTCTCCAGATATTGCGCCTTCAGATTTTTATCTGTTCCGGTCTTTGCAGAATAGTTTAAATGGCAAGAATCTCAATTCCGAGGAAGCTGTCGAAAACCATCTTACAAACTTTTTTCAAGAAAAACCAAGTTCTTTCTTCAAAAATGGAATCGACAAGCTTATAGATGGTTGGAAAACCATTGTAGAAAAGAATGGAGACTATATAATTGATTAATAAAAATGTTATCTCTAAAATATAATCTATTGAAGTTTATATTTAAACTTATGCAATCACCCAATATATATATATACTCGGATCCGAGCGGTTTTCTCGGGTCGAGTTGAGAAGAGAACGCGAGAAGAGAGAAAATGAGAAGAGATCCACGTGGGGTTACATGCTTCCCCAGTCGCTCCTCCCGATTACTGTCATCACTCCTGCCTTCACGTTCTTATTTCCGATATTTTTCAATGCCTTAAGGTAAGGAGTTCGAAGAACTGTCATCTCGAAGCTGCTTATTTTAAAGAAGTGAGAAGATTGCCCTCGTCCTTCTAATAAAATGAGAAATTTATCTTCTCTATTTCAAGCCAATCGAGGCCTTCCTTATTCCAACGATGACTGTATTAGAACCGCAATTCAACATGGCTTTCGCCAATAAGCAAATTGAATTTTCAAGTATAAATCAATCGTTATTCTAATCATTATTCTAATCACGATTTGATTTTATATTAATTTGTTTTATATAATAATGCTCTCCATTAAGAGAGCAGATTAAATAGAATATAATCTTTAATTTAATTTAATTATTTTATTTTATTTTATCTATTCTTTAAGTTTTATGGATACGCTGTTCGTGTTGAAAAATTGAATTTTATATTACAACTAGAATTTTTAAAAATAATTTATTGTTTTATTACTTAAATTAATTTATTATTTTTAATATATCTTTTTAATCATCTTATATTTTTTTATTTTTAATAATAATGTTGCTCTAATATATTCTCATCATCGAAGAGCATCCAATAAACAATTATGGCCAAGAGAAACAAGATCGCTAAATGAAATTCTCTAGCGAATTTAAATTTATCGATCTCTCCTTTCTTGGCAAAAAATTTGACGTCGATTTATCATTCCGTAGATGGATCCTGACGCAACGAGACGCGCGTCAGGGAGAGGACATAACAGATCGCAGGACCGCGCGGATTAGGTGCGAGCGGCCAGGATGGCGCAGTGGGGATGGACGTTGCTGATCCTGACGACCATCTGGGTGCTGGGCGACGGCTACCTGGCAGTGCTGCCGTCCAGCACGCCCGTCGGCACCCTCGTCTTCGAGGCCGGAGTGCCGCAACTGGGGGGTCGACGGAAATACGAGGCTTCGAGCGAGCGCACCGCCTGGTTCGCCCGGAAGCTCCTCAAAGTGCATCCGCACACGGGTCGCGTGACCCTAGCGAGGACACTGAGCTGCGATGGACTCCAATACCCGCGCGTCTTCACCTTTTACGTCGACTCGACGAGCTCCCGCCTCGGTAGACCCACCATCGATTACTACAGCCTGCCATTGAGGATCCTGATCACCGGATGCGGCGGGGAAAATCGCGATCTGGCAGCTACCAGGGGCTGGATGGCGGAGACTCTGGCCTCTTACGCGATGCCCAGCACCGACAGGTTGGATCAGAATTCAATCTTATCAATGTCAATTGGACTGATCAATGTCAATTAGTGACTTGTAATATTCGAGCTTAATTGGTTTGCTTGGAAATATATATACAGTATATATACAATATATATTTCTATATGTATATAAAGAGATTTTATGGCAAAAAGGAAACCTTCCTGGAAAGAAATAAAGTAATCAGTAATGATCGTAAATATATTAATTGTAACTTTAATAATTGGCTTGATTCAAGATATAGATATAATTTTTTTTATGATTGTATTTATATGCATATATAAAAATATATATAAATCTGCAACAAAAAATATACTGCAAAAATATATCTGCACCATAAATATATTAACTATAACAATTAAACCTATGAAAATTTTTTTTCTGATTGAAAATTTGCAAAATAGAATAATTTGCAGTCAAGATATATTGAAAAGCTGCTTAAAAACTTAAAATTTATAAGTAAAGATTTAATTACATCAATAGGTTTACCGAAGTGTGTCTGCGAACGTCTCAACTAGTAGCAGCTCTCCGCGATTTCCTACCGCAGACGGCCTTGAAGGAATGCGAAACCAGATGGGGCGGAGTGGCGGATCCCAGATTTCTCGTGGAGGGCGCCGCCGGAGATCTGGTCTCCGCCACCGAGCAATGCTTGGTGGATCCATTATGGAAAGTTTCGGTCAGCATGATTCTGCGTTGCACCGGTGATTCACGTCTGACTGACGCTGAGCATCGTCTCAAGATTGTGTTCCATCACCGTCAACTGGACGACACCGATTTGGGTAGAAGGGTGAGGCGGGAGTTAAAGAATCAGTCGCCGTACTTCGAGCAATCTTTCTACGTTGCCGCAGTGGAAGAGGAGAAAGAGCCAGGAGTATACGTGACTTCGGTAAGAGCTAGAGATCCCGAAAACGGCGCCGTGCGATATTCGATGAACTCTCTGATTGATGCGAGATCGCAGGCGCTATTAGCTCTCGATCCTGTGACCGGAAAAGTGACGACTCGTGCCAGACTGGACAGAGAGAACGTCGACGTACACTATTTTCGGGTAAGTACCAAAATCACAAAGTCGGAGAAGATGATTTTAACACAAGGAATATATAAATTGCATAAATAAGTTGTCATATTTTTTTACAGGTACTGGCAGTAGATGACTCGTTCCCACCGCGAACAGGCACAACGACTCTTCAGGTCAATGTATTAGATGCGAACGATCACGCACCCAGTTTTGAATGGTCGGAATATGATGCGTCAGTACGAGAGAGTGTCCCCGTGGGCTCCACTGTGGTTACAGTCAAAGCCACGGACCAGGACACCGGCAGAAACGCCGAGGTGGAGTATTCTATCGTTTCTATCACGGCAGGTGGTACTACCACGCATACAGAAGACGCGGCAACTTTCAGAATCGATTCTAGGTTAGTAGATATCAGCTTGTTATTTTCTTCTTTCTTAAAATCCCTTTTAAAATTTAAGAAAATTATACTTTGCCATATATTATATATAATAAATCCTATATACACAGAATATTTTATATATTTATTCATGGAAGGCTCTTACAACAAAATTTCTCATAACATCAAGCTTCAAATTAAATTTTGTACAAGTCTGATATGGATAAAACAAAAATAATCTTCATCCATTTTCAGATCCGGCGTAGTCACCACACGCATCGCGCTCGATCGCGAGGTGACCGAAGTTTATACAGTGGTGCTCAGCGTTACGGATCAAGCAACACTATCCTCGACACGACGAAGCGCGAATGCGACTCTGGTGGTGCACGTGCTGGATGATAACGATAATTATCCGCAATTCACTGAACGCACGTACTCGGCGTCCGTGTCGGAGGATTTGGACTACACGACTAATCCGGTGGTGGCTCATATCCGGGCGACGGACGCGGACGCCGGCGCCAACGCGGCTGTTCGCTATGCCATCATCGGCGGCAACACGCAGAACACATTCTCCATCGACTCGATGAGCGGCGACGTTGTTTTGGTCAAGCCGCTCGACTACGAATCTATCAGAAACTACAAAATCGTCATACGCGCCCAGGATGGCGGCTCGCCCGCTCGATCCAACACAACTCAGTTGTTGGTGATGGTCAGAGATGTGAACGACAATGCACCGCGATTCTACACGAGCCATTTTCAAGAATCAGTGTCAGAGAATGTGCCGTTAGGTTATTCGGTATTGAGAGTACAGGCGTACGATGCTGACGAGGGTAACAACGCGCTTATCAAATATAACATCGGCGCGCGCGACTTCACTGGCGCCTCTACAGAAAACTTTCCCATCACAGTTAATACGGAGACTGGATGGATTTACACGACGAAGCAATTGGATCGCGAAGAATGCTCGAGGTATTAATTTCTTTCATTGAATACTACAATAGATTGTAAACACTTAGTCGGAGTTGTGAAAAGATTATAATATAAAAAATTAGCGTATATGTTATAGGAAGTTTATAGAAAGTATTTAAAGCTAGTAATCGAAAACAAAAAATAATTTATTATATTTTATAAATTTCAATGAAAACAAATTCTTTTATAAATGTGACGCAAAATTTTTTTATCTCAGATACCAATTTATCGTAGTCGCGGCGGACTCTGGCGAGGAACCAAAATCCGCGAGCGCGACGGTGATTCTCACAGTGACCGATGTAAACGATAACGATCCTTATTTCGAGCCGAAGAACTACGAGGCCATAATATCCGAAGACGATCCGCCGGGCACTCCGGTCGCCTCGGTGACTGCTACTGATCCAGACGAGGACGCTAGGATCCACTACGAGATTACGGGCGGCAACACGCGCGGACGCTTCTCCATCGCGTCGCAGAACGGCCGCGGCCTCATCACCGTTGCCCAGCCGCTTGATTACAAGCAGGAAAAGCGATTCGTTCTGACGGTAACAGCTTCGGATAGCGGCGGCCGCACCGACACCGCCCTGGTCTACGTTAACGTATCGGACGCCAACAACTTTTCGCCAGTGTTTGAGAACGCGCCGTACTCGGTCTCCGTATTCGAGGACGCGCCGGTTGGCGTGACCGTCCTGGTGGTCAGCGCCACCGATTCTGATGTTGGCAAGAACGCCCAGATCACTTACAGCTTGGCCACTGATAATGGCGAACAAGCAATCAACGAGTTCACCATCAATCCACAGACCGGAGCGATCACGACGACTAAAGCGCTCGATCGCGAAATAGTACCCTCGTACTTGTTAACGGTGACCGCCCGAGACGGCGGGATACCGCCATTGTCAGATACCACCGACGTGGAAATTTCTGTTACGGACGTGAATGATAATGCGCCGGTCTTCGAGGCGCCGCAATATCACGGATCAGTTCCTGAAGATGTTTTAGTGGGTACCAGTGTGCTCAGGATTGCAGCGACTGACGCGGACACTGATCTCAATGGCCGGGTGACTATAATTTTTTTTTAAATTATGATTAAATAAATAATTAAATGTTGCTTTCTTGAGTTTTTAATGAATTCAATACATGTTTCAGGTGAGGTATGCTTTAGAGGATGACGGTGACGGCGCATTCGCAATTGATTCTACGACAGGTATCGTTAGAACCGCGAAGCCGCTGGACCGAGAATCGGTGGCGCGTTACGCGTTAAAAGCCGTTGCCATAGATCGCGGTTCACCCGCGCTTTCATCCGTCGTTCCAGTCATCGTCAAAATCGAGGACATCAATGACTCGCCGCCCGCCTTCGAAAATGACAAGATTGTTCTTTATATCGCCGAGAATTCGCCGATCGGTTCAACTGTCGGCGAAATATACGCCCACGATCCAGACGAGGGTCCAAACGCGATGGTGCAATACAGCATCATTGGGGGCGAAGACTCCAACAGCTTTGCCCTAAATATTCGGCAGGGAGCCGATCGGGCGGAGCTCATTACTCTCGAGGAACTGGACTATGAATCGCCAAAGAAGAGATTCGAACTTGTGATGCGCGCCGCATCGCCGCCACTGCGCTCTGATGCACTTGTGCAGATTCTAGTGACCGATGTGAACGATAATGCACCGATGCTCAAGGATTTTCAAATCATCTTCAACAACTTTAAGGATTTCTTTCCGACCGCGCCGATCGGCCGTATACCGGCAATGGACGCCGATGTTACTGACAATCTCGTCTACAGCATCCTCGCTGGTAACAACGCGAATTTGATTGATCTCAACAAAACCTCCGGAGAGATCCGGCTGTCACCGCAGCTCAACACCAATGTTCCGCGAGTGGCGACCATGGAAGTCGCCGTGACGGACGGCATCAACGAAGCGAAGGCCACGATGACGTTGTCGGTGCGTTTGATCACCGATGAGATGCTGTTGAACTCGATTACAGTGAGACTGGACGACATGACAGTGGAAGCGTTTCTCAGTCCTCTTCTGGGTTACTTTCTGGACGGTCTGGCAGCTATCATTCCGTGCCCACGCGAAAACATCTTCCTTTTTAGCATTCAGGAAGACGCAAACGTAAACGCTAAGATCCTAAATGTGAGTTTTTCGGCGCGCAGAGTGGAACCTGGCACGATCGACGAGTTTTACAGCCCGCAGTTTCTTCAAGAACGGGTCTATCTAAATCGCGGTATCTTGGCAAGACTGGCGACGGTCACAGTTTTACCTTTCGACGACAATCTTTGCGTTAGAGAACCCTGTTTAAATTTCGAGGAGTGCCTGACGGTATTGAAGTTTGGCAACGCGTCCGGTTTTGCCAGCAGCGATACAGTTCTTTTCCGACCCATCTATCCGGTGACGACGTTTGCCTGCAGATGCGGCCGCGGCTTCACCGGTAGCCGCGAAGCCTATATGTGCGACACCGAAGTGAACCTGTGCTACTCGAATCCGTGCGCGAACGGTGGCACTTGTCACAGACGAGAAAACGGATACTCGTGCATCTGCATGCCTGACTTCACCGGCGAGAATTGCGAGATCTCGTTAGACCATAACGCTTGCTTGACGCCTGGCGTTTGCAAGGGCGATTCTCAATGCACCGCTCTCAAGAATACCGGCGATTTCATCTGCGAGAATTGCCCCGTAACCGCAGTGGAGAACGTGACACCGTTCTGCGAGCTTAGAGCGCGCAGCTTTGGTCCGGCGACATTTCTCACCTTTGCCTCTCTCAAACAACGTCATCGTCTCCATCTCAGACTAAAGTTTGCTACCGAGCTGACCGACAGTCTCTTACTCTATAATGGCAGGTACAACGAACGTCATGACTTCATCGCCCTGGAAATCGTGGATTCGCAGGTGCAGTTCAGCTTTTCTCTCGGTGACGAGGTGACCCGTGCCACGGCGGGCATTCTCGGTGGAGTCTCGGACGGACGATGGCACGAAGTCGAGGTCTCCTACATCAATCGAACGGTGACGGTGTCCTTGGATGATTGCGATATCGCACTCGCTTTGGAACATGGCGAGAGGCTAGGACCGAGATGGAACTGCGCCGGCAGGAGCGAGAAAATTCTCGAGGAACGCTGCGGACTCGTCACCGAAACCTGCCACAGATTTCTCGATCTAACCGGACCATTGCAACTTGGCGGTCTACCAGCGATCCCATCCGATTTTCAAATTCGCAACAAGGACTATGTTGGCTGTATCAGTGATTTCTACATCGATCACATTTTCGTCGACTTGAACTCCTTCGTGGCTGATAACGGCACCCATGCCGGTTGCCCTGAGAAGACCACCTTCTGTGCCTCATCGCCCTGCAGGTAATAATTGACAAAAAAATATAACATTTGCCAAATTAAAATTTAAAAGACTAATATCAAATTATTATAATGCAAAATTTTTATATATTTTATACTACATTTTTTAGCGGATAAATTAAAAGAAAAAACAATGTATCGGCTTGAAACAAATTGAGAAGGCAAAGCTTTATTAAAATTATAATATTGCTAAAATTAATTTTTTAAAGAGTAAAATTAAAGATGTAGAGAACCAATTAATAAGAAATTTGTGCATTTTCTATTAATCTTATATACACGTAAAATTAATCTTAAAATATTAATATAATTCATGAATATTTTAACGGTGGATTCTAAAGTCATCTTTATGTATAATCATAAATTTCGAACAAAAATTAGCAAAATAATTTTTTAACCGAACAAGACAAAATCTGAAAAAAAAAAAAGAAAAAAAGAATACTAAAAGAATTAAATATATAGCACAATTTTTTAACACGATATTATAGATATAAAGAAATACACGTTACTTTCCAAACTTAATTTATTGCTGCTAAAGCAATGTTATATTTAATAACTGAAGAAAAAACACGTCTATTATTCTTTTCGCGCTACTGTATGTTTACGCTTTTTGTGTTTACTGTTTATATATAGTTTGCTCTTGCTTGGCTGTTTTCTGACTGTCGACTGTTGACTTAGTTTTCATAGCGAGAGTTCCGGAAGCGCAGGTAGATATGTCTGCCTGCGTCTTTCACTCTTGTTGCGGATATTTTATTACCTAAAAATATTACAATTTTAATATCATAATATTTAATTTGTAGTGTATAAAATAAAAAAGAAATGACACGATAAGTAAATAAATTGAATTACTTTTATACTGTGTTTGACATTTTACTTTCACATTTATTTTATCCTAATCTCTGTTTGGTACCTGTCTCGTTTACTTTTATTTCTGCTACAGGTATATAATTGCGCTGTTTCTTAGACTCTTGATCATTTAACAATCATTGAGCTTTTCGGCTTTTTATCTTTTTATGGATAATTTTGATTTTCTCCGACAATTTTATCGATGGTAAGTGGTCATGAGCAAAGGATCCACGGGTTTCTTTTTAATACGTTATTTTTTTTCTATCTTTTTTTATAATGAATGGTTGCTTCGAACAATATCTGACAGTTCGATTTTTGGAAGAGTTTTCCTTTCTCTCTCTCTCTCTCTTCGTCACGAGTTTGGATATTGTTTTCCCGTAAACAATTATAGAATCACAACTAAAAGCTTTTTCATAAATCTCTTATTGTCGGCACTAAAATTTTCATTTAATTCTAATTTTTTTATTTTACTATTTGATTAAAATCATTTGTTTGTTCGTATATAAATGTATAATTTAAGATGACTTGAATCTATAATAAGTTAAAATGTTTTATCGTAATGAACATTAAGACTAAGAAGAATGATTTACATTGTGCTCGAATAATCCTTTTTTACGCAGAAATAATGGAAAATGCCGCGAAGTATGGGCAGGTTTTCTTTGCGAATGCGAGGACGCGTTCGCTGGCCCAACCTGCGCCGAGGAGGTCGGCCAACCATGGATGTTTCATGGGCATGGTATGCTCAGCTTCAACCCGCTGCTACGACCGATTCAGTTGCCTTGGCTGACCGCCCTGAGTCTTCGAACGCGAGAGCGACAGGCGTTCGTTATGAACGTGCAAATCGGCCAGAACAGCTCAGTGCTACTCGAGATCCGAGATGGGAAGCTAATAGTCTCATTAGACGGCGCGGACGTAATTGGTACTATCGGCATCGTCGCGGATGGCGAATGGCATCGATTAGAAATCCTTTGGCAGAGCGGCCACGTGTCCCTAGATATCGATTACCGGGATCGACCAACAACTCTGCCACTACCCGCCAAGCTGCAGGGTCTTTACGTCGGTCGAATACTCGTAGGCGGCCCCGACCAGACTATCGACACTCAATTGAAACCTTTGTACGGTTGCTTGCAGAACATTCGGGTTGGGTCGAATCAGAGTCTACTCCACCGCCCGACAGTGAAGGAGAACGTGAGCGTCGGTTGCCCATCGAAATCCAAATGCGAAATCAATTGCGATCCGGAAACTACAATCTGCCTATCCCGTTGGCAGTCCAGCGAATGCGTATGCGCCGCTGGTTACGTTGGGCCCAAGTGCGAGCCCGTGTGCGACCTACATCCGTGCAAGCAAACTGGCGACTGCTCGAAGGACGTAACTACGTCGAAGCATGGTTATCGTTGCGATTGTACGTCATCCGAGTACACAGGCAATTATTGCGATATCAGAGCCGATCAGCCCTGTCCGGCAACCTGGTGGGGCACGCCGGTATGCGGCCCGTGCCACTGCGACGAGACTAAGGGCTACGATCCAGCCTGTAACAAAACCACCGGCGAATGTTACTGCAAAGAGAATCATTATCAACCGACCGGGCTCAAAGAATGCATACCTTGCGAGTGCTATGTGATTGGCAGCTTCGGACCACGTTGCGATAGCGAGACCGGTCAATGTCGCTGCCGAACCGGAGTGATCGGTCGAGCATGCACCGACTGTCCGAATCCTTATGCCGAGGTGAGGAGAATATATAAGAGTCAGCGTTATAATATCTTCAAGATAAATTTACTAGATAAATTGAAAAGACAAAACTGATTATAAAATTGATAGATACATTTTAATTATACATAATGCATTATTTTATCAAAGAAAATAGAATAAGAAACGCTTTCTATAAAAGTATATAATATAAATATCAATATTATTTATATTATATTAATAAATATGAATATTTATTAATATGTATTTATTAATATGTTTTAGGTAACTCTAAGGGGATGTGAGGTAGTCTATGACGGCTGTCCTAGATCATATTCGGATGGTTTGTGGTGGTCGCGGACTCTCTTCGGGATGACAGCCATCGAGGATTGTCCCGGCACCGCCGAAGGCAAGGCCTCGAGATCCTGTGACGACAAATTGGGCGGGTGGCAATCACCTGATCTCTTCAACTGCACCTCGGAGGCTTTCGTCGAGCAACGACATCAGCTCGCGGCCCTGGAGACCAAGGATCTCACGTTGAACACCTACGTAGCTGTAAAGATGGCGAAGGACGTTCATCGAGCAGTGAACATTACCAGGGAGATGTACGGAGCGGATCTTCTGGTAGCGGAATCTCTGCTGGTGACGTTGCTAAGTTACGAAGAGAGCCTGGTGGGATTGAATTTGACTCACAGTCAGGATAAGGATTATGTTTCCCATCTAATCGGTATAGCTGGAGCGATTCTGAAATCCAAGTACAAGGAGAAATGGGAGAAGATAGGAGAACTCAATGGAGATAGTCCCGATAAGATTTTGAACGCTATGGCGAATTATCTGAAGACTCTAACGGCATCGCAACACGATACTTTCACCAGTCCTTTTGAAGTGGTCGATAGTAATGTTGGTGAGTGATTTATTCTCTCTTCAATTTAATTATCTTAGTTATTAAAAGACTTCGTTATCCAATTTTTATAAACTATTTATTATTTTCCGCATTTTTATTATTTCAATATTTTTAAAAAATAAAAGTAATTTAATTTTTTTACTTAGAAAATAAATTTGAAATGTATTGTGAAACATCTTAAATATAATCTAGTTTGTAATAATATAATAAAGTGTAACAATTAATTTTAATTTTAAATAATATAAAGACAGTGAAATCTATATACAATTCTCGTACAATAAATATTATACTTTATTTGATAAAAAGAATAGATTTGTTTAAAAGACGTTTATTTATCGTTAAATATATGTGTCATATTTTAGTACTCGGTCTAGATATCGTAACATCGGAGAGTCTCTTTGGCTATGAGACCGCCGAATATAAGGAAGATCTTGCCTTATCAACGGCAAGGCCTTCGGAAGCCGATCGCAAGATCATCCTCCCCGATACCTCTGCATTTCTTAGTTCATCGGCGCATTTTGGTCCATCTATCAGCTTCCCGAAATACAACAATTATATGGCCGATCCGAATAGATTCGACCCGTACTCAAAGATCCAAGTGCCGCTCGACACTCTGGGAATCAAACCTCTCGTACAGGGCGAGCTGAATGTCAAGAACAGCCTAAGCAATCGAAAGGCCGTGCTAAGTTACGTACAGTACAAAGAACTCGGTACTCTTTTGCCGCAAAGGTGTGTGGTGACGTTGCTATTATTACTTGTTATTTTAATTTAATTATTTTTAAAAATTTATAGGATAATTTTAATCTTATATTATGTATAATTATAACAATTATATTGATATAAATAATTATTTCGCATATTACATTTTACATTTTGTATAAATTTTGTACAATTTTACAAACCTATATGAATTTTTTTTGAAATTGTGCATTTTGAGCAAAGTTTGAAAAAATGGATAAATAATTTTAATGGTGATATTTAATATCACAGATTCGACGATTCGGTCGCAGTTAGATGGGGTGTAGAAGTAGCAGTTGGCTCGCCTGTAATGACCGTCTCAGTATTGGTTCCTTCGGACAACGGTTACGAGTCCTTAACCGGAATCCCTTTGCAATCGCCGGTCCAAGTTCGACTTTGGCTCAACGAAAATGACGATTTTAAGACTAGAACAAATCCACAGTGTGTCCATTGGAGCACGGCGAGAGGGTAAAAAAAATTAATTAAATTTTTATATGCATAGATCAAGAAAAATTACAATTTATTGTATATTAAATAATTTTAAAATTATTATTTTTATTTAATAATTTTAATAATTTTGAAATATTTGATAATTTAACTAATTTAATATAATAATTAATTTTATTTCACTTTATCTTGATAAAAATTTTGTGTGAAAGCTGGTACAAAATAATTTGTTTTGATTATCGATGAATTTCAGAGTCGGCGAATGGAGCCGAATGGGCTGCACGACGGAAATTGAGGACAATTCTCTGTCATTCGGTACCATTGTGAATTGTTCCTGCTTGCAATTGTCCACCTTTGCCATACTGACGGACGTCCTTGATCTGGAGTACGTTCCCGAGCCATCCCTGTTGGAGGATGTGACTAGCTACAGCGCGTTTATGCTCGCTCTGCCGCTATTATTATCCGCCCTCTTGATCTTGGCGTTAATTCGTGGCGGAGGTACCAATTCCAACAGTATCCACAAGAACTTGGTATTGTGTGTTTTCGTCGCGGAGGTTCTGTACTTGATCGCGCTCAAAGCCAGAGGTCCTCTGATTTCTAACGAGTTCCCGTGCAAACTGACGGCAATAGGACTACATTACGCTTGGTTGAGCACTTTCGCCTGGACCCTCGTGGATTCTGTTCATCTATATCGGATGTTGACAGAGATGAGGGATGTGAATCACGGACAGATGAGATTTTATTACACCATGGGATACGGTCTACCGGCTGTCATCGTTGGACTTACCATCGGCGTCAGAGCAGATCAATACGGAAATTTCTATTTGTAAATTGATATTTTTTATTTCTTAAAAAAAAATTATCTTAGAGATAGAAGCATCTAAAAATAGATACTTAATTAATAATTATATAGTTATTTGAAAATTGCCTCTTTTGTTAAAGAAAAAAAGTAAATAATAGAAGAAAGTTGTAATAATACAATATTTTTATTGTAATAAAATATGGTGATTTTTTCGAAACTGTGAATTGCTAAAATAAAATAGAATTCTTTTAAATGTGATCTTGAACATATAAATTTTTGCTTGCTATTCTAGTTGCTGGCTGTCCATCTACGAGACCGTGATCTGGTCACTAATAGGACCTGTCTGCGCAGCCGTGTTGGTAAACTTTTGCATTCTCGTGATGTGCATTCGCGCAGCTTTTACTTTGAAGGAGCACATTATGGGTTTTGGAAATTTGCGAACGCTATTATGGCTCTCCGTAGCATCGTTGCCCTTATTAGGATCGACATGGACCCTAGCGGTTCTCAATGCATCCGAGAACTCGCCGACTCTATCGTACTTGCTGAGTGTTACCATCGTGGTTCACGCAGCATTCAGCCTGATCGGCTATTGTTTCATCAATGGCAGAGTGAGGAGAAATTTGTATCAGAGTTTGTTAAGATGTATTGGCAAAAAGACACCTTTGCTGGAAGGCAGCATGGGTAACGGAAGTAGCAGTCAAAATGTGAATGCTCACTCGGTATGTAAATTCAAAAATCTTGTTTTGTTTTATATTTTAAAGAAACACAATACAAAAGAGAGTTCATGCCTTGTTTTATATTTCAAAAGAAGATGGAAAAGATTTTAAATATAGATTAAGAACATTTGAAAAAAATGGCTTTCTTAAAATTATATTTGTAGAGTAATTATTAAAGTAATTCCAAGAGTCATAAAAATTTAAATAAACATATATTGTAATGAATTATGATGATCATATTTCAGCGTTCGGCATTGGCTTACTCTTCGACCTACACCGGAGCTGAATCTGCATGTAGGAGAGTCCATGTCGGCGTGTCAACGAGCAGCACGACTTCAAGAAGTACAAATAAAACAGGCTCAAGCCCTTATCGTAGCGATACACACTTGAGACATACGTCAACATCTACGAGCAACTACAACAGCGATCGAGATCCGTATTTATCGTCCAGGAGTCATCGATCAGCGCTACCCGCTCGACAAGGTACAGTTTATGATGAAATTTATTAAATATGCATTTTAAAATAAATTTATTAGAAAAATCCTGAAATTTTAAGATATTAAATAAAATATTATTATAATATATTATTGTATCATAATATTATTCTAATACATTATATATTATAATGTATCATTTGTTTTTCCTTTTTTAATTTTGATTTGTATTTAAAATCATTATTTTCATTAACATTATAAAAAAAAAACTAATTTTTATTGATAATTCAAATCAAACAAGAATATTGTACGTAATGCATATAATTTCACGTCAATATTACAGTGGATTCTACGGAGGTGAGAAGCCAGCGCAGAGAATCGGAAACAGACTCAGACGGCTCTCAAGCCGAAGGAGGCGGAAGAAGCCTAGATCTCGCCAGCTCGCATAGCTCCGATGAGGACGACGTCACGTCGAGGTCCCACAGGAACATGGGAGTGTCTACACAGCAGCATGTCGCCCATAGCTACCTGCCCAACATTCATACTAATCCCGCCGAACACTTAAATATACTTTGCTCGAATGCCGAGCTGTTCCCCAACATCAAACCTATCTACGCCCCTCGATGGAGCTCCCAACTGCCGGAAGCATATTTATCATCAAATGGTGAGATTAATTTGTTTATATTATTATTATATATATATATGTGTGTGTGTGTGTAATATAATAGTTATGCATTATTATGAAGAGCTCTATATAACTTTTTACAAAAGAGAATTGATAAACATTAATGCTGTTTGCAGTGATGGACGTGCGTGGTAGCCAATGGTCTGGCGGCACTATGTCGGACAACGAGATAGCCTCGAATAAGACTTCGAGTCCCAATCCGCTGCCGTATCCAGAGATGAGCTCGCCGCAGAAGAATCAGCCAGACGAAAATTATTCAGAGGGCGAGGAAAAGGTGCATCATCTGGGTGAGAAATATCTGTTCCCGTATACCGCTGAGGAAGATCACACGGTATCACCCACACCATACATGTTGTCCATATCGTCGCGTATCTTGGCGTCCAGCATGAGCCATCATTCACAGAACTCGAATCACGAGAACCTGAGTGGTTCCGAGCAGCGCTACGGCAGCCTGAAGCGAGGTCAGAGCCTGCATAGCTCGCAGCATGACAATCTCAGCGGCTCCGAGAGATACGGTAGTCTGAAACGGGGCAAGATGGGCACCCCGACGGTGCTGGAAGACACGCCCGAATATATCCTGCCAATGAGCGGGAGGATACTGTCGAGCTCGTTGACTCACGATCTGCAACACAGCAATGAGTTGGCGGCGCTCAGGCAACAGCAGCAACAGCAGCAATACGAACAGACCATCACCGAGACCGAGTGAGTATATCATGCTTGTTTTTGGGAGACTTACTTATCAATCGGGTATATCGAATGGGAGCTTTTTTTAAAGTAAACGGTAGAAGGTTTAGATTAAGCTTTTATGTACGATGGATTTGATGCATGAATCGAATATGAAAAGTATTTAAAATTACCTTCTCATATATATAGTTTTTTTGCATAGAGAAACAGTATCTTCTTTTAAGAAAATAATAGTGTGAAGAGTGTTACATAAGTATCTTATGCAATGTACTGAAAAAAAAAACTTTCTGTTTCAACAAATTGGAGTATTGGATTTTAAAATGAAGTAAATGTGATCTTAAATAATCTCTCCATATATGGCTATTTTATAATCTACATAATTAATAAAAAAAGTCGTACAATAAATAAAACAACACACGTTGTCACGTTTGAATAAAAATAGAAACCTTTATATAAACGATTATATCGGAGAAGTTTCTACTTTCCCTACTGAGATATAAAATAAATTACAAAAAGACAGTACAAATATGTCACATCCAACGTATATAAAAAGGATCGGCAACCATCTATAACATACTTAAGTTATAGCGATTTATTTTCTAGCGCAATTTTTCTCGTAACGCTCGTTGTTTAATTCATGCATTCTGGTTTCTTTGGTTTCCCGTTTCCTCTTGCTGTTTGCACGCGAAAGGTGGCGTTGGAACATTCTAACATAACTGTATCTTTTCTGTGATCCGTGCTTGCCCTATCGACGGCTGTCGAACCATCAGCGAGGAGGTAAGCATTTATGGCGAACGCCTGTTAAATCGCAACGATTGTCTCTATCGCTAATCTTCTCCGTATCTCTCGCGATCGCTCGATTAGATTCGGAATAATCGCGATTGTCGCTCTGTTGCAGGAAGGATACTAATGCGGAAACGTCCGTTTGACGAGGTCCGTACCACACAAACGAGAACAACGTACAAAGTAATTTAGCTTACGCCTAGCTTAAGTGTCCACAACGCGCAATAAAGACTCGAACGATCGTCGATATATATATTTTAAAGAAGCGGCCATGAGTTACATAATTAGCCATATTAATTAGCGTGTATGTGCGAGCTCCCGTTCATATATCGCATATGGATGGGTGCGCCGCAGTACCGGAGAGATAAATATCGCATATGTCGCAATATCTTTCAATGATCTCTGACAGCAAACGATGACGTCGTTAAAATAGTTATTTATTTAATGAATATCTCATTAAAAATGGATATTATCGACAATTATCGTTTGCATCATTGGAAAATATCGATGTGACTTTTATTCATGGTCACGCAATTGAAGGATTCAGTGCACAAAGGTATACAAGAGGTAAGTCAATAATTTCGAAATTTTTATTTTAGTTATACACACAAATTGTATAACCAAAAGTGACTTAAAATTTTGTGTAATTTTGTGTTTAAAAAAAAAATGCATTTCGTATTATACTTATTATATGACTTTTACCTCGTGCGTGCAGTGAATGCGTTCAATTACTTTGATCGACTCGATATAAAAAAATTTTGTGCTTGTTGTTTACTTTGTATTAAGAAGCGACTTGGTGATTTACGAATCTCTGATTTTTCTCGACGAACGATCTAATTGCTGTTAATCGGCAATGACGTTCGGAAAAAGATACGGAGAACGAAAATGATCTCTAATCATCATACTCGTTAGTATCATTCTAGCTTTTCTTGAGCTCAGTATTGTGCAATGTACACATTCCATTGTCTCTTGTCCTCTCTTTCATATACATGTATATGTATATGTATAATTTTAGGTTCCACATTTGCGTCAATTCCCCCTTTTTTTTTATATATAGAAGTTTACAATCTTTCTCTTTATTTTACATGCCATGAAGAAGTAGAAGAAAAAACATAGCATAAGTCGATGCGTGTCAATTGTGCAGCGCAGTTTTTTCATACTTTTGTATATATATATACTCATACAAGCGAAGAAGAAAACGAACTGTGACAAAATACATAATTTATATATCCTTGAGCAGTAAAATGGAATTTGCTTTCTTCCTTTATAGCATCCGCAACTGGAAGCTGACAGCATCACTCCATACAATCCGCACCAGTTGTCGTTGATTTAAAAATTACCTTTATTTTTTCTCATCGAAAATATAAATAACTTACAAAATATATATAGTGTTCAGTGTGCGGATCGATATACTCGGAAGAGCGGTCTTTAAAGTAAAGTTGATAAATACGTACATGTCGCTGTTCGATCGCCGATCACGTCCAGATGAGTCGAAAGCTTCCTCGTCGAGAAACTTTTTGCTGGACGTTCTCGGTGTTCAAGAGCGATTATTAGATGCTTTTATTTTCCTCTAGTTATCTCTTTAAGGTACGAATATACGCGGATTGGATACGGGTTTCGTTTGGAAGATGATTTGATTTGTCTGACGATCTCATTTACGGTTCGTTATTGGCTACGTACGGGCTACCGATGTACAGATATCAAAATTCTCAATGACGAAGAGAGTCTCTCCACGTTTTACCCGTTAAAAACACGACGATGACGACGACACAATGATATTCTTATTTACTTATCTTAAGTTACTGTCTAAGAAAATCCGCCCGACGACTCGAGAGACAAATCGGATACAGGATTCGCGCATGATGGCACATATACATCACTAGAGACTAAATAATCGCTAGGGACTAGCAATATATATCATCGCTACACAGTGCTCTCCGTGTCGGATGCTACGGAGAGCGTCTGCATCTTCGGCACGGAATAGTTCTCCGAGTGACCGTGACTCTGCATTCTGTTGGATACTCTCTCCAGAGTCGAGGGGGCCGACGGAGTGTCCTGGTGAGCCTTGGGAGGTATAGGTGGAGGGCTTACCTATAAAAGACAATATCAATCGTTGTCATCATCTTGATTTATAAATATAAATGTCGATAGTATTTTTGACTCGAATGCAATCGAATAAAGCTATAGAAAAAAAAGAAAATTGATTAAAAATTATAACTCGCGGTATTAATGTGTATGATTTTGAAACTTAAGAAAGTTGGTAAAATAATATTTAATTAGAAAATTTAGATAGAAAAAATATTTTAATTTTAGCGGTCCATTCTAAAATACACTTGTTATTTAGTTCTATATTTAAGTTCTATTTTCTCACCTCTTGACCGGGCAGAGAATGCGAGCCCTGGAATGTGCCGCTGGTGAAGCTGCCGGTGGAGACGTTGAGCGCACTTATTACAGACGGCGGGGAGATGTTCATGATGTCATTGGATCGGGAGCGCGGCTCGAAATCCTCGTAGCCGAGATTATTCAGATTCGTCAGATGCGACTGAAAGTCCAGTAGACTGGCGGTAGAAATGCCGCTATCGCGCAAATCGCTCGATTCGTTTCTCGGTTCTGTGATTTCGGAGTCGTCGTCCGTACTCCACTCTGTGTTTGTGCGTTTATATGCTAATCCGCGTTTCGGTGGCGCTGGTGGAACCGCAGCATTCGGATTCGAGTCTCTCTTGTCTGGCGCTGCAACAGAAAGTGCTGCGAGAATTTATTCTGATGCGACTTGCGACATGTAAAAAAGTCCCGCTAATTACGTTTATGTAATTCGAGCAACGCAACAACGCGAAGGACTTTTTCAGCTGCCTTGAAAGAATCAGAGAAATTAACTTACTGCAACCTCTGGGTGGTAGCGGCGGGGCGGGCTCGGGACCAGGTTCGCTCCAAGAGCTTCTGAGACCGCCTTGATCCGCGCCATCGGTAGGAGTAGGCAAAGAATGCCTCAGTGGCAGTTTCGGACTCAACGGTTTACTGAGAGATCTCTGATGCGTAGGTCTGGGCGGTGTTGTACCATAGCCGACGGAACGCGGTCGAACCTCTCGCTGCGGAATAGGTGGCGGCACGCCATCTACCTTAGTGTAAAAGCCCTCGTCTTCTAGAAGACCGTCGCTATCGGCGTGTGATGTCCTGGAGCCGGCAGTCTCCAAGGTAGCCGGGCGTTGCTTATCGTTAATTGGAAGGGGTGGTAGTGGCGAACTAGAAGAATAAAGATACGATTAAATTAATTTTATAACGCTAACGAAATAGACTCGTTAATGTTTGCGAGATTAAGATAATGCCCAAGAGATTGCCATTGATATCCAAAATAAATCTAGGACATTCTACAGTTGTAGAATTTACTTGACGATGCTGTCTTGATGAATAGTCCTTTGCCTGGCCAGCGGACCGAGACCTTGTTTGAGTTGCGTGAACCTTTCAATTAATCTCTTGTGCAGCGGTTGAACGCCGGCCGGCGCGATCTGGCCATGCAATACTAGACCGGATTCGAGCACGCTCATCTGATCCAAGATCAGTCCCTTGAGTCTGTTAACGTGCGGTACCATCTCGGGATTCTGCCGCGCAAACTCCGGCGTGAGAAAGGCCTCCTGATACTTGGTGATGCCGCCCATTACATTAGCGTCGATGATACCCTGCAGCCGCATGCTGAATGGATTAATATTTCTGTGCGGTTCAGCGGTGTATTGCGCCACCAGCCGCCTCAGTTCTCTCTCTACACTCTGCATGGTCTCGCAGGCGTATTGCACCGGCGCCATCAGCTCCGATCGCTTCTCGATCACCTCGAACCATCTGAGGATCCCCGGCAACTTCGCCTCCGTCGTCAATGTCGTTCTCTCGATCCACAGCGACTTGAATTCGTTCTCACGGTCCACCGGGCCGCGATGTAGCGGTCGATCGAACGTGAATTTACGTACATCGTTCACCAAATAAAAGGCGACCACGCGTTCTGGAACTTCGGCGCCGCTGCAAGCTAGGCTGCCTTCCTCGGGGATTGGTTTCACATTACAAATTTGAATATCTACGAGAAAATGATGATTTTAAATGAAATATTATATTGTATATATGATAGATAATCGATTTTTAAATTATTGGAGAGAGAGAGAGAGAGAGAAAGAATTGATTTTTAATTTAGAATTATTGATAAATTTCATCTCACTTACATTGACCTTCAGATGTCAGAATGCTCTCATCCGGTGGGGAATTTTTCATCAGTATCTGAGCACAAGGAAACTCGGTTTGCAACCGTTGCGTGAACGCTCCTATTCGCTCATATTCCAAACCTCGATAGATAAATAACTTGTTCTAGAATAAAAGATACGAATCATAATTTCGACGAGTTCTTTTCACACACAAAGAATGAAGTGATATATTAATAAAATTAAAATCGAACTATTCTAATAAAATATATGAGATAGAACATTATGCCTAAATTGCTCCATATATTAAGCGGCCTCTAAAAATCGCTGATTCAGATAACACATCAAACTTACTCTAACGAAGAGCGGGAAGCTGAGGCCATAAAACCCGACGCGGAAGTACTCCGGTTCCGGACGCAGCTGCGTCAGGATGTTATCTAAGAACTTGGCCTGTAGCTTCAGCACATGACTGAGCTTGGCGTAATCGTACAGCCTGGTCTCGTAAAGGATTGCCAGCTCTTTGCACAGGGGGATACCCTTTTCCCAACACTTGCCACGATCGAGATAATGGATGATCTTGTGATAGAGTAGCTCCTTCCGCTGCCACTCCGGCTGCTGAGGATGAGCGTGATCTGGCGGCAGGACGGCAGAGCCCCAGCCCAGCTGATCGGCATACAGTTTCATCGTAAAGCCGGCTTCCGTATAATTCTCGGCGGCCAGATGTAGATCGTGTAGCTTGTAGATGTAGCGCAGGTACATCTCCTTTCGATTGAACTCATTCTTATAGAAATTCTGCAGAAAGAGCAGAAGTAGCCCCATGTCATCCTCTGAGAGTTTCAATCGTTTCTACGCGGTCGCAAGCTGATCGATAGTTGAGCAAGCAAGAGGAATAATAAAATTTCCATCCACTCGAGCTGCTAAATGTCGCGCGTGCATGGATTGACCGAATATATATTCGTTAATGTGTATGACACGTGCGTCGTCGTGCGTCGCACGGTTCGGTTAATCAACGCGCTAACAATAAGTCGCGAGAAAAATATAGACATAGCGGTATCGCTGCGCGCGCATTTTTTAATTGTTACTAATAGCCATAGTATGTTATTATTATTAATATACTTTTTATTGGCAACGTTATATCTAAAATTTTGAGATCTTTCTTTAGGTTCACGTACCAACAAATTTACGGTGCACGACATGCGCTTGTCACGATTCTCATCACCCTGGATAACGCTTCTGTAATCGAGAAGCCTTTCCAATAAACGTGTGATGGATGTTATAAAGGCAGTGCCACTGTCCTTCCAAGCCGGATCCTCGGACTGCACCCTGTCCAATAATCTATATGCGAAAGTAAAACATTACATCATCAAAAATGAAAAATATCACGTTCGTCTATAAACGTTTAACTTACACGGCGCTAAGATGTTCCCTGAAGCAGCATGAAATTGCAAATTTGATAAGCGTGACATAATATTTTTTTTTCCGAAGACTTTAAATATGTTTATCAAAACGCTTAAAACGCTTAAAACTCTAGAAATCGATGTAAAAAAAAAAATATCTATGGATTAAATCGGTTGCATCAACTTACATAGTGTTAAATAACTGTCTGTACTCATCGTCGCCTTTATTCTCGCTGATAAGAATGTCCAGTTTGTCGATCAGTTCAGACTCTACTGATTTGAAGCTACCACGAGTTCGCTGCTCGCACTCCATCATATCGAAGAAAATATGCAAGGTCGCCTTACGAAGTTCACTCTCCGGTACCAAAGTGACTTCCAAGAAAGGCCCGACCATACCCGGTATAAATTCGAGTTTACGCTCGCCCAGATGCGACCACATGGACAGTATTTGGAAGCCCATGAGTACCCTCATATCGCCATACTTCTCCACAATCTTCTCCCGCTTGACCTCGGAGAACTGTTCGAGCTGGAGCGATGGCTGGGTAAGATACGCTACCGCCAAGTTGAAGTACGTGGACCAGAGTTGCGAATCGAAGCTGCCGTGGAGGAAGCGGAAAGCGAGCGGCTGCGCGAGTTCCTGCAGCGATCTTAAAATAACATTGTTGGCTTGCATCCGGATGACCAGCCAGTCTGGCGGAAATACCTCCTGTCGCACAAGATCGCGCAGCACTAAAAACGCCCGGAGCAAAAAGTCCTTGAGCGACTTTCGATCACCGGATCCATGCGTCAGCTCTTCCCAGAGTCGCGCGTAGTGATACTCGTCAAGCAGCTGGAGCAATCCGATCAGACAGCCTACGAGACAACCGAGAACCGGTCCGCTGGCATTTATCACGATCAGTATCGTCTGTATAAGCACGTCGAGCACCGATAGACAGAGTGTCTCGACATCGTGATGGATACAATTGTTGACCTTGTTCGTGTCTCTGCCGCGCTTATGCAGGAAGCTGAGTATCTCGCCCAAGATATCAGTACAGGACCGTAATTCCTCCCTGCGAGCCAGATGGACACGCAGATGCCGACATACAGTAACAAGCAAGAGGTTTCGACTCTCATCGTCCTTGCGGAACAAGCTGGATGTCGTGAGATTCTTGATGGCGACCAGCTTGGCTTGCGTGAGCTGAAGCGGTGGCTCGCGCGGTATCGAGTCCAGCATCGTACATGTGAGCTTGGCTACTTCGAGAATCGGCAGCACCGCCACCAACTGCTCGAACACCGCCGCGATCGACAGCAGCAGTGCGATCTGCGACAGGAGTACCATCTCATATGGAATGCCCAGCATCTTATTAAGGGCCGCGAACACGCAGTACAAATCGCGCTTAAAACTATCCTCGTATTGGCCGGCGGTAGCACGGGCGAATAGTAATCGACTTTGGATGATGAACTTAAAGATGTACTCAAGCGAGCGGAAGCATTTCATAATCGGCTCCTGCTTCTCCGCCGCGGTGACCCAATCGGCACAATGTTGCACGCTGCTAAGAAGACCCTTGTACACCAAAGCCGCAGCAAAATGATCCGAGATGTAGGCATCCATCACTGGCTTGAAATGCTCGAACTTGGAATCCTCTAATAGACTAAAGATGGATACGAGTACCTGGAACACGAGGCCGGAATGCGCCGTAGAGTTGCCATCCTCGGTATGAAACATGGCGAACAGCGCGTCAAGGATGTCTTGCAAGAACTTGACCAGTTCCTCGCCGTCTAATCGAAGCACACGACCGAGAGCTTCGGATATTCGTTCAGGATGCGCCTTCCATTGCAACAGGCTGAGTAGATCGACGTTTTGCGTCAGTTTAGTGCTGCAGAGCAGAGTGTGCACAAATACAGTTTCCTTAGGTGATCTGGTGAAGGCTGGTGGACCTGGCAAAGATAACGGGAAAACTAAATATATGTATTTAGAAATATTTCTTTCTTTCTTTCAGAAATATTTTATATATAAAAAAAATATTAAGTTTTTATTTATTTGATAACGTAATAGACGATTAATAATATTCATAATTACGACTATCGATTTATTCAAATTTCGAATATTATTTACATGAGTTTATTTCACATTTTAGAAACTTGGATTTACCTGAGGTACTCGGTTCTCGCGCGCTGCTCGGCAATGACAAATAACTCAGCGAATCTAATTTCGCGCGCTCTTCGCATTTGTAAATGTACAACTCGTGCGGACCATCCTGAAGAGTAGCACCTCCGGGTTCCATCAGACGAACGAATGCAAAAGCGAAGAGCTTCTTGTCGTTCTTCTCGCGCGCTACAATACGACAGGCAAGATAAATGAAAAGATCTCCATTGATGGAGAGATGGAAAGATAAATACAGAAGACGACAAAAAAGGCGAAAAAAACAGAGACATCGATCGATATCTATTGGGACTCACTGGAACAATGGCGAAACTCGAAACGCACGTGGCTCCCGTAGAACTTATCGATAGGTATCGCCAGTCTTACAGTTTCCGCCCACGATGGGCTGTTGTGATGGTATATGACCAAACTTTGATATTCGGAGCTACCGTCCGTGCCTGCGGCCCCAAATAGACACTCTTCTAAGGGTTGACCGTCCGCATCCAGCACCAGGATTGTTACCTAGTTTTATTGACAACAGATAGGGTTTTATGGTAAGATATCGATCTTCTTTTGTAAAATTTGTGATTTCTTTATCGTATATCACTTTATTAAATTTATAATATAGCATATATTTCTTTCAACTAAGTTAATAATTATAATTTGATGTGAAAATATTTTTATACAAATTTCTATTCTTCAACAGAAATACGTTTTGCGGGAAAAATAATTTCTCGGAAATGATCTTACCTCGATATTCTTGCCGGTAGACTTTCCGCCGCGTTCGAATTCTCCCCGTTCTAGCTTCAGATATAAATCGTTACGCACATCGCCCGGCATAATGACGTCCGAGAAACCGAGCTTCTTCGTGAGACAGATATTTTTGAACAGTAACGGATTCTCGTCCCGAACTTGAGACAGTTCTCCGTGTAGGATACGAAGGGATACGACTATTCCGTAATTGGGCTGTCCGGGTAAAGGAGAACACTTGGTATTGCGTATGACTTGCTCGTGCAACTGGTGAAACTCTTTTTCTTCCCCTTGATACACCTGAGAGAAATAGAAATTTTTAAGTGTTAAATTTGTTTCTCTCATTTCCATATTTAATTCTTCGCAATAATTTTTCTGAATTATGAAAACGTTTATAAAGGTGTTTTAATCAATTTATTTAGGAGACATATATATTATTATACAAAATTTTCAAAAAAATTTAAATTTCAGATTTAAAAAAATTGAGATACAATAAAATTTATAATAAAATATATGAAAACTAATATTCTCCACGCGAATGTCAGATCTCTCTAATCTTTATCTGTTTACTTTGAAGGTCATCTCGAGTTCCTCCGCATGATCCTGCGCAGCCTCTGCCAGAGAGAGCACCGCCACCCCGTGAGGTCGCCGGTAGATCGCGGTCCCGGCCTTATTCTTGCCGGAATCGGAGTACAACATCCGGCCGCAGCGCATCACGTGTGCAATCATGTAAAGATCGCGACTCAGATCGGAGTTACCCAGGTCCGTGAAGATGGTGCAGTTGCTGTGCATCTTCTCCACGTAGTTGGAGAAGCCCTCTTTGCTGATTCGCACCAGGAAGCGCTCGCTCAGGTACTGCTGCCGCTTGGCGTCGAACAGGGAGAAGTAGATCTCGGTGTCCTCGCCGACCGAGTGGCCGAAGTCCCTCATGCAGAAGTACAAGTGATGGGTAAGGACCTTCTTGTGCTCCTTGCGACGCAGAGTTCCTCGAGCGGACGCGCCCTGCGAGTTCTCGGCACTCTGCACGTGCTGCAAGATCCCTTCGAGATTAGCGGTATTCAAATGATTATTTAATGAGCGGATTAACTTGGCTCTTCGATTCTAAGTTTGACTTTGACTCTTAGAAAGTTCAGATCCTGATTCGC
Organism: Polyergus mexicanus; assembly: GCF_030449975.1. Taxonomy (NCBI): domain Eukaryota; kingdom Metazoa; phylum Arthropoda; class Insecta; order Hymenoptera; family Formicidae; genus Polyergus; species Polyergus mexicanus. The sequence continues at coordinate 7,320,528 of NW_027223329.1, forward strand.
GAAGGTAAACCGAGAATTACGATGTGCAATATTCAAGTATCGGTGAGAGTCTAAAGGATTAATGACCAATTCGCGTTTAATTTCGACTTCTTCAACTGTCTGCTTAATTATTTTAATTGATGTTAATATTGGGTGATTGCATAAGTTCGTGCCCGATTTAAATATAAACTTCAATAGATTATATTTTAGAGATAACACTTTTATTAATCAATTATATAGTCTCCATTCTTTTCTACAATGGTTTTCCAACCATCTATAAGCTTGTCGATTCCATTTTTGAAGAAAGAACTTGGTTTTTCTTGAAAAAAGTTTCTAAGGTGGTTTTCGACAGCTTCCTCGGAATTGAGATTCTTGCCATTTAAACTATTCTGCAAAGACCGGAACGGATAAAAATCTGAAGGCGCAATATCTGGAGAATATGGCGGGTGCTGCAGAATTTCCCATTGCGACTCCTGCAGTTTTCCTACAGCTTATTCCTTACAGTCAGGAGATGCGGCACCAACGTATCAAGCTTGGAAATGTATCCAAGCTTTTTTAAATGACGAAAAGCGGTTGAATTATCCATGTTCAGCCTCTCAGCAATATCCTCAGTTGTAATCCTTGGCTTTCTTTCCACTAAGGCACGCACAATGTCATCATCAATGCCAGAAGGCCGTCCAGAGCGGGGTTGATCCTCCATGTTGAAATCACCATTTCGAAATCTGCCAAACCACTTTTGGACTGTTCGGAGAGCAGAAGCGCGGTCCAAATAAACGCTTTGAATATTTTTTTGTGCAATCCCAACACTCACGCCTTTCCGAAATTCATATAGCGTTACATGCCGCAAATGCACCTTTCGTTCTCCATTTTTAACGATTTCTCTTATGCACAAATGGACTTATCTGAACAATGTCTGACGCTAAATTGACATAAGACAACGTCATCTATTCGGCGTAAGCAACAATTACCACACGAAAACAATAGAACTCCGCCATGCAGCAACTTAATGCCATCTATGAAAATCGGGCACGAACTTATGCAATCATCCAATAGAATCGCAAAAAATGGTCATTTATAATTCGATCCTTTCGATAATTAATATCAGATCACGTTATAATTCATCTCGAAAAATTACGGATCGTTATTCGACAAATTACAATACGAATTATAAAATATTTCCTTGTTATTATATTCCATATTATAAACCGGATTTGTCGAAGTAACTGTAATCGAAGTAACATCGCGCTATGGCGATGCTATCTACGTGGTCAGCATTTTGATGAATTCGCGTATAATTCCACGCCTCATCACCGTCGCGCATTCCGCGCGTGTTTGGTCCCTCTATTTTCCCATTGTTATCCGCTATTCAATGTTTGAGAGATAAAAGCGACTGCGATCGGCTCGAAAAGAACATATTTGTCACTCGTAATTACCACATGGTATAACTCCACAACGGACATGGTATCCGGTTCCACCATATGAGCACCTTGACGTGGCACCAGGTCCAAACCGAGCTTTCTGAAACGTGAGAAGAAAAAGGAGCCGTGATAGAAGGCAAAGAATGTTGCTTTACGTCATTAAAAATTAGTGAAAAATATTTCTTTGCTAATTAATATATAATAATCAAAAAAAAAAATACGTGCATTTAATTTTACCATTATTTCTATCATAATTATTAAAGCGCATATAGATTTCAATCCCGTTGCAAAATATTTTGACATGTTTCGAATCTTTTTCCCGAGGAATAATTTTACTTAAATTACATTAATTGCGAAATATTGAATTACAATTCATGATACGCATGATTCAATATAACGGCGCGAGTCTCTTATTTGCAAGCATATAAAAATAAATTACGATAGAGAAACATTTTTATACTTTGTGCCGTTAACCGATGATCTATTATTTATTCAACGTCGTCTAAAAATAAAATTATCCAATCTCAGCCTTACGACAAAGTGCCTTATATAACATCTATCGATATAGAAAAATCCACGCGTGTTATTCCCATATTAAAGGAAAATACACACATATAATAAGGAACTACAATTACTTAAAAAATATTAATAATGATATAATTTTCTAACATTCTTTTTATTCTTGTAAATGGATGGAGAAAAATTCTTTTGTCAGCTTAAAAAATTCCATCAATCCATTTTTAATTCCTCTCTCGGAAAAGAAGAAAGAAGGAGAGAGAAAGAGAGACGTTGACGAATTAAAGCCGCTGTGTGACGAAAAATTGAGCATCGGATGAAGTCGGGAAAACGGGATGAGAAACAGGATTATTACAATGATTGAGGTGTACGTTGCATCACACTTTGGGAGATTTGCTTTCGAAGTGGTGCCTCGTAGAAGCGGCTACTTAACTTCCCATGACCTCAACGCATGATGCCGAGTCGGGTCGCATGCCATAGGGCCCTACGTGTTCTCGAACGCATTGAGGGCCCTACAACAGGCCCGTGGGCCTCTCGACGGTGGGCTCCCGCATTGGAGAACTCTGTCGCTTCGCAGGAATGCAGATAGGTACTCGAGTCGTTCATATTATGTATGTGTATATATATATATATAAAATCTATATAAAGGAAAAGTCGCAAGTTTTACATCTATCGGAAAAAAAAACAAGGACTCGTGCAAATAATAAAAAAATTAGTACGGAATTATAATTATAACGTACGTTTTTTTAAATATATGACGTTCGAGACAATGAGATAAAAAGGATTAATTAATTTTAAAAATACAGTTATATAAAAATTAATATTATACCAATGAATCTCGCGATACGTACTCACGTAATATTTATTCTAAAAATATTACGTATTTCCATGAATTTAAATGATCTTCGCAATGGAAGACATAAGAATTATTCGTTCGATGTTTGCGCGAAGCCGATTCGATTATTATTATTCGCCAAAATCGAATATGATGCGGGAGAATGCAAGCACGTAGCAGTTAAAAAAATCCTTTCACATAAATCTCACTTGACAATGCTTTAAACTTCTTGGAGAGCGTTTAACCGGCCGCAGTAACGTAACTATTGATACTCGAAACATAAGGCGCTGATAAGAAGATTATTCCATGCTAATTCCGTTGGCAGTCGACAATTAATTTCGCTCGATTTCGTTACTTCGTTTGATAGATTTTATTGATGTGTATCTTGAATAGCGATATCATTGATGTATCATTTAATTTTTCATTCGTAAAAGAGTTTTATAAAAAGAGTAAAATTATTGAATCTTTTCTGTAAGACTTGTAGGCGTAAAAAAAAAAAAAAAATGCAAGATCGTTGAAATAACATTTCAGAAAGCTTAAATATTTTAAATCAGAGAATATAAAGAATATTAAGATTTCTTTGTTCAATTCGATTAAGATTGATAACAGTCATCGATATAATATTAGTTGGATCGATTATTTAAAATCTAATTTGCTAATATAGATGAACATACGGTATAAAATTCTCTTACCATTTTTCTCTCTTATGGTATAAATCAATTTGCAATTTTTTTAAAATGCTATCTTTCTAAACGTCTATGAATTTTCAGTCTCACATAGGCTGAAAAGCCGCGAAAAGGTCAATTGACATTGAAATTCGTTTTCAGAGAGCGAAAAAGAGAGAGAGAGAGAGAGAGAAAGAGAACGTCGAACCGGCTTTCACGAGAGCTCGATGTTAAAGCAAGATTAAATTAAGTGGTAGGTTCGAGAGAGGAGAACGCAGTTTCGTATGGCGCGCTCGCGCAGTTTTTTTTTTTTGTTTTTTCTCCCAGTCCAGACTCTCCTGAACCTGAGAATTTCCCGCCCTCTGTACGGCTACGTCACTGATCTCTCGGTGATTCGGCACCGCGATCCCATACCCGAGCCGGTTCGCTAGGAACATATCCAACACTCTCGCTACCACGTATGCAAATCAGCTTTTCCAGAATGACGATCCGGATTAATGAATCATACTTACTCATTCCTGGAATCCCTATTCAGTCGAGAGAAAATTTTTATTCATCTAAGAAACGTCATTATATATATATATGTGAAACCGTATTTAAAACTTTACAATATACGTAAAAAATTCCTTACATAAGATACACAATAACAGTAATGTAACATTTAATAGAATAATTTATTATTATTAAATATAATATAGCTCTCTTAGTCGTGATAATTAAAATAATTCTTAATTAAACATTTCCAATTTTAGAAAGACTGCCGGATTCAAGTTTCGATACCGCTACGCAAAACGAGGCGTCTTAATTAAGGGGGAACCGAAGGGAGGGCGCCGCGCGCGATCTCGACGATCCTGCGGGCCTCCGAAAGGCGCCCCTCCAGTCTCCTCATGATGGAATGCAGGTGAGCAGGCAGACTTCGATGCGTGGAGACAGGTTCAGGCAATGCCCGCCGCGTTGTTGGGACCTATGCCCCATTCCAAAGATATCGGATATATTCCAGCGGAGCCCGACGACCGCCCCCGGCAACGACGAGTCCCCGGTCTCTCCCCTGAGATTTTCTCCCCTTCTCACCGTCTCTCATCTCTCATCCCCGGGATGACGAATTCGTTGGGCCATTGGCCGCGAAACACCTCGGGGCCCGTGCGACACGTGGACTCTCGAAGACGAGGACAACGGTGGACGGCGCTCGTGATTTCCCCGTCGATGGAGCTTTAGAGGTACGACGACATCCTCGCCCACGCCGTGGCGAGGACCGTCTCTTGCGAGCGAAAGGGCATCGAACCTATAATCTCTCGAGATTATCGATGTTAGCCAAGCCGCTGGCTTATCTCTCGTCAATGATGAAGAACGGAGGAAGTCTCGCGGTTTAATACCCTTATTCATAGTCCTTCCTTATTTTAAGGACGGAGGAAGCCTCCATGAAGGATTCCTTGAATCTGCAAGGCCACCTTGTTTCATAGATGGACCTCGAGTCTCCCTTTCAAAAGAAAGGAATATTTTAGGGATTTTTAGTGACCGATTGGAGGCAGCACCGTTTTATGCTGCCTGCGACTAATTTCATATAATACATATGAAAACTTTTTCGTATCTTCAAAAAATTCCACGGGATTTTCCCAATCGCGAATGTATCTTTTCGGAATCCGCCACAGAATCCGATTCTCTGGATTTTCGTCTTCAAATCCATCGTCAGAATCATTTAAAAATTCATTGTCCATTATCCCTTTTTCCTTTATACACTTTCAGTTTGAGAGCGCGACACAAATAACCACAAAACCACAGATTGAAATGTAACGAAACTAACTTTTGGAGGTTATATTTGGTTATATTCTGCGTATCGTCTGCTAAAAAGGTCGCATCACTTCTCAAGGAAGCTCGTGACCTTCCTTGAGATAAGGGAGCCAGTAAGATTCCTTGTTCGGTGAAGGAAAGTTTATGAAACGTGGAACGAGGAACAAGGAATCCTTATTCCTCAAGGACGGACTATGAATACGGATATAAATCGCGCCTACGTCATTCGTACGATCCTTCGGGGGGACAATGCAGATATACTAGATAAACCATCCGCAACGCGAGATCTATTTTATTAGCAACAATTATTTGCGTCTGTATAAATTTATCTCGTATTCTCGTTGTATCTCTCGATTTAAACGAATTTAAATATAATGAGAAATTTTTTAACGAACGGTATTTAAATCTCTCTGATACGTTAATTTATTATATATAATTAACAATAAAAAATATAATTGAGAAGGTGATGTATTATCGAAGGATCGATTATTATCGCAATATCATAGGAACTTTAATATCTATTTTAATCGACGCGCGTCGCGGAGAATTCTCCCATTTAGAAAAGGTGGATATTCCAACGCCGCTTTTCCTCTTCATTAGGCAGGAGATGTCAGTTTCAGAAGCTCGTCCTTTCTCTCTCGCATCGCTCAGGGAGGTTTCAGTTACCGTTCGGTAGCTCTAAACGCTATAATTACGTCGGTGCTCCTGGAAAGTCAGTCCCGCGGACTCCCGTTCCGACTCTCGCACAAGCAAAACCATTTTCTTTGTCTCTCTCTCTCTCTCTCTGCCCCCCTCCGTCCTCCTTTTCCTCTTAATGTAGAGTATAGTCGGCGTATATGTAGTCGGTAAAATATTTGCACTCTTGGCTCGTGACTCAACGTCGAAATATCGACGTACGTGTCTTACCGCGGCCATTAGCTTCGCCTTCAACGCGGAATATACAACTATGCATTAGCATAGAGGACATTGTGCCCCTCGAGCCGATCTTCCTTCGACGAAGTCGTAGTAGTTGCCAAGTACACAGAGCGCGGATAAAATCGCTACGAATATTTTACGAGTCGCGCATGCTTACGCCGTTTCAAATGATCGATTTGAAATCGTTTTCTTCTTCTTTTTACAGGAATCTCGAACAAGTAAGGTGATGATTAATAATTTGGAAAATAATTCGCGATGGTGTATCTAGTGTAATGCACGGATCGTGTTACGAATTAATTATTAATGCAACTTTAATTAGGAAATCTTAATCCATCTCGCTTAGGAATAAAAATTTCGCGATTCCGTCATCGCGAGTCCGCAATTAGCGTCACTTATATCGCCCCTTAGATCCTGACAGGTGGTTCGCACGCGATCGCGGTCTCTTCAGCGTTCGTCGCCAAGTTATTCGCGCGAATCGTGTAAAACGGCTTTAATGGGAGTGTTTTCTGATCCCGGAACGAGTAACGAGACTCGTACGTGCAGTAAAGGGTTCGTGGGAAGACGAACGTCGAGGCTGGCATCGCTCGAGGGTACATACATACTCGCGCAACCGCGACACACAAACGCATACGAATACACACGCGTACATACACACGCGTATATATACATATATTCATACACGTATCGGATATATGGTATGTATGCATTCGGAGAGCTGCAGTCCCGTGTACGAACGATGTGCATAGCAAAAGGCAGCAGAGTATAATAGACGTCAGGGCCAAATCTTTAATTCCCCCATAGTGTCAATTAAGCAGAATGACGGGCGATTAAGCGCGATTAAACGCGAGTCTCGCAGCTTTTTTTTCGGAACGAATTCACGGCCGGATTTTATTCTCGCAAAATGAATTTCGTGTAACAGGATTTTTTTCGTCAAATTTCTCGTGCGCTATACGGAAGGGAAATAATTTTCTTCTCGAGTTAGAATCGTCAGTGTTTATCGCTATATTTATTATTATTTGGTTTGATAAAGCATTCATCGGAGAAAAGCTCATAATTTTATATTATTTTAATTAAAACTTATTCGTAATATAATTATCACGCATATGAATATTTTTTCAAATATTCATATATATATATATATATATATATATATATATATATATATCAAGATATTACTTTCGGCTTTATGCTTTGCGCTCGTCCAGTGGATCTCAAAGGAATAAAGCGTTCATTAAGGACGACGTCGAGACGCGTATACATGATTCGCCTTGATATGAGAGATCGAAAATCGAGATCTTCCAACAACATCCGTTGTCTTTTACAAGCGAATCGTAGATTCTTGCGAAAAGCTGGGAAGAGCTCTCTCCCCCTTTGACCCCTTTTTATCGCGTAATTTCCGCTCTCAGGTACATAACTTATTAAAGCTCTGACGAGATCGCCACCATTCGTTAATTTCCTTCACCCGACTCGGTAGCCCATATAAGAGCTCTCCACGGAGAGCCCTTTTCACCCTCCTCTTTCCTCTCCCCCTCCCCCTCCCCCCTCCGCCTTCTCCTGTGGCTCGCGGGTCCGTTGGTCCCACGTCGTACAGCACTGGGCCCCCCACCCCCCCCCCCCCCTCCCCGACGCGGCTACGTCGAGGTTAAGGAAAGGAAAAGGAAAGGGTAGACCTTAAGGCGATTTCACACGGCTCGAGACAATGGAAGGGGACGGAGTAGTTCAAGATGAATGACATTAGATACGTGGAATTTGCAGGTTTCTCAATATTTCATAAATTTAAGACCGTGCCCGTCTTTATATATAATAGCAAGTATATAATACATCTTCCCTCCCTCCCCTCCCCTTCCCTCCCCCATAACGTGGAGGATATACAATATTCGTGGGTTGTATAAAATTCAAAAAATACTTTGTTCATTATAAAAGAAACATAGAGGGGATTTATTATATTTTTGGTAAGAGAAAAGCGACAGGGAACACCGATTTAGATATATATTCTGATAAAGAGAGAGAGAGAGAGAGAGAGAGAGAGAGAGAGAGAGAGAGAGATAGCATTTCATACGGTATGACTAATAATTGCACATGCTCCCATATTATTGGCGCTTTGTATGTTAATCGATTCTTGTAGACTAATTAGAGTTTAAAATATTCGAGGCTTTTTAAATACTCGCGATATATCGTCGCAAGTAAATTACGTTATGGCGCAATTACGCTTCTCAAGAATAATGAGTAGCATAAAAATCCGTCTCTCTCTCTCTCTCTCTCTCTTTTTCTCAATTTTATAAATTTTCAATATTTTCATAATTATCTGAGATCTTTAATTAAATCATATAATTTATATCAGAGCTTAATTATATCGTGAGCACGCAAAACTTTCGAAGGTTTTTAAGAAAACGGAGAGTACGAAGACTCCTTATATATATAAAATGTTTAAGTGACCAATGAATATAACAAGAAAGCAGATAACAGTTTTATCTCGTATTGATGATTTATTCTTCTCGTAGGTTGAGCGATTCATATCCGGGACATCGACGAGACCGTGAAAAGCGAACCGTGTAAGCTCGCCTTTACAGGAAAGAACGATGGAATCCCCGGCTTACGCGGACAGGAGTTCCTTTACAACCGCGTTACCCCGTAAGAAGGCAGCCTCGTGAGACGAGGAGAGGAAAAGGAAAGAGAGAGAGTGAAAGACGAGAGAGTCAAGAAGAAGAAAGAACGCGTCGACCGTGCGACAAAGACGAAAGGGAACAAAGGCGAAGGGTCCGGAACCCCGAGATTCGCGTGATGCTGCATCGAACCCGCTTCAGGCACACCGCTCATTGGAAATAATAATAATTGCCGCGGATAATAAATGTTGCCGTCTGTCAGTTTGACAATTGGCGGTTAACGGGAAAGTTAGCTTTAACCGCGATGAAGACAACCGACAATTAGGTAAATGGAATATGATAACGACCCCGTCGCCAATTCGCGAATCAGTTATCTCTGTCACCTCGATGCCTCTCGTTAAAGCTGGATGATGAAACTGTTCGAGGCTAAAACTCAACGTTATCAACGCGTTTAGCGTTAATTAATAATCAGCTAGATTGGTGATTATCGTGGTCTAGGAAATATTGCGAAAGAAGAGACTTGAAAATTTCGTTGATGTACACGTTACATCGCCGTTGAAGAAATCTGATTCAATATATTATTGCGAATTAATTGTGTTAAAAATAATATGTTTCAAGTGATTATATGAAAAATTGATAACGTGATACGCGTTCGATCACTTTTCCTGATGCGATATTAATTTTTTTTATCAAACACATTCGACGCAAAACTTCCAAGCTATTACGGAGAACACGTGCGTTGAATCTTTCATTAAACAAGAGGTCTGGAGATGGCATCATCATCCTGTGAAAGTTCGATTGAAAGATATTCTTAATTTTAATTACCATTACATTTCCGTAACTTTCAATGTTCATTGCGACCGTCTTAATCACAGAAATAATTAACCGCGAAATCGAAGATCGATTCTCGCAGCATCTTACAAGTCAGAATGGCATCTTAAAATCTTGGAAATTCCAGATATCCCATACCTTCGTTCGGCTTAATACCTAGAATGAATATGAAAAAGGAAATTTCACAGAGTTTCCATGGATAAAAAAAAAAAAAGATATCTTCGGGCGGATTTCGTTTCAATTTCGTACAATAATCAATCGATTAATTATCGAGTTACACAAGAAAGATACATATGATATTTTAAATAAAATAATAGAAAAAAACCATTCACATTTTTAAATAATATAATATAAAATAATGCAATATATATATATATAAGGAGAAACATTTCGAGCACAAAACGTTAATCTTCTTTAGATGACAATTAACATTAGTAAGACGAGAGAGTAACAGTAGCGCAATCTTAATTACATCTGACGGCGATTACATAGTTAATGGTAGCGCTATGCGATAACAACGATAATGACAAACGCAGAAAGAAAGAGAGGAGAACCGGGAAAAGACACGGAGGAAACGTACAAACGTAACGCCTTTAAAGAGCTGGATGCGACCCCCCTTGAGCGTCTATGGGAGGGGGGAACAGGTTCCCCGCATGGTTACTGCGTATTCACCGAGCTGAAAACCTTGGGCCCCCAACTAGAGCGACGGAGACAGAGGAGGAAAGCGAGACAGGGAAAAGGAAAGAGAGAGAGAGAAATAATGAAGGGAGAAGAGACAGGGGTATTTGCTCATCTCGCTCCAGTCGAGATGCTGCGGTCGCTTCTTGCGGACACACGATACAGGTCGAGAAAGCAAAGGTGAGTTCACACGATGCGTATATCCCGGGCCCGATGCCAAGACCGGGCCCTTGGTCCTTGAACTCCTCGCGACCGCTCGTCGCGAAAACGGTATCTTTTTATTGGCGGAGCTCCGCGTGACTTTCTGTCAGGTGATTCGGTCCAGCGATTTGGTCCCCGAAAATTCGAAGAGGAAACACCATCGTCGAGATCAATCTCGCAAGAATGGAAAAATTATTGTAAAAATAAAAAAAAAGAAAGAAAAAAAGGATGGACGATCTAAGTTTAAGTATTATATGATAAATAGCGAAGGACAAATAATGTGATTTTTCAATTTTAATTATGTAAGTATATTCTCTTCCGATATATTTTTTTTACTTCCTTTTCAATAGATGAAAGCAACGCGGAGAAACATTGACGAGTTAATTCGCGCCTCGCTGAATTTTTCAGTAGCCAGAGAGAGAGAGAGGGGGGGGGGAGGAGGTAGAAAGCGCAGTAGGATTATTTCGAAGCTGTAGGAAGGTGATTATCGAGCGGGTGCATCTCCTTGCAGTTGCATTTTTCCACGATTTATGTTAACGTATGACAATTCTTAAATCTAGAATAAAATGCTCTGGGTGCTATCCCGTTAATTTTCTCACAAAGATGAAGATGGAAATTTGTAGCGATCTAACATCAAGTTATTCTAAATACAAGAATATATAAGCTTAGATTTGTATATGTTACTCTTGTCTCAAGATAGTAAGACAATCTTATTTAATTCGAGAGAGAAGAAAAGGAATTATTGATTTAATTTTAAAATTGTTTTTTTTTTATACCGCATAAGGTTGCGATGCGATTAAATATGTCCAGAATATTTTTTGTCTCGTTATCAGAAATCCTTTCTGAAAGTGTGCCGTTATACATTATCGTCATAATTTCGACCGACAAAAATATAAGAGATATATTGGGTGATTGCATAAGTTCGTGCCCGATTTAAATATAAACTTCAACAGATTATATTTTAGAGATAACACTTTTATTAATCAATTATATAGTCTCCATTCTTTTCTACAATGGTTTTCCAACCATCTATAAGCTTGTCGATTCCATTTTTGAAGAAAGAACTTGGTTTTTCTTGAAAAAAGTTTGTAAGGTGGTTTTCGACAGCTTCCTCGGAATTGAGATTCTTGCCATTTAAACTATTCTGCAAAGACCGGAACGGATAAAAATCTGAAGGCCCAATATCTGGAGAATATGGCGGGTGCTGCAGAATTTCCCATTGCGACTCCTGCAGTTTTCCTACAGCTTATTCCTTTCAATCAGGAGATGCGGCACCTACGTATCAAGCTTGGAAATGTATCCAAGCTTTTTTAAATGACGAAAAGCGGTTGAATTATCGATGTTCAGCCTCTCAGCAATATCCTCAGTTGTAATCCTTGGCTTTCTTTCCACTAAGGCACGCACAATGTCATCATCAATGCCAGAAGGCCGTCCAGAGCGGGGTTGATCCTCCATGTTGAAATCACCATTTCGAAATCTGCCAAACCACTTTTGGACTGTTCGGAGAGCAGGAGCGCGGTCCAAATAAACGCTTTGAATATTTTTTTGTGCAATCCCAACATTCACGCCTTTCCGAAATTCATATAGCGTTACATGCCGCAAATGCACCTTTCGTTCTCCATTTTTAACGATTTCTCTTATGCACAAATGGACTTATCTGAACAATGTCTGACGCTAAATTGACATAAGACAACGTCATCTATTCGGTGTAAGCAACAATTACCACACGAAAACAATAGAACTCCGCCATGCAGCAACTTAATGCCATCTATGAAAATCGGGCACAAACTTATGCAATCATCCAATATATGTTAACATCCTCGTGGTTTCAGAAAAATTGCGTTTATATATTCGCTCAGAGATGTATCGCGTCGAATTATTACACATTATCAGTCTTTATTAATGAAACAAAGCACATTTCTCAGTCGCGAACAAGATCGATGCGACTCCGTGTCATTCAACGAAATTGTTCCGCGAAAGACGCTCCGACGCGGAAATTCGCGAGCCTGTCGCCCTACGCACCTGGCAAACCTCCTCTCCCACCACTCCGTACCTCACCGCCAGACTCGTGGACGGGGGCAAGAATGGTGGGGCCCCGAGCGAGTCCCTCGTCGCTCGAATCAGTCGCTCGCCGGGCCCAGTCGGTGCTCTACGTACCTCGTGTACCGTCGAGATTCGTCGCGTTTCACGTCACAGAGACGAGAGAAAAGAGAAAGAGAGAGAGAGAAAGAGAGACGCGTCATCGGCTTCGGGAGATCGCTTCGGTTTGTACGTCACTTGTGTATGTGTGTGTGTCTCTCTCTCTCTCTCTTTCCCGTCCAAATTCCAGTGCGCGTCCTTGAAGAGGAAAAACAAAAAAAAAAAAAGGGAGAAACGAGCAGGAAACAAAGGAAGCGATCGCTGGTGATCGGGGACGATCTCACTCTTTCGGAGCACGCGAGAAGAGGAGGCGATCGCCGATCTCTTTGACCGAATCGGCGCGTCGGTTCCTACGCGCAGTCTCCGGATCTCCGGCGCCGGGACACACGGGCCCGAATCGAGCCGAGAGACCCGAGGACGCGCGCAGTGCGGTGGTGGTAGTTGCAGCGATCGACAGCGACGAGGAGCTTCTCGAGACTTCTTCCCTTCGAATCGGGCAGGGAATCGGCATCGTGCGCCAGCAGCGCGAGAGCAGAAGGTATACGTCGAAGAGCGACAGGTGGTTCTTGTCGATCGCGCGATCGACGATTTAAGAGAATTAAATCGAACTGGGGGGGGGGGGGGGAGGATTGAAAATTTAAGAAACGTCGTCTTCTCCTCGCGCGTGAGATTTCCGGGATCGCGTGGCAACGAAAACGCGTATCGATCGCATGATCCCCTGATGAAGGAGCGCGAATTTTCGAGAGAGACTGACGGATGGAGAGAGAATAAAAGAATGACGCGACACGCGATCTTGTCGCTGTCAAAGTCCACGGCGCTAATTTCGCAGACTGAGGGATCAATCGAATTCCCCAAGATCACGCAAACGCGACCCACGTGTTTATTCGCGACGATTGATACTATATAGTATAAAATCCACTAATCGGAATTTGTATTAGGTAAAATTATATGAAATTTCTTGAAAATAAATTGCGAGTAAAAGTACCGATCAATACGCGTCTGTCTGAATGTACGGCGTGATATCGCTCTTCTATGAACAGTTTCTACAAACGCGCTCGCTATAATTTGAATTAGAGACAGACAGAGAGAGAGAGAAAGAGAGAGAAACATGTTCTTCTCCGGGAACCGCGCTTAATCGACCTCAATTGGCAAAGCAGTCGGCTTAGGCTAGAAAAGGTTGAAACGGTCGTTGAAGCCAGCCGATCGCTCGCACAAGTCTCGAATGAGTAATCCTCTCTTTCACTCCACAAATTCCTGCTACCTTCGTAACGAAGTACACTTGAGTTACTAGCAGGGTTGGGAAAGTTACTTTATAAAAGTAACTCGTTACCGTGACCGTTATTTTTTCTAAAAAGTAACTCGTTACCGTTACTCGTTACTAATTTTAAAAAGTAACTCGTTACCGTTACAGTTACTAAAAAGTAACGAGTCGTTACAATTTCCGTTACTTTTTTACAATACAAACTAATAAATTATTTTGCATAAGAAAAACTTTTAAAAAATTGTAAGTAAGATTTCATTCAAGGTTTATTACAAAATAAATGATTAAATTTTATCGAAATTCTTTATTAATTTTTAATAAAATTTGTTGCTCCATAGTATCATCATTTAAATGCCCTCTTTGTGGTGTTAATACAGAGCCACCGATGCTAAACATTCTTTCTACAGATGCACTGCTTGGTAGAGCTGTATTATATTTAATAAAAAGTTTGTTAAGTTTTGGATAATCGTTTAACATTTCTATATTACAATTATTTGATTTTAAAAACCGTTGCAATTCTTCTTGTTCAGATTCATTTTGCACCGTTTTTTGCTCAAAAATGAAAAAATCATCGTAATCGTCAGATTTTCCAGCTTTTGAAGAATTTTCAGTTGATCGGATTCCCAATAAAACCTCCAAGTAATTTTCAGCACGTTTTCTTTTTTCTCCGATTAACCAGTTTAACTTAAATTTTGGATGTAAACATGCTGCTATTATTAATTCTTTTGTTTCAAATATTGTAAGAAATCTAAAATCAAATATAGTAAATTAAGCGACATTGTTTGTTTTATTGAAATTAATACTTTTGAATCAATAGTTTAAAATAAAATAATATTTTTCAATTAAATCCTTATTTAAGATTAAATAACATATGTATTAATCAAATTAATAAGTTACCTTTTATTTAAACCTTGCTGAATAGCTTCAACTAATGAATGGCAATCTATAAGGTCAGATTTATTGAGATTTTCTAATTTTCGTTGCAAGGTACTTAGAACTGGTAGTAAATGAGATTACAACATAATAAGAATGCTAATTGGTCGATTTGCTTCCGGCTTTACGGTTAAGATAAAAATTTTATCACGCACGATAGTAAGAATAATATCTTAAATAAATGAAAAAATTTGAAAAAAGTAACGATAAAAGTAACTGTTAAATTCGTTACTCGTTACCGAAAAATGTAACGAAGTTACTTTTTCCGTTACAAATAAAATTTGTCACGCCATTACCGTTACAGTTACCGAAAAAAAGTAACTGTAACGGTAACGGCGTTACAAGTAACGCGTTACTTCCCAACCCTGAATATACGTATATAAAATTTTATGAAACTATTTATTAACATCGTATAGAAATATTTATCTCTTCGCAAGCGAGGAAAATTTTTTTTCACCTTCCATTTCCTCGATAGCGAAAACGACCGTTTCACCAAGAATGCAGGACAGGCCAGACTGACTCGGATGCCTTTGTTTTGGGCAAGGGAAAATGGAGGGATCCTTTCTGAGAATCGGCAGGTCTGAAGGTCGTCTTTAAGACTAAATATGTATAGGCGTCCCGATTCCAACTTTGACGTAGAAGAGAAAGCGTCAACGGTTTTCCGGCCATTTCTCGAATCGGGCGGCTACTCGTGTTCCGCTCGAGCGAGGAAGACGGCTCGTGCTCACTCGATTGACATGGGAAAAAAGTATCGTTATAACGATCAATGACACACACGCATTCGATACATCGAATACCGCCCTCGCGTGAATGGACCATATCATACAAAAAAAGATAAGATAATCATAAATATAATTGAAATGTAACGTAATATAACACGCAAGACGTAGATATGAAAGACCGACACTGAAATACAAACTGAAAACATTCTAAATTTTTAATAATAATATTGAAAATAAAAAATAATTTTACGCATATCAAGAGTTCTCTGAAATATCACGGGACAGAATTAATTTTTCATTGTTAGAAAATTAATAGTTGCAAATTTTTGACGTCATGATAGTAGGATATCATATATAAATAAACGTTTACCTATTCATTTCTCGTGTCTCCATACAATCTTATTTTATCTGTAATTTTATGTTTCTCTCTCTCTCTCTCTCATTACATATCAAGGAATGTGTCACGCTTCGCGCGAATCGCGAGATACGTTTGAAATTTTCCTCCGTTCCTTTTTTTTTTTTTTTTCTTTTTTTTCTAAAAAAGGTTCTGGTGAGGTAGATAGAGCATTTCTCAGTTTCCCGGACGACGATAAAAGCGACGAGATAAAGGACCTTGCGTCTCCATACGCACAAGGGGGTCCAGATAGACACGCGCAGCATTATCTCGCCTTCGCGTGTTTCACGCGTTAGAATCATCCGCCTATCTTTGTTAGAAGGGACCGTATAAATACTGTAAAGGAGTGGGCGCGTCCTATACAGAGAGGAATAATATCTTGCGAGTCGGAAAACCAGTATCGTTACGGACTCAACATTTCACACGATATATATAACAATCGTTTTATAACGATAATAAATAATAATTGAATAATAAAATAATAGAGAGGGAAATTTTTTTCCAATGCCCCGGCATTGAGATCTGCACAATTATATCGATGCGTGGCATTTTAGCGAATTGAGCTTCCTTCCAAGCTGCTTTTGACAATGGAATAATTAACGCGGGATTAACGTTGTTGCGTAATTATATTGGGTGATTGCATAAATTCGTGCCCGATTTAAATATAAACTTCAATAGATTATATTTTAGAGATAACACTTTTATTAATCAATTATATAGTCTCCATTCTTTTCTACAATGGTTTTCCTACGATCTATAAGCTTGTCGATTCCATTTTTGAAGAAAGAACTTGGTTTTTCTTGAAAAAAGTTTGTAAGGTGGTTTTCGATAGCTTCCTCGGAATTGAGATTCTTGCCATTAAAACTATTCTGCAAAGACCGGAACGGATAAAAATCTGAAGGCGCAATATCTGGAGAATATGGCGGGTGCTGCAGAATTTCCCATTGCGACTCCTGCAGTTTTCCTGCAGCTTATTCCTTTCAGTCAGGAGATGCGGCACCCACGTATCAAGCTTGGAAATGTATCCAAGCTTTTTTAAATGACGAAAAGCGGTTGAATTATCGATGTTCAGTCTCTCAGCAATATCCTCAGTTGTAATCCTTGGCTTTCTTTCCACTAAGGCACGCACAATGTCATCATCAATGCCAGAAGGCCGTCCAGAGCGGGGTTGAAATCACCATTTCGAAATCTGCCAAACCACTTTTTGACTGTTCGGAGAGCAGGAGCGCGGTCCAAATAAACGCTTTGAATATTTTTTTGTGCAATCGCAACACTCACGCCTTTCCGAAATTCATATAGCGTTATATGCCGCAAATGCACCTTTCGTTCTCCATTTTTAATGATTTCTCTTATGCACAAATGGACTTATCTGAACAATGTCTGACGCTAAATTGACATAAGACAACGTCATCTATTCGGTGTAAGCAACAATTACCACACGAAAACAATAGAACTCCGCCATGCAGTAACTTAATGCCATCTATGAAAATCGGGCACGAACTTATGCAATCATCCAATATAAGCGGGGAATGAAAATTAAATTGCCAGAATGATTGTTGGCAACCTTATGTTGTACAACTGGCCGTGAGAAAGCAATGATCTGCTGATCTTTCAACACTCGCGCACACACTTGACAAACCGCCTCTACCGTCAATTTCTCGACATCTGCGGTCTAAAGATTACCTCTACGGTCGATTTCTCAACAGCCGTCACACTTCCAAGGCCCTTGAAAGAACGTAATTATTAAGAATGAACCATTCTTTCTGCGTCGCCAATCAAGATGAATGTTGTGCGTGTTTTGAATGTTGTGCGATTTCTCCTATTGACTCTCTTAATAATTTATCAGTAATTGATAAAAATCTTTCATAATAAAACGTACAAAGATACACGAGTATTAAAAATAGAATCAACTCGCGGGTGAAATTAATTTAAAATGTAAAACAAAATAATAGAAAGAGATAATAATTTAATTAAAAGCACAAATAAATTATGATATTAAATCTATTAAAATATTACACGTGACATTATAATTGATGTACCCTTATGGTCTTTTGATAAATATATTATCTATTTGTCATACATGTTTTAAACGCGAGATAACGCTCAAACGATTGTCAACGTTGTCGTACTCATCGTCGTTTCATCGTCATCATCATCATCATTATTATACGTCATTTCACTTGCCACGATCTCGCGACGCGTGAGGCCAACTACAATATTAACGTCCTCCTTGAAATATCATCTTCATTTATTTTTTTCTATTCTAATTTTAAAATTGTTTTATTTTTATACCGCATAAGGTTGCGATACGATTGAATACGTCGAGAATATTTTTTGTCTCGTTATCAGAAATCCTTTCTGAGAGTGTCGTGTATCCAAATTCTCGAACATGTTGCATTATTCATTACATATACAAAGTATCTCAGGAAACACGCTTATCTTTTTAAATACATTACAACGATCTCGCGTGACAACGTTATAGACGATAAGATGAAAAATATGATCGAGTAATTTAAAAATTCTATAAAATTAATTATGACAGGAAGTCAGGATGTAACAGAAAGAATATTACTCGTCTAATTAATTTAATTTGCTGATAACACGTTAAATGAAACTTGATATTGTACTGTAGAGAAGGAAATATCTCCGTGTGTTTACCGGTTATCGTAATATAAAAGACGGAATCTCCATCTGTCCGTTACATAATATAGTGTATAATCGGGAGACGAACAATTCGGCTACGCAATAATTAACATAATTCCTACGACCTCGTTCCCCATTCGTCGAGCAGCTCGCGCAATTGTCGCGATACAAGCGCCGTAAGATCTTCGCCGCCAACGTGACGGCATCGCCGCGAAAAATCCGCGAACCGTCTCGCGGAAAACTCCGTTCGCTGGCGAAACGGAAAATATATATGATATTTCGCGAATATCGCGAGTTATCGCCTTTCGCTCGATGCGATCGCGACTGTATATGGTATACATGTGCCGCGCTTTATTACGATACGATCGACCCTGCTCGCTCATTAAACGCTCATCCGAAGTCGCATCGATAAGATAAATGCGCGATCGTATCTTCTCACACGCGCTACAACTTTGTGCGATTTTTACGATCCTACGAATCTCGAAAGCTTAGCTTACTTGAGAGGACTTGGACCAAGAAAAGCCAAGGACATATGCATTTGAATAAAATTAAAATATCGATAAAAAGTTTACTCTTCATTAATTATTGTATTTAATTTTTTATTATGTCGATTAATTATCTGATTTTTTTTTTTTTTTTTTTTTTTTGTATAATCGACTTTAGTGCTAAATTAAATATGACTCTCAAATTAAATATATCAAATTATAAATTCTCGCTGAAGGATAATATACAGGGAGAATTGGAAAATTAGATACACTTGTTTCTTCTTCTTCTTCTTTTTTTTAAATTCTCTTTATAAAGTCGGATTTCAATACATATACGTATGTAAAATATATACTTTTTTCGCGATTTATCGAAGGATGAATGGCTTTTACTACTAATGCAATATTCCTAGAAAACGTATCATGTTTCTATCAGTAACATATCTCGATATGTGACGAGATTGCCTTGATTTATGATAAGCGCACTTGCAGAGAGCATTTGACGTGCGAATGCAAAGGAATTATAATCATCGCTCGCTCGTTACTCGGCGAATTCCTAATAAAGCATTGACCATTGTACGCTTTGCACGCAATTCCGAATAATGTAATATGAAGAAATCGCGCACACCATCCATAAATCATGCGAGTTTTGTTTCGTACGCACAAGTTAGTAACGATACTTGACAAATTTATGCCATGAGATTTGTTCGCAGAAAATAGTCGGTGACACAATCTTCCATGAATTTTTTTCACGGTTAAACAATCCTACCAATCGCAAATTGAGCCGCAGATTATATCGTTAAAAGAATAATTCTTTTTATACAATCGTCGAATCGTCAAAAAAAAAAATTTTTAATTTTCTTATATTATCAATTTTTAAAAAATTAAAAAAATTTTTATCATATCCATAAATATCTTTATTACGATATTTTTAAGGCAGTGAAATATTTTCTGCCAAAATATTGCTTACTAATTTTTTATGCACAAATACAAGTTCGAAGAGAGACACGCGGAGCATCGGACAAGCTCGATTTGACACACCCAGTACGTGGCGAACAGCTGATACTTTCGCGGGAACGCCGCGCCTGAATAACCGTCAGTGAAAGGTCACTGTATGACCCCCATAAGCAGCCATGTACAATTACTCGAATCGCGATTATAAAACCCGTATGTTGATCGCGGCGAATGGCCGTTGATACAATAATTTACGGGCGCGTTACGTTAATTTGCTTACTATCGAGGATGACCGTTTATCCACAGCGTGTTATTAATTCATATATACCATCTAAAACTATAATACATCATTCTGCGAAGTGTTTGAGAAAAAGATATTAATTTAATATTATATCCAACACGCGAGATTATATATAAACTTTGGCAAAACGCTTTTATACTCCATATTGATTAATTATTGTGTGAAGTAAGAGATGGCGAGTGTTTAAAAATGTAAATTTTGGGGAAAAGAAAAATAATTGCTTTAATAATTTACGCTCTCTCTCTCTCTCTTTCGCGCTAACTTGTATAAAATTCCATTCGTATTCGGGACAGAATGTGATTCATATCGCAGAGAAAAGTTTTCAACTTGAGTTCTAAGAAGCCATTCTCGACCGAACGCTTTCTCAGCGAAACATTCTGCAACGTAAGCGCAAAGCCAAGACGTCATTCCCATCTTTTATCCATTATAACATGTTTTATAATAAATTTGTAGATCTTACTATCTGATCTTTATTACGAATATGACATTGTTGCAACAATTATGCAATACCAAGATATCATAACGAGACATTTAAGACTGCAATAGTAGTAACAAATGTATTATTACGTTACATATTATTGGATGATTGCATAAGTTCGTGCCCGATTTTCATAGATGGCATTAAGTTGCTGCATGGCGGAGTTCTATTGTTTTCGTGTGGTAATTGTTGCTTACACCGAATAGATGACGTTGTCTTATGTCAATTTAGCGTCAGACATTGTTCAGATAAGTCCATTTGTGCATAAGAGAAATCATTAAAAATGGAGAACGAAAGGTGCATTTGCGGCATGTAACGCTATATGAATTTCGGAAAGGCGTGAGTGTTGGGATTGCACAAAAAAATATTCAAAGCGTTTATTTGGACCGCGCTCCTGCTCTCCGAACAGTCCAAAAGTGGTTTGGCAGATTTCGAAATGGTGATTTCAACATGGAGGATCAACCCCGCTCTGGACGGCCTTCTGGCATTGATGATGACATTGTGCGTGCCTTAGTGGAAAGAAAGCCAAGGATTATAACCGAGGATATTGCTGAGAGGCTGAACATCGATAATTCAACCGCTTTTCGTCATTTAAAAAAGCTTGGATACATTTCCAAGCTTGATACGTGGGTGCCGCATCTCCTGACTGAAAGGAATAAGCTGCAGGAAAACTGCAGGAGTCGCAATGGGAAATTCTGCAGCACCCGCCATATTCTCCAGATATTGCGCCTTCAGATTTGTATCTGTTCCGGTCTTTGCAGAATAGTTTAAATAGCAAGAATCTCAATTCCGAGGAAGCTGTCGAAAACCACCTTACAAACTTTTTTCAAGAAAAACCAAGTTCTTTCTTCAAAAATGGAATCGACAAGCTTATAGATCGTTGGAAAACCATTGTAGAAAAGAATGGAGATTATATAATTGATTAATAAAAGTGTTGTCTCTAAAATATAATCTATTGAAGTTTATATTTAAATCGGGCACGAACTTATGCAATCACCCAATACATAATGTGAATATCAAATTGATGCGAATTGAGCTAATATCGAATCGATTTACGCCATGGATCTCCAATGACATTCGAATCTTGTATCCACATTTCCGACGCGAATAATTCCTATCGGTAATAATGCTCAGAATGCGCATATCATGGTCCGTTTAAGCAACACGTTCGATGCTCTTTACTATTAGCAACTTCGCTATTAGTCCACATATACGTAAATCTCCTTACGACCACGGTCGGCCACGCTTCGATCTACAAATCGCAGTTCCTATATCACCCGGCGCAAAAAGTACCCATAAATCTCACTCTATTACCTGTTAACTGTTGAATCGACGAGAATTCCCATTTTCGTATATCTCGTTCCATAAAGCCGCGGATTTTCGATTCTCTCGGAGAGAAATCTTTCGATATTCGATTGCTTTTGTTCATTATACATTCGCCTGTCGTCACAGAATACTCGTAAAAATACGTTTATCGTAAAAAGTAAATCTACGAGTATCTTATATCTCATTATCGAACGCGAAGAAATAAATCATTTCTATCTCTTTGAAATTATTTTTTATAACTTTCGGAATATATTTTAGAAACGTGAAAAATTGATATTGGAAGACATTCCGAAATAACGAGAGACAAGTAATTGAATAAAATACTGATTTGGATTTGACTTCAAAAGACCGCGAGAGAGATATCAGCAATTTTAAAATAAAAATTATCGGGGTCGGACTTGTATCCTCAAACCTGTTTTATGGATTCATAACCCGATATGGACAATTCGTACGAGATCGAGAGAAGAAAACTGCCTTCGCGAACCACCGTGTCGTTTCGCTGATTCACGGGGCTGTTTTTTTTCGTTTTTTTTTTTTCCATTACGCGTTTATTTCCGAATAAAATTTGACGCGCTCGTTTAACGCGATTCCATGTCGTCGGTTGAATTATTTATATATAGACGACATAAATATATAACAAAACAATAATATAATCTTTTATAATTATTACAACATAAATCATAAATTTTTCTCTTTTTTAGAGATATTGCATTATGATACTTTTTTTTTTTCGAATTGAATAATATTTTCATAGAAATTCGATTAATAATGATCAAAATTCTCGTCGCGAATAAAAGCGTGGATGACGATAAAAATTCGCTCTGCGTTCACGGTGCTGGATTTATTATCGCGACCAATAGGGCATAAATCCTTTTTTACCTCGGTACAAATTGCGCAACGCCGTAAAATCGCGTCCCAACTAGCGAGAGATGCGTAAGCGAAACGGTTTATGGCTGTTACACTTAGACAGTGACAGGTATTTCTCATAATTCGATAAGGGGAAAAAAAAATGTATGAGTGTACAACAGAAAATAGAAACAAGATTGTTTATAATAATTTAAATTTTTCCGAGGAGAGAGAAAATATATGAGATGAAAAAACTATATAATTACTAATTACTTTTAATTCACAATATGAACAGTTCGTTAGAATTGCACAACTCTATGAAATGTCGGCCTATATCAAATTGAATGCGTTTCAAATTGAATGTCGCGTATATATTAATATAAACGCGATTCAATCAAGGCGAAAACGCATATATAAAGGGTATCGGCCTCTCTCGTTATCGTCGTCGTCGTCGTCGTCGTCGTCGTTCACTCACGCAGTTGAACCCCACTTTCGTCCACCCGAGAAACCAGCAGCAGCCAACTGGTTTAACTTGTTCGGTTCCTTCGCCACGAGCGCGTTTTAAGACGCGTGGTGAAGGAATGACGAAGGCATTCGAATTTTTGAATATTTTAATACTTTAAAAAAATATCATGTTCGCGAGATTTATTTTATACAATATATTTCATTTTTTTCCCGCAACCCCCCCCCCTCTCTCTCTCTCTCTTTCTTTCTTTCTCTCATCTCGTATTGTCTGTATCAATATACTTTTTCTCTTTCTCTGTTATATCAATAATTGTATCAAATGCTCCACAATATATGACTCTTCTCGTCCACTTGAAAATCGACCCTTCGTACAGAGGCACGCGTCCCCTGCTTGTCTTCAATCAATTAAGTAATAAAATTCCGTCGACACGCACGGCCGGCACTGCAACTGCAATACCAATTATAATTCGCCCTTGAATTTTGCATCAAGTTGAGAAGAATATTCTACGTTGGAAAAAAAAAAACTTTTTTTTTTTTTTTTTTTAAGAGAAACAAATATCATGATGCGAATGGCGAGATTTTTATCTTTATTTTTTTAAATTCGATTATGCAAAATTATAAAGATAGCAGTGAAGTATGGCTGGAATAATTATTCTAAAAAGCTCTATACAATTTTTTAAAATTATAGACTATCTATATTTTATTTTGTTATTTTTCAATAATTGTATAATGTCCTTTGCGTAATTATTCGCGATTCTTGATTAACTATATAGTATCAGATGCGTTTATTATATTTTTTTATCTATATTTTTGTATACAATATTAATAATTACGTCACGCGTTAACGCGATAACGAATATAATACTTTCCGTAATCGCAAAATGACGAGCGAGTTCTTCAGATGCGCGAGGATTAACGCAAATAGGCCAAGCATCCACATATTTACGCGTTTAATTATTATCACGCGCGATTACACCGAAAAGCACATAGATACATAGTGCCACAAAGCCACAGTATCTCGAGAATGAAACGCAAACTGTTTCCGCGCGTGCTTTAATCTTGTTTCTCTAAGGAAACGATAAAAAAAAAAAAAATTAAATTCTCTTTTATTGTTCCTTTATTTAAAAAGTGACAGAGAGAGAGAGAGAGAGGGGGGGGGGGAGATGCTAAATACTGGCGCGTTTAGATTTCTTTTTACAAGTCGTACGACAGATAATGGCAACATGATAATATATCGTGTATCCTGTAAATGTATGACTCGAAGATCGGACAAAATAAAAGATGACATTACGCGCGATATAAAATCTAAAAAAAAATTGAAATTTTATAGAGATGGACTTTAAAAATCGAGAGATATTCAATTTTTATTGGCGCTGTAACTTCCTGCAAAATCTCCGCGTGGGTTCCGTGGATTTATCGATAGGATCGGGGAAAACATCCCGCGAATTGTCATCCCGCGACGATTTTGCTGAATAAAGGACGCGGCGAAACGCTTTCGCCTTTTGTTCGTTGACGAGGAGGCCTCGAAGGATAAAAATGAGGATGTTAGAGCGAAGGGAGCGTTCGTTTCGTAGATGCAAAAAATTACAATTGCTGATCTCTAATACCCGTATTCATAGTCCTTCCTTATTTTAAGGACGGAGGAAGCCTCCATGAAGGATTCCTTGAATCTGCAAGGCCACCTTGTTTCATAGACGGACCTCGAGTCTCCCTTTCAGAAGGAAGGAATATTTTAGGGATTTTTAGTGACCGACTGGAGGCAGCACCGTTTTATGCTGCCTGCGACTAATTTCATATAATACATATGAAAACTTTTTCGTATCTTCAAAAAATTCCACGGGATTTTCCCAATCGCGAATGTATCTTTTCGGAATCCGCCACAGAATCCGATTCTCTGGATTTTCGTCATCAAATCCATCGTCAGAATCATTTAAAAATTCATTGTCCCTTATCCCTTTTTCCTTTATATACTTTCAGTTTGAGAGCGCGACAACAAATAACACACAAAACCACAAATGTAACGAAACTAACTTTTGGAGGTTATATTTGGTTATATTCTGCGTATCGTCTGCTAAAAAGGTCGCATCCACGCCTCAAGGAAGCTCGTGACCTTCCTTGAGATAAGGGAGTCAATAAGATTCCTTGTTCGGTCAAGGAAAGTTTATAAAACGTGGAACGAGGAACAAGGAATCCTTATTCCTCAAGGACGGACTATGAATACGGGTATAATACCCGTATTCATAGTCCTTCCTTATTTTAAGGACGGAGGAAGCCTCCATGAAGGATTCCTTGAATCTGCAAGACCACCTTGTTTCATAGATGGATCTCGAGTCTCCCTTTCAGAAGAAAGGAATATTTTAGGGATTTTTAGTGACCGACTGGAGGCAGCACCGTTTTATGCTGCCTGCAACTAATTTCATATAATACATATGAAAACTTTTTCGTATCTTCAAAAAATTCCACGGGATTTTCCCAATCGCGAATGTATCTTTTCGGAATCCGCCACAGAATCGAATTCTCTGGATTTTCGTCTTCAAATCCATCATCAGAATCATTTAAAAATTCATTGTCCATTATCCCTTTTTCCTTTATACACTTTCAGTTTGAGAGCGCGACAACAAATAACCACAAAACCACAGATTGAAATGTAACGAAACTAACTTTTGGAGGTTATATTTGGTTATATTTTGCGTATCGTCTGCTAAAAAGGTCGCATCCACTCCTCGAGGAAGCTCGTGATCTTCCTTGAGATAAGGGAGCCAATAAGATTCCTTGTTCGG
Organism: Polyergus mexicanus; assembly: GCF_030449975.1. Classification (NCBI taxonomy): domain Eukaryota; kingdom Metazoa; phylum Arthropoda; class Insecta; order Hymenoptera; family Formicidae; genus Polyergus; species Polyergus mexicanus. The sequence continues at coordinate 7,346,681 of NW_027223329.1, forward strand.
TCAAGGAAAGTTTATGAAACGTGGAACGAGGAACAAGGAATCCTTATTCCTCAAAGACGGATTATGAATACGGGTATAAATCTCTTTCTCTCTTAAATTCTTATCTGAAAAAAATTCGGAATATTTCAGCATAATATTTTAAACGAAAATATTTAGTGAAAAATGTTAGAATTACACGCAAAGTTTAAATTCTAAATTAAATATTAATTTTTTATAATTAAAAACCACTACTCTCTCTCTAGATTGCGTCGCTATTAATTATATCACCATTCTAATCGATTATATATTTTAGATCCGGAATCGATCGCTTCTTCTTAGCTCTCGCGAAATTCAATTAATTTCGCAAACAACGCGATCGAGGACTGTCGCTGAGAAGATCAGGATGAGATTGATGATGGGCTCTGGCAGAGACCGTAGTCCTGTTTAGTACTGGAGTCTATGCTGAATTAATCGGGATCTAATCTAGATACAACACGTATCACACAATCGGCGGAGAACTCGAAGCTCAATCTCGGTCTCTCTCTCTCTCTTTCTCTCTTTCTCCCAGGCAACGCGTTCGTGCGACTGAGTCATTATAAATTACTGAATGTACGATAAGAATGCTAATGCGTGGACAGACTTCTCTTCTCTTCGCTGTCATTTGACTCAATAAAAACAGCGCTCCTAATCGCGATCCGTCAGCTGCGGGGTTTCATTACGTGTACGGCACCGCTAATCTGATGGTTCGTTAAACGCAAGACAGTCCGTATCGTTCGTAAATCTTTTTGGCAAAACATTTAACTATCGTCTATACCGTAAGAGCTGTACGCGATAAAAATCTAAGTAGAAAAAACTGGTTAGACGAGGCCAGAAACTGTCCAGGTTTCACTACCAGAATTAGTAACTGTATAATAATTTAAGTACAAAATTCCATTTAGATAAAAACCTATTTAAATGGCTAGCCGCTAATAAGAATCTAGACAATTTTATGTTTTAGAACCGGCGCTGTAAAAAAAAAAAGGATTTTCTGAGAAAAAGATTTGCAAAATTAGGCCAAACGATAATTAGTTTATGCCTAGTAAAAACTCAGAGTACTTTGATTATTATTTTTCCGACTAATAATTGTTTGTCAACCTAAAAGAAATAACACTCTATCGTTGCCAATTTATTATTAATTGGCGAGCAATTATCGAGACGACGACAAAAAAAAAATGAAATAACACGATGCCTTTCTTCTTTTTCTTGCAGATTAAACGAAAATGGCGGTTTTCGGCTTAGTCTCGGCGGTCGCCGGCTTTGTCAAGGTGCGATATCTGATTGACAAGGCTATCATCGACAACATGGTTTTCAGGATGCATTACAGGATCACGTCGGCCATTCTATTTCTTTGTTGCATCATCGTCACCGCCAATAACTTGATAGGTAAACATATTCTCATTCAATGCGCACTTCATGTTCTCTCGAAGAATTCTCTTAAGAGAATTTCTGAAAATCTTCTAGGAATACGATCATTAACAGAGTAAAGTCTTTAAGAACGAAGTAAGCGCATTTTTTTTTTTTTTTTTTTTTATTAACGTATACTAGTTGAAGAGAGCAATTAATATATTTTAATTATAATACTTGAAGATAACGAGAGGGAGAGAGAGAGAGAGAGGCATTTTGAGATGCAAACAATGCGTTTAAAAATAAAAGACTACACAGCAATCATTTATTCTACCGGGCGTGCTGGATATTGCAGGGTTAATACCCGTATTCATAGTCCTTCCTTATTTTAAGGACGGAGGAAGCCTCCATGAAGGATTCCTTGAATCTGCAAGGCCACCTTGTTTCATAGACGGACCTCGAGTCTCCCTTTCAGAAGAAAGGAATATTTTAGGGATTTTTAGTGACCGATTGGAGGCAGCACCGTTTTATGCTGCCTGCGACTAATTTCATATAATACATATGAAAACTTTTTCGTATCTTCAAAAAATTCCACGGGATTTTCCCAATCGCGAATGTATCTTTTCGGAATCCACCACAGAATCCGATTCTCTGGATTTTCGTCTTCAAATCCATCGTCAGAATCATTTAAAAATTCATTGTCCATTATCCCTTTTTCCTTTATACACTTTCAGTTTGAGAGCGCGACAACGAATAACCACAAAACCACAGATTGAAATGTAACGAAACTAACTTTTGGAGGTTATATTTGGTTATATTCTGCGTATCGTCTGCTAAAAAGGTCGCATCCACGCCTCAAGGAAGCTCGTGACCTTCCTTGAGATAAGGGAGCCAATAAGATTCCTTGTTCGGTCAAGGAAAGTTCATGAAACGTGGAACGAGGAACAAGGAATCCTTATTCCTCAAGGACGGATTATGAATACGGGTATAAGGATCAATTGCGCAAGTCGGTGCAATCGGTCTGGAACAGAAGCGAGACGAATACATTCCTCGGAGTTGTATACGCTTACATTGTAGACGAGGCCTTCATATATTTCAAACATCTAATCCTACGATTTTTTATAGCGCTCTTTTATCGCCGCGCGACATACGATAGGTTTAACGACATAACGACGTGGCTGATTAGAAGAAGCCGTGTTCGCACTTTGTAATCGTAACACGCTACTCGGTATACGTGCCTGTTTCTCGACTACGATTGTCGAGTGAATCGAGGTCGCTCTTTGCACGATATGATTAATGAGCGTAGGGTGAAGCAGTAATTATGCAATAAACGATCATATGTAATTCTAGGAGAGTGTACGCGTTTATGTTTTTCGTTAAAATCGTCATTGAATCGAATTGCGCGATGTATATCTCTGATATCACATCGATTAAGAAATTATGCGTTAATTAACATTGTGCAGAAATTAATTAAAATTAATTGAATATATGGGAATAATAATTTATTTTATTCATAAAATTATTTATTTTATTCATAAAATTAGGCGCTTAATTTTTCAAAAATCTTAAAAAATTAGGGACATAATAAAAGAGAGAAAATTTGGTGAGAATGTTTAAGAAACGTTCAATTTATTAGGAGATTTCCCGGGTAATTAAAAATAAATGGCTAATCAATTATGATTTCGGTATAATGTAGTCTTTGTTCATCGCTGTTGAATCGTTGCATAATTTAATTGCCGATAATCACATACGTGTGAAACATCTGGTATGCATATGAAAGTGCGATTATCTAACGAGCATATGTGATATTTGTCGATTTCTTCTTATAAAGAAGTAAGATTCTTTTGTTTTTAAAAGTTATATGAGATGTAAAAATAAAATCTTATGATCATATCTGGAAAAATAAAGTATCGAATTTTTTTTATCAAAAATATTTCCACATATATTCTTATAAAATTTAGAGATATTAACTTGTAGAGGAATCAACGCTTCTCATAAGTTTCTTTATTATTTGAATCTCCCTTTTATTAATTAATTTTATTGGCTTCAAATATAAGTGAATTCAAAAGAACAAAAGTACAAAAAGTACAAGTAAATATTCCTAATTAAGAAACACACGTGCTATTATAGATTTATGCAAATGTAAGACAGAACGCGTCGCGAATTCAAAGTACAATCGTTTCTTACCTCGTCATCGGAATACGATTAATCTCGATCGAAAAGATTTTTACTCGATAACATCATAAAACAATATTTCGATTAACCATGTATCTTTGAATCTTGTTTCTTTGATGGAAATAAATATCTGTAACTAGTTTATAATTAGTTTATAGATGTGACAGAAAAATCATCGATTTTACGGATTAATTATCTATCTACCTAATTATCTGTCCATTTCCGCACAGGCGATCCTATCAACTGTATATCGGAACTTGGCGGCGCCGGCCACGTGATCAATACTTTCTGCTGGATCACGTACACGTTCACGCTACCGGCAAATAACGCGAAACCCGTGTCCACCCACGTGGCCCATCCGGGTCTGGGTGTCGATGTCGGTGAAAAGAGGTATCACTCGTATTACCAGTGGGTACCGTTCATGCTGTTCTTCCAAGGTGTGCTCTTCTACATGCCGCACTGGATGTGGAAGCAATGGGAGGAGGGTAAGATCAGAATAATATCAGAGGGCATGAGAGGTGCCATGGTCGAAACCAAGCAGGAACGGCAGGCCAAGGTCGAAAGACTGGTCCAGTATCTCATCGAGACCCTACATTTACACAACAGCTACGCCGCCGGATACTTTTTCTGCGAGGCCCTCAACTTTCTCAATACTGTAAGTATTTAATATCGCAAAAAAAGTTCTACACTAGTGAGTATTGGACTATTTGGATGATACCGTAGCGGAAATTAAACTTCGATCTTGATTATAGACGTGTAATTTTGTTATTATAGGATTATTATTTGTTATTATATTCTATAATATATTTTAATCGCATAGATGAATAGAAATTGTTTCTACGAATATAGAAAATATTGCGTTCCAAACTCTTTGTATGAAACTAATATTGTTTTTGTTTTAGATCGGTAACATATTCTTTGTGGATACCTTCCTGGGCGGTGCTTTCCTTACGTATGGCATGGACGTAGTCAAGTTCAGCAACTTGAATCAAGAGCAACGTAGCGATCCGATGATCGAGGTGTTTCCGCGTGTGACCAAGTGCACCTTCCACAAATTCGGTGCCTCCGGCTCGATACAGAAGTTGGACGCGCTCTGCGTATTAGCGCTCAATATCCTTAATGAGAAAATCTACATCTTCCTGTGGTTTTGGTTTATTATCCTGGCTATCATGTCCGGCTTGGCTATGCTCTACAGCACGGCCATAGTGTTGATGCCCAGCACGCGCGAGACCATCCTCAAGAAGCGCTTCAAGTTCGGCACACCGACCACGGTTAGCGCTCTCATCCGAAAGACTCAGGTGGGATATTTTTTTCGATCGTTAAAAATTGTCGACGATACGCACATAAAATTGATTCGTTATAGAGAGATGGGCCTCAAGATAAAATCTTCTCTCTAATAAAATTGTAAATCCTGAAATCTAAGAGAAAAAAATGAATTTTTTTTAGGTCGGCGACTTCCTAATGCTCCATCTGCTAGGTCAAAACATGAATCTCATGATGTTCAACGAGATGCTAGAGGAGTTGTGTCGCCGTTTGCAGTTTGGCAGCGGCAGCGGCGCATCGCCGACGTCGGTACCGTCGGCGCCCAGCACCCTCGAGATGTCGCCGGTGTTATACCCGGAGATCGAGAAATACGCCAAGGACACCGAGATCTAAATGCGAGAGAAGGACCCCCCCCCCCACCGTCGATTCGTCTTTTTTCCATCGCCTCTCCCACTTTTACTTCTGTCCGTATTGTGATAATACCGAGGGCGGTACCTGTGCCGCGCCATTGTCTCGATGCCAATAAAAAGATAGAGGTTCGTGCCGCATTGTCGGGTATCTAGGAGACGTCGAGGCTCGTGTCCGATGCGGTCTTACTATCACGTGACGCTCGTGAACTCGAAGCAGTGAGCCTTAAAGAGCCTGTTTGGTCTTCTGTCAACGGGAACTTTGCTCATTACCGCGCGCTCGTAAAGTGCGAGTCGGTTCTTGGACATTTATGCCTGACGAATCTTTCAATCTGTACTGAGGATTACCGTGACGTGTGCTCTCCGAGCCTCCCTTTCTCTCTATTCAGTTATATTTCTCAGTTTTCACAGGATCGTTGCGTCAATTATTATTTTCGACTAAAATTTCATTTGTAAAAGTTTCAGCGTGATTCGCGTGTAAAATATATGCGAGTTCGTCTCATCAACAGCTTCCTGTTTGTCGACGCGTCTGTCCAATGAGGTCATTATGAGGTTTTTATTTAACGCTGTTATTGCTGTTACACGCTCGTATGAACCGAGCTTGAAAAATACGAGAAATAACGCGAAGCAATACCAACATTCTTATCTATTCAACAATCATTACGAGAAATTTTCATTTACCGCAAAACCGAAATTAAAACACATAAAGTCGCGCGAGCCAACAACATTTTTTGCCCATTATTTTTTGCAACGAGAGTCTATATTAGTCTATGGAGTCTTACGTCGACTAATAAATTTCTATTTTCTTAGAAATATTTTCATTTAAATAATACGGTGAAAACCGTAGTTAAATATTGAAACGAGTATATTGCATCGCGACACGTCGATCGAAACAACGAACGAGGGATACATTGGTATCTTATATCAGCCACGGCGGCACGAACCGACATTAGATTATCGAATATATAACGTAGGCGATAATGCGCGATGCTCTCGAATCGATAAGACATTGACACGTGTGACTGTTTGTAATCATTAAGTCGCAACAGGTGTCTAAAACTTTCTTCGTTAGATCAAATCATTTTAATTATTAATCGTTCATTCCAGATCAGTGCCAATATATTTTGATGGTAATTTAAGAAAGTATAACACACGTGGAATTAATAACAGTGTTCCTTAACTGTTGTTTCATGTCACGAGTGTAACATTCCTCTTATAGATCATGGAGGAGAAGAGAAGAGCAAGCGTCGAAGCTACGATACACTTGCTATACATTATTTTCTTTCGACACTTGCTTTTGCGATACGTAACAAACGCTCCGCCGATCGCTTGTAATAGGGATGCTCGGCAATATATTATATATATATTATATATATACATATTTTTCATGAAATAACATAAGAGATTCTTCATTATTCGTCATGCGATGAGAAATGTGCGCTATCGTTATCGATCTCGTCACATTGTATAGAAATTTAAAAACACATCGGTAGAATACAAATCCTGCTCAACAACGAATCCTTCGAAACAATTACATGTTATATGAATTCTCACACACACGAGTGATTATCCGAAATTTTTTTAGAAAACTATTCATTTTGATATTAGAGCGAATACGCGTGTGTTCCGTGCATGTCGCAAATCAAACAATATCGCGCAATTATTAATTGCGAAGACATCGTAAAAGATCGACGTAATTAATTGTCAATATATATTTGAAACCAGTGCACTGCCTAGTAATCTAATAGAAACACAAAAAATAATACATTTATAGTTTAGCAGGCGGAAGGAACGGGCGTTCGCGCATCATATGTCTCGTTCTTTTTTTCTTTCCAATTTTCTTATAAGTATTTTTGTGCGATTGGTGCAATGATTGTAGCGTGAATTAAACGAGTGATGTAATTTGATTTAAGAAAAAGGAAGATAGGGAATAATATGCGATATTCGTGCAAGCGACCGCATTCACATATAGAGGATCGCCAACAATTAAGCAAGTGGATCAAAATAACGGTCGTGTGTGTGTGTGTGTGTGTGTGTGTGTGAATATTATTAATGTTATATTAATTAATACTTTTGAACCGTGAGCAAGTAATTAGTAAATAATTTTTCATCAAATTGGAGATAAAGAAAGATTGATTTTTTTAAGATCTGCTACATAATTTGAAAAATACATAAAGTAGAGGAAGAAAAGTTTCTAGAATGGAATATGTATGGGATTCCTCTATCGCATAACTCACGATATGAAAAGATCTTCGTATGTCTCTCTTAAAGATATAATTAAGTACTTCATTAACCCTAATTGGGATCGCTTCAATTCGTTCGCGAAAAAGTGTTATCGTCCCCGATATTATAATCGCGCGTCTATTCCGTACGTAGACTTTAACTTCTCGCAATTAATTATTACGTACACGGTAATTCTCCTTCCTGTTAGCAAACAATAGAAACTTTCCCTCGACATTCAGATACGTTTTTCCTCCCTCTGGTTCCCCCTTCCGCGTCCACGAGGACGATGTGTAAACGCTGCCGACAATAGCTATGTATAACGACAATAGTGTTAAACGCTACGATTCTTCCCCTTTAGCCATTAGATTACCGATTATCGCGCACAGAGTGATATCTTAAGATAGACATTTAAGATGAACGAGAGAGAGAGAGAGAGAGAAAGCGAGAGAACGAGGAAACAATTATATAGGTTTAGTAGTTGTTCGCAATGTGCCTTCCATATTATAGGATACGCGTTAGCGTATCAGTGTATTCTTTAAGAGGAGCGAGACACCTTTCCTGTCTCACGTTCGACACGAGAGGAAGACTGCCAATATGTGCAACGTCGTTGTAGTAATTAAAATATGAAAAAAATGATAGAAAATAAACCAGATTCTTTCCAACAACCAGAGATCCATCATTCGACTTTCCATGCGTAAACTTAATCACACGCGAGAAAACAATGAAACAATCCCTTTCGTAGCTTTTTCTCTTGCTTCAGCCGCGTGACTGAAGCTACTCGAACGATAAACTTGCAGCCAAACAAATGGACTACGTTGTGCGAGAGTTAATTGGTTGAAATTTTTCCAGACTTACCGATTCCCCCAATCCACCTTATTGATTATTCGCAGTTTCAGCTCTCGCGTTTGATCCGTGGTGAGGGTGCCGGCGAAAAGTTGCCGTCGCCATTCCAGCAACTCTCGCATCACTTTGCGCAACGCGTTGAATTTATACTCCTCGCGTTCCTGTCACAGACAGCAAAGATAGATGCGATTGCATTTCGAATCATTAAAATAGTGTCACATATAAAACTTAAAAATAAAGAAAGAGATATGCGTGTGAAATATCAATTCCCTTTACCTGTTTTGTATAACTTTACACAATGTGAGAAATATCAGAAAATATTAATTATTGAGAAGATTGTACAAATGAAGGTAGTTTATTCTCTCTCGGAGAACCTTTATCAATTTCAAGATATCTATATATAAATCTCGGAAATGACGGAGAGAAACTTTCAATGAATAATAAAGAATGAACTTGAGAAAGAAATTAAGAAGGGAAGCGTGGCAATTTTCTCCGCATCGATCGCAATTTTTAATAACGGGAAAAATATTCCCTTTAACCGAAGCCCATAATGGTAGTGATACAATACTTTCGCAGATAGAGACGGGGTAGGGGAAGAGAGAACGCGAAGCTCTCTCGGAACGGAATATACTCACCACATACAGCCTCTTCCAAATGCTGCCCCACTCCCGTAGAACTAGGGTGACTTCCCGTACCACCGGATCTTCCAACGGTATAACGGACTCGAAGAGGCCTTCATTGTCGATCTTGCAGGGCTTCAGATGCACGTACGTGCTCGGAAAGATCCCCTTTACCGCGCGATTCTTCGTCGAGAAGCCTCTGTACCAGCCTGAAATTGTCGAAAATCCCGACTCATTGTCAGTAAAATCGGGATCAATCGAATGATCTATCAAATGATTCAAAAATCTATCAAATGATTTATCTTTGAATCCATCGACATCATACTCGATAGTCCGCCCAATTCTCAGGATGCTGTATCATCGCTTCCCTTGACCTTAAACGAACTTGCGGAACTTGCCATGCGCGATCGGTATATCGATCACTCTCAAGAGAGAAAAAGAGAAGAGAAAAGATGTTATCGAATAACGTACCCGCGCACTCCTCCAGAATTTGCACGGTTTCTCCGATTTCCAAGGGCAGTCCATAGCGCGTGTCTCCTCGCCAGTTGTACACAGCTGTAAAAGAGAACATAACGGACCATTATCTGGAAGCCGTGCTTGTCATGATGCGATATGACGTAATGATATTTTTAATTTTAACGACCGTTGTCGCCCCGTCATTCATCGGTTAACTAGATTTGGCTTCATCGCCCGTTTAAACTAACATAAACATCGCGCTCGATAGTTGCACGTCGCTGATCACGCTTAAATTTGCATTAATTACACCCTGGATAAAGCGCGTTATAAAATATAATTTTCAATATCATATGATTAACTTTATATATCATTGCATATTATTACTTTATTATTTTTAAATTTGTGTAATATTATAATCTTATACATATATATATATATATATATATATATATATATATATATATATATATAATAATTATTATAAAAAGTTAATTTAAAAAAGTAAGTAAAATAAATAAAATTATAATACAAATTTAATTAAAGATGTAATTATATATATTGGGTGATTGCATAAGTTCGTGCCCGATTTAAATATAAACTTCAATAGATTATATTTTAGAGATAACACTTTTATTAATCAATTATATAGTCGCCATTCTTTTCTACAATGGTTTTCCAACCATCTATAAGCTTGTCGATTCCATTTTTGAAGAAAGAACTTGGTTTTTCTTGAAAAAAGTTTGTAAGGTACTTTTCGACAGCTTCCTCGGAATTGAGATTCTTGCCATTTAAACTATTCTGCAAAGACCGGAACAGATAAAAATCTGAAGGCGCAATATCTGGAGAATATGGCGGGTGCTGCAGAATTTCCCATTGCGACTCCTGCAGTTTTCCTACAGCTTATTCCTTACAGTCAGGAGATGCGGCACCCACGTATCAAGCTTGGAAATGTATCCAAGCTTTTTTAAATGACGAAAAGCGGTTGAATTATCCATGTTCAGCCTCTCAGCAATATTCTCAGTTGTAATCCTTGGCTTTCTTTCCACTAAGGCACGCACAATGTCATCATCAATGCCAGAAGGCCGTCCAGAGCGGGGTTGATCCTCCATGTTGAAATCACCATTTCGAAATCTGCCAAACCACTTTTGGACTGTTCGGAGAGCAGGAGCGCGGTCCAAATAAACGCTTTGAATATTTTTTTGTGCAATCCCAACACTCACGCCTTTCCGAAATTCATATAGCGTTACATGCCGCAAATGCACCTTTCGTTCTCCATTTTTAATGATTTCTCTTATGCACAAATGGACTTATCTGAACAATGTCTGACGCTAAATTGACGTAAGACAACGTCATCTATTCGGTGTAAACAACAATTACCACACGAAAACAATAGAACTCCGCCATGCAGTAACTTAATGCCATCTATGAAAATCGGGCACGAACTTATGCAATCATCCAATACAATATATATATATATATATATATATATATATATATATATATAATATTTTATAAATATATATATTATTCTCTCTAATATATATTATATCAATTATAATAAATTCTCTCAACGTAACACAATGTTGGAAAATATAATATTGTTGCATCAGAATGATAAGATTCTATCTATCATTTTTATAGAGATATGAATTATATAGCGACTCACCCTCGCAATACTGCGCACTTTTGTTCACACATCAATAGTTACCAAATTTAGGCGAGTGATATCGATAACAACATCTGCTTATCGCGCATCATGTATGAATTAGGTTAATGTAGCTCGCTCTCTCTCTCTCTCTCTCTCTCTCTCTGAGATCGATACACGCCACCGGCTTCTTTCCTAGAATTGTCAGCCCCGATAAGAGGCGACTCCGGGGCACCGGATACTCGTCACGTATGACGAGCCAGCTTCCGGTCCACGACTGTCGGAGAAATGCACGCGAGACGCATCTCAATGAGCGCTTTACTCTCTCTTTCTCGCTGTGTCTCTGTCTCTGTCTCTCTCTCTCTTTTTCTCTTTCTCTAATTCTTCCTGCATTTTCTCTTTGTGGTAGGTTTATGTATGCGTAGGTATACAGGATGTGTCAAGAAAGCGAGAGATCTAAAATCTCGTGTTTCTTTACTTTTTTATTTTATTTTATATGATAGACATCTCTATTTATCTTCATTTTATTTACTTCAGTAAATTTCTAATATTTGAATAATATTGCTATCAAAATTGATTGATCGCCTAAAAAAAAAAAAAAAAAGACGTATCGGAAATTAATTTTTTTTACATTCTTTCTAAGCAACAAGGAAATTTTTTGTCGTAAACATTTCCATTAAAAGATAGAATGTATCTGAAATTTTTCTTGAAAAATATCTTTCATACTTCAGCTGAGCATATTATTATTATAATAATGCCCCCAATATGAAAGAAATTAACAAACGCTAACGTTTGCGATTGATGCCACGAACAGGATGTCGCTACTCTGTCGCGTACTTTTTGGAACATCCTGTATACATTAACTGCCATTGCGCATTTGCTCGCCCACTGGACTGTCTACGGTGTGCGATGCGTAGGATTGCGTGGCACAATTTTTCGACAGCGTTACACACGCGTGAATTGTCCATTTTCCATTGTTTACGCATTATCGTTCATCATACATTGCGTCATGACGAAAAACAGCCATCGAGCGCTGAAATGTCAATGTTCGCGCGACGTAACGTGATGCGATTTGCAGTTATATAAAATTAATGAGAAGCCGAATCAAACTTCAATCTCACAGCTCATTTAAAAATAAAAGTGACGTAAGCTAAAGTCAATTGTAAATAAATTTTATAATTTAAAGAGAAAATTATATATTATACATTATAATAAAAAAATATAAAAAGATACATAGCTTAGACTTGGGAATTCAAGATCTCTTGCGTGTTATGCGCGATATTCTTTTATAATTTTCATATAATTCACATATAATAATTTATATTTTCAATTGTAAAATCTTAATAACAAACATGAACGAATTAAAATAATATGAAACATTCTGTTGATTTGTAGCTCGTGGAATTGCGAGCGAGTATCGAAAAATCTCTGCGAATTAATGGCGCGAAACGTTTGGGCGAATGGCGATAATAGCCGTCATTTTTCTTTGTTTCTCCCCCCCCCCCTCCTGTCGGGCAATAAGAATGAAGTATTTTTTCAGTCGGCAAAGGATCGCGACAATGCATTTGCCACGTGCTTGCCGCGATCAATAGAATCGTCACTTATACACGGAATGTTTTGCGTCACCAGTTGGCAGACGTATTATTCCGCGTCGTCTCTTTTAGTCTAGAAAAAGAAATTTCCCCGCATAACAGACAGATCGGCTGCTGTTTAGTTTTCTTTGTGAACGTCACTCTTTTAAATTTGCTTGCTGTTAAATTTCTTCGCGCGCGGTAAAAATGTAGAGATAACACGAAAACATTTTCAAGTAAATTTATATGAATGAGACATTGAAATAAAGTAAAATTGTAAAAGAATTAAGGAAAAAGATTTACTGATGATAGAAAGATGTAATAAGATAAAAAATAATACGATGGAGGAAAAAAAATATCGTTCCGCAACTTTATTACGAGACTTAATTTTTATCTCCGCATTCTCCGTACCTCATAATGAGATAATAGAAAAATTACACACACACACACACACATATAAACAATATATTTTATGTATTGTAAATATGTATATATCCTAAAAATGTGCGCATCGCACAAAAAAAAATTCCAAATCTCGTGCAGCGTGAACAAAGGAGAGGCCGAGAAATGCTCTGTGTCGCCCTGCTTTCCCCCATTGCTTTTCCCGGGGAATTAAATCGATAACTCCCTTTCTCGGCCGTACATTCGCGAGGGGACCGCAGACACAGGCAGAATTTTCCGACCCCATTCTCCCTTTCTCACCGAATGGCAAACACCAATTCTCTCGTGCCTGTATCTGTACGTTATATATTTAACGCCGTTAAAAGTCACTGCAGAAAAAATTATATCTTTATCTAATTGTTAAATATATCGGAAAATAATTTCTCGACAAATTAAATTATACATGAAAAAATAAAAGATGACGGAGTAGATATATTGATGTATAATAGGGGAAAGGTAAGACTTCGTACACGAGGGAGCACCATTAATGCCGTCGTCGGTACACACGTGGTACAATGACACGTGCGGAGCCGGCGTCGGACGTCAATAACGCCCGGTGGTAGGTGCGGGATGCTTTTTTAGAAGGATCACGAAATGAAGACATAAACAATGACATCTGAGATCATAATGCCTTTCTCTTTTCATTACGCGCGATTATCTTTGTCCATAAAAATCTCTCGTAAGAAACTCATCACAATATTCGAAAATTGAAAATCTATATCGTATAAAATATATATATATATATATATATATATATATATATATATATATTACAATAAATTTATACAAAATCTGTGCGATAAGATTATTACAAAAGTTAAAAAATTATTTACGAGATGAATATTATTATATTGAATTTTATTAAAGGATTCTAAATTAATGTATATTATGTTGTATATTATTCTATCATTCATTACTCTAGTTCTTCGCGAGTATTATTAATTTAGATTTATCTAAGAGTTCGGAGACTCGGCATCAACGGAATTCGCGCGATTGCAAATTATCGTCGCGACTATTTTCGCCGCACATTTTTCGCACCGGAAACGCGTCGCTTTATATACGCACGATCGTAAAATGTCAAAGCGATGGCAATGCAGTATATACGTACATACGAGTTGAATTACCGGCGGCTTTTTGCGCGCTTAAAATGTGGTTAACAAATAGCAAAGACGAGACGACGGCAGCAAGTGCACCGATAACGTCATTCGTATATACTGAAGCCGAGATAGCCTGTTCTATAATATTAACATTTATACGATCGAGTATTTCTCAAAACGGCAACGCGCATTATAATGTCTCTTTCGTATATGGACGTGAAATTCATTGACATAATAATTGCATATAACGGCGAATAACAGAGAGAGATTCTAATACAGAAATTAAATTTTTCATGAAATTTATTTGCCATAGAAATCAAGAAAAAGAGAGAAAGAGAGTATTTTTGGATATTATAATATATAATAATTTTTTTACGAGATATTCTTCGCTTATAACGATACAAGATATATAATCGACCTCTCTAGAGATAGATACTTATTGATAATTAAATATAGTAATATTTTTTTTTTTTTTAATATAGAAAGCAAAAGATGCACTCTCAGAAAGGATTTCCGATAACGAGACGAAAAATATTCTCGACATATTTAATCGTATCGCAACCTTATGCGGTATAAAAATAAAACAATTTTAAAATTAAATCAATAATTCCTTTTCTTCTCTCTCGAATTAAATAAGATCGTCTTACTATCTTGAGACAAGAGTAACATATACAAATCTAAGCTTATATATTCTTGCATTTAGAATAACTCGATGTTAGATCGCTACAAATTTCCATCGTCATCTTTGTGAGAAAATTAACGGGATAGCACCAAGAGCATTTTATTCTAGATTTAAGAATTTTCCATTTAAGATTAAAATATTCCTTTTTCAATAATAAATACGATTGTCCCTATATCGATCCTATTTTATGATAGATTGAAGAGTAATAGCATTAGATCCGGAAATCTTTTCTGTGGGTGTATGTAGAGTTTTACGTGAAATTTCTATTTCTTCTTATTAGTTGATTAAAATTTCTAATATCAAAGAAAATATATATTTTTTCGGTATATACATATATACAAAAAATATATATCGATACACATAATATAAAATTCATTGGAAACAAGCGCAAGAAAGAATATTTTTTTACGAGAAGAAAGATGATATGTTACGTTTCTTGAAACAGATTACTTAGGTATTAGAATATTTTCCGTGTTTCGCGAGACACGGTTTATAAAATAACCACGTAATATGCATAAACGGAATATGATCGCTGGAATGTTAAATATTCGACGAGAGGATCGGCCGCGTTTGCTCCAAGATCTCTGACACGGCGAAAAGTGCGCGAACGCGACGAGGAGCGAGACTTCGACTTTGGGCGCATACTCAATTTACGGCACGGCCGGCATTTTTTCTTCGCGATTAATTAACGCTCGTTTAATCCCCGGCGCTTGTTTAAGATCGTTAGCGTCGTCGTCGTCGTCCCGATCTTTCTCCAAGCAGTGCAAGCGACTCTCTAATCCGATAAATGCCTTTAATCGCGAATGTAGAAACGAATTATCGATCCTTTAATCTTCCTTACTTTACTCGATCTCTTTGGCTTTCCTCGAGAAGAGTCGTTTATTTGGAAGAGCGAGTGAAATTTATCAGGTCAAGCTTTTCCATGAGAATTATTCAAATAAATGAAATAAATAATTGTGAAAATATTTGATCATATCAAAATTTTATAAAATTAGATAGTAATCGGAAGAGAAATATCGCTGTCGCTATAGCTTCCGGGATTTTTCTCCATTGTACACACACACACATATATATATATATATATATATATATATATATATACAGGGTTGGGAAGTAACGCGTTACTTGTAACGCCGTTACCGTTACAGTTACTTTTTTTCGGTAACTGTAACGGTAATGGCGTTACAAATTTTATTTGTAACGGAAAAAGTAACTTCGTTACATTTTTCGGTAACGAGTAACGAATTTAACAGTTACTTTTATCGTCACTTTTTTCAAATTTTTTGATTTATTTAAGATATTATTCTTGCTATTGTGCGTGATAAAATTTTTATCTTAACCGTAAAGCCGTAAGCAAATCGACCAATTAGCATTCTTATTACGTTGTAATCTCATTTACTACCAGTTCTAAGTACCTTGCAACGAAAATTAGAAAATCTCAATAAATCTGACCTTATAGATTGCCATTCGTTAGTTGAAGCTATTCAGCAAGGTTTAAATAAAAGGTAACTTATTAATTTGATTAATACATATGTTATTTAATTTTAAATAAGGATTTAATTGAAAAATATTATTTTATTTTAAACTATTGATTCAAAAGTATTAATTTCAATAAAACAAACAATGTCGCTTAATTTACTATATTTGATTTTAGATTTCTTACAATATTTGAAACAAAAGAATTAATAATAGCAGCATGTTTACATCCAAAATTTAAGTTAAACTGGTTAACCGGAGAAAAAAGAAAACGTGCTGAAAATTACTTGGAGGATTTATTGGGAATCCGATCAACTGAAAATTCTTCAAAAGCTGGAAAATCTGACGATCGCGATGATTTTTTCATTTTTGAGCAAAAAACGGTGCAAAATGAATCTGAACAAGAAGAATTGCAACGGTTTTTAAAATCAAATAATTGTAATATAGAAATGTTAAACGACTATCCAAAACTTAAAAACTTTTTATTAAATATAATACAGCTCTACCAAGCAGTGCATCTGTAGAAAGAATGTTTAGCATCGGTGGCTCTGTATTAACACCACAAAGAGGGCATTTAAATGATGATACTATGGAGCAACAAATTTTATTAAAAATTAATAAAGAATTTCGATAAAATTTAATCATTTATTTTGTAATAAACCTTGAATGAAATCTTACTTACAATTTTTTAAAAGTTTTTCTTATGCAAAATAATTTATTAGTTTGTATTGTAAAAAAGTAACGGAAATTGTAACGACTCGTTACTTTTTAGTAACTGTAACGGTAACGAGTTACTTTTTAGAAAAAATAACGGTAACGAGTTACTTTTATAAAGTAACTTTCGCAACCCTGTATATATATATATATGTATCAGATTTGCGCTGGTTAAGTGTGTATGTCAGCGACGCGATTAAAGCACAATCTTTCAATCTACCAATGTACGGCACTATTCACGCGGTCATGCCCCTATGCGTTATTTCTTTTTAGCGTCGGTCGTAGATGTAGAATAAAACCGTATAACTGTGTTTCCCTTCCTCCCTTTCGCTCTTTCTTTCGTGTGACAAGTCTGCAGATACATTATTGCTGCCATTACCGAGACCCTCGTATAGTATACCGAACAATAAGCGGTAAATACCAGATCCATCCCAGGAAAAGCCTTATAGCACTGTCCATCCATGGTTAATCTGCGTCTTGCACACATTTTCGGTACCAATATCGTAAAGTGCTTCTTCCAAAGTAGAAAATACTTTTAGTCCAAATTTTAGCAGAACCATCTCCACACCCACAGAAAAGATTTCCGGATCTAATGCTATTACTCTTCAATCTATCATAAAATAGGGTCGATATGGCGACAATCATATTTATTATTGAAAAAGGAATATTTTAATCTTAAATGGAAAATTCTTAAATCTAGAATAAAATGCTCTTGGTGCTATCCCGTTAATTTTCTCACAAAGATGACGATGGAAATTTGTAGCGATCTAACATCGAGTTATTCTAAATGCAAGAATATATAAGCTTAGATTTGTATATGTTACTCTTGTCTCAAGATAGTAAGACGATCTTATTTAATTCGTGAGAGAAGAAAAGAAATTATTGATTTAATTTTAAAATTGTTTTATTTTTATACCGCATAAGGTTGCGATGCGATTAAATATGTCGAGAATATTTTTCGTCTCGTTATCGGAAATCCTTACTGAGAGTGTAAGTGCAGAATTGTAAATATAATAATATAAATGGCAACAAAATTTTTGCGTATATAAAAAATTTGTCTATTCTTGTATTATTAAAAAATTAATAGTTACAAAAATCTTAAAAGTATATACTTGTGAGACAGCCTCGCACAAATTTGCAATTTTAGATACCCAAATATTAGAATACGAAGAAAATTCTCATTTTCTCTTTATCGTGTATGCTTCTTCGTCTCTGTACATTTTATCTTCACTTGACAATGAAAACGAGATAATACACACGAGTCACGCTTTTCCGCAATATATCGCACGTAGAATCGTACTTTCCGCGAGATTATATCGATTTTTAATTTCTAACGCGACAGATTACCGATATGACAATTTGTTACATTAAAAAATACTGCCGCGCGAGATACTGTCATAAAGGATCCTCCTTACGCATCGACGCGTTATTAAGATTGCCGAGATCTCGTTATCGTAGACACACGTAGACGGCTTCAGGTCATAACGATTCGAAATAAAGAATGCCGGTGGAGCGTCTGTCGAAAAATCCGTGGCGCGGGCCCAGAGTCGGCTCCGGGCCCTTATCAAGCGCGCCGACTTTTACTACTCGCGCGCACGATCAATGCATGAATGGAGTTCACGCAGATTCACCCACACATACGCACGCACGCACGCACGCACGCAGCGTAGCGAATGGCACGTCGCCGGCGAGCGAGCGAGATCTCTCGCGATGTGAACGTTCTCTCGCTCTTGAGACGATCCGGCTCGAGGGAAACCGCCCCCGCCGGACGACGCGAAATCGAGTTGTCACACGCGGACAATCCCATGCGATTGTCGCGAATTCGAGAGAGAGAGAGAGAGAGAGAGAGAGCAGAGAAAGAGCGCGCGCGCTTTTCGACGCGCGAGTTTGACAGGTTCGATTTGACTTGCTTCTAAAGTAAGGGGAAAAGATTAAGAGGAGCCTCGTGTGCGTGCCCCGATAAAACTCACCGACTCCGTACTTTGTAGTTTTCGTCGTCGTCCACATCTCGAAAATCCGACGATTAGACGCCGACGACGTGGAGATCCTGGCGATAATAGCTACATGCCACGGCGGCGTGTCAGGTGTCGTTGTTGCCCGCGCGTTAACGACGATGGACGCGCTTATCGCGAGAAATTCGAAAACACAAACATTGGGTGTGTTTGATCGCGCACGGGTGTCGCACACTGCGCCGCGACGAGCGACGGGATGCCGTGACGTTGCAGCGTTGCCGTTACACGGGCCGCGAACGACGGCCGACTGACGGCAACGCCGCCGCCCTCCACCGCTTTAGGGCCGTGACGACGCGTCACGTGGTACGCACCGCGTCAAGTGCACGGTGTACGGAAGTAACCTAGAGAGAACGCACGATAACGTGAAAAGAGAGCGAAAGAATTAAATGCAAATGAAACGACAGCGAATCTCTCATTGGTTACGCCATGTTGTTATTGGAGTCCTCCGATTGGCTACGCCATATTGTCACCTATTTGAGGAAAAAAATAACTAAACTTTACAACTCTATGAAAATGCTCTACTATGGGAGTTTCCCCTCTAACTGTCATCCCGAGAGTATCAGATCAGGTGGTCGTAAAAATTCACCCCGAAACGGTTTTCAACGGCCTGTAACGGCCGCGATCGTGTTTCGTCGCTTTCTGTCACGTTTCGTCCCTCCATCGGTTCAGATCGGTCTTGTATAGTCACGGAGGAGGCCCCGGACACAGTCCTAGATTGACGATAGAAGCGACTAGACAGCGTGACGCCGGGATATCGCGACGATAGGATGCGGCCGGACTCGCGCAGCGTATCCTTTACGTTTCACCGGGAGGTGCTCGCGGTGCGAAACTCGCCGGAGATGGCGAGGCCCTCCCGAAACTTTCGCCAACGTTTGCAGGATCGATTCGAGAAGACCGATGACGGCGCGAAGGAGAAATCACCGAAGACGAAAGAAGCGGCCGACCGGACCTGGAACAACATCAGCCTCGGGAACGTGTCCGCGGATTCGAGACGAGCTTTACGAAACGGCGCCGAGAAATTGTCCAGGACAATATCCTCCGTACGCACAACCTTTGGCACGATATCTCAGGTAAAGAGACTGTAAATGCGGATTTAGTGAAAGATCATAATAAGAAGTCTATTTTGTTCTCTATTTTGCGTCACTATAGTTATCGTATATTTTATCGTTAATGATTCGATCAACGTACAGATTTGAATGAATATCATGCTTCATTCACAGATTCATCATATTTAAGCGATAGTCCAGACTCGTATAATTGAGAGAAGATCTTTTTCCATTAAATCGTGTAAAAAGATTTTTTCAAAAATTATATTCAAAATTGAAGTGCACAATTTATAGTTTTACTAAATATCTAGATTTATAATTTTCATATTAATCAGCATAACATTACATCGCTGATTAGGTGAGAAGAAATCTTAATCGATTATTTGCTAAAAATGTATATATATATCTTTCGTACCATATGTCATAGCGCATAAAATTTATATTAATAAAATTAATTTTATGCGCTATGACATTTCTATATATAATAACATAATTGCGCATGAATCTCTAATAATCTAACCTAACTTGAGCACACAATTAATATTTAAATATGTGAAACGAATTATTTTTATATATAGAAATTCAGAAGTTCCACGCGCAGACGTCAGAGATTGGAGGAACAACAGTCACCGTGTAACATGCAGACGCCTCAGACTCGTACCCGCCAACTCTTAGGTCGCACGCCGACGAAACTGTACAGTCCCTTCGGCATCGAATCACCGAGACACGCCTGGGACAAGGAGAACGACGCCAGCACGCCGATACGCGCCTCGTCATCGGAATGTAATACACGCTACGTAAACTGCAGACCGTTCCGCTTCGCGAGGACCAAAGGATTCTCCGTGTTGAGATAAAAGGGGCAGGAGAGGGGCCTCCTCCTCGAAGAATACTCCACGTCGATCTCTTTTTTACTTTTTAACGAACGCAGTCGGGATTGCGCGCCTTGTGCAACAACATTTATATATAACAAATATAATTTATTTATGTTTCATCGCATGAGACTCGCCGCGTAATCGAGGCAACATTTTTTTTTTTATACACGCACAAGCATAGCATTTATATAGATATGCTAGCATATCTTTCATATTCATTCCATCGCTTACTTCGCATATATACAGGGTGGTCCTCGTAACGGTCGCCACGATTTTTAAGGCACTTACAATAATCTGACATAAAAAAGTTTCCAACAAAAGTTGTGTGGTTTCAAGAGGGCCATAAGATGGTGACAATGATTTGACCTTGGAAAATCATTTGAAGGTCATGCGAAGGTCAACTTTAAAATCTTAAATGGAAACCCCCATTTTTTATTTAGTATTCTTGTAGCTGACATCGACAGCTTTCCAAAACACTATAACAAAGTATTTTTTTATTAAGTACTTTTTGAGTTATTTTATATTTTAATCTGACACATTTTGATATAAAAAATTAAATATCTCGTAAAATATTTAGTTTTTGAGAATCTTACCGTAATACTTCTACGTACAGAATAATGAGACAAATCAATTAGTATAAAAAAAAATTGTTTTTAAGAAAATTATTTACAATGTATTTTTTTAAACGATCATTTGTTTTTTTTTTTTTTTTTTTTGGCACTAATTAATTTGTCTTATTATTCTGTATATAGAAGTATTACGGTAAAATTATCGAAAACTGAATATTTTACAAAATATTTTATTTTTTATAACAAAATATGTCAGATTAAAATATAAAATAACTCAAAAAGTACTTAATCAAAAAATACTAAAATATTATAGTGTTTTGGAAAGCTCTCGATGTCAGCTACAAGAATACTAAATAAAAAATGGGGGTTTCCATTTAAGATTTTAAAGTTGATCTTCACGTGACCTTCAAATGATTTTCCAAGGTCAAATCATTGTCACCATCTTATGGCCCCCTTGAAGCCACACAACTTTTGTTTGAAACTTTTTTATATCAGATTATTGTAAGTGCCTTAAAAATCGTGGCGACCGTTACGAGGACCACCCTGTA
This sequence comes from Polyergus mexicanus, assembly GCF_030449975.1. NCBI lineage: Eukaryota > Metazoa > Arthropoda > Insecta > Hymenoptera > Formicidae > Polyergus > Polyergus mexicanus. The sequence continues at coordinate 7,368,703 of NW_027223329.1, forward strand.
TGTATATATATATATATATGTATGTGGAAAATTCTATTTCTACTTTTTTATATGTATTTATATATCTATACACATCCCGCGCAATAATATATGCGAGATGCGGCAGGGCAGACACTTGTATTCGACTGATCAGAGAGATGAAAACGATATCTAAGAATCTCAAAATTGTCCGTGCGAAAATATCGACGAGATTATACATACGAGGCTTTGAAAGATTTTTATTCTCTTTGATATGCGGGCAAGAAGTAATTTCTTGGAAAATTTCTTTTTATAATACTCGGAAAGATGTGTTTTAAATTTGTTATACCGCAAACTGAGAATACTTTGCACAATTGTATCATTATGCTGTGTGACAGTTCACTCGTCTGAACGGATAGATATAAATGTCTTTTGTCCGCGCAAGATAAGAACGCACAAATCTTTGATTAGTGTTATATCTCTGCTAGAGGGATTATATCTCGTTTATTAATTTATCCTTTCCGACAAAAAAAAAAAAAATCCTTGTGTAAAGTATTCTCAGTTTATATTTAATTGAGATATATATATATATATAAATATATATTCTCGATGTGTGTAAAATGTACATATATGTATTGTACAAGCGGTTTTTCAAAAGCAATCGTTGCTTTGAAAACGATGAAAGTAAGGCAGCTACGATATACTCGGCCTCTAAATAGCCCTGCTCTCAAGCTACCGCCACGCATCTATAATCCTAATTTATTTATTGGCGCACAATAAAATTTTTTATCGAAAAGTCTGAATTGATATTAACCGAAAGTGATTCAGGGCCCCCCGGAGGATACGCCTTTGGGTTAACCCAACCTTCGCGACATCATGGCGTCCGATTATAATGCAGTATAATTCAAAGCGCGTGGATAATCGAGCCGTACGCTGATCGAGTTGGTCTCGCGCGGAATCGCGAGTGCAAGAGTCTACCGTTCGCGTTCGGTATCGAACTCCTGGTGAACTGAATCCCCCTAGAGTGTCTTACAAGCCCGCGAAAGCGATAGTCGTAAATTTATACGTATCCATATATTAATCGCTCCGTTGCATCGCGATTCGCAACGTTACGGGTAGAGCATCGTCGTAGCCATCTTCTTTTCCGCGGATATATAACGCCGTCGTTAGCGACGAACTTTTGCGACTGACCGGGCGATTACATATATAAGTGTTACATACTCATATATATATATATATATATATATATACACATAGTCATTATATATCGCTTTCGCGGCTTGTGTATTCGTGAAATGCGCCGTGACAGCGATCGAGAGGCGACCTCGTGAAGCCGCTATAGGGATCGCCGTGGCAAGTTCCGACTCAATCGATACTAAGGTCTATGGTATGCGCCGGGACGGCCCGAGACGCATAAATGCGCCCGGAATCAGAACGCGGAGTAGCTGAACTTTCAAGGCCGGTAAGAATCAAGTCCAAGCCACCGAAACCGAACCGCTCCCTCGTTTCCTCCTAATTTACATAATACATATTCATATATATATATATATATATATAATAAATTTATTTATTTTCGCCTTTTAGTATATATTTTTTTTTGTGACATAACTTTATTTGAATAATTTAATTCTTTTGACATTTTATCGCGAAATATTTAACTGACAGGAGCGAAGGCAGCTTTCTTCCCGATCGGACTGAGAAAGGAATCGTATCTGAAATTTATTTTATCGTTGTAACGCGATCCTATTCTTCACGTAACAAGGTTGATTCGCGATCGAATTATCGCGCGAGAATTTACACATCTATTCTCGAAGTTTATAGATTTCATATAACTGTCAAATATGCGGACACGTGTCGCGCCGACGCCCGTATAAAAATTCACACGCCTTGTCCCGCGAACGGCATTGATACCGTCCAGGGAGAGGGGGGAGGGGGGGGAGGGGAAATTATATAGTTCCTTGTTTACTTTGATCCATATTTATACCCAGCTATAATAAATGTTAAATGCGAGCTTCGTCGAATTTTCAGATTTTATATCTCTCGCGCGCGTTTGAAGAAACCAAAACGGAGAACGCGGGGATAGAATGCAATTTTTCCCTCGCGAACGTTTTACGTTACATCGACGAGGATCGCGCGTTGTTATGTTACGTGATATTCTCGGATTCGTCATTTACATTGTCCGACTACGCGGCGTTTTATTAGCAAGTAGATAGAACGCAATAGACGTGAAATAAAGTCGCGCGATCACTTCTGCGAATTCGATGTAAAGATACTCGGTCCAGGAATGCATTGGACACCGTCAAATTACCAAGGATCTATGCGTTTTTATATTGATGACTCGAATAATAAACAAACTTTAATATCCGTGAGAAATTTAACATAAGACTTATTTAAAAAAAAAAAAAAAAAAAAAAATGCATTGTGTGTGTGTGTGTATATCTCTTTCTCGTAAGATATCAAATTAATTTGGCACGAATTTATCTGGATTTTTCAATCAATTAATCACGATGCACGGAGATACCCAGATACGACACACGTGCGATTCGAGCACGCTCCTCGTATATGCGCGTAACTTCACGGTATTGACATCTCTGGCGCATTATTCTCGTCAGCTGTTCCGCCTTTCGGCCGTTTATCTACGAAAAAAATATTAATTATTGACGAGGAATCGTTTGAAAAAATATCTCGTTTATTATCGCTCCCTCCGCGTGACAGGGCGTGTTCTCCCGCAAAATTTTGGCGGGATTCGAAGAGGGGATGGGGGGGGGGGGGATGCGAACAGCCGTAGCGCAATGCAGTGTCTTGTTTAACGCGCTCGTGCGACTCCGGGCAGGTCTGTTTCCTTTTAACTTGGCAAGATATAATTCCGCGAATAAGCGAATATATCATACACACACACACACACACGCACATAACCGCATCTTTTATTATGACGATCGAAAATTAAAAATTATATACTACATATAGGAAATCTTACACAGAGATCCCGATTCGAGATGTCATTGGTATTTTAAATCCGAAATATATACTTATCAGTAATTGTTAATCTAAACTTTTCATATATATTTCTACGTAATTTGTATAAATATATATATGTGTGTGTGTGTGTAAAATGCTCTGCTACCTCATATTCGAAAATGACGCGACGCCGGATGGATCGTGGAATTTTAATCGATCGCTCTCACTCGACAAATTCGTGATCGTCGTCGACGATGGAGACGGCGATAGCAGGCTGTCGTTAAAACGCGAACGTGTAAAACGACCTTGCGGCTTGGGAAACAAAATACGGCGAGACGCGAGAAATGACTGTCGCGCGTACGCGAAGCGGCCTTTCGTGACAGACAGACAGACAGATAGACAGAGAGAGAGAGAGCCGTGCATTTTCGTTGCCCTCGTGACTGAGAGAGCCTACCGGACGACGGACACCGACGGAGGTGAACTTGCGATGTTCGCCGTCCCTTCCTGGGAGGCTGCTTTGAGGTACATCATCATCAGTAGATTCCTTTTTACGGAGCGGTGAGAGGGAGGGAGGGAGGGAGGGGATATCTCTAGCGTGATAATTTCTCTATAGAATTTTCATAACGAGGAAAGAGATGTACGAATACGTTTATCGATTCTTTTTAAAAGAAACTCATCTACATCTCTTCGTCCATCTTTTTAATATGAAATTCTTAAAATCGAAGCGAGTTCGATAATATTGGAATAAAAAATCAAATTTTTAGATAATTAAAAAAATTTTTTAGAAATGTAAAATTTTATTTCCGACGTCTATTTTTCGATATATATGTATGACTAGGATGCGGGGACTGTATTCTTGGCTGGTATTTATGAAACTCTTCGAGAGACACATGCCCGAGAACTTGCACGAGTGAGAAGACGATAGTACGGGAAAAGCAATCGCGTGTTTCGCAATACTTGTCAAAAGTGGGACGTCTTCGTAAAGAGGAACGCGCGTGGAAAACTATCGCTTTAGGGTCGATCGTATTCGTAAATTGTATTTTCGAATAATAAACGCCTTTTGGCATATACACACGATTCGCTACAACCTTCATCGAGACGCGAAGAGAAAGAGCGAGATTTTTCGATATTATTATCTGAATAAAATAATTACGAAAGTCACTCGACGTGCTTCTGGATAATCTAAAAAGCGAAAGATAAATATATACATTTACGCGCGAAAACGATTGGGAGGTAACCTAAAAATAGATCAGACAGAGATGGATAAAGATCGTGAAAATTTCAGGATAACAATAGCGAAAGCTCTTTACACGTGTACTCTTCCCGACATCGTTCTCGCTTATCGCAAGATCCGCGATGCGTCTAGTAAAATAAGAAAGAAAAAAGAGAGAGAGAAAGGGAGGAAAAATTGGCGTCCCGTCGCAATCGTGACGTAAACACGCGCGACTTTAGGCGGGACCGGCGCACGCACGCCGCGATACGTCACACGGCGCAGCAGGAGGAACGTCGGCGGGACCATCGTCGTCGTCGTCATCGTGTCGATGCCGGAATAGTGGGGCAGCGTGCCGCGAGAGGGTGTCGCGCGAGGCAGGTCAGGGCTGGGGCTCAGTCAGTACGCTCGCGTGCAGCGTGTCGGTTGTGCCGCTCTTACCTCCCCTTCTCGCGCGTGCGCGCGCATTCCGTCGCGTCGTTGGCTGCGCGCGTCGGCGCCGCATTCGCAGATTCGCATCGCATCGCGTCGCGTCGAGTCGAGTCAACCGTCGCGGATATATCGTACCCTCGGTCGCAGGACGGGTTCGTTCTTTCCGCGCTCCGCCGAGGACGCCGTACCGGCCTTCTGCCCTCTTCGCGCGGATCGAGTCCTCTCCTGATGTGCGCGTCTCTGTCAGATCGCGCGGAATAACCTTACTCGCGCCGCAGTCCGGCGGAGCGCGGCGCAACGAGCGCGGTTATCGTGGGTGTTGGGACGGATTTGGACGAGGCGCGCGATGCTCTGACAGTACGCGCGCTTACATAATTATCCGTCCTCGTCGGTGTGCATCAGAGTGGCGCGTGACGCGACGAGACGAGACGAGACGCGACGCGTGGAGGAGAGCGAGAGCCATTCGTACGCCCGCGTCGCTCCGCTCCGCTCCGCGATTCTGCTAGTCTTCTTCTCCGTGGCTATCCGGGTATGTACATACACGCGAGAAGACGTGTACATGTGCGCGTGCGCGCGCACACACACACACACAACGTAGCCTTCCCCTCTTCTCCGTCGCTCACTGCGTTCCACTTCCTCTATCTCTCTCGCTCTTCCTCGCTCCCTCCTCCCACCGTACGCCTGTGCATATCCCTTGCCTTCTCGCTCCTTCCGTCCCTCTCCCTCCACGTTCCCTAGCAGCTTGGTCGATTCACGAATCCGCCGGGCCACTCTTCCCCGGGCATCTTCAAAATAAGGCCAAAAGGTTACGTTCCTCGGAAACTTTGAAAATTCCATTTCTCTCCCCTTCCTCCCCTCTCCCTTCTCTCTTCCCGCCTCTCAGCTCTCGTCACGTTCCGGTTCTCGTCTTTATTGTTGTCTCTCGTCGCTTCTGTTGACGACGACGAAAGGAGAACGACGTCGCGCGCGGCGTCGTTTAAACGCGACAACGATAATGATTACGATCGAACGTCGGCCTTTCGTAAACACAGACGAATACGTGGAAAATTTTCTCTTCCCTCCCTCATCTCGTTCTCTGTTCGTTTCGTGACTCGACTTGAATGAACGAACGGGTAACTCTGTCCCCTCGCGTCGACGTTGTCGGCGCTCAATGAAATTCGATATCGTACGGTGTCATTGCACGACCGTACTATTTTATATACATACATACATATATATATATATATATATATATATATATATATATATATATATGTCTTTATATATTTGCGATTTCTCGAAACGTTTCGATTGTATCGGCTGTTTATTTGTATTCGAGTCTCTTCGGTGAAATTCAAAAAATTAAATCTCTTAGAAGATACTGAGAATTAAATTATCGAGTATATGCGAGAGACGTTGAGGTTTAGATTATAGTAGAACAGAATCCTATACAATAACCAACACCATTTCATACACGTTATAGCGTTTTATTTTCAAACGCGTCCAGTATTTTGTAAACAATTTTTTACTTATCACGCCCATTTTGTATCTTTGATTTTTGCCCGCTATATAATTCTGTTTTATCCTTACTTGCCTTTGTTTGTTTGTTTCTCACACACAGGTCTGGCATCAATACATATATATTGCACATTTATTTTCTATTTATTTTGTGACTGCTTAGAGAGAAAGAGAGAGAGAGAGAGAAAGAGAGAGAAAGAAAGAAAGATGAGAGCGTTCGAAAGCGCAGGCTGGTCTACGAGCGGGGAAGACGTAGTAATGGATTTGTTTATATTTTTTGTATTTGCCGATGATCCCGTCGACGGTTGTTTCACTGGACGGTACCAGTTGGAGTATACAACAGCAACCGCAAGCCCAATTGTTGGTGATCGCGCAACAGCAGCAGCAGCAGCAGCAGCAGCAACGTCAACTGCAGCGAAATCAGATCGTCTCGTCGAATCAGGCATCGTCGTCGGGAGGTGACCTGCAACAGTCACAGTGCGACAAAATGACCGACCAACGAGAGCAACAGCAGCAGCAGCCGCAATCTCAAGCTCAGCAACAACAGCAGCAGCAGCAGCAGCACCACCACCAAACCAAAAGCCATGAAGAACCGCGAACGAATCTGATAATCAATTACCTTCCGCAAAATATGAACGAGAAGGAGTTGTACAGTCTATTTGTGACGATTGGTCCGGTCGAGTCCTGTCGAGTCATGAAGGATTACAAGGTAGATTGTATTCGAGTATAGTTGGTTCTGTATCATAGAAATTATGCGACACGAGAAATGTATTATATGTATAATACTAATTTTAACATTTATATAGACTGGTTACAGTTACGGCTTTGGTTTTGTGAATTATGCAAAAGCTGAGGATGCCGCGATGGCGATAAGCACATTAAACGGACTTCAAGTGCAAAATAAACGTTTGAAAGTGTCTTTTGCTCGTCCTTCTGGAGAAGAAATTAAGGAAACCAATCTTTACGTTACGAATTTACCAAGGTAAACTAGGATTCATTTTCTACGAAATTAATGAATAATGAGGAAAATTTATCGTACTAAAAGATACCGTTTCACGTTTGCAGGAATATAACGGAAAGTCAGATCGATGAAATCTTCAACAAATTCGGCAATATTGTGCAAAAAAATATATTGAAGGATAAACTCACCGGTTTGCCGAGAGGGGTAGCATTTGTGAGGTGAATAAATATAATTAGTTTTTATCATTAATCTCGATTTTTCTACCTTTTAAATATTAATAAAGATTTATGTTTACACAGCGATTTGTATTCATAAATATCTATAAATATTTATACATATGCTAAAGAGAAAAAATGTAGCTTCATTAATCTAATAAATTTTTATGAGACTTTACATACAAGTATACATTTATCAAGTATGCGTATAAATAATGTGTGGTATTGAAAATTGGAACAATTTCAAAACAGCTGTTCGCGGCAATCATATTATATCGTTACACAACGCGGTGCATGAATCCGTGCGCGCATATTTATTTTGCGAAAGTTTCCTGCCAAAGTATTTTTGTACATCTCCTGGTTTCAATTGCATAATTCTAATACGCTCCCTTTAGTTTGGCCTAGATAAAACGTACGAATAAGCTAGGGATATTGCTATAATTCTAGAATTGTACGAAATAGAGCTGTTGTAGTTTATGCCGACAGTTGAAAATCTTGCTTGGATGCCTCCCATTTGCATTTTATCGAGCTGAAAAAACGCTAGTAAATTAATAAAAAATAAATATGGGTGGGATTAAAGTTTCCCTAATATCTTTAAACTCTTAAGACTCTTATGTTTACGTGTTATTATATATATTTGAATGTTAAATTATTATTTTTCATAAATAATAAAATATTGATACATTTCCATAACTCTTTTGAAATCATTCGCCGTTTCCTAATTTGCAGATTCGATAAAAGGGAGGAAGCTCAGGAGGCTATTACACAACTTCACGGTACAATACCGGAGGGTGGATCGGAGCCACTTAGTGTAAAAATCGCGGAGGAACACGGGAAACAAAAGGCGGCGTATTACGCGGGCTGGCAAGCCGGATACAATCAAAGCCGCGGTAAGTAGTTTTATATATACATTGTGCGAGACCAGCTACTCATTAATAAATTTTATCTCGTTACCTGGCAGTGGTAAATGATAAATTAAACGCATTGTTCTTTCATTGAAATTCAAAACTCTTAGGTAATGGAAAAGAGTGGAATTAGCGCTGCCAGGCCGAGTTTGCATTTTTTGGCTTCCAAGTGAATTCTATGCTAAAATATATAGCTGAAATGATTTGCATCTCTTTTACCGTAATACTGTAATATTGTAATACGATTGCTGTAATACGTCTAGTTTACATAGGAAGGCACTAATTTCACGCTCGATGTTTATTTCCATGTTTTGATCGAAAGATTATTATATTGTACTTTATTCTATTTGCCTGTGTGATGTGTCTTTGGATCGAATATGATATTGTTGATCTGCGTATTCGATCTACCTCGTATCTCGATATTTCTCAGAGATTTGATAGAGTAGATTTTTCTTTTTATACGGCGCAAAATGCTTCTTTTGTCGCGACAAAGTCGTTACTATTGTATTTCCGCGTTTCGAAACCTTTTGTATCACGCAACATTTTTTCCCTATGTTCCGATAAGAATCTTTAATTTTATTGTATGTAGGTAATATAAGTTGCTATTCATAGATATAAATCGTAATTTTTTCTTTTTTTCTTTTGTCATGCTATTTGTCTAACATTGAAATGTTTTGTCAGATAAGATGGCTGCATCTAAATCAGACCACCACGACTTAACGCACTAAGCACCTTTTGTGTACACAGAGAACCGAAAGGGTGTTTATATTCTGACACGTGTTACACACACACGACCACGTTCAAACGCGGAGAAAGATCTCCACGAAACGACTGGAGACGTGTCTCTTTACCCCTCGCTCGTGTCTCTTTACCCCTCGCTCGTGTCTCTTTACTCCTCTATCTTTGCGCGCGCGTCCTTTTTTTCTTTCCATTTTCTCAAAGTCGTGCGCATGACTCGATGTGAAAAGAGAGACATCGCTTAGCTCTCGAGCGATTTTCGTAAAAAAAAAAAAAAAAAAAAAAAAAGGAAACTGAAAGGAAAAGAACAAAGAAAACCGCTTATAAAGGGCTCGCTCTATATGCAATTGAGCAAGCAGGAATGTAGTGTTGTGATACAAGAGTCTTGTGTGTGATCTGGTGACAAGATACGTGAGGTACGCGTTATGTACGCCGTGTTTTGTGCGGTATATAAACACCTCACCCGGGAAAGACACAGCTCGTTGCCGCACAAAAGAAAAGAAAATGCCGTTCATAGAAAGTTTCAGTTTGAATGCTGGTTAGCTGGACCGATTAACTTAACGATTTCGCCTACCTTCTGTTTTTTCCTCTGCTGCTATTATTCGTATTTTTGCTTGATACTTTGTTGTTAAGAGTACTCTACTACTGTTGCCAATGTTATTGAGCACACAGTAGCTTCGCGTTCGCCGATATTGATATCATGTTCCACATATATGGCTGATGTTCTTTGTGCTTTAGCGTGACTAAGGCGTTGTTTAAAAGTTTTTTGTACAACATTTTGTTATATATATATATATATTATTTCCTATGTCCAAAATATATACTTTGTTTTCACAAATTTCGATTGTACGTTCTGTCTTTCATCTGTAACTCTCTTTCTCTCTCTCTCTCTTTCTCTCTCTCTCTTTCTGTTTTTATTCCAATCCTATTTAATTTTTAAGCAAATCCAGAGCGAGTTAGGCAATTTTATAAAGAAAATATTTCTTTCCTAAGAAACGAATGTGTGTGTATGTTAAGTTGAATGTAAGATTTTAGATTTTTAAGTTGCAAATTAATTTTGCGCCGTTAATTTTTTATTTGGAAATTAATTGTCAAATCGAGATAAAGATACGAAGATATATCTCGCGCAATTGTCTCCAGCGACTTGGTTGTGGTTTTATTGCGTCTATGCTTTAGTAAGGAATTCAAGTGCATGATACTGTACCCTTATCGAACCGTTTTAATGACGCGGCCACGCGCAAAGATGGAACTTGTGTGAGAGAGACCTAATCAATGACGTTTTCATTTCTATGCTTGCCTTGTGAAGGAGAGCGTCTGTACCCGGCGAGGAATAAATATCAGCGCTATGCTCATTATCTTTATTAAATAGCGAACGATGTTATCGTTGTTGTGTCGCCGTGTCGTTGAACGTTCCGTATTATATATATATATATATACATACACGCACACGATCCTTCCTACAATTGTAATTAAACGAGGATCCACGCGAGCAACCTGGAGAGATTACGATCGTGTATGTCGCAATGTGTTCCACCCGATGTAACTTGATGTAATCGCGCGAGGAACGTTCGCCGCTCGGCGATTCACGAGACAGGAGCAATCTTAGCAAAGTGTTCGCCGAATCGTTGATTACTTGTATAAATTGTATCGATTCTCGATATTAATTGTAGCGCCTCTCTTGTAATTAGGACAAAAGATAATTTCCAAATTAAATTTAGATTTTTGGTATCAAGGAACATCGCGTTTATTTTAATGGAGGTGTGATATATAATTTAGTGTACTGGATAAAGATCCATGAGGGCGATTTTAATGCGGCGGATTATTTCCTCAATATTATTTCTAAAAATTTTAATGATTCTATATGAGAGCAAAACAGATATTATACTTATTTCAAAATCACTAACTTAGCTTAAAATTCGACAGAAATTATTTTATAAATGTTGGCCAAATATATTTGATGCTTGTTTTCGTAAGGCAAGAAGTTTGAAAAAGGAGATGCGCGAATATAAAACTGCGTTGAATAGAAAAAGAATAGTAAAAGTCTTCGATATAACTTGGACAGTAATTATATCGAAAGTTATCATAATATCAAATACCGCAATATATATATGATTTTTGCTCAACGATCGTAAATTAATCGCAATTATTCACAGCGAGCCTAAGAATTTTACAATTGTATATAAAGTCTGTGTTTCGTAAGTTTTAAATCCTTGCGATTTTTGTTATTTCGGCCACGGTATCGTTGCCGCATATCATATAATGAACGTGTAATATTTAATAGATTTTGACGACACACATTTTCTTCGAAATCCTTTTTTGGATTAGATACAGCGATTCTTCGTACAACGTTACACGTGACATAGGAAAATACAATCAATCCAATGAGATTGGTCTCAACGATCTAGTGAATAAAAAAAATCGGAGCAGATTTCGTCTCTCTGTGTGCTACGTAGATAGATATTAATTCTCAACCTAACGAATAAAATGAGACTTTATATGCGTCAGATCTTGTTAGCAGTTATATATATATATATATATAGCCGCTGCAATCTATAAAAAATCTACAGATCAAATGAATATTTATTAGATATCCTTTCTCGTAGTAGGAATCACGATATTTTTAGAATTATTCCGTAGTTTGAAGAAAATATCATATACACAATGCTTCCGCAAATTGAGGATACGTCCGATTATATGTTCTCGGTGGCAATCTTGAATAGACAAATTTGAAACAGTACATTAATGTATATTTAAGACAATCGATTTAGCTATGTATCCCAAATTTTTGAAGCAGCTTATATTTAAAAAAAAAAAAAAAAAGAGAGAAAGAAAAATCCAAAACGATTTTCATCTAGAAAAGTTTATTTGGTCATATAAAATACACTGTAAAAAGGTATTTAATTGATGCTGAAGAATTACAAATAGCTAAATCGATATATATACTCTTTTTTTTTCTTTTTTTTTTCTTCCCGATGTCGTATACCAATCGCCGGATATAAAAGCACAGAATATCGATAGAATATCTTCCATTTGTTTTATCTGCGACACGTTACGCCACCGAGTGCATTGAACAGTACCAGTACAGTTAGTTAATAATACACGTGTTGAAAGATAGACGAGATATTTGCTCGTTTTTCGTAGAGGATAAAAAAACTGTCGTCTCGGGTAACTCTATCGCGACAGCGAGTAACGATTCGCACTGTTACACAATCTTCATCTTTCTTTGGAATCCCGAAGGAAGTTTTAAACCGACCGATCCGGTGGCGAGAGAACCATTAAAGTGATTACTGAGAACTAGGAAATAATACATATGTCCTTCGACCTTGACAATCTTCCATCTTTCCATGGATTTATCGCGCTATCTTGCTAATTGCTTGCGAAGGAAGAAAATGGAACGCGATCACATTCTGGGCGTATCAATTTTATCACACTGTATTCTATAATTCGTAATTTCCCTTCCAATAGTGTGATCTTTTTCTTATCGCATAGCCTTATAAAATAAAATCTTTATAATAATTAAAAAACGTGATATTAATATATATAGTTCTTCATTGTCATATATATTTATAAATTATTAAATTGTTATTGGGCGTGTGTGTATGCCATATGTTAAGGAATCTCTATCGTTATTTGACTAGCGAATAATAGCAAATATAGACAACTGTCTAATAGAATTATGATGTTGATTCAATCTTGTCATAGATGCGACTTAAGACTAAATCATCCTGGATGCTTCGTGTTATAACTTTTATCGTACTAGTAAATTATTTATACCTTGTGTTTGATCTCGCGCTCTATTTTCTTTCATCTCGTCGTAGATCGCGCTTACGAAAGGGAGGGTGCGTTTTCGCCCTTAACTGGTGTTTTGTCATCTTTTTATAATGCAACACGTTTCTTATGCATACAATATATTTATTGTGAAAAGTTAATCGTATAATAATTGCGGAATTTTAATTACGAAATAATTACAGAATTCTTCGAGGACTCTTCAAAAAAGACTGCTAACCCGTAAAAATGTCTCTCTTTCTCTCTCGTACGTATTAAAGTGATGGCGGAGACTTCACCAGTTAAGGGATGAAGTCCTAAAACGTGTAACGCGATCGAGGACGCGATCCACCTTGCTCAACGTAAGATATTTAGGCGTTTCTTCGTAAGGGTAAACTTTGCGAAGTCGAAACTTCTAGGAATTTAATATTGCGAATGCGCCGGGCGTTTGACCCGCTTTGGTTGCTGACCGATCGATTGTCGGGGAGTTGCGAGCCGATGGACTACATTTTTAAACGCCGATGCGTTTACATTGTAAAGTATCAAGTATCGCATGAGGCTAGAAATTAATTTGAAAAATATATGTATAGTATCGTAAATTTTTTCTTGTAGCAAATTTTTAAAATTTTTTTCTTTTTTTTTTTTTTTTTGCAATTTTATATAATTTTTTTTATTCTTAGGAAAACTTTGGTAATAATTTAATAAATATATATTGATTTAATAATACTATGTGATATTCTGTATAGAGAGTATAAAATTGATATTAAAAATTATCATTAAGAAATAAGTTGGTTTGCATTAGAAATATCCGATATTTAATTTATAGAGAGAATCTTTAATTTTCATTATTAATAATTTGCGGGATTTGAATACTATTTTAATAATCTTCCGACGATCGATCGATTAACGAATCGATACATAATATGCTGCACAGTACGATCGCTATAGATGATAAGAAGATCGATTAATCGTTGAAAACTTATATATGTATATAATAAGTAAGTTAGATAAATTAATATAAGATATCTTTCGATCATCGCCATGAAAAGAACTTTCATCGTCTTTTCATTTCTCTAATCGTAAACAATCTATAAGATTAAACATCTAAGTTAAAATTAAGTTAAAAATCTTACGGATATTTTAATCACGATAATGTATTGCGCTAATAATTGATGTAAAGAAAAATAATTTTTTTATTGATAAAAGATATGAATCATTAATGATTATATAATATATTTATAATTTACAATCAAATCAAACATCATAACATAGTATATAACGATATTACACGATATGACAGATTCATGATTTTTCCTTCGCATAAGTTTGCGATTAGATAAAATGTGACGTGAATGCGACTTGACATTGTAATCGAGAGATGCGATTGTAAATAGTTTTAAACTGTTAAGTAGTAAATTGTAAGGTTTAACGGATCGAAGAATGTGCGAAATGGTTAATCCCGAAGTCCAGTAGTGCTAACGATGGCTGTGATAAGAATAAGAAAATACTAACGAGAATGCAAAGAGAAAAACAAAACGTATTGGCGAAACAAGTGAATTAACGAAGCTTAGCTTCCTCTCTTTTGATTTATTTTTAAATGCGAAATTTAAATTAATTCTACATACATTAAAATTTCAATGACACATACATGCAACATGTCAATCATGTTCAATACATCCCGAAATGATTACATCGATAAACTAACAGCGAACTATAGTATAATAAGACAGCATAGCTTCTTCGTAACCTTTCGTTCAATTCAATAATTATACGATGTTAATTTAATAAACAATACACAGGGTGTTTAAAATTATCGCATTTCTCTTGATTACGAGACGAATATGAAATATATTTCATGAGAACTTTTTAATTTTCAATACATTAAACATTTTCAATTAATTTATCATAAATTATGTTTCTCTTACATCTTAAAAAAAGAATTTAAATTAGTAAAAAAAAAAAAAAAAAAAAAAACAATTTTACACAAATACTTCAACTTAAGCTTCCATTTTTTTAGTGTTAGATAACTCCGCGGTTAATTTTGTAATTAGTATTTAATCAATGATCGTGTTAATTTTAGATATTGAAAGTTATCTCTGATCGAAAGAAACAGCGATAGTTTGCTCGAAACAACTCGTTTTCTTCAGAAGAGAAATTCGCCTCTTCGGCCTCGGTTGAGAACGCTCGCGACATTCTCGATGATATATCCACCGTATTTTTCTCTTGTTCACTATGAAATTTAAAAAATATATATATAAATAGTCTACGTAAAAAAAAAAAAAAAAAAAATATCTGAATTAGCGAGAATTAATCGTCTTTAAGTGAATCTACTATCACATTAAGAATAATGTTTACAATGCGACAAACATATATATACATATATATATATATATATACATATACACTGACACAGATTACGTACGTAGCGATAGAGAGATACACACAAAACTATGACACATTATAGCAGTTACAGGATCAATGTTCGTATCTCGTTGTACGGATATTTGTATTTAAACGTGTTGAGCATTAAATGTGAATTATTGTATCGATCGACGCTTTTTGTGCTGATGATATGATTGATGAATGATCCCTCGCGCGCAACATGAAATTGAATTTAGACACGATTATACGGACACAGGATAAATTCAATTTTCGAAACACAAGAGAAAACCGCGTATCGGAGACAATGGCTCTCTCTCTCTCTCTCTCTCTCTCTCTCTCTCTCTCTCTCTCTCTCTCTGTGATACTTTTATACATATTCGTTTTTCACGGGAATTATGTCATTAAAATTAAGTGTTGAAAATCAGGTTGCACAAGCGTCGGGTTCTATGAATATATATATATTTTTTTTTTGTTTATACCATTTTTATACTCTTGACAATTGGGCAAGCTAAAACAATGAAGCTTTCTTCGTATAAATAAAAAATAAAAAGAAAAGGAATCATCAGGACAAAAAGTACACTCCCGAGGATTACGACGTTTCAAGAAAAAAGGGAAGAAACGTATCGTTAAACGATCCTCTGGAGATCTTTCTTAATCAGCATCTTACATCTTACATCTATTATCGTTACCGCAGTCGCGAGTTTTCTCGCTGCGGTCGCTCGTTAAATTTGATTAAAATATTAGAAACAGATATACCACGTCTAAGTCATTCGCACGACCCTCTTTTTCTACTGAATGACG
The DNA here is from genome assembly GCF_030449975.1 of Polyergus mexicanus. Lineage (NCBI taxonomy): Eukaryota > Metazoa > Arthropoda > Insecta > Hymenoptera > Formicidae > Polyergus > Polyergus mexicanus. The sequence continues at coordinate 7,384,525 of NW_027223329.1, forward strand.
CTTCTCCTTCGTTTTTTTTCCCTCTCTCTCTCTCTCTCTCTAACATTTGCCGGAAAATCGAAACATGAAAATGTAAATGCTAGAGAGAAATGGATATATTTTAAATGATATTTATCTAAAAAAAACAAGAAAGAATCAAAAGAAAAGAGTATTGAAAAAATTATTCCCAAATCTTGTCCATTCATCTCTATTATCGAAAATTTAGAGATGTAATTAAATGGTAAATTTTTACGTTACTTAAATAGACGTAACCGCTAAGCAATTATTAAATTCTAGAGAAAAAGAACTCGTGTGCATGGAGCGGAGTGTCTCTGTTATTCCGTTTGAGAAATTCCTTAGGGCCGTATCCTGATCTACGTTAGAGAAAAATAAAAAAAAAAAAATAAGGGAGCAGCGTCACACCAAGACCCACCTTCCGAGAAGCAGTTTCAACCGTCCGCTTTCATCTCAGGCGTCCTCAATTTTCCAGGAACGAGCGGAGTCGGGGTCGGCGGGGGACGTGCCCGCGGCATCGGTGGCCCGCCAGGGATGAGTGTCAGCGGCGGTAGCGGTAGCGGTCCAGGGATGCTGAGCCGGGCGGGCGGATTCGGGCCGCGCAGCGGACCCCACGGCGGCTTCCTCGGCGGGGGTGGCAGTGGTGGCGGCGGCCCGGGTGTTATGCGAATGGAGAAGATACACCCGCATCGGTTCAATCCGATTGGTATGGGTGGTGGCGGCGGCGGCGGTGGTGGCAGCTACGTGCAGTCGCACTTCTGGTGACCGTCGCGACATCGGGACGACGACGAGGACGACGAGGACATTCGTGGCGGCATCACGACGCCGATCACTGGCTGAAGCCGTCCTTCTCGTTCGAAATAAATCCACGGGGATTACCGTTTATAACGAAAACTGTTGAGAACTGGGGGAAGGAGGAGGTAGGTCGGGTAAAACCGGGTTGGGCCAGTTAAATCAAGTACCTATTTATCTGCAGGATGGCGCACGAGAAGATAATTCGATGTTAATATCAATGTTAATAACAGTTTTTTCATCAATATCAAAAGAATCAAATATTTTATGCTCTACATTTGAGCAATTATATTATTGTATCATTTATATTTTAGCATGTTGGATATTTCATAAATATTTCCTGTTTCAAGGATTGATAATAAATTTAGTTTTTACATTATTATTAATGTAACAATAAGATTGTTATTAGCAATGCATTAAGATCGAGCTACTTCTTTGCGAGACATTCTATATTTTTTAGTGGAAAATGATTGAATGATGATAGTTTTATTAAATTTTGGACAAGGTACTATAACGCTTTTGATTTATTCGTTTTTAAAATATTAAACTTTTCGCAGTGACAAGCAAGAACTCGAATTGAAGATTTTTCCCGGTTTTATTCTATTTCTACCTCGTGCAATCGTGTAGCTTGAGAGAAAGAGGAATCTATATTGTGTTTAGCGTATCTAGCGCTAACAATAAGAATAATTAAAGTTTTTCCAATTACGACGATATCGATGATTTAAATTTCAATATGAATCTATTCCGAAACATACAGTTGACATTGCTCACTCAATTATATGAATCATGATCAATTCTCCAGGTCGAAATATTTGATTTTGTAATATTAAAATTATTATAGAATATTAATATTGTAATATTAAATCATTACATTCTAAGTTTGTAATAATATAAATTATTCTAATTTATATTATACGTGTTATTATCTCTCTCTCTCTTTGTCTCTAGTTTCATGATTGTTCGAATGTTGATTTGTGTAAAAGTAGGTCGTTCCAATTTGTGAGGATGTTCGGCTTATATATTACTATATAATAAGATAAGCGTTTTAAACATCAATTCTCCGTCTTAGGATCCTGAAGGATCCTAACGTTCCGGCAAATCGCGCATTGTGCAGAAAAACTATAAGAATTTTACGTATTGTTGTAAATTTCATTTTTTTTAAATGGTTCTAACTTGAAACTTTAACGAGACGTTTCATCATAAGAATGTTTTATCATAAATCAGGGGGATTTCTGGAGGACAATTTCCCGTTCGACGCGGCTGTGGATATCAGTGGCATTCTGCGGCGAACGAAAATTTGTACATTTGTGAGATACGTTTTTTTTTTTCTTTTTTTTTTTATAAGATAGACGCACCTCTCTCGATTACATAAAGTCCTTTCAGGAAAATCCAATACCTGTAAGTGAATTATTATATGCCTAATAAAAAAAAATATATATATATGTATATACATATATACACATACATATATTATATATGTATGTATGTATGTATACATATGTATATATATACAATATATATATATATATATATATATATATATATATATATATATATATATATAGAGTGGCTATATAAAAAGGATGGAAGGTAAATGCCAAACTTGAAGTTTCGAAACGTACTCCATTTGACTAAGTAAAAAATATATTTATAATATTACAGTGTGAATAAAAAAAATATAACAACTTAAAATTTTTATTATAAAAATGTTTATTTTTATTTGAAAATTATAATATAAATTTTGACAATCAAATTCCCAGATCTCCATTTTAATATTAATTATATATTTTAATGTTATTATTAGTCTATTTTAGGTATTGGATCTTCTAAAGATAGACATACATCGCGACCTATGATCGAATTCCCAATCGCTCCAGTTTGTCACTAGACGAAGAATACACGATTCGAACGTGCCGTAGTTAATTTAGATTAAGCGAATTTTAAGCACGTGTCGCGCGCGGAAGAACAGGGTGAATGTAATTTATTTTAATATTTGAGAGCAGTATTAGAGCGAGATCGCGTATTCTTTCGCAATCCTGTAGACGAACTTTTGACAAACGTCGCATGGTGTATTTTATTTCATTCAATCCTCCAGTGACGTTTTACGTGATTCGTAAATATAGTTGCTGAAGGGAGGAGAAGGAGAGAGTGAGAAAAAATATTTTAAAATATTTATGTAAAGCCGTAAAAATAATTTGGAATAAATATCATTAGCAACTATATATTAGCTTTTGTTAATTGATCGTATATTTATATCTCTCAATTTCTATGAATTATTTCTGATTAATTTTGATATTTATATAGTAAACTGTATGTTCTCGGATTTGATATCAAAATTTTGTACGTGCATGTACTTAAGATCTGATTGATGAGCGTAGAAAATTAATACAAGTGTATCTCGAGAAACGTTTGATTTTTTTTTAACAATTAATCACCATCGCCGTCATTCTTGTCAATGATGTACATAGACGTGTAGGAAGACTCGACACTAACGCGACCTTATAGACAATGAGACTGATTTTTTATAGAGGACAAATTTTAAGCAAATATATACGTTGTGTACATTGAAGTCGCGTGTCGTATTTTTAGCTTTAAAAAAAAAAAAAAAAAGAATAATAAGCTGTGCTTGTGTTCCGAACCTGTGTGACAGGTTTCAAGGATAGCCCGAATCGTCTATAAAAATCTGTGATTTGTACAAAGGAGAATAAATGAGAGAGATATCGATAATCAGTTATTGTGTAGAAAAGACAAAAAAGTCATATTTTGCGCTACATCTAAGTGCAACAAGTGGGAATACAAATCTGAAGCAATAAAGAACAAAGATAAAGTTAATTTCTCTACTGATAAATTCTTTAATTAACGTTAATTCGTATATAAGAATATGCAGAATATTATTAACTTGGCTATCATCCATTCTCATAAACAGATCGTACAATCAAATTACATGTTGCTTTTATCTTATTGTTAGATATTATCTAGTAATGTTCTTAAAGTTACCTGAATATAATTATTATATATCTATGTGTGTTGTAATATTATATTAATATCATTGTCATCGTCACACATCAAAGTTAATCAGTGTATAGTTATACACGTCGATTTGCAAGCAAAGTAGCATAATTTATATTTATCACATTAGTATAATTATTATTTTTATGAGAGAAATGTGTATGTGTACGCAAATTGCTGAGACTTGTGTAATTACTAAGAGTTCATTATGTTATAACGGGAGAATAAAATAAGACAATATACTCGATTTAGAATCGTGACTAAAAGATTCATAACAAATAAAATCGTGCACAAGTGACACGATAATTGACACGTTGCAAAATTGAAGACGAGGTCGATGGAAGATACACATTGCCACAATTTATAAAATCGTGCATAGAAAAATCATAATACTAATATCGAACTCTGATTTTGACGAAAAAACATTAATTAACAATCCTACGTTATTATGTCGCACCAAAATATGGTTGTATCAAACAATTTAATAAAAAATACTGTCCGCTATGGGAAGAGAATTTTTTACAGCGAATATTTTACGAAATTTACCGTAGAAATATTATTATTATATTTGAAGGTAGAGGATGCTCTCTGATAGTCAGAATGTAGGTTCGTGAATCTATAGAGACGATTACAAAAGTGTCGAAATAGAAAGAATATTGGAATATACAATATTTTATTAATTTATGACCGAGAGAGAATGCGCATTGTATACAAAAATACAAATTTTCCTGTTTCTTATATAATCTTAATTTAACAAAAAAAGTAAGAAACATGTTTTATTTTAATCGATCTAAAAAATAAAATGAAATGTTTAAAAATGTTTTTTACGGATAATTAGTTTTTAATAAAATATAGACGTTTCGTCAAAATTTTTCATGGATGAATACAACCGACCACGATGTTGCCCTTCAAAAGGCAGCTCGCGTTTAAAAAAAGCAAAGTGCCCGATGAAGAGCCGCAACGTAATCGTTAGATAATATATCTTCGTCTCTCTTTCGTAATGCGGGGAGAATATCAAAGATCTTCTCCGTACAGCCATCATCTGGTTGCAGCATCAATTTTAACAACCAATATGCTCAAGAAATAGCGCAAATAAAATTATTGACAGATTTCAACTGTAGCAATGTAACAGAAACATCTTTCAGATTAGGTCTCTCTCTTGAACCGCGCGCGTCCTGTCAATTTTGATTTGGACTTATTTCTGATCATTTGCGTTTTTAGAAATTGAAGAAAATTCTTTTTCTAAGAATATTAAGAGCTCGACAAAGATCGAACATCTAAGATTAAAGAGAACGAAAATTTATACGATAAGTCGGTGCTACAAGTATAAGTAGAATTACAAATTAGCACTTATTTTCGGACACAAGACTAAGCCAATAGACCATTACCATCCGGTGTCAGTAATCTAAAGAAAAAGAAAGCCAAATTAGTGGAGAACGTTTGTAAAGCACAGCCGAAAGTGCGTGTATTGCTTGTGCGAACTTTGATTCAGATACATGGAATGACTCGTCAAGACTTCTGATTACTAGACAGCGTCTCTAGTCGTCATCCCAATAAAACATCTTCACCGCTGACACACTGCTTCACACTATAAAAACATTATTATGGATATTTATATGTTACGCAAAAATAATAATTGAGACATTATTTGTAAAAAAAATATTTGTAACATTAAGTAAAAGTAACATTAGGTAAAAGTAACTTTTACCAAGTTAATGTTACAAATCGCAGGGGATTACATGATAACGTTCTCTCTCATTAGCATATATGTTTTCTTGTATTTCCTAATTCATAAATATAATTCTTATAATTATCGTAAACACACTATCATATACTTTAAGCAGTCACAAGATAATTAGCTTTTACGCTAAGCGTGTGTTTCAAGGATAATTTATACATTCTTTGTGGATTTAGCTTTTCCCTTAAGAGATTGTCGTATGAATCTTTTAATGATGATAAATATTTTATATTTTCTCGAGCGTTCATCTATCTTTTATCTCAAATATTCCATCCTTCAAGCAGAACACTTTATGATCCATTGTTAGATTATGCGAAGCGCGCTTCAATTAATATTGTATTACTTCAATTATCACAATTTTCCGTATCAGCGAGAGGACACTTTCGGAAAAATGTCGCGAGCAACGGAAGGCGTGGACTGACGATTTCCAAGTTTAAACGGAGAACTTTATAACAAACACGATGCACATTCCACCCACAGGATGTGGTGGTTTAGAGATTAGCCAAGCTCGTGAAAAGGAAACAGGAAGGGGCGGATAGACCGAGATACCATCTTCGTAAATTTATCTTGAAGAACAACTATATACGTTCTTTCCCTCTGATATATTGTATAATTTTTTTCAACAATTTCAATTTTTTGTTTTTTCTTCTTCTAGATAATTAAATAATATATCGACAGGAAGAATATTTTTACAAGTATTTTTAAATGACATTTATTTGTAGAAAAAATTCGTTAAGCGAATCTCTCTCTTTTTCTTTCTCTCACCCCGATGAGATTTCAACATTTTATTTAAACGGTCAAAAGGGATTCATCTGATTCGTTATCCATCCTTTGACCGATGTTTTTTTTTTGTCCTTTCTCAACCGCGGTCCCCATTGAATCAACCAAAATTCTCCCCAGGAAATTCAGCAAGACGTTCCGTACGCATCGTGCGTATCTGTGTGTTTCATATCTCATTAAGCGCGATTAAGGCTAAACAGTTGTATAGTTTGGAGACAAAGTTAGTTCACTCGTATTAGAATTCATAAAGATATGTGCCATATAATTTACCTATACCTTACCTATAATTTTATAATAAACTTTACAATAATTATTTCCAAATAAAATTGTAATATATATTTGCGATTATATTAATTGTATGCGAGCTTTTTTTATAAATTAAACATTACGATTTCGTTGAGAGATTACTTGATTCGTTTTGTATAGAATTATTAATTCATTCTTTACATCGGGGGATGTGTATAATGTAAAATAGAACATTAAACTTGTTAGATAATTTAAACATGTCATTTAAATTTATCAATGCTATTTATATCAATATTATTTCTTTGCTAGAATTACTAATTTTATCGCAAGAAACATAGAATATATATATATACATAAACCACTCCTTCCGGCCGTAAACCTCTTCCCAAGTTTTACTGATAGAAATTCTTATCGCACACCGTCGTCCGTTATTCCAGCTGTTTCAGGGTTACAAAAAATATTTAAAAAAAAAGTTGGAAATTAACGCTTTGAAAGTAAACTTAAATTCGCTAGGATAATCAATCCTGTGCTGTTTATTTCGGAGCAAGAAATATCGCGTATTAGGTTTCGAAGTTTTAATTAAACAAAAATAGTTAATTAACCGGATAAATTTTGTTTGCGGAAATTAAGCGGGCTTTAATTCCTCAGAATCTTTTTTTAATTCCAGATAGAAAATAAACAAAATATATATATATATATATGAGAAGTTTCGATAAATAAAATTCGCTTCCAAAAAAACACTTCGGACACTCGCGGCAAACAAAATCAGCTGCTTCGATTAAAATTAATAACGCGTTTTTAGAACGCCCTGTATGCAAAGTCGGAGATCTTTGTAGCGTCGAATTTGCCATAATAATTTCTGATTATAGTGCGATAGGGATCAGTCGTTCAAAGTAAAGAGTGAGAGAGAGAGAGAGAGAGAGGGAAAAGAGAGGTCGTGGTCGAAGCGCGCATTGTTGGGATGACTAATCGCATGCGCGCGTTTTAATTTATTTTTCTTGTGGCCGAATCAACGCGCGACACCCAATGATACGTCGCGGCTTTTTTTTTTTTTTTTTAGGTCACGCTTTTTAATACTCATTTACGCAACCGTGCGCCGCCCGCTAAAGTGCGCTCTCCCGATTAAATTCATTCACACGCGGCGATCATGGGCGACTTTCGACCCGAATCTTGTTACAATGCGAGAGACGTAATATAACGCATATATACAGGATGGTCCTCGTAACGTGGTCGCCACGATTTTTAAGGCACTTACAATAATCTGACATAAAAAAGTTTCAAACAAAAGTTGTGTAGCTTCAAGGGGGCCATAAGATGGTGACAATGATTTGATCTTGAAAGATCATTTGAAGGTCACGTGAAGGTCAACTTTAAAATCTTAAATGGAAACCCCCATTTTTTATTTAGTATTCTCGTAGCTGACATCGAGAGCTTTCCAAAACACTATAATAAAGTATTTTTTGATTAAGTACTTTTTGAGTTATTTTATATTTTAATCTGACATATTTTGATATAAAAAATTAAACATCTCGTAAAATATTCAGTTTTTGATAATCTTACCGTAATACTTCTATGTACAGAATGATGAGACAAATCAATTAGTATTAAAAAAAAAAATTGTTTTTAAGAAAATTATTTACAATGTATTTTTTTAAACAATTTTTTTTTTTTTCTGGCGACCGTTACGAGGACCACCCTGTATATCGTAAATGGAAATCTACACGATAGACCTTCTTCCCGCGTGTTTTGTGCGAAGAAGGCATTACATTTACAGCCGCGTTTTACACATAATACATATGACATTTAAAATGTGCATTTAATTTAAAACATAGGGAAGAGAGAGAAAAAAGATGAATATAATATAAATATTTACACGTGAAGGAATTAAATTTAAAGTTGCGTCATGTGTTGATAAATGCACCGTTGTAATATACGATTAAAATATGTATTATATATTATATATCGATGTATTTCTCATTTAAAATTGGAAGAGAAAATGAAAAAAAAAAAAGGGAATTAAATTTTGTTAAATTTCTTGAAAAACGTTGACGGTTGAAGATAATAAATATACTGAAAATATATGCGGACATAAATATTTACAATGTTGCAACTCACGATCAAAGTACACGATAAGTATATCTCGTCGATTAAAAGTAACTTCAATGGAAAAGAGATATTACAGAGGAATGAGATTCGCAAATAAGGAGGCGAGAAAACTTGATGCACCGAACGGAGAAGAAAATTGAAAAAGGCAATTGTGGATCCACCTAGGCGTTCTCCAATCGTCGAAACAGACGCGTACCACCCGCGACACCCGGTATATGACACGCGCATTCTCCCGCGGAAGAAGGAGGATACTCGTTTCCGCCCGACGCGATACTCGCGGGAAACCTCGATTGCGTGTCTGATCTCCTTTTCCAAATAACGATAACGAGAACAGCGATCAGAATTTTTCCGATGCGCGCAAACCGATAACGACAACCGCCGTACGCGACATCCTGAGGGCAACTGGACGAGTGGAGATTTGCGGAGTGCGCGAGCGGGGAGGATACCGCCACCGCCGGGTGGGCATGAGAAAAAAGGAGAGAGAGAGAGAGAGAATGGGCGCACACACGTGGTGCCCATGGGCGCAGCCGGGAATTTTGTAGGGCCTCTAGGCAAGGGGACCCGGTAAGAATTTTCTTTTCACTCTGTGAATTATACCGACCGCAAAAATGGCAAGAAAAATGTCACGAATGTGTCAAAGGATCAAAATTAACAATATATTTATTTGAGCAGAGAGCGCGTTATAAAGAAAAGAAAGTATTTTTTTTTTTTTAATTAAATATTTAATACAAAAAATTAAATATAAATTACACACAAAAATATGTATATATTATATTTTACATTATTATATATAAATTATTTATAAGATTTATGTATATATATATATAGCGAAAATTGCGCCGCGAAGATAAAATTTTCGTAAAGATGAGAGATCTCGTGTGTATAGAAGGAATCAAAGCAGGGTCAAAGAGCACTGTCCTACGACACGAGGGGACATGATGGAATTTGCATTTCCTGTCTACGATGAATAATTCCGGACGAGACCAGGCCGTGCCGGTGGCGCACACTTTCGAATTATGCCCCCGTGTGTATTCAAAATCGACTCCGAATTAACCGGTTCCTATGTATAGATCTAGAATCTTTAGATATAATTCTTCCTCCTTTTACGTTTATTTATAATTTCTCGATATCTTGTATAGTATTTAAATCCGATTTATTTTTCGACGAATTCAATTTTTGTAGGAACGATGCCCCTGAGTTGTGATTCGCGACAAAACTATATGTATAAAATTTAATAAAAAATTCTCCCAAATTCTTTTGGAGAAATTCGCGTCCATACGCGTATCCACATTCGAAAAAAAATCTGAAAAGATTTAAACGTTTTCCATTGAATTTTTTCAAGTGGATATTTACAAACGACGCGCTGTAAAGTTCTCGCGAGAAAAACCTACGTTTAGACGACGAAGGGCCCGATATACGAAGGGGTGGCTGGCTTCCCGGGGTGAAGAAATAAGAAAGACAAGAAAGAGATGGGCAGGGATATTTATGGGAACAGCTGTTCGTCGACGATGCGCACCTACACGGGGAGGAAATTTTCACACAGCGGACCCTTTCATGGCTCTCTCAGGTACGCGCAACACGTGTCGCGCCCGCGGTTGCACTTGGGGAACCGTTCCCGATGACTCATATGGGGTACAATACGCGATACGCTTCGTACACGAAGGAACGAAGCGACGGGGACCACTTTGGCCCCTCCGGGGCCATTGAAGCTATATACACGGTGACGCATTTCTGACGCGCCTCTGATCGTCTTAAAAGTTTCCTACGGAAAAATATTCGACAGAAATTCATTTCGTTTATTCGCTATTTAAATTCGGATTATTAAGCAATCGTATCAATTACATGTCTCATTAAATTTATTTATATCAAAAGACAACATTTTAATACAAAATTTCTATAGTAAAATATATATATATATTTATATTAATAAATATATTTTCGTATATTTTCTGTCCGAAGATATTATTTGCATATTACAATATTAAATAATAGCATGGGTAAGAGTATTTTTTTTTATTTTTTTTTATTTTTTTAAGATATGATTTTCTAAGAGGGAAATATTTTATTAAAACAGACAAAAATATCTTAAATTAGACGAGAAGAGTTTTGTAATAAAAATAGGGAAATATATTATGCGCAATTCATAAAAAGATATTTTTTTATTGTTAATATGAACAACATACATTAAGCCCATTCAAATTTTCCCAAACAAAATATTTTCATCTTTACATTGCTTTGTTGAATAATACGCAGTTGTTTTATTATCTTGTACATGTATATTATATGTATACACATTTTTATTGCGATTGCAGAAAACAATAAGTATTTTAATGATTATTTAATATATATTATTTCAATGATATTGTAATGATTATTTAACGTATTTTTTTAATATATATTTATATAATAAGTATTTCTTCATAATGTTGAACATATAATATACATAACGATATTCTTCTATTGTATTTTTGCAATGCATCAATTTCTTACACTTATCTATAGTATCTGTGTTAGTTCTAAACGGTTATATGCGGATGATTGGGATAAATTTTATACGAATCGGATGAGAAGGACGAATTATGACATCGGCTTGTAACCGGATATCCTTTAAATAATCTACGGGCTCCAAGTAAAAATTGTGCACCAAAGGAGCTACCATAGCTTTCAACTCCAGCAAAGCGAATCTTTGACCTACAATTTCAAATCTTGTCAAATACTATCGACACGAGGAGAAAAGAAAATTGCGAGCAATTCACCTATGCAATTCCTCGGTCCTGCGCTGAAGGGTAGATAGGAATAAGGATGACGATTGTGTATCCTCTCGGGCAAAAATCTATCCGGATCAAATACTTCTGGATTTGACCACAAATTGGGATCTCTGTGAACTCCGTAAATATTGAGATGTAAGGTCGTTCCAGCAGGTATAACATATGAGCCTAAAAAAGGGTATTGTAAAATTACAAAGTATAAAAATTTATGAAATTAAGTTTTTTTTTTTTTTTTTTTTTTTTTTTTTTTTTTTTTTTTTTTTTTTTGAGAAATAACATGAACATAATATTGTATTCTTAAAATATATATTAAAGCGATTAAACTTGTTTTACATTCGATAATATATACTCCTTAAAATGAGACATGTTCAAAGATATATAAAGGAGGTGATTAATTACGTAATTTTACATCCTCTTCAACGTTTCGTAATATTAAAAATACGCTGGGATATAAACGTAGCGCTTCCTTTAAACATCTATCTAAATATGGTAAATTTTGCAACAATCTCATGTTAAGTTTCCCTCCGCTTTCTTGCATCACGTTATGGACTTCAACCCTCACACGTTCCTGTGTTATAGATTATAGAAAAAAAAAATTAAATTATATTTCTTAACATTCTGTTTTTTTTTTTTTTATACACATAAACACAAAAACATTTTTAATAAATTCAAAAATACATTGCAACGTAAGTTTGGAATCTGTATTATTTTGAATAAGAATCGCAATTTAAATAACAATTTAAATAACAATGAGAAAAAGGTACCTGGATATCTTTGTGTTCAGCTAGTAGTGACAAAACAAAGGTAATACTCATCGCTGTAGTATCATGACCCTGTAATCATTGTTATATGCATATCGTTATACCGATAAACGCGCTTAGATGATGTATACAAAAAAATGAAGAAAGAGATTACAAAATACATACCTCAAACATAAAGGTATCGACCTCTTCTCTGATGTCCAAATCAGTCAAATAATTGTCTTGAGATGCCGCTATTAGGAGATCGAGCATGGCTAGCCGCTTTTTTTTAACTAGAAATTAAAAAGCGGATTAGCGTCTCATTTTTGCTTATCGCGCTTTAATTATATAACATTGTTCTTATTAAAAATATAGATTTTTTTATTAGAAATAATAATGATTTAATTTTACGTCAGACATATGTTGGATTGTTACTGTGTGATCTCTTACGTACTTCCAAATACTTCGACATCATCCGTCTCTTTGTCATTTTCAAGATTTTTCAAGTATCGATAATTGGTGCGTTTGTGATAAAGTTTTCTTTCCATGATGACCTATACATAAGTACGATATTAAATTTTAAAGATTTTTATATTAGCTCGCAATAGCACATCGTACTATATAATAACATATTATGTTATTAATATTTATGATTAATCTTACGTAATCTTGCAATATGAAGGTTACGAGATTTATTTTAATTTTATATAAAAAAGAGTTTGGGGAGGATTTATAACGTACCTTTTCCGTAAATCCATGCAATATTTTCAAAATCTTTTTTTGCTTTCTTCCTTGTGGCGATAACGAGAATAACAAATCGTTGTAGAACCAAGGCCTGAGTATTCTAAATCGTAATTCAATAAAATCATACAATTTCAATAATGATAGATTTTTGTAAAAGCCGTCATAAAATCTTGAAGTAATCTTATAGATTGTAGAAAATATGAGGAAAAAAATTTTACACTATGTATATCGCGAAAAGATATTTGAAATCTTTTGAAAACACATTATACTTTTGTTTTAACTACAGATTCATCGATCAAAGATCAATCGGTCTTCAAATTTTATCGCACAATTGTTAATACTTCAATATTTTAAACATTTTCAACATTTTTTAAGATTGCGAACAGTTTTCATTTTGAAATGAAACATTTAATGAAACACGTACGATAGATTTTGATTTCTATTTTAAACAAATCGAGCTTTCGCGCTAATTGTTTATCTTCAAATGATCATTGAATAATTAATATTTTTTTCAAAATATATCATAAATATATTACACAATTATTTACTGTATAATAAATTACCTATAAATCATGAGTTCGATTATGTCGTGAATCGCACTTCGATACTGTTGCTGAAACTTGCCGAATTTTTGCAGAGAGATGCCCATGGCAGTTTCTACGAGCGCATTTATTATGTCAGATTGGATATACAATCGAAAATTATTACAATTGAATATTTCGTAAGTAGCTTTGAGTATAAAAAATCGGATATTATATATCTTTCCTGCAGCATCGATACTTTATATAGGAATAAATTATCTTCTTATCTTAAGCTATGATATCATTTAGAATGAAAACTCAGGACAATAAGAATTGTACAGAAACTTTACCGCATATGGCGTTTAGCGTATGTTCGCCAATAAATGGTACTAAATCTTTTACAACTGTTCCTCCGACATCTTTCAAAGATTTTGTCATACAATCGCCCTCCTTAATCAAGATATCAACAAATTGATTCAATATATTGAAATGGAATGCAGGTGTTAAAGTCTTTCGTCGCGCATGCCATTTAGCGCCTAAAACAACAACAAAATAACGTCAAATTGTGTGATATAATAGACAAATAATATTATATAAAATTATTACTCTTCTCTTAATTTAATGTTTTTATAATCTTCAAAAATATAATATTATTATTTGAAATTTATTCTTTTATATCGCAAAATTTATTTATAATTTTTTAAATCTTCTTCTCATGAAATTTTTTCGGTAAAACAAGTTGCAAACAAATCTAAACAAATCTAAAACAAACTGTAATAAGAAAGTAGCGCGCTTTTATATTAATGCCATTATGTTACCTGTGCTTGTGAGAAGTCCTGTACCGAACCATGGATGTAACGTGTTATATGGAAGACCTTTCTGGATATGTTTGGTATTGTTTAGTATCGTCTGAAATCATCGAAAATGCGTCAAGAAAGAAACATCAGTTTATTATATCTATCAATCTTAGATACACAAATAATAATTTACTAATCGTATCTGAAATTTTGTCTATGTAATTTTGATCGAGTATCGATATATTCTCTATTCATCTTTTTAAGGAACCTTTTTTTTTTGACGAGCAATAATCTTGTGAAATGCAAGATTTTTGAATATAATTAAATTACGATGTCTATAGAAAATTGAATTACTTTTATTACCTCTAAATCGTCGGGATGACGGATAGACACAGCATACGTGAAGAAACTCCATACTTTAAAAATAGGATAATACGTATCACATAGGCTATGCAACAGTATCCATAGTTCCTCTGAAAAATATATTATTAATATCGGGACAAAAATTAATTTTACCTTTATTCGATTGCATCTCTACTCATAGATAATTAATAATTATGACAATGATTTGCGAATTGATATTATCGAGAGAAGAGCTAAGATATGTAATCTGCATGCGGATACTTTTGATAGATATACATTTCAGGGCACAAGATTTTATGAATTTAACTTTTGCTTGCTTGTATGTATGCGCGAATGATATGAGTCGTCTGTCAATGAATATAAATAGAATAAATTTTATACTTGCCTGCTGAAGCGAATACTAGAAATGCATTGCCAGCAATGGGATAGCCCAGTGGTCCCGGTAAAAGATTAAGAAGTCGTCCCTTTCTTCCATAACGTACATAACAATAATATATCATAAAAATAAACACGGACAATAACAATATAGCGATAAACATTGTTTCTTGACGTTGTTGACCGTTTAATCAAGCTTCTTCTTCAGCTCACTGTTTTATTGATCCTTAGCTTATACACATGTCACAGAATAAATGATATTTCGCAGGGTTGGGAAAGTTACTTTATAAAAGTAACTCGTTACCGTTACCGTTATTTTTTCTAAAAAGTAACTCGTTATCGTTACTCGTTACCAATTTTAAAAAGTAACTCGTTACCGTTACAGTTACTAAAAAGTAACGAGTCGTTACAATTTCCGTTACTTTTTTACAATACAAACTAATAAATTATTTTGCATAAGAAAAACTTTTAAAAAATTGTAAGCAAGATTTCATTCAAGGTTTGTTACAAAATAAATGATTAAATTTTATCGAAATTCTTTATTAATTTTTAATAAAATTTCTTGCTCCATAGTATCATCATTTAAATGCCCTCTTTGTGCTGTTAATACAGAGCCACCGATGCTAAACATTCTTTCTACAGATGCACTGCTTGGTAGAGCTGTATTATATTTAATAAAAAGTTTTTTAAGTTTTGGATAGTCGTTTAACATTTCTATATTACAATTATTTGATTTTAAAAACCGTTGCAATTCTTCTTGTTCAGATTCATTTTGCACCGTTTTTTGCTCAAAAATGAAAAAATCATCGCGATCGTCAGATTTTCCAGCTTTTGAAGAATTTTCAGTTGATCGGATTCCCAATAAATCCTCCAAGTAATTTTCAGCACGTTTTCTTTTTTCTCCGGTTAACCAGTTTAACTTAAATTTTGGATGTAAACATGCTGCTATTATTAATTCTTTTGTTTCAAATATTGTAAGAAATCTAAAATCAAATATAGTAAATTAAGCGACATTGTTTGTTTTATTGAAATTAATACTTTTGAATCAATAGTTTAAAATAAAATAATATTTTTCAATTAAATCCTTATTTAAAATTAAATAACATATGTATTAATCAAATTAATAAGTTATCTTTTATTTAAACCTTGCTGAATAGCTTCAACTAACGAATGGCAATCTATAAGGTCAGATTTATTGAGATTTTCTAATTTTCGTTGCAAGGTACTTAGAACTGGTAGTAAATGAGATTACAACATAATAAGAATGCTAATTGGTCGATTTGCTTACGGCTTTACGGTTAAGATAAAAATTTTGTCACGCACAATAGCAAGAATAATATCTTAAATAAATGAAAAAATTTGAAAAAAGTAACGATAAAAGTAACTGTTAAATTCGTTACTCGTTACCGAAAAATGTAACGGAGTTACTTTTTCCGTTACAAATAAAATTTGTAACGCCATTACCGTTACAGTTACCGAAAAAAAGTAACTGTAACGGTAACGGCGTTACAAGTAACGCGTTACTTCCCAACCCTGATATTTCGCTACTTAAATATACATAAACACCGTCGAACAATTAAGTTTCCAGACTCGCTTCGCTTTTCTAAACGTTTGATCCGTTTGTGCTGTGGGGGGTTATTCACAACTCGATACCCGACACAAGTGATGCAAGTTTTAAATTATTTGGTTCAATATGGAGTTAATGGAGACACGCAAAGTTGCGTTAGAAAATTCTGTTTAAAAATCGATGTAACGGAGGGAAAGCGTCAACATTAAATACTCCGGCACATTCTCCCGTAAAGATGAGCGATAACGTTCCGTACAACCTTTTGTCCCGATTAATTGAACTTCCGAGATTTTATCACTTCGAATTACACACGTGCACTTCTTACAATAGTCTACGACGGTCGTGCAGTGATTTTGCAACAGCTCCTTGCGGTGGATTGCTTTTAATGATCTCCTCACGCGTTACGCAGTAATCGATATCGATTATCTTTTTCGATCCGTGACTGTGCCGTGTTACGCGATAATTAGGACGCCCCGTGCCCCGGTAATATCCTGCGACCTCGCTTGCCTATTGGATGACGTGAGTTTTTTTCCGCGTGCACTATTAATACAGGTTCTATTAATAGTCGTATTGTATCCGCGTAATACGCAGATATCCGTAGCATACACGGATACGGATACCCGTATCGATACGGATACTCGTATTAATACGGGTACCCGCGAGACCCGGTCCCTATACAAGGGGTAACGGGCCAACAGGCGGATACCCGGCTTATAATTTTATCCGGTTCTTTTCCCGAGCTCTAGTAATAACATATATCTTTTTTTCGTCAGTTTAATTTCTGATACAATCCAAACAGAATTCAGAATATTGAAGAGGTTGCTTCGAAAATTGGCCAGAAATAATCCATTTATTACCTATCTAAAGTAAAAAATTGAAATTTATACAGTACATAAATTAAATCGCGAATTTTATAAGTCAAATAAATTATGTTATTTAATTACCAACTCTATGAGCAATTTTATACGAACAAATTCTATATAAAGTATGTTCCATATATGTAACAAATGCTATATTACATGACATGTGAATATTTTTATCATCATGTTTGTAAAAAATACGAGTAAAATGTCAGCTTAGAATGTATATGTTCTGTTATCTGGGTACAAAACGGACAATTGCCTTGATATCCTAAACATATTAATCGTAAATAGACAAAGAGAGAAAGAGAAAGAGAGAGAGAGAGAAAACATTGAAAAGCGTTAATTGTATATTTTTTATAGTTAATAATTTTAAAGAGCTATAAAAAATATGATGAATTCTTTTATTGTAATGACAGAAAAACATCGTTTGCGTAATAAATTTGAGAATCTTTTTTTTTTTTTTTTTTTTTTTTTTTTTTTTTTTTTTTTATTGACCGTTATTTATAATTGTTTAAGATAAAATTTTGTAAGATTCTATTGCTAATTTTGTAAGATTTTATCTAAATCTGAACAAAGATTAATAATATCATAATTATGAGGAGTATTATTCTTACATCAATTATCTCAAACATTTAACATACAAGTTTTTAGCACATTTTTAGCATTGTTATAATTTTATTTAGTATAACTATAAAAATTCTCTGCAAATTTGTAAATATCATGAATCTATATAGATATACTTTCATTGCTATACAAGGATACAAAATTACTTTATAATAACCCGGAGCTATTTAATGAAGCATTCGCAAACTCTGTCATAGAGAATTATATTTAAAATTTTTTATCCGATTCTTAACAAAATTATATTATGCTTTTATGTAATATACAAATTATATAATTATTGCGATTGCTTAAAAGCGTTTCTCTCTTTATTCTTATTATTTATTTAATTGTTAAATATTTCCATAAAAATAATATAATATACATCTAATGAGATTATAACAATACAATTTATGGTATTTCAGAAAAGTTATGTAAAAATCACACGCTTACACTAATTATGATATTATTAATCGTATTATTCAGATTTTGCAATATGATGTTATAAAAATTTATTCTAAGAATATACTGCCGATTACGTAATAAAATCACTGATGCGACAATCACTTGAAACATTACTCAAATGTTTGAAATAGAATTGCAAATATTTTCAAACAGATACACGTGCCAGTAAGACAAATCTTTGCGAACTAAGAATAAAAATTTGAGGTGCCTATATTTATAACCGTTTCTGATCAATACAATATATAATAAGAAGCGAGGATAATAAAATCTCATTTGTACAGCTTTTATCTAATTAATAAGCTCCAATTATCGCCATTACTTAATGCTTAATAAAGTTCGAATAAAGTTCAATGACTAGTATCGATGTATTTATACATTATTAATCCAATGTGTTTGTGTCATTAAAAAAATTGACGTTGAAAATAATAAGATAATAAAACAAGTCCACATATCAAGTCCATGCCAAAAAAATTGTTGTGCTACGAATGCTGCTAAAGTGTATATTTTATTGTTTAATTTTTTTTTTTTTTTTTTTCCTACAAAAATAATGTCATCATTTTTGAAAATTACATTTATTAGAAATAAAGAAAAAGAGAGAGATACGAGCACCATAAAATTTTGTTCTTTTGATTTAATATGTTTTTGAAATATGAAAAATTTAATATAATAAAGATATAAAGATAACTGTACCACGAAATTAATAAAATATGAGAGAA
Organism: Polyergus mexicanus; assembly: GCF_030449975.1. Lineage (NCBI taxonomy): Eukaryota > Metazoa > Arthropoda > Insecta > Hymenoptera > Formicidae > Polyergus > Polyergus mexicanus. The sequence continues at coordinate 7,403,709 of NW_027223329.1, forward strand.
AAAGATATTAATTAGAAGGATTAATTATACATACAATGACATACTATATTAGATCGTGTTATCGTATAATATATTTCATTTTGAATATATTAAAACATGCTAATTAAAGAATAAATTTGTATAATATGTATAACTTTTTTATTTTCAATCGGCGAAATTTTTTGATATATTCATTCGTGCTATCGATTAAATCTATTACGAACCCGATCGGTTCTGGCATTACTAAAATTCGATAATCTAAAATATTCTAAACTATATGAGCTGCGTATATAGATTCTATATATTCATTCATTTGCCGCTGGTGACTGACATATATTTTTTGATTTTAATTAAATTTTATACTTATCTATCTACATGTAAAAGTATCGAGATGATCGAATGATAAATATTTCATATCTTATCTATTCGGAAGTCTCAAGAAATTACCAAGATCATTGTACATCATTGTAGTAATTAACATAAAAAAGCGAACAATCTGTAATATTTATTTTATTTTTCACGAATTTCAACTTTTTTTAAAAAATCTTTTCATTCCGATTTTTATTATTTTTTTTTTCTTAATTATTGGCATCTTTTTTTTAATTGTTAATTATCGTTTTTTTTCCCCCTATAATCTTCCGGTTCTCTATCTTCGAAATATCACGAACGACTGTTTGCGATCGGTGGAGGAATGACGGCGAGGAGACGCGAAAAACACTTGTGTGTCCCGGTACAAAAAGATCACGCAACATCTGGAGCTTCGGGGGAGAAGACGATTCGTCGTAAAAACTATTTGTACATATGCCATACGTGGGAGCGATTCTCTCTTTGTTAACCCTTAAAACGCCTTTCTCGTTTCGCTATATTTTCCCACGAATTATTTTCTTCTCGGCGATCGCAACAGTATGCGTATAATTATTCCGAGATTAACTTATCTCGCATATACGTTATTAACATATCGCAAAACATGTTTATCAAAGATAATTGAAGCGGTCGAGTGTAATCTATAATAGCCTCACGAATAAATTATCTCAATTATAATAAAAGAGACACACATAAAAAATAGACAATGAAAGGTCATTAAGTGGTTTATTTGCATAAATAATTGATATATGCATCATGAAAAAATATGAATAAACAATTACACATATATGTATTGTATATATTCCACAACATTTCCTGTGTAGTAGTAAATGTAAAAGTTGTATTCCATAGATTTAACGGAATAATATTCGGCATTATTATAGGCATATTTTGTAGATTTTGATACAACTCGTATCGCCATTAAACACGTCATATATTTACAATATTATATTACAAGAAATATATAGAGAATGATTATCATAATCGTTAGTACTCGACAGTGACCGTTTTCGTTTTCAGATACTCATTAAGCGCCTCCTGACCCAAGTCCTTCCCGAATCCGGACATTTTGAAGCCGCCGAAGGGTGCCGCCACGTCCGTCTTGTTGTATGTGTTGATGAACACAGTGCCAGCGTCAATCTTCTCCGCGAATCTGAGCGCCCTGCTGATATCCTTGGTGAGAATACCAGAGGCCAGGCCGAACTCCATGTTATTCGCCCGCGCGATCATCTCGTCGACGTTCTTCGAACTGAACTTGGAAATCACCATGATCGGTCCGAACGATTCTTCCTTGGCGATGTACATGTTGTCTTTGACATCCGTGAAGACGGTCGGCTCGAAGTACCAGCCAGGACGATTCAATCTCTTCCCACCGTAAACCAATGTGGCACCTTCCTCGATTCCGATTTGCACAAATTGCAAGAGTTTGCCCAGATGGGCCTGGTGATTTTGCGGCCCATGGGCTGTGCTTCTGTCTAACGGATTGCCGATGGAAATCTTCTTCGCCTCTTCGACCACGCGTCTTACAAACTCGTCGTGGATGGTCTCTTCGATAAAGAGTCGCCCTGTAAGTAATAATGAAAATCGTTTGAATTATTTTCTAGATAAAATTTATGCGATTATCTGTAGTGAAGTTCAACGTTCAATATTTCGGGATAGAAAAAAACATGCGCTGTAATTTACCGGCGGCGATGCAGTTCTCGCCCTTGTTGAAGAAGACGCTGCTCATAGCAATTCTGACCGCCTGCTGCATGTCAGTATCCTCGAAGATGACAAGAGGACTCTTGCCGCCGAGTTCCAACGACACTTTCTTCAGATTACTGTCGGCGCAGCATTTCATGATCGTCTGTCCGACCTGCGTAGAACCGGTGAAGCCCAGCTTTCTGACAAACGGATGCTTGACTACGGCGTTTCCAACAGTAGTGCCTAAACCGCAGACGATGTTGATGACACCCGGTGGAATTCCGGCGAGCGCGGACAGCTCGGCGAACTTGAGCGCGGTGAGCGGCGTGGCCTGGGCCGGTTTCATCACCACGGTATTGCCGGCCGCCAGACAGGCCGCCATTTTCCATGAAAGCATCATCAGAGGATAATTCCATGGGGTGACGAGACCGCAAACACCGATTGGTTCGCGCCGTGTAAACGTGAGATTTCGATTCGGGCGCGCGTGCGAGATAGGTATGGTCAAACCATGGATCTTGTCGCACCATCCGGCAAAGTATCGCCACGTTTCAATGGACATGCCTATGTGAGTCTTCAAAGCGAGTGTGTAAACTGCACCGGAGTCGATGGATTCCAGAGTGGCCAGTTCCTCCTTGTGCTGTTCCATTAAATTTGCTAATCTAAAAAACGAAGAACGAAGAGAGAAACATTAGAAAAGAACAAGAGTCTCGTTAAACATTGAAAGAAATCTTTGCCTTATTGATTGGAAAATGATATCTTCGTTAATAATTCATACAGAATTAAATAAGTAAAAGTTTTAAATATCTTTATCAGTTAGTTTTCATTCTTCAAAATTTCGCAAAATTTTACTCCTTTTATTGCGTATCTATTTAATGTATTAAAAAAAAAAAAAAGATTCGATGACACATGATAATCACATACAAAATAAAATCATATAAAAAATAAATTAGCTTACTTGAATAATAATGCTCCACGTTCCCTGGCGCTGATTTTACCCCATTCGCCCTGCTCGAAGGCCTTCTTGGCGGCTTTAACAGCTCGATCGACATCTTTTTCGCTCGCGCTTTCCACCGAGCAGATAACACTTTCGTCGTGTGGATTTATCGTGTCGATAGGCTTGTCATGGCCGTTGACAAACTCGCCGTCGATGAAGAGTTGTTTAGGGAATCTCAGGATCATGTTGTTTGCCTCTAATGTCACCGCATCGTACTTGATCTCCTTCGCGGCTAAGTTTCCTCGAGCGGTGAGAACGACTGTCGTGGCGAGTTCCTTGAAGATTGGCGCCATAAAAACGTCCGTGTTTTGCAAGTTGACGCCGATACTGTCTTTAAGCTCCTCGACCAATCGCACCACGTCCATGCTGCCCGCACCTGAGATTAAGAAAAAATTAATAAAAAATTAATTTAAATATTATTTACAATTTTGATTATGTTTTGTATTTATGCATGCATTTTATTTCTTTGTTTTTTTTTTTTTTTTTTTATCTAATGTATAAAATTATAAATTTTATCTCAAATTTTATAACGTATTATAAATCGTCCAGCGACTTAAAACTATAATAAATCTGACGTAAATTTTTTAAGAAACCGGATTCAAGTTTACCAGAGGCAAAGAAATCCGTTTCGTCTTCGATATCAATTTTAAGGATATCCATCCAGATTCGACGTACAACGTCGGCGATCTTCATTTCCTCTTCTGTGAATTCCACGATCTCGCGGTCGTTAGTCTGTCCATATTTACTAGCGTGAATGGTCTTGGTGCCGATTTTGATCCTTTCCACGTTAACATATTGTCCGTCGCCGGTCTGGATCAGAAGACCGCCCGAATGAACGATCCCTTTTCGCTTCTCGAGATCGACCTCCATCTCGGCTTCCGGTAATCTACCGTTACTCCATAGGGACGATCCGAAGAGACGCACCTCCTCGTCGTTTAGTATTGTCCAGGCACCCGGTGTACTATCCAGACCGCGAATAAAGTTGTGAACTTCCTTCGCCGGTTTGGTCCAGTCGATCTTCTGGAACTCCTTCTTGTTCAGCAGCGGGTCGTAGGTCGCACCCTCCTCGGATTGCGGTATCATAGGCGCAATCTTCTTGGCCACGAGATCCACGGCTTCGCCCAAGGCCTTGATGCCCTCCGGATAAAGAAAATTGTTATACAAGCTGTCCACTGTATCGTTTGGTTCCACTTTGCAGGATCTCTGGAGGAGGATCGGCCCTGTATCCAGACCATCATCCGCCCAGAAGATCGACAATCCCGCGGTATCGTCTCCTTGAATCAGAGTCCTGGAATAAGGTAGATAGACTTATTAACGATTAAATCAGTGTTCGAATTTTATATTATTTATATATTGCAATTAAAAAATGGAGATTATTATTTTTTTAAATTCTATTAATATTATCGGGTGATTGCATAAGTTCGTGCCCGATTTAAATATAAACTTTAATAGATTATATTTTAGAGATAACATTTTTATTAATCAATTATATAGTCTCCATTCTTTTCTACAATGGTTTTCCAACGATCTATAAGCTTGTCGATTCCATTTTTGAAGAAAGAACTTGGTTTTTCTTGAAAAAAGTTTGTAAGGTGGTTTTCGACAGCTTCCTCGGAATTGAGATTCTTGCCATTTAAACTATTCCGCAAAGACCGGAACGGATAAAAATCTGAAGGCGCAATATCTGGAGAATATGGCGGGTGCTGCAGAATTTCCCATTGCGACTCCTGCAGTTTTCCTGCAGCTTATTCCTTTCAGTCAGGAGATGCGGCACCCACGTATCAAGCTTGGAAATGTATCCAAGCTTTTTTAAATGACGAAAAGCGATTGAATTATCGATGTTCAGCCTCTCAGCAATATCCTCAGTTGTAATCCTTGGCTTTCTTTCCACTAAGGCACGCACAATGTCATCATCGATGCCAGAAGGCCGTCCAGAGCGGGGTTGATCCCCCATGTTGAAATCACCATTTCGAAATCTGCCAAACCACTTTTTGACTGTTCGGAGAGCAGGAGCGCGGTCCAAATAAACGCTTTGAATATTTTTTTGTGCAATCCCAACACTCACGCCTTTCCGAAATTCATATAGCGTTACATGCCGCAAATGCACCTTTCGTTCTCCATTTTTAATGATTTCTCTTATGCACAAATGGACTTATCTGAACAATGTCTGAATTGACATTGGCTAAATTGACATAAGACAACGACATCTATTCGGTGTAAGCAACAATTACCACACGAAAACAATAGAACTCCGCCATGCAGTAACTTAATGCCATCTATGAAAATCGGGCACGAACTTATGCAATCATCCAATATTAATTTATTAATTATACTAACAATAAATATACTATAATTCATATATTATTTCTATTATTAATAAAAACATGCAAACGATAGTTGTAAAATTTTAAAAAGATATATAACTTTTGAAATTAATCGAAGAAATAAAATCTTTGCTTAATGACACGAGTAGTAAAAGAATTGTAGCAAGACATAATTCGCTGAAAATATGCGATACGGCTATCGGTATCGATTCATAGGTCAAAAGTGCACGAAACGCGCGCTACACACATACACACGTAATAGCGAAATCTATATATCTATATAGCGAGCTTGTATTATCGTCGTCATTATCGTCAACATATTTTCAGCGAGAAAGTAGTTTCGCTTGTCGTAATCTGGAGCACAAAAAACTGCGGCGAACCGGTTGTTCAGACGCGAGGATGCCCGCCGATACCGAGAAATGCTATATCACAACCGATAGACTTGACGATATAAGCATGAGAGCTAGTAATAAAATAAGATTGAAAATAAATCGATAACGAACGAGAATTAATCGTGATGGCACAAAATAATATATTACTTTAAAAAATATTGTGATGTTAGAGAATTTAATTTAATTTAATTTTAGCAAGATATTTTGAATCGTAGTTTGCGCAAAAAGATCTCCTGTTGCAAAATTTTGGATAAAAATTAAGGGTCGCGTATTAGATCGAGACGAGGGCTCACCAGCTTATAGCGCTCGCTCCTCTGTGCCTGGGCAGCAAAGACGGATGATAACATATGCTACGGTAACGAGGATGATTAATGACTTCCATGGGAATGAATTGGGTGCAGAAGGGAAGAACGTTGAGGTCCACTTCGATGCCCTTGTACAGCTTCATGATTTCGGGCAAGGCCACTCCCTTGCTCCTCCAGGCTTTGATCTTGAAAACCGGCGTGTTGTCGGCCTTGGCGGTGATCGCTGCAATTCAAGAGCAGACGATAATGAAGCGAACGAGATCACTTGTCGAATCTCTAAAAAGTCTGGTGGTCCTCTTATCATTATAAATCTTACAGTTGGTTGATTGAAATAAAGGAAAACGTGTCACGTGGGTGAACTATGTACTATATATTGTACCATCTTCTATCAAAGATTTTGAGAAAAGTGAAAATCACAATGGATGTGTGTGAACTCGAGGTACATTAATATATCTATATATTTCATATTACATACACATATTAATATATCTTATTCAGGGTTGGGAAAGTTACTTTATAAAAGTAACTCGTTACCGTCACCGTTATTTTTTCTAAAAAGTAACTCGTTACCGTTACTCGTTACTAATTTTAAAAAGTAACTCGTTACCGTTACAGTTACTAAAAAGTAACGAGTCGTTACAATTTCCGTTACTTTTTTACAATATAAACTAATAAATTATTTTGCATAAGAAAAACTTTTAAAAAATTGTAAGCAAGATTTCATTCAAGGTTTGTTACAAAATAAATGATTAAATTTTATCGAAATTCTTTATTAATTTTTAATAAAATTTGTTGCTCCATAATATCATCATTTAAATTCCCTCTTTGTGGTGTTAATACAGAGCCACCGATGCTAAACATTCTTTCTACAGATGCACTGCTTGGTAGAGCTGTATTATATTTAATAAAAAGTTTTTTAAGTTTTGGATAGTCGTTTAACATTTCTATATTACAATTATTTGATTTTAAAAACCGTTGCAATTCTTCTTGTTCAGATTCATTTTGCACCGTTTTTTGCTCAAAAATGAAAAAATCATCGCGATCGTCAGATTTTCCAGCTTTTGAAGAATTTTCAGTTGATCGGATTCCCAATAAATCCTCCAAGTAATTTTCAGCACGTTTTCTTTTTTCTCCGGTTAACCAGTTTAACTTAAATTTTGGATGTAAACATGCTGCTATTATTAATTCTTTTGTTTCAAATATTGTAAGAAATTTAAAATCGAATATAGTAAATTAAGCGACATTGTTTGTTTTATTGAAATTAATACTTTTGAATCAATAGTTTAAAATAAAATAATATTTTTCAATTAAATCCTTATTTAAAATTAAATAACATATGTATTAATCAAATTAATAAGTTACCTTTTATTTAAACCTTGCTGAATAGCTTCAACTAACGAATGGCAATCTATAAGGTCAGATTTATTGAGATTTTCTAATTTTCGTTGCAAGGTACTTAGAACTGGTAGTAAATGAGATTACAACATAATAAGAATGCTAATTGGTCGATTTGCTTACGGCTTTACGGTTAAGATAAAAATTTTATCACGCACAATAGCAAGAATAATATCTTAAATAAATCAAAAAATTTGAAAAAAATAACTGTTAAATTCGTTACTCGTTACCGAAAAATGTAACAAAGTTACTTTTTCCGTTACAAATAAAATTTGTAACGCCATTACCGTTACAGTTACCGAAAAAAAGTAACTGTAACGGTAACGGCGTTACAAGTAACGCGTTACTTCCCAACCCTGGTCTTATCATTACGCGATGTTATATCTTATTGCAAGACTGTAGGAATCTTTTTCTACGGGAAATTTACAACAGAATTAGTTTTTAAACGCGAGCTTATACCTAGAGGATCCTCGCGATTTCCTTTATCCGGAATCGTGAATACACCGGTGATCTGATGTCCATTTTGTCGCAAGAGTTTGTAAACCTCCGCTGCGAAGGGACTCTGTCCGATGATAGCCACTTTCAGCTGCGCCATCGTCGACTGCGTTTGTAGAAAAAGTTCTCGTTGATTAAATACATACCTTGATAATGAAATTTCTATGAGAAGTTAAATTTCGAAATCTTCCAATATGATAAAAAAAAAAAAAAAAATTGATAAAATATATATGGTGTAAAGAGAAACTTTACATACACAACAACTATGTACATTACTTTTCTATCTTAAATTTCCGATATATTTCGACATCCTAATCTAATCTTTTTTTCGAAATTTTACATCCGATAAGATCTTTTCATATTGAGCGATTTACTCAATTCGTGGATGCGTAATTAAATAATGTTCACGATGATTTATACATACCTGTCTAAGATTTAATCCGTCGCCTCTATATTATATGTTAGTAGCGGTTTTAAGCAAACTGTAAAATAAATGTATAATTACGAAGCTTATTTACAGAATAGATCCTGCGCCATTCGTATATACCGTCACCCATCACCTCGCGTACATGTACAAAAATTAAAGACATTAATCAGTTAAAATAGTCAATTATAAATATTAACACGTTGAGTATCACGCGAAAGAGATTTCCGTTTGGACAAAGCAAAATAAATTAAAAAATGTAAACAGACGCAGTCAAAGCAGTCGGTCAATGTCAATCCCGGAGCCGTCACCACGTCAAGACGAGCAAATCTATCGATAAACACGCATTTGAAAGTTAATTTTCTTTCCTCATTCCTATCGACTCCCATCTTACACGTTATTAAAATCAATCTGTGTTAAAGTTCAACTATAACGAAATCACATTGTATCATATATATTATCATTATCATAAGCGTACAGTGATCTCACTGAAAAGTGAGACACTTAGTAACTACTAATTTTCAGTGAAATCTTACTGATTTCATTATAATTAGTGAAACATAAAACAAAGGAGCAAAGTGTGAAAGTTTTCATTAAAGATCAGTGAAATGTTCATTGATCTTTTATTACTTTCAGTAACATTTTCACTGATTCAGATTAAGAGAGTGAAGAAAACGCAAAATTGTATAATTTATACGGATATTAATAACGATGTAATAACGATAATTTATATGTATGTATATATATTATAATATCACATATATCGTTCAATCGGTAGATTCATGTGACACCTCTAACATCAACAATCCTATTTTAAATTTAAATGTACATCAACGCGATTTTTGTGCAACACACACATATACACACATTCAACATGCAAATCTTTTCTCTCTAGTTCTTATCTATTTCTTTCTATGTTTCTTTTTTTTCTCTCAGACATTAGTATCTTCTTTTCTCAAATTCAATGATATATATTGAACTGGCAGCTTACGGTATCCAAGACGAAGTTGCGCCGCCAGATGAGATTTCTCAGACCCAGCATCAGTTTCACTAATATCTAGTCTAATGTCTAACTGTTACGCCTTCACTTTCGTCACTGATTGCATTTACGATGGAACACGAACGTTCCACCATTGGCGAACGTAGAATCAATGCTTTCGATTGTGAACCCAGAAAAACCGGTCACATTTATATAACCGACGATATCTCCTGCAGAGGTCAAAATCTTCCGTTGAGCGCATCAAAGCGAATTTTTATTCTCGTTATCTTTAGACTCCGCTTTGAAATTTCGAGAATGCTGTGACTTACATTCTAACAATTTATCAGATACATATGTAAATTATAACACGCAATAAAATTATACATCAATAATTTATGCAATGTTTATATAGTTGCAAATAAAATAACGATAAAATATATATCTTATTATGTTTTTGCCTCTTTTTTAATATATTCGTTATTAAATAATAATGTAGTATATATAAACTTTTTTGTATAAGAATATAAAAGAAGAAAAGAATTTCTCTGAACGAATTATTCCTAAAAAACGTTCTTTTATGGTCAAATATTTTTTATTGAAATTGTATCATGTTATATGTATGTAATGTATAATGATGAATATATGAATATTAACTTTAATAATTTATATTTTATTCAATTAATATAAAAATATACATAATTTTAATAAATATTTGATTAATGAGAAAAAGCTATATATATATATTATAATTTTTTTTCTATTTCATTGATCCAAAATTCAAACTGATATATAGAAAAATATTTACGATGCAGATTTGATTAAAACATAATAACATATTGACAATTTCATTTTAAAATATTTACGTTTCGCAAAATTCGTCATCGGCATATTCGAAAGAAATTCTTCTTTCATATGACGGGAATAATTTTATAATCGATACAAAATGCAATTCCAAACTAGATCGATCCAATTCGAGGGAAAGTTTCTTGAATATCGATCAGTTGTAAATAAGCAAAGGTCTCACTCAGAGATAATCTTCTCTCGAACCGCTTCGAATCGGTTAAAGTCATTTTACGCACCCGGAAAAAAAATACTTATCATAGAATAGCGCATAAAATGCGCAATACTATCCGATTATACATATCCGTGATGCAGTAAGCAATATAGATACGTTCAGTCATCGTCCCATAATCTTCTTACAGTTACCATACATCTTACACCGCGTCCTTGTTTCATAAAAAAAATCGTTTAAATTTTACATTTCGAGAAGAGAATATCGCATATCTTTCTTTTAGACAAGTGTGATAAATTTAATCTTGCCGCCATCCTATAAATACATTCCCTAAACACGGAAGAATTTTTCTTGTAAAAATTTATTTATCTGTCAATTCGAATTTATACATTACTATGTGAATTCCCTACAACAGTAAAAGTATAAGTTTCAAGCTTCTAGAATCAAAGAATGCAAAATAAGCATCTTATGCTATAAAAAAAAAAAAAAAAAAAAAAAATTACATATCTCTGTATACTTAAGTATTTACGTAAATAAACAAATATTTTTATTGCATTAATGGAAAACATCGCTGAATTAGCAATCTATTCTAACGTCATCGATCGAATGTTTATTAAAACTATATCGTATTATATACCAACCGTGGCATTAAATTATCAATAACTAAAACTTATTTCAGCTTTACAATTTATGTTTTACTTAATATAACACCGTACATAGATTTAATAAATATTTGATTAATAAGAAAATGTTACATGCACTTATATATATATATAAAATGTTTAACGCTGTTGAGAGACAATATTTTGTAAAATAAATTATCATATTAGATTAATATAAATTTAAAATTGTATTAACTTTATACTATCTATATACAGTATATAATACAACTTTTATTGGGATCACTTTTAATGTCAATATAATTAATATAGCTTTTATATATATATATATTCGATATAACTTTATACAACTAACTTACTTAAATCATTCTGTAACAAAGGAAGATTTACTGTTAGAGTATTTCAATATCGCGGTGCTTTGAACTCGGACGCGCCGTCAATCGTCGTCGTCGGTTTCCTCTTGTTCATAATATTCTGAATCTTCTGCCATTCACGGTCGAGCTCCGCCTTCTCATTCTTCTCCTTATTATACTTCCTAGTACGTCTGCCGTCGGCCATTTTCACGCCGTACTGGAAGGCCGCCTTAGGCAGCGCTTCCTTGTTATTCATATATTCGCTATACTCCTCGGGTGTATCGAAGTCCCAGCGGCCTATCGGGCCCTTCTTGTTACCTAGATCCATCTTTGTGTAATCCACTTCATCATCCGAGTCATCGATAGCGTCTTGCATTTCGTCTAAACCTGGATAACATTCGGCGTAACCTTCCGGCTCGGCCGCTAATTTATTCAGTAACGCACCTTTCTTCGGTGCATTATTATCGGTTGTGGCTATTGTATTTTGTTGCAACACGCTCGGCAATTGCGGAGCATTTGCCTTGTCGTCGGTGTCGAGATTAGATTCGGGCTTGTCGAAGTACGGGCCCTTCTTTTTATCGCGGGATTGGCCGTCCTTCTTGCTCATCACCGTCGGCATATAGTCACCGATGTCGCCATAGATACTATCGTCGGCGACCGGCGGTCGCGGTTGGATGTCTATCTCGTTCTCGTCGCCACGAACCCGCCCGTCCTTCAACTTCTTGCCCTTTTTACTGTGCCGACTGCCTTGGCGCAGATATGATAAAATCTGCGCTAATTTGTTGATCACTATATCGTTGGTCGTAAGAGTCGGCGTATTATCGATCGTCGGCACGTCCGCTTTGCTCCTGATCAACGTCGTAGGTATGTCAACATCGGCATTGTCGTCGTCCAGCTCGATCACATATGCCATGCGACCTGGCGTGAATAACTCATTCCTTTCGATCTGCTTGGACTTCATGATCATGATAGTCTTGTACACGTTCCTGCCCATTTTCGTCTTGAATTGCATCTCGTCGTCCTTTTTCTCTGGTTCTTTCTTCGATTTCTCCTTTGGTTTCACGAGTTTTTCCATCTCCTGCTCTTGCTCGTATTCTTTCGCTTCAATCTCACTGCGTACCTATGTTAAATATAAAATAATTATTTGTCTCAAAAGTATAAGCAATTAAACTTTTAACTACAGCTTCAATGAGATCAAGAAATGTATTAATGAAGTTTAAAGACATATTATACCTTCTGTAAAAGAGCGTAATCCAAGCCTTTGACCAAGTGAGTATGTTCCATGTCACCACCTAAGAATTTAGATTGCTGGATCATCTGTCTCCTGCGTTCTGCAGCATCCATGCCGGACTTCAGATCCGGCGCGACAGCTCTGTAAGCGCTAGCATTGTTCATAGGATCTTCCGCTTGATAATCCTGATTGGTACCGTCCCTGCGTTCCCTCGCGCGATCCCTATACTTCTCCGCGAGCTCTGCCATCTTGTCCTCCTCCTGTTTTTTCAACTTTGCGTAGAAGCTCTTCTTCTTCCTTCGCAGCTCCGCCCGACTGCCCCCGCTAACTTGGGGGGTTTGAGCTGTCTTTGCGCTGGCATCCCTTGCTGTGCCTGGTACAGAAGCTGGAGTAGCTGAGGGTACCGACGCCCTCGGGGTCATCAAGAGTTTTCGAAAGTCGTCGTTCGTCAGGCGAACTGACATACTCATCTCTTCTTCCGTCTCTGGCATTTTGACTGGCTATTTTTCCTATACCAGAGATAAGGTTATGATCAGTAGAATCTTGGAGGAATATATGAAAATGATTTTGTAAATACTATAACAAATTATATATACGTACCTTTTGTGAAAAGCTGTAAGAAATAAAAACAACACCTTAACTGTATGATATTAAAAAAGTAATCAGATGGAATCAGACGTCAGTACAGTGTATATGCAACAATACAAGCAATCTCCCAACTCCCAACTCCCAGCTCCCAGCAGAAAGAAGCCTAAGAGAGGCCACGCCGCCGTTTTTCGTGTGACCGTTTTCCTAGCTTGTACAGTGGCGCTAACTGAATCCATTTTAGAGCCGGCAGAATTACATGGCCAGATCTACTTTTTGATGCTATGGTAAAACGACCGGTTGGTGCATGTCCGTGCTAAACAATATTGTGGATCAAAAAGAGAAATATTATGGATTTATTAATGTTTTATTAACTGCACGTGATGTTTTGACATTTGACATTTTGACAATGTCAAAAAATCCCGATATTTTGTACAATATTGTTTTCTTATAATTATGTCACCAGCAGATAATAAATACCAAACTTGTTTGGTATAAAAAATGCAGAGAGAGATTTTTAATATTCCAAAAATATTGCGCTTTTTGTGAGAAAAAGAAATGGAAATATATCACAAATAATTTTTTTGAACAAATTAATAAATCTTTGTGATCTCTAATTGCAAAAACTTTACTTTCTAAAAAAAATGCACAATTTATTTTTGTAATTATTTTTTTTATTATTTAATTATATTTTTATTATTTTTGTGTATTCTATTTCTATAAAATATTGTTTAAAGAAGATATAAAAAAATTAATTAAGATGTGAAATAAAATGGATTTATATATTGTATTCTTTTTTTTACATATATTATACAATGTATCATGATACCATTCATAATACTTGCATTGAATTTATACAAATGCTTGCTCAGATATTTGTAAGTTTAATATAGCATTTATATCTTTTTATAGTAACATCATTAAAAATGCTTATTCTCTATATTACTTTGTATCATTTTGAAGCTTAAACAAACTATAAATGCAAATCAGCAATTTGCATCTTTCTTGTAGCAATGTACATTATTAGTGCATTCAACTGAAAGCAATCTTTTCCCCGAAGAATTTGCGACATAAAATGGAAATCCATCTTTCATTCCGTTACACGCAGCTCCAAATTCTCCTTTATTGTTCACGGTGATTATCCCACCGAAGAAAGTGGGATAGTGCTGAGCGATCCTATTAATCGCTTTCCTGGCAGCTGTATACGGCGTTGCTCCACGACGCATCTCCTCTACTGCCAAAAAACTATAAAAAGTATTAGTTTTTATTTTATGTACTATATATATATATAGTAATAGTAACATGTAAAATAGAATATATTATAAGATATACAGAGGGACACAGTAATAAAAAATTTAACAATTAAAATTGAAATAAAATTGTGAATTTAGAAAAATTAACTCAATAAGGCTGAAAATGTTATAATATAAATGATACCTTGGTAGAAACCGCATCATAACATCTCCGTCGCCAGTGGAAGCTGCCGCGCCAACTTCTTGATCGGCGTATGCTCCAGCTCCTGGAACAGGAGAATCCCCGATGCGGCCGGGTATTTTGTGGTTGGCACCGTTCGTGGAAGTACCAGCTGCCGTACGTCCCTGCGAGTCTATCGCGAGCATACCGATTGTATCGTGATTTTCCTCGCTTCCTTCGAACGTATTTTCTTCGTAACTATTATCGTTGTCTTGTATGTTCTTCGGCTTATACGGCCCGCAGCTGGTCGTTGGATCCGGCTCAACATTCTAAAAATAATGAGAATATCGAATAATCAACGAAATAATGGTAAAAAATTTGACTTTTTCCTGTACCTTCCAGAAATTTGGTTGACAGTTGTTTGTTTTCCATTGCGTCCACATCTGCGAGGATTCATTTGTCGTTAAAGATTCTTCCTTGAATCCCATCTTGACGGCGAACTTCGTACCCAGTTCCCCGCCCAATAAAGAATGTTCTGTGTGATGTAGCACCTTGCGAGCCACCGAAATAGCGCTCTTTACGTTCCGTAATCCTGCTATTGCGCCAACATCCATTGTCACTCTGTCGAAGAAATATATATTTCTTGAATATCATTGAATGATACAGTTTAATTAAATAAGAGATGTGTCTGTAATTGTTTTTATTACCCATCCATAATCATAGCATCCAATGTAGTTTCTCCAGACTCATCCGGACTGCCACCAAATCCTACGGTTCCTCTGCATTGTTCCGTCTCACATAAAGTACATCCTTCTTCTATCGTGTCAAGAGCACTTTTCTTCCGATTATAAATCAGGTCCCATGCTTATAAATGATAATTAAGAATAAATTTTTAAATTGTCAGTCAGTGATTTTACACAAAATTGTCGTTCATTTCTCTTGGCAAGTTCACGTTCAAATATATTAATATACCTTTTGTCGCTACAGTTGTATAATCCCAAGTGATCACTACGACAGGTAACAAGGGATTATTGTTAGCATCAATCTTGTCAATTGCATTGCTGAGCAAACAAGCTTCAAAGAAGAACAAGATCCCTATAAGATCGGCAAGCTTCATCCTTCTTGCAATCTCTGGAAATGTATATTACATGGTCTTAGATACAGCGTGAACTTTGTACAAAAGAAAATGGAGAGAGAAAATATCTTTAATAAATATCTATATGCTATATATATTGCACTAATTAGATAAGATTATTCTACAATAGCGTAACAATAATGTGTATTATTACTAGTATAGGCAATCAAAAGAACTGTGAATCTTTTATTTTTTTAAATTTAGATTTTATATCCTTGAAACATACATTGTCCTAATAAGACATTTATAATTACAAATCATGTTGACAATAATAATATAATTCCAAAATGTTTTCCAATTGAACTGTGTAAAAACATATTGGATTCATATTTAAAAGTATATATATATATATATGGTGTCCTAAAAGTATGCATTACTAGGCAATCCTATATTGTGTCCAAAATTTCTTCTCTGAGTTGATTTTCTCTATTTCAAAGTTATTGAAGGAGCAAAGAATTTCCTCTGTCCCGAAATTTTTCATTCACATTAAACTTTTCTTACAAAATATTACACATTATCATTCCCTCTTGAGGATTACGTCAATTTTCGCTTTACTCTAATTTACCTCATTTCCCATATATTTTTAGTCTCGAAAAATACACACAACGTTCGCGAATACGAATATAATACATATCGCGGTGTATGGTACAGAGTTGTGTAACGTTCTTATTTATACATACGGCCAAATAATGTACAAAACTTAATCATATATTGTGACAGTGGTCTTACATTTTGACTCGTTTGAATAAAATTTATCTATACCTCTCCCGCCCACTTATACACGATCACGTCAAACAGCTGACACGAAACAGCTGACTGATTATTATCACGTTCGCGGGTTAATGTTCGCGTTTTCAGGAATTGTCGTGGAAAAAGAACGAGTGATTTCTTGAGATAAATTCGTACAATAAAATCGTGCGATAATATTTTATGCTAATTCGATACGCATCTCAAAGGTGTAACCCGCTACCGTAATTTCTCAATTTTGACTACGCGAAAATGTCCTTCAAAAAAGATCTGAGATTACTTGCAAAACCGTATTACTTGATAAATATTTTTCTCAGTATCTCGTATATCCTGTCCAAGCGCATTCCTGTAATCTGTAATTATATATTTGCTCAAAATGACTGCGAGCTCGATGGGGTGAGTGTACAATAATCTATTTTCATTATAATTTCAGCGATATCTTTGATTATATTTTATTAATAAATCCTTTTATAGAGGGAGACGGAAATTCTCTTCTTTCTTATGATCGTCATCATGATAAGGACAAGGAAGACTGGCAGTGTGACCATGATAAATTACTTGACATCTAGTTTCGTGTATACAAAAATAGCAAACTTGATCCTATGGTTCTATGCAGATGTGCGGATGGGCATTCTATTCGCATTTATTTTCATATGTAAGATAAAATGAAACACTAAAGTTTCATGAATTATTAATTATTGTGTCAAAAGTAAATGTCACATTTAATCAGTATGCGGATTGGTGCTGCCTGAACCAACGTATCAAGGGCCTGAAAATGTAATCTATTTACGTGGAGCCAATGGATTACAAGAGGAATTACGCGACACTAGAGTGGTCTGGCTGGTAGCATTTTACACAGCGTGGAATCCAGCCTGTGTAACTTTTGCCCCGATATTTTCTGAGCTCTCTGCAGAGTAAGTGCTTTAGAGCTCGATTTCTTTGTAATAATTGGAAAATATTCTGTCGAATCAAGAATTATTATACAGATATGCATTGGAGAATTTCAAATTTGGTAAAGTTGATGTTGGAAGATATCCAGATGCAGCGGCAAAGTATCATGTCAGTGATGCCAGTACAAGTAAACAATTGCCAACATTAATACTCTTTAAAGATGGCAAGGAAGTAGAACGACGTCCGTACGCGGATCACAAGGGAAAACTTGTCAAATTTCTTTTCTCGCTGGTATGTGTCATTCAAAAATGTAATTTTAAAATTCCAAGTTATATAATTTATCTAATAAAATTCTATCTTCCTTCATCTATTTGTCTCCATCTTTCAGGACAATGTAAAGGCTGCGTTTGATCTCAATAATATTTACAATAATTGCAAGAAGAATCCTATCAAGAGAAAAGAGAAGAAGTCGCTAAAGGCAGAATAACGAAATGAAACTTAGGCATTTAATGAAAAGAACGTCTTTCGCAATTCACATCTAAGCGAATTTCAATTAGACGGCTTCTACTGTGTAGAAAATCCATCTAGCGCGTTATCTCATCCGAGTTCTGAAGAGTCCTTAAAAATATAAGGATTTGTAAATATATTTCGTTGCTTATTATAATAATCGATAATTTCACTTATATTCAGATAATCATGCGTATAATGCATCATTGCTGATTGTTACAGCAGTATTGCGTATTATCTAATGTGAATGTGCCATATGTGAACAAACAAAAGAACTTGTCATTACAATTAGCAATGTTATATCGCTTCCTTTTATAATTTTTTCTTGTCGAATCATATTTGAATAAGTCTGAATTGGGAATACGAAAGTTAGCAAAGCTTTTTATTTCTCAGATTTGAATTATTAATCTTAATTCGTTTTATATCTTAATTAAAATATGAATTAATAGTTGATTTCATATTTTATCTCTGTTATATACTCACCTAAATAAACATTGATGAGATTTTTTAACAGTCAAATTATTTTCACAATCCTTTATTTTCAAGCAATTGAAAGCCTTTAAATTTAATTTTGTCTGATATTGTCTGAGAGGGCGTTATTGTTCGGCAGATTTCGCGTAAGGCTATCAGTGTCTATCTCTCTAAATTACATTGTCAATGTCAAAATCTGACTTGTGCTACATAACCGCTTCTTGAAGGCATTTAAACCCGGAAAAGAAAGGAAAACACATGTATTATAATATTTTATTTCAAACGACGCGGAAATAATTTAATCTTATTATGGTTAATATCAATTTTATATTATTGCTAATTGATTAATTAGTATACTTGATTAATTATAATCTTCCAATAGATGGATAAACATACTCCACCGCTTTCACCCGAAGTGAAGAATTCCTTCTCGGACGAAGATATGATCCCAGAAGAAGAAGTAGACGAGATTATTGACGAACTGCAGGAGAGATATAATTACGATAGTGCAGATTCTATGTCGATGAATGAAAACGACAGCGACAATCAGATGGAGGATTCCTCGCAAAGAGATGATGCCGTGTACGTCTTTCGCAGTCATTCATCCAGTAAGAAGCTACTTCAATCTTCGAATGGGATAAATTACTGATGAGAGATAGGGACTCATTATGCTAATGTTATAAAAATTGGTTTCAGCTCATTCAGTGTTCTGCTGCTCGTTGAGTAAGAACAGCGAGCTAGCAGCGACTGGAAGTGAAGAGGACAAGGCATATCTTTGGAACACCATCACAGGTGAAGTTATTCTCGAATGTACCGGCCATAAAGATAGCGTTATATTCACTGGATTTAACTACAATGATATATACCTGGCTACTGGTGATATGAGTGGCATAATAAAATTATGGCAGATAAGCGACAAAGCTTGTGTTTGGGAGACTGCCTTAGACGACATTACGGTAAGCGTTCTTAACTAATAAGATTTTATATTTCTCCATACATATCTATGCAACAATCTGTTAATAATCTTTCTTTTAATTATTTTAGTGGATAAAGTGGCATAATTCCGCTAACATCTTATTAGTAGGCTTGGAAACAGGAGGAGTTCAAATGTTTAAACTACCGGAAGGTGCTTGCAAAGTCTTTGCGCAAGGATATGGTGATA
Organism: Polyergus mexicanus; assembly: GCF_030449975.1. Lineage (NCBI taxonomy): Eukaryota > Metazoa > Arthropoda > Insecta > Hymenoptera > Formicidae > Polyergus > Polyergus mexicanus. The sequence goes on from NW_027223329.1 coordinate 7,423,169, forward strand.
GAGTAGAAGCTGGTATAATTCTTCCCGATGGTACGGAGAATGAATATACTTTTAAACTTATTTAGTAAGCAAAATATCATGTTTAAAATCTAAATCTTGCGTAGGAAAACATGCTGCAGTGGGATACTACAGTGGTACGATTCGTGTAATAGATTTAAAAGCAAACATCATACTCTCTACTATGTCCTGTCATCCAACAGAATTACATGGACACTCAAGTGCTATTACTGCTCTCGATTGTCATATAAATAATAATTTGTTGATTTCAGCATCACTAAATGGCAAGACTATATTAAGCACAGCACATAATGGCAAGGTAAAGGAAATTTCTACAAATTTTTTTTTATGTATCTCCTATCTGCATAAAGAATTATTTCAACACAAACTCTTCCTGTTTCTAAACCTACTAATAGTTGAATAACATTTCTTTGTATATAAACGTTTCAAATTAGTTGATTATAAGGGATTGAAGCTTTTTATATAAATGATTAATCCATAGTTTAATAACTTCGTATGCTAAAATATTTTTCAGATAACTTGTATACTTCAAGATTTAAATCCTTTAAAAGACGAAGCAGAGACTAGTGAAGGAGATAATGTAAATAGTGTTAGCGTAGAAACTATAGCATTTTGTAAAGATCCTATGTTCCCAGTTGCTGCAGTTGGAACAATCGAACAAAATTCCTCTGGAAAACTTTACATATGCGATTATTCTAAACAAGTATATTCTTTATATATGTTTACATATAAGATTATATTACCTTTCGAAACAAAAGCTGATCTAAATCGAGATTTTTCTTCAGATTCTTAGGCATGAAATTACACAAGAAGGAGGTATTACGAAACTTGTTTGGACCAATACATCGATATTATTTACAGCAGGATTAGATGGTATATTAAGATGTTTTGATGCAAGAGCGGGTCGCTGTCTCAAAACATTCTCAGGTCATAAAGCGACTATACTCGACTTCTGTATATCCGAGTAAGTCATTGTACAGTATTTTCGAGCATTTTAAATTATTCTGATCGTTGCCTCGAAAATTTATTTTCGAAACTTTCTTGTTTGCAACATTCGATCTTTCCCATGATATTTAACAATATATATATTTTTCAGTGATGAGAAAAAAATATTGACAGTTTCCGACGATACCACCGCCAGGGTCTTCGATATCTCATCCATAATATAAAACATAGGCAACTAGGAATATATATATATATATATATATATTTTTACATGTATTTAAAAAAATAGTTTATAGAATATGAATCTTTGTTTCTTTATAAATTATGAATACAATTTTATTATTTTTATCTAACTCTTCGTATCAATTTGTTTCTATACCATACTGTATCAAGCTCGTATCGTTTATCTTTCCACGTGAAATGTGTCGGCGCACTTTCCTGACCATTTTCGAAATCGAAGAAAGCACTGAATTCGATAGCTATATTTGATCTCACCAAGCCAATCCCACCAGTTTTTTCCGGTGCAGGATGGTACACTCTCCCCGTATTAACATTCATAAACAATTTTTGGGGCTCAAATGGCACCTATAACAAATTACACTAAAGCATGGATAAAAAAATATAATTTTATTATATAGATTTATAGAATTACCATTAACAAATCATCTGCATGTGCATAACTGAACCAATCCTCCTTTGCATTAGTTTCCACATTACGCTTCTGGATCACTTTTGTGAAAACCAATGGTAGATCATCACATCTCACATAATTTCTTTCCACACCGCAGATAGACAAAAATGGAAAATCATCTATATAACGACCAGTATTATTAATCTTCAGATGTTTAAAGAAGAATGCCAAGAACTTCTTGTCTAGAACATAGTTTATACATACATGAATAATGGTCCAATTAATATAAACATTATTGCATACCTTTAAAGCACGATGTAAAATTCCTTATGCGAACATCATCCAGAAACAACTGGAAACAAGAAGTTCCAAATATATTATTTGTGAAATGCTAATTTATCTGTTAATGACAGATGTTTCTACTCAGAAATAAAATAAAATGAAAATTACCATGCCTTGATGATCGATGTAATAAAAATACTCTCGCACACGAGGCTGAGGAGATTGACCTTGGACATATATTGCGTAAGCTCTTTTAGAAAGAGAAAATTTTCGACTTGCGATGGAACTAATATGCATACGAAGTATCGATGTCATTTTAAAAAGTGTGAGTTTAATGATAATAATCAAATGTAATCTAATTGTAAGACCTACAAAGCTATCTCTTTAATATCCTATTAAAATTTTAAAGAATTATCTAGACAACCAAAAAAAAAATATATATATATATTTTTTTTTTATAACAATGTAAACACAGATTTCATAGTTATTATTTGAAGGAGCGCGATAATTATTTATTACAGTTCAATATTGTTCTACACATCAATCGTATATAAAGTTCATATCTTTTGTAACAAATAATATCTTTCTCAAATGTCAAACTTTTTTCGTGATTATTGCAAGTTGCCACAGACCTGTCATATAATTTATAAGTTTTTATTTTCTGCCAGAGTAAATATATATTTAACTTAACCGTTCTCTACGTGCTATTTTATCGGAAACCGGTAAGTTTCAATTAGCGTCATCTAGTGAAATCTCGGAAATCTTTCGAAACGTCATTTCGTTACCCACATGCAGATAGATAAACAAAGAGAGAGAGAGAGAGAGAGAGAGAGAGAAATAGATAGTGAGAGATTCAAGAGATGAGATACGACGATAAGAAGAGGTGGCAGTTTCTTGAGTGAGAGAGGTGATTATTTTCCGCGCTCGTGAACACACGTCACGTTTTTTTCTCTCCACATTCTCCCGAGGGGGGAGCGGCGACGCGACGCGACGCCACGCGTCGCGGTGTCCGGTCGCGAAAGGAAGAGGTAAAGATTCCGAGTAGAAGAGAAGAGACGGCTGCTGCTGCTGCTGCTGCTGGTGATAAACATGTTACGTCCGCGCGAAAGGAGATCGTACGACGTGCGTCAACCGAAATCCCGAGCTGCCGCAACTACCAAATAAGTCCGCGCGCGCGGCACGAAGATGGCCTCGTCCACGAGGAGATCCTGGAAGCTCCGTAAGATAATCGTCCACAGGAGAACGAATGTCCCTGACGCGTCCTCGAGTATCCTCCTACGCGCTGCAGGAAACTCGCTCTCTTCTCAGTCTCTCCGTGGATAAACGGTCTCTGTTTATACAAGCTTAGCTAACGATTGCTCCTCGCAGTTTCTTCCAATTATGGTTATAACTGGCTCATCAAGAATTTGTCCCGCAGCGAGAGTGAGAAGGTCGTTTCTTCGTACGGATGCAGGAGTCGAAACGTTAAATTATAGCGCTGTTTGATTCCCTGTGGACAAAAATTAATTTTTCGAATGACAGATAATCTTTATTTGTCGAAGAAATTGATTTCGCTTTTTTTTAATAAAATAATGCATAAAAAAATTGTAAACTTTAAAACATTAAATGTTAAAAATGACTGCTGTTAAGGAAAAAAAATTGTAAAAATTGTTATTTTTAATTTTTTAATCACGGGATTCCAAAACAAATAATCTTTGTTCATATGATTTGTTTCAATTGACATTTTCAAATTACCATAATTTATTTGTCAATAATTTATTATACAGCAAGAGTGAGAAATTATTTATCGGAGAAACAGAAGTGTTGATACTGAATTAGTATGGATAGAAAATTTTGTAAAACTATGATTTGACAAACAAATAATTATATATTAAATAAATAAATTATTCTTTTCTTCAATTAATATAAGATAATATAAGAAAAAAAATTATATAAACTTATTTGCATGTAAGTTTACATTTATTTATGAAAATAGAAATGTATCTCTTATTTTTATCACACTTCTATTGTGCTAATACGAATGAATTAGCATGCATATATATATATATATATATATTATCGATGTGTTCTTTTTTTTCTCGCAGAGGAATTTGTCGCCCATACGCCAAATGTCAATTGCTTGGCGTTAGGCCACAAATCTGGTCGTGTCTTAGTAACTGGCGGTGAAGATAAAAAAGTAAACTTATGGGCCGTTGGAAAACAGAACTGTATTATGGTAATTATTGCATAATAATTTTATTATCATCATTAAATTCATTGAAATAGCTTGCTGGTGCATTTTAATGTGAATACATAACATTGTACAGCGATGTCGATAAAGTAATTCTTGTTCCTTTTTTTTTCTTTTTTACTTTTTTAGAGCCTGAGTGGCCATACCACTCCCATAGAATGTGTACGCTTTGGCCAGACAGAAGATCTTGTATGCGCTGGCTCACAGACAGGTGCGTTGAAGATTTGGGACCTGGAACATGCCAAATTAGCACGCACACTAACAGGACACAAATCCGGAATACGTTGCATGGACTTCCACCCTTATGGGGAACTGCTCGCTTCCGGGAGTTTGGATACGGCAATTAAATTGTGGGATATTCGTAGAAAAGGCTGTATCTTTACATATAAGGGACACAATAGGACTGTGAATAGCTTAAAGTTCAGTCCTGATGGACAATGGATCGCCAGCGCTGGAGAGGAAGGAATGGTTAAGGTGAATTAAATTCTGTCTTATATATATATATGTGTGTGTAAAAGATGATACTGATGCTGTGTTATTTTCCGATTAGCTATGGGACCTAAAGGCCGGTAGACAACTAAGGGAATTTTCAGAACACAGAGGTCCGGCCACAACCGTTGAGTTTCATCCACACGAATTTCTATTAGCCAGCGGTAGCGCCGATAGAACGGTACACTTCTGGGACTTGGAATCATTTCAACTTGTATCTTCCACAGAACAGAGTTCTTCGGTCATACGGTGAGTTAGAACGACAATAATCCTTCAACATAACGACTTGATGGTCACGTTAATCTTTTTATCGCGATGTTTTAGATGCCTGTATTTTAGTCAAGGCGGAGAATGCCTGTTCGTTGGTAGTCACGACGTTTTAAAAGTTTATGGCTGGGAACCAGGCAGGACGTTGGACACGATACCCACCGGCTGGGGAAAGGTCCAAGACATAGCCGTCGCTCAAAATCAATTGGTACGACGAAATACATCAAACTATTGTTTTTACGTGCAATGTAGTTTGTTGAGATATAAAATTGTTTCAGATCGGCGCGAGTTTCCATACCGCAAATGTTATTTTATATGTGTGCGATTTGAAGAAAATTGCACCATTGGGAGGAATATCTGCCATCAGTTCGCCGTTCAGTCATGGAAATTCTCTGAGAAAGAGCTTCTCCAGGGAACGACCGATCGGATTAAAAAAGCATACGTACGTTTTACAAAATTCGAATTTAACATTACATTCGGCGAATTGAGTTCGCTATAATATATTTTTTTTTCGCGTACAGACTGGACGTAAGAACGATAGAAGAGGCGGACAAATCCGGCACAGATCCGGAGGATGAGGCCACCTACGCGGATATACCCAACGTAACCGACTACAGGGACATTTTCCAGCCGAGTAGGGCATGTAAGTGGTTCGCTACATCCGTCTTGTAATGTCTCATTGTTCGTCGAGTCTGTGACAAAAATATCCCTCTCCTGGTCTAATCTAATTCTCCAACGGATTCACTAACGGATATACGACTAATAAACACACTAGATACACAGAGTGTCTCATACACACACACGTATCGAGTACGTTTAAATGTGAATGCAGTGTTGCATAGTTTGTGAATGAGCATGCCGCGCATGATATGTTTCAGTGTCTCGCACACCACCTCCCGAATTCTCCGAGGCTTTCCAGGAGCCTCATGATATAGGTGAGTTTTGTGCAATAATCTTCGCACGGATTACTAAACGGTATAAATCCTGAATAAGTATGAATTTTACTATAACAACACCTGAATCCTTTTTTGTGGATGTTCAGTTTAATCATTTAAAGATTGAAGAAAAGATTTATTTAAAAATGTGAAGAAATTTTCTATTAAAAATCTACTAGAAAAACTATCCAGCTTGTTAAGATTTATATTTTATGATTTATATTTATTTGAATATTTACTGATATTATTTTGTTTCCAAAATTTCCGAATTTCTTAAAACGAAGTAAGCAAACATCGACATTGTTGATCTTTTTTAGATCCGACGCAGCCGCAGATATTACGAAATCTCTCTACCTCAATGTCGAACCTGAGCACAATGGAACGCGAGGAAGTGCCACCGGTTTCATTGCCCTCCTCGCCACCTCCTCCGGCGCCCACGTTATCCCTGATGAAGCCGATACCGGTACCGGTACGCGTCCAGCCAATCAAGTCGTCGCCGCCGATTCAGAGGAACCCAATTACATCAACGAGTCAGATCAGGGCAAATCTACAAGCGAATAATAGCCTTAACCAACGAGCCTCTAAGAACTGCGCGTCCATACCACCATTGAGGCAGAACATTACACCACTTCCAGGCAAAAGAGTAAGCACCACCGATCAATCAGTGCCGGCACCACCCTTAGGACCGCAAAGATCGAACTCGACCTTGACACCGCGCGTCGCTCCAATGGCTGCGGTGATTCCCGTGATGGATGACGGCAAGTTAAAGAATAGAGTACCTAGTCCGGATTCTCCGAAGTATTATCTGAAAAGGCAGAACAGCAGAGACGGAGAACAGCAGGGATATGAAAGTGATTATCCTGTACAGTAAGTATTCCTACGAGATATTAATAGAAAATTATTTTAAAAATATGGAAATATGGAAAATATATAGATATAAATTTTTAAATAAAAATTAATGAAGATCTTTTTATATACTTTGGAGTTACATATAATGTTTCTTGAGATTCTAAAATTCTTAGAAGAATATGATTTTTTAATGTCGCAGAATATATATCTTAATGCATGTAAAAATTAATAAATTGTAATTGAGAAAAACATAATTGTAACGCTTGTCTTCTGAATGATTTCTCTCGCAGAATTAATAACATAAGGCACAGTCCATCCGATCCCGCACTGAACAGGCCGAACACCGCGCAGTCGAGGTCGACGTCGCTCAATCGAAACTTTGCTACCTCAACCGTGCTGTCGGCGCGCAACACCTCCACAACTACGTTATCCACGAAAAAGATACCTAACAAGGCGCAGATTTCGCCGAATCCCAAGATCGACGTGCGCGTCTCGCAGATAAGAAATAACGTCGAAGAAACGGACAAGGAGGAACTAGTGCCGATGAGCGCCGACAAACCTTACGGTTTGGACGTAGAAAATTTCCTACCGGTAAGTCTTCCCCTTAAAAAAAAAAGAATAAATAAAAAAGACCTTCCATAAATACACGTATGTCAAATATTAATACAACGTCAGAGATCCACACCGAAATTCGAAAAAATTTTAATTTTAATAAGAAGTTTAATGCAGGAATATAATACAAAAACCATTCAATATGCCAAGTCTACTCTTGTTCTTTAAATAATTAATGATATTTCTTTTCATTAATTAACTTCAGATTAATTATATATTAATATTTTAATTTTATCTTTATAAAAGTAATGTTGAGAAATGTTTTTAAGTTCTTATATGAAAAATACTTGTGTTTTGCAGCAAAGTTATACTGGTTCCACATCGTTAGGTTATTCTCAAATGGGCGTGCTGACGGAAATGTCGGAGGCCGAGGTGTTGAATAGCATGATGCGCAGCCATGATTCGATGATGGCGGTACTTAAAAGTCGACATCGCTCATTACAGATCATATATTCCCTTTGGCACAACAAGGATCTCAAGGTAGTTATTTACCTCATCTCCGCGTCGAGAGATACAATTGCACGGGAGATACAATATAACGTTATGTGTTAATTTCAGGCCGCGGTGGAATCTGCGGTCGCGATGAATGACTTAGCAATCATCGTGGATCTCTTGGGTATACTGACATTAAAACCGTACGTAAGCTTTATCTATCTAATGATTTCAATTTCATGAGGCAATTTTTTTTCATTATCAATATGTATTTTTGTTCATAGAGCAATATGGAATTTGGATCTATGCAATTGCTTATTGGGTCCCATTAGCGATCTCCTTCAAAGTAAATACGAAATGTGAGTACAAAATCATATTTTGCTTTATGTTTCTTTTTTATCTATATTTCTTAAGAAATATATCGATATTATTTTTGTCGAAATATTATTTTCAAGCTAGTCATATTTCCAAATCGATTTGTTTTACTATCACGCTTGCAGATGCGTCGTATTTCATTGCCGTATTATACGTGTATATTTAAAGATGACGTAAAGATGACGGTGAATATTCATCGTTTTTTGCTTTGTGCATCTATTATCGTCTAAGATTACTTCATCTTCGATGGTAAAACACCGCGCACACGCGCAGCATTGTATTGGAAAATCGAGACACCCCTTCCGAAAGGGGTTGTTGCTCTCCTCTCTTCAGCCCCGTGTTCGAACGGAATACTACGCAGTAAAAATGGGAATGGCTAATTTGCCGAAGCGGGGAAATCCGAGGCGTTAGGGCGATGCGCGAAATTAGCCGAGACAATGGGAGATAGCGGCAGATGCAAATTCGACGAGACGCACGGATCCTTTCCTGTCGCGCGACGAGTCGTATTGTTTGCGAGGCGAATTGAAATCTGAAGTGTCGCACGCTCGCATATGTCGGTGCGGAGCAGTGACAGTGGACGGATATAGACAGCCGAGTGTCATCTTCAACGTCAAACGGCCGTCACGCGAATGTAAATCTGTCGAAGGTACAGACGTACGTTGCGGCTCTGATAATGGCTCGGAAAAAAATTGAGGGAGTAAACTTTCGGAAAATAAAATTTTCAAAAGATTCTAGCGTTTAAAAATTCTAAAAATGTAAAAAACTCTAAAATTTAAAAAAATTAAAACAATTATTTTGCAAATTTGGGAAATTACTCGAACTATAAAAATAACTAAATTGCACTGATTTTCTTGAGATGATGTATATTGAGCATTATTTAAAAATAGATCTTTTTCACATTCAAAATAAAGTTTTAGATTACTGTTATCTTCTATAATTGTGCGCAACTTCCTGGGCGTTCAGTTATAAATCCGAAAGAGGAGGAGGTAGCTTGTCTTTTATGTCCGTTTGACGTATGAAAGTGAGCGATTAACCGACTGCCCTCAGTTCCAAGCTGTTGCTCTGTCGTGACGCGAGGAACGACTGTTTCCTTCCGTGTTTTATTGCAGACTATCATTATTCACCCTCGATTTTTTTTTCTTTTTTTCTTCTTTTATTTCGTCCACGTGTTGTCTCGCAAGAATCGTCACGCTATGCTTGCCGTAATTATCACAATATAGTTCAAAAACAATCCATGAGTATTTATGTGAATTTTAAAAGTTGTAATTATAATTTAATTTTTTTTTATTTTTATTAAAATATTTTATATAGATATTATGTGAAAATATATGAAGTTATATAAAAAAACAATTAGTTAAAATATCATTATGATTATTTAAATTTATTCAATTTTATTTTAATCATATGTATATATAATATTAAATACTGTTATATAATTCATATATATAGTATAAAATATTTTATTATTGAATTCTTTTGTTATATTATATAGTTAATATATAACGTACAATGTAATATTTATCGCAAGTTTAATTTTTTGCACCGATCAAAATTTGTGCACTGCTGCTCTGTTCTATTAATCAGTTTTCTATATTTTTTCAATCTTTCTCCGTTCGATCAGCTTGAAATTATTTTGATATTAATTTAATGATTAATTAATCGTGAAGCGGATCGGTTGTACAACTTCCGACGAACTCGTGAGGATTGCCCTCCCTAAAATTAGGCTTCGATCAAGTATCACGAGCGCCTAATGACTTAACGAGCTTCCCGTTTCTTTTCTTTCTTTCTTTCTGCTCTCTTCCGTGGAATATTTATTGCCTCGCACGTGTTGTAGCAAAGTCCGTAATACGCGCATACATTTACATACTTAGTCCAGCTGGAGTTTGAAGGATCATTTTCCTATAACGACGCTACATATGTGTCATTAACCCCCCCTTTTTTTTTTTTAAATTGCATCTTTAAATAGCGATTTCTTAATTTTCTCTATAATTTTTATTAATATATTTCTTCTCTTTACGAATTATTAAATAATTTAAAAAAATCTTTTACAGAATATAAAACTTTGTAAAAAGTTGTAGAAAATAAAATCGCTTTAATTGGACTGCTTATGCTATATAATGATGCCGATTACCTGGTATAATTTCAGTGAACCGGTTAATAGCAGTTACTTATTAGCACTCCACGCATAAATATTAATAATGTGAAAAGTGAATTTAAGCTAATTATTTATCGCTAGGCAGCTGTCGTTCGCAGCCATTCGTAATACCGTCAAGCCGTTTATTTGTGGCTACCATTCTGCTCGAAAATGCGTATAACTTTCCATTAGCCGTTCTTAAAATTTGCCATTAATAATCTTATTATTAATCTTCACCTTAAAGAGAATGTTCAGTGCTTAATTGATGCAATATTTAACATGAAAATAATAATTTTTGCTAATTAATTTTTTATTGAATTATTATCTAGAAATAATTGATACCAAATTTGCATCTGTTTAATTTATCTACGAGATAAATTCGGGGGAACACTCAGCGTGTTTACGTACTAGATTTGCGTTTTTGCCAAGGAGTGGTGTGTTCCCATTGTACTTTGATTTCGTAATCGTTATAATGGGAGTAAAATCGACGACGGACAAATATACACATCTCGGACGGCGATATTATATAGTGGCAGTTTGCATATAGCTCGCTCGTCGCTTTCACGCCTCGTTCGTCACGGCCTTTCGTCCTGGATCTGGTGCCTCGTGAGAAAAAAAAAGAGAGATCGCCGGCCAGAATGTCCAGACGCGTGTCACGAGGGGAGGGTCCGCGCCCCGCCCGATCGTTTTCCAATTTCGCGATCGCTCCTCGTTTCCCCTCTCTATTCTCCCTTTACCTATTTATCTCTATAGATTCTCATTGGAAAGTTTTTTTTTTTCCTCCTGTAAAATCTTCACAGTTATCTGATGGAGATAAAAATAAAAAAAATGAATTTGTTATAATTAATAATTTGTCATGATAATCAATTGATATTTATATTATAATAAATATATATATATATATATATATATATAATAAATATATTATATAAATATTATTAATATCAGATAATAATAGATAAAATTTCATTAAAAGATATATTAAAATATATTAGGTTGAAATTGTCCTCTTTTATTATTTAATTTTTTAATAGTATGTTTAAATTATTACTTGCGAATTATTTTAGTTAAAATTTCCACGAGAGAAAAAAGACTTTCCCGAAGAAGTCACGCACGTATATGCCGATCGTATCGGTTTCCTATTTTTGTTAGGTTCCCATTTTTGTTACAAGCCGCGTAAAATTCGGCCGATACGTTGTACACGGGGTGTGTCGATTGACGTTGTATTCATGAGCGTGTTCGCGATTCGTCTCGCCGATTCGAACGGGAGCACGAACCCTTTCTCGCCCGTCCGTCCGAAAGCGAGAGCGTGCTGAATCGCGCGGGCATGCTTTTCGTGCCTTTCGTTATTTATTGGCATCGTTGTTAGCCTAATAATAACGCCCGTTTAATCATCAAGCGGACCAAGCGTGACCGGGACCGGTGGGTGTTGCGAGACTTGCCATAACTTCTATCATCATTCCACGACTGTTCCCATCCGATCCCCTTCAAACTATATTTCTTGGATAAATGGGCAGTCTTATAAAATAAATAAGTATACAATAAAAAATTGTTTACTTATCTATTTCTCTTAATTAAATTGTTGCTATTTGCTTATTTTTGCCAAACTTCGATCTGTTTCAGGTACATAACAGTAGCTTGCTCGGCCTTAAGACTTATTCTTCGTAATTTCGCACCGGTGATAAAATCCAATGTGGAAGCGCCCCTTCACACGATCGGCGTCGACGTGTCGCGAGAGGAACGGTAAGTTCAATATATCGTTTATGTCTGGACGTTTTCATTTCGAGCTTTGTCTCATCGAGAATCGTTTCTCTCTTTGTTCTTCCAGGTACCACAAGTGCCTCTCTTGCTACGAGAAACTCTCAGCGATACGGGCGATTCTGTTGAAGAAGCAATCGACGTCCGGCAAACTTGGCGCCTCGTTCCGCGAGCTGGCTGTGCTCGTGAGGAACCTTGAGTGACCGAAACTACGTTGTCTGAGACCCTCGTGAATTCGACCGCCAATATCGTCGATGGTTAAACGACCGTCGGTTTTCTGATGTCGAGGGCCGCGCCGTGGCCGCCACGACGGTGCGAAGCGAATATCGAAAAGCAGCAATGAAGCTCGCCGTCGCCTCGTATCGAGGAATATGTGTCTGTAAAAATTCAATCCTGTTGCTGTTATTGGCGCCTTCTTCCGCTGCTATCGATCGATCGCCTCCTCCTCGTCATTGTCATTCTCGCGGCTACGCCAATTCTCGAAGAAAATTGCGAGATTTATTCTTTACTCATTTACCGAACGGCTGGACGAGTCGCGAAATTTGTCGTCATTAATGGAAAAAGAGGGAGAAAGAGAAGGGGAGTGTCGGTGAAGGTAAGAAAAGAAAGAAGTTTGTTTGAAGAAAAACGGAGTTAGATGAAAGGCGGGTGAAAGCGAGAAAAGGCACTGTCACCAAAAGTGTTTAATGCTATACTGAAGCATCAGGAAGCGATTTTAATGATTTTACAAATATATAAATTTTTCTGGGTATTTTTTAAATAATTTCTGTCTCTTTTATAGTTAGCTCGAATTATAGTTTAAATTAAATTGTTCATCGGAAGCTTTAATCCAATAAATACCCATTATTTATATGGTATTTTTAATGCGATAAATAAAAATATACAATATATATCGATTTAAAAAATAATTTAATTTAATCAACTAATCAAAGAAAAGTATGAAAAAATTAAACTTATTTTTTGCGTCAAAAATACTCTTCTTTTTTTTTCTTTTTCTTTTTTTGGTCAACGTGTGTGTACTATTTATTATAAGTAAAACGATAGCGACAAAATGGATTTAGATTTTGATGCGTCAGTATATATCGATTTCGAATTATTCGCGTAGGGATTGAAGTGGTCGAGAATAATATTTAACGAACGTCATTTTGCTCGATAAAATATCTGCGCAACACGAAATAAAGTTACACTGAAATAATTCGCGCGGATCGCGTAGCCGATATATTTTCCGCCCTTCTTGCCACAAATTGTACACTATCATCGAACGTACGGCTGAAATCGGTCTTAATCACGGAGGGATGAAACGCGACGACGATCACAACCTTAACGAAATGTAACGTAAGTAGATAGGTAGCATGTAACATACCTTTCTTAACGTACGAGAGAAATTGTATTTTTGCAAGAGGCATTTGCATCCCTTCATTAATAAAGTATTCTAATTGTAGGCATATAATACCTTGAGACTCCTGGAGATAAATCGTAACCTAAATAAAAGAGCCTAAGTATAAAGAGCGAACTTGTAGATTTCTAAAGAGGCGAGAAGGATCGAAAAATGGACGGGGAGAGCGTGTCGAACGATTCGCGTTTTTATACTCGTTTAAATAATTTTTTTTACAAAAATATGTATATGATTTATAAACATTTTACTTTAGCGTTGTTTCCTATTTAACAAGCTAAATAGAAATTGTTGTCAATGAAGCGAAAAACTTTTTATATACTCAAAATATTACTATCGTCGAAAACGAGCATTTTAATTAGCGTCGAAGTGCGAAGGGTACGAAAGAGTAAATTGAATACAGCCCAGTGAGGATATGTTGCCTTATGACATTTTATTTTGTCGTGTTTTGTCGTAAGACGAATTAAAAAATAGTGATAGAACGACAAGCTCTAACTAAATAATTTAAGTATCCGCTTATCATTCTGTAAAACAACAATCTCTTATCAGACGTTACAACTTTATAACTTTGTAACATAAATCAAATCAGTATTATGCCAAACAGTATTTTTTGAAATATTTTTTATGCTCATTTTATTTCCGCGCATTTAGTGCTCAATACTCTCATTAGCGACTTCGATATTTTATCATCTAAAACAACTGGAAAGGTGTCATTGGAATTAAATTAGCGACTTGAAGAGATTAGAAGAATCAATGTCAATCACTATCTTTTATCTCGTCGCGGCAATATTCTCATTTCTATATTTATATTTAGCTGTTTTTGAAATTATGTTTCAGTGATAATATCGATTCGATAGGAAATGAGTGATAATTTAAGATAATGATTTGGTTATATATATCCGGATAGCAGAAGTGCCAATAATATTTAAAAACTACCGACGAAGAACATTCCAGGACAATTCTGACATTTTCTAATTTCGATTTAATACTGTTTAAACATTAATGTGTAAAACGAAAGTTTCCTGGCATATCATAAAATCATACAGAGTCATAAAGTTATGGAAAATCGATAAAAGTACGATACAAGTTAAATGTGGCTTGGAGTATTCTTCATTTGTTACTATCGTCTAATAGTTAATATTTTATTATTGATTTTTTAGAATATGTGTATTATTTAAATTAATATGTATTAAATTATCATTTTTTAAGAGTTTATTACGTCTTCTGCGATCGTTCGGCTTTCCCTTCCAATATAACGGAAGGCGATCCTAATTTCTGCCACAAGAGAGAGGATTATTTATTGTTATTACATATAGTATTCAAATCTTGCGATCGTACGATCATCCTTTAATCCCGTGTTCTCGAGAGAAAAGAGTGCATTGCACAAATAAGAGGATGTCTAAGAAAGACAGATAAAAATTTTCACAACATATTGCCTCGAAGTATTATACAATAAAGTATACAACTCTTTCGTTATAATTTTACATCTCACGTGTTTTTTTTTATTATTATTATTATTATTATTATTATTCAGCGAAATGTCACCACGTTACCTCACAATAATATTCTCTATTCCAATCCTTCATGTAAAAAATGAATTTTCATTATAAATTTAAATGTATTATAAATTTAAATTTAAAAATAGAAATGGATATATATATATATATATATATATATATATATATAATTAGACAAAATTGATTGAATTTTATTTACCGTTACATAAGAGAAATAATTCTATGTAAGAAAATTTTGATTTTTTTATACGAGTATAAGTGATGTGTGAAATGAGTTTTCTATATTTATATATATGCAAATTATTATAGATTCTTTCGATACGTATTTGCGTTATCCTCGGTCAAGATTCTAAGTTATTCTCCACATATCTAATGCCTATATTCTTAGCAAACATTTTCGTGAATTATATCGCAGTTCGCTGAGCAAATGATCTCACGCTGAGCAATTTTCGCGAAATGACGAAGGAAGAGATGCGTTCGTTCAAATCTTCAATTCTAATCGCCTTCAAAACGAGGGAGAGATTACGTGGATACTCCGTATGTTCCGTCCAATGTATTTTTATAAGAGAAGAAGAGAGAGAAAGAGATAGACGAGAGAGTGCGTTTTGCGCGCATGTGTTTTTCGAATGCTCCTGTAATTTATCACTCCGATCGGTATGAGGAAAACTTAACCGATTTTAACTTAAGCTTACGCTCATACATTGTACGATATCGATTCTGACTCGCGATGCGTAACAAAGATTCTTAAAAAAAAAAAAAATAATAATAATAACTTGGCTTCGAGCGCAAGCGTTATTCATCGTTAATAATCTCGAACGTGGAACACATTTTGCGTTGAAAAGTATTTTATTTTATATGTTACTTTTATCAGATGATAAACTTTATTATTGTTTTATTTCACACTTTAGTCCTTATTGCGTTATTCTTGTTTTATTTTAAAATTTTAATTTTTATTTGTATCGATTATGTTATTTAAATAGAAGTAATAATAAACTAGTACGATTTTATATTTATCTGCGTCATCTTTTTGTATTTCCCGTAATCTTAAATCGGCAAAATACCATTATATATACTGTACATATAGTTCAGAATATATTATCAAACTATAATAAGGTGAAGTATATATGATATGATATTCGCAAAGTATGAGCGTCGTTATACATATAAAGATATACCTCTGTCTACTTTAGTAAGAGCCGGCACTAATTAGTAGTGGCCTAATTTTGGGAAGCGATTTTAAGAGCGAGAGGCGAGCACTTTTGATATCGACATTGTAAATATATTCCATTCCGAAAAATTCTATTTTATATTTCGTATATTAATCCATATATTGCTATCTTATTGCGATACTCGCGTTATCTCATAGGCGCAAGGCCTATGAGATTTTCGTTCATATCATGAAATCATTTAGCGACTCTAATGTCTATATTTTAATTAGTATTAATAGATACACACTTTTCCTCGAGGAGGATCGGGAGGCAAAAAAATGCACTGCAATTGTAAATATTCTGTAAATTGGAGCATACAAAAAAGAAAGACTAAGGGAAAGTCCTTTGACGTGAGATCTCCCGCTTTGCTTCGCTGTAAATTTGCCATTCTAATTTCACTGGAGGAACAATTCGCCTCGATATTTACGGTCGTTTAAAAATATATATGACGTACACGATGAGATTCTGTCGCAATTGCAGTCTGATTATAATCTAGATTTCGCGAAACAATTCTTCAACAATCTCACAACTGCCTTAACAGGAATCCCGAATGAGACAATTTCATTTTATCTGTGCCGATTTGCATGTAATATTTAATTAACTTTAGCCGTTAAGGCCTGTTCATAATCATTTGAATGGATTAATAATAATACTCTTTAACGAGAAAAAAAAAATCGTATCAACTATATATTTTATCCTCTCCCTTAATTAGATTTTTTTTTAATGAAAGAATATTTTAATATTCTAGAATATTTTAATGAAAAAATAATCTGCGGAGTCTCTTAGTTTGCGACTTGCACGAATTTGCAAATTATTTATCGACGAGATTTTTTTTACGAGTCGATAATCCAATCCATTGAGTCTCATCCATCAACGTCAATTCCGTTTTTATCACATTCGCTTATCCCGTAAAAAAGAGCCGTCGACTATCTGTATTTGCATCGGTGATCGGCATTGCCGATTTAAAATCCGATCCTTGTCGATCATTCTTTTTTTTTTTTTGGCACCACGCAATGACGACATAAAGTGTAAAATGCACGTACTTTGAATGTAGTGTTTTATTTGTTATTATTCTGACAATCTGATGCATCTTTCTTGACATTTAGGGATAACGTGGGAACGAGAGAGGAGGATTCAGATCCTCGGAACGAGGATACCGTTACTCGAACGAAACTCGGGATCTCGACCGACACCGTGAAAAATAGCGCAAATATTCGTGTTCTAATCCGTGAAATATCGCGACCGTTTAAATGACGAGGCACGCGTGGCGGCTGTTTGCATCCGGATTATGTATTCATAGGATTATGCGAGATAGAGAGAGAGAGAGAGAGAGAGAGAGAGAGCCCTTCCCTCTGGGGTGGCCATGCCGACCGACAACCCTTCATCGAGATATCCGACTCCGCGATATATCGAGGTCCCTGATCCTTATAACGAGAATTGATTTATAAAATCGGGTCACAAGATTTCTATATATGTATTATCAGGGTTGGGAAGTAACGCGTTACTTGTAACGCTGTTACCGTTACAGTTACTTTTTTTCGGTAACTGTAACGGTAATGGCGTTACAAATTTTATTTGTAACGGGAAAAGTAACTTCGTTACATTTTTCGGTAACGAGTAACGAATTTAACAGTTACTTTTATCGTTACTTTTTTCAAATTTTTTCATTTATTTAAGATATTATTCTTGCTATTGTGCGTGATAAAATTTTTATCTTAACCGTAAAGCCGTAAGCAAACCGACCAATTAGCATTCTTATTATGTTGTAATCTCATTTACTACCAGTTCTAAGTACCTTGCAACGAAAATTAGAAAATCTCAATAAATCTGACCTTATAGATTGCCATTCATTAGTTGAAGCTATTCAGCAAGGTTTAAATAAAAGATAACTTATTAATTTGATTAATACATATGTTATTTAATTTTAAATAAGGATTTAATTGAAAAATATTATTTTATTTTAAACTATTGATTCAAAAGTATTAATTTCAATAAAACAAACAATGTCGCTTAATTTACTATATTCGATTTTAAATTTCTTACAATATTTGAAACAAAAGAATTAATAAGCAGCATGTTTACATCCAAAATTTAAGTTAAACTGGTTAACCGGAGAAAAAAGAAAACGTGCTAAAAATTACTTGGAGGATTTATTGGGAATCCGATCAACTGAAAATTCTTCAAAAGCTGGAAAATCTGACGATCGCGATGATTTTTTCATTTTTGAGCAAAAAACGGTGCAAAATGAATCTGAAGAAGAAGAATTGCAACGGTTTTTAAAATCAAATAATTGTAATATAGAAATGTTAAACGACTATCGAAAACTTAAAAAACTTTTTATTAAATATAATACAGCTCTACCAAGCAGTGCATCTGTAGAAAGAATGTTTAGCATCGGTGGCTCTGTATTAACACCACAAAGAGGGCATTTAAATGATGATACTATGGAGCAACAAATTTTATTAAAAATTAATAAAGAATTTCGATAAAATTTAATCATTTATTTTGTAATAAACCTTGAATGAAATCTTGCTTACAATTTTTTTAAAGTTTTTCTTATGCAAAATAATTTATTAGTTTGCATTGTAAAAAAGTAACGGAAATTGTAACGACTCGTTACTTTTTAGTAACTGTAACGGTAACGAGTTACTTTTTAAAATTGGTAACGAGTTACTTTTATAAAGTAACTTTCCCAACCCTGTGTATTATATCCACGCTATAATTTCCAAAACAGATTATTAAGATTTTTCCTGCACGTTTAAAATGAAATCGTCACGTATCGATACGTATTATCGGGAAACGACAAGATGCCTGTGTCACCTCGTTAAAAGCCGTTTCTCGAAATTATTATTATCCGATCGTTTCGCGCGCGAAATTACAGGCTACGCGGCGGGAAGCCTTCGTGTATATACGCGACACATACGTAACTCGCGTCAGGTGCATCGGCGGTGTCCTCCCACGATCATCGGCGGCATTGTTGTGACGGTGATGAGTTTTAAGTCCCCTTCTCTTGTCGTCACCTCGAGCGTCGAAAATGCTGTTTTCTCACAATACGCCGGCAACAATGCGCCGTTACGCGGAGAAGAGGACCCGAGGAGCCGAGAGGACTGGACCTGCATAAGCGGATTATCCCGGCCCAACGGGAAGCGATACCGATACACGCATCCACGTATAAACACCACCCCCTCGCCGCCCCATCCCCCACGTGTACAAAGACGACGCAGCTTCCGCGTCCGAGGACATTGTCAAGCTCGCTCTCGTTGAATGCGCTCTCATATATACTGGTCTTTTTTTTTTGTCGACGAGACGGAAAACGCGGCAGGTCTTCTCCTCGGTCAGTCCAGCCTCCGCTCTTCATCGCGTAATAGCTATCTTGTCAAGATCTTCTTCTTCTTCTTCTCGAGGGAATCTGTCTCCTCGTTCACGGGAGGAATGCAATGTATTTGGAAATACCAATCTATACTTTAGCGATGATTATCTCGATTTCATCTCGTTGTAAATTTATAATATAAGTATTCTAGAATGTATAGTTTTTAGATAATGTAATGAGATTAGAAAGGCGAATCGTGAGAACATCGAAAGATCTTTGTTTAGAAGTTCTTTAGATTTTTATGCTTCGTTACAATACTCGCTTTAAGACTTTGAAATTCGATAAAAAAACATTATCATTTTTATCACAATTCATCCCATTTTGCACAATTTATCCTGTTGCTGTTTTGCTGCCAAGTATTTATATTTATATCGTACTGTTTTCATCCAGAGCAATATTAGAGAGAAATTTGATTTATTAGTACTTAGACCCTCAGAAAGGATTTCTGATAAGGAGACAAAAAATATTCTTGACATAATACCCGTATTCATAGTCTGTCCTTGAGGAATAAGGATTCCTTGTTCCTCGTTCCACGTTTCATAAACTTTCCTTGACCGAACAAGGAATCTTATTGGCTCCCTTATCTCAAGGAAGGTCACGAGCTTCCTTGAGGAGTGGATGCGACCTTTTTAGCAGACGATACGCAGAATATAACCAAATATAACCTCCAAAAGTTAGTTTCGTTACATTTCAATCTGTGGTTTTGTGGTTATTTGTTGTCGCGCTCTCAAACTGAAAGTGTATAAAGGAAAAAGGGATAATGGACAATGAATTTTTAAATGATTCTGACGATGGATTTGAAGACGAAAATCCAGAGAATCGGATTCTGTGGCGGATTCCGAAAAGATACATTCGCGATTGGGAAAATCCCGTGGAATTTTTTGAAGATACGAAAAAGTTTTCATATGTATTATATGAAATTAGTCGCAGGCAGCATAAAACGGTGCTGCCTCCAGTCGGTCGCTAAAAATCCCTAAAATATTCCTTCCTTCTGAAAGGGAGACTCGAGGTCCGTCTATGAAACAAGGTGGCCTTGCAGATTCAAGGAATCCTTCATGGAGGCTTCCTCCGTCCTTAAAATAAGGAAGGACTATGAATACGGGTAATATTTAATCGTATCGCAACCTTATACGGTATAAAAATAAAACAATTTTAAAATTAAATCAATAATTTCTTTTCTTCTCTCTCGAATTAAATAAGATCGTCTTACTATCTTGAGACAAGAGTAACATATACAAATCTAAGCTTATATATTCTTGCATTTAGAATAACTTGATGTTAGATCGCTACAAATTTCCATCTTCATCTTTGTGAGAAAATTAACGGGATAGCACCAAGAGCATTTTATTCTAGATTTAAGAATTTTCCATTTATGATTAAAATATTCCTTTTTCAATAATAAATATGATTGTCGATCCTATTTTATGATAGATTGAAGAGTAATAGCATTAGATCCGGAAATCTTTTCTGTGGGTGTACATTATATTGTATAAATGCAAGAAGCTGCTTTTATCGGGGAAAGAAAATACTTTGCCAAAACTAAATTGCATGATTTTGTAATTTCTAGTCTTTTCACGGCTCGCTTCTCTGTGCATTTTTCGCTATAAAAATTATATATAGTTCATCAAAAATATATCATTATCTCGCTCGCGTTCATTCCGCAAAAGCTGATCATTACATAGGAATAGATATGCGATAATTTACGTGATTCTATATTTCTCAGTTTTTTTTTTTCGCCAACTCTTGCTTCCAAAACAAATCTCCAGTATCTTCAAAATTACGATATTCTCAAACGCGGACCTTCTGCATCCTTCGGCAGGATCACGCGATGCGAGCGACGCACGCGATGCGCGTGATTACGGCAACGCTCGGCCGTTTGTCATGTAAATAATATCTGCGGCGATAGGACCGGAACCATGAACGAAAAAGATCCCGAGCGGGAAAAGGAAGGAAGGGAGGGAGGGAGGGAGGAGATGTTCCAGAACGCCAAAATAAAAAGGCAGGAACAGACGAAAATAGCGAACGCGGGCAACAAAGAGTCTCGCGTAGCGAAATGAGAAAGGGGAGGTGGAAACTCGAAGGGTGGCACCCATTGTGCCCTTCCTGCGTGTCTCTTCGTTTGCAATCTGGACACACGCACACACGCACGCACGCACGGACGCACGCATGTAAGCAGACAGGCAGGCACGCACGCACGCACGCAAACGAAATCGCGTTGCAAAAATCATTGGTTCGTAAACGTAATCGGGCCAAGGGATGAATCGACTCACCCCTGCGATCGGATTGGCTAATTACGGGGGGAGGGTTGGGGGGGGGAGTGGGGCAAATGGAGGGAGACACGAGGGGATGACGTCACTGGGCGTGCTCGCGGCGCTATTGGCCGACGCCATCGAAGGGTGGCAGCTACTCGTCTCTATTTCCGCGACACCCGGTGCCTCTACGTCTCTTTCCGCCGCTCGTTGAGGGCTGCTCGCGAAGGGACGCACGATGAGAAGAAATGTCGCGGAGGGTGGAAAAGTTTTGCAGGGAGGAAGGAGGAATGCGAACGAGGCGGAAGGGCGGAACTGTGCCCGCCTAGGGCACAGTTAATCGATAGGGTCTCGTTTCGAAGGGAGGGGTGGCTTTCTGTCGCGAGAAGGCTCAACCCTTATCCGGGTTACGGATGCTTTTATTTTTAGAAATAAAAGAAAAAATAGTATATATATATGTATAAATATTCTATGGATTTATGTAAAAAGATTTTAGATTTGATTGACCTTTTCCTTGATCTGAAATTGTTCGGCTTAAGATTTTTATTAATTATAAACTTACTTTAGATAATCTATAATTCGTGATAGAATTGGAGATGAAATTTTATTTGTAATTTTATATATATCATATTACGCGAAAAATATTTGAGATGAATTATAAAATAAAATATACAATATATAAAAATACACACATATATTAGAATATGCGGCATGCAAAATTACAAATAGATTTTTGCCTCGAATTTTGTCGCCAATTGTAAATCATCTATAATAAAGTGAACATTGAATTATAAAATTGCAGAATATTAAATAGCTATTTGAGCGAAATAAATAATCTTTCGTTGCAGATTTAATACAATATCCTGTCTCAAATATAATTTATATATTAAACTGCAGCAAAGGAAGAGGACATTCTAGAATTCCCGTCTAATATCCTTCGGCGAATATCGATCAGCTTGAGCTCGAAGGCCCGGAGAGGGTCCGTCAAATCTCTCACTCTCGTCAAGATACGTGTGGAGGCTGGACTAATGCCAGCGAAAGTTGTCAAGGATAATTCAAGGAGGTCACGCACGCGCCAGATGGGCCGCGTGCACTCTCCGGTTCTCGTACACGCGTGCACTTTTTCGAATATTTGCAGCTGGCAAGCGCGCGCGAGCGACGACGAGCACGTGGCTCTTTTAGCCGACTCCTGTCAAACTCCTTATTCGCCAGAACGTTGAAGACTTTAACCGTATCGTTAAAAGAGAAGAGAAACAAAGGGAACGGGGCCCTTTTGCCGATAGGCTAATTCTTTAGATTATGATTTGAGGCTAATTAAATTAATTATATAGGATGTTCCAAAGAAACTCGATTCTAATGACAGATTCTTACAGGATAATATAATTGTTAGAGAAAAAAAATAAATATTTTAAAAATAGATTATTTAAATATTAATAATAAATGTATGGTATCTTTTTTCATACAAATTATCTGTTTGATTATCAATATAAGTAAAATGTTGGAAGTATTTTATGCCAGTGATAACGCTATAAAAATACGCAACAATGCTAAAGATCAGAGGGTCGATTCGTATCGGTGCAACCGGCTTTAACGAGTTCGTACCGTTATAAATAGAGCACCGTGGAAACGTTATACAGGGAACCAACGACGCGCGTGGTCGGCGAGTAACTCGACTGCTGGATATCGGATTGCGATATCGATATCGAATTATACGCCGTCTTGAATTGATACTAGTGTAGAGAAAGAAGGAAAGCGATACGATGGTCGCCGACTTTCCAAGCCGATATCTGTTAAATAGACACGTTACAAGGTCTGATTAAATTAATTACTGATATTAAATTACGAGCTTCCTTAATACAACGGCCATGTTACAACTCTCTGCCTCTATTTCACATAGCTATAAATGATTTAATCCTTCTCTTGTAAAATGTCTCTTTTATCATAAGTATTAATATGTTGTAGAATTAAAACAAGATTTGTTTCAATTACGTGTATAATTTCTTCTTGTCGCAAGAAAAATCAGAATATCTTTAAGCAATTGCAACGATTTCGAACGATCATCTTTCTCAGAAATTTTCCATTTACAAAAACGAAACGTCCGCAAAATTAGAGTCCCTTTCTTCCTCGCTTGCCGGAAAATTCTCGTCTTCCCGCATCTTCACGCCGATCGTGCGAAATCGGCCGTGCTGGGAACGCGAATTTCGCGACGGCAGGAAGCACTGTCAAAAAGAAAAGAGAGAGAGAAAGGCCCAGAAACTACACCGTGGCCGGGTCTCGATTACACGGCTACTTTGGCTTCATCAATGGAGAGAACGCTGGAAGACGCGCGCGTCTTTCTCTTCTCTCTTCTTCGATCCGCGACGGCGACCGAAACCGCACAAAGGGAACATCGCCGATCGCGTCTCAACGGCTTCCTCTCTGTCTCTTTCTTTCTATCACCAGCTTCCCTTTTTTTCACTCGTCCTCGTCCGTGTTCCTCCCGTGTCTGTTCCCTCCGCCGCCCTGTTTCTTTTTTTTTTTTTTGCGCCATGTGAATTTACTCGGCCGTTACGTCCAGATCAATTGAAATCGACTCGAGATCATCTCACTAAAATTTTGCTTCGATATTCGTTTCACGAGCCTATCCTGCAGCTATTCGTTTTAATGAATTTCTATTGTATTTTATTGACTTATCGTTCTTCTCGCGCCTAATTGACTATTTTCGTTGTCGGTAGATTCTAATATTATAGTTTCCATGTCCATGATATTTAATTACGATTATAATTTCTACTTTCAATATCATTCGCTTGAACAGAAATTACAAACGAGTTCTAAATACGTTTCACATTATTTAAAGGTGTTAATCGATATAAGAGAGATAAAGAGAGAATGAGAGAATTATCTTCGTCTTTCCCTGATTAATATCTTTAGCGTCTATTTCTTCTATCCTTGCAATTAAAATACCGTTTTTCATGTTAATATTATTTGATTGTAAATATATAGGGAAAAGATATTTTTTTTAATAATTATCAAGACACTTGATATATTTCACGCGAGTGAATACCTGGATTGTCGACAAATTTTCAGATGCAAAGGACGCGTTTGCGCACTCGAAAAGTCGCGAGGTCCCGGCGCGTCAAAGTAAACATCTGCGCCCTCGATCTGTTTCGAGAAGCTCTCCAGGATCTTTCAAGGGTCTCCTCTACGTAGAGGTCCTCGAGGGTCAACTTGTACAAATATTATACGATCGAGACGAAACGTTGGCACGAGACGACTTTCTATTTCCGGCTGCGACACACGCTCGAAAAGATATACGAATGATCGATCGATCCATTGATCCTCCGCCTGCTTATTCGTGGAAACGTATGTAACAAAATTTAGGAAGATGCTTGTCAACGCAAATAATCAGCCATGAGACAAAGTACTCGAAGTAAAAGACTCGGCTTATAAGGATCGCGATAAAGACTTTTGCAAAGTCGACTGACAATTCAGAGATTCATAATCGAAACTGACAGTTGAAATGACACGTGCTACCAGAAGGGGCGATAAGACGCGATTAGGGCGCGCGTGTTAATTTTCTAATTCGCATTTTAATCAACGTCGGCTTTGTCGCCCCTCATTGTCTCTGCCGTACTTTTGTGTCGCGCGAACGGTGTGGCCTCTTTTGTGTCTCATAATCAGCCCTTACGCGTTCTTCAATTACGCCCGCATTAAAACATCCAAATGGCAGCGTCTCTCGCGTCACCCTTTTATATAGCGGAGAATAAAAATGAAAATCGACCTATATTAAACGAGAGAAAATACAATTATATATTATCTCTCTCGTATATAATATACATAAACTTAAGTAATTCGTAAAGAAATAAATGTTTACCTACGTGTATCGCTAATATCGGACATAATTATTTTAAATTAAGTCGGAATTGAAATTTTCAAATACATTTAAATAAGAATATAAAGTTAAGTTTATTAAAAAATTTTTATATTTAGCTAAATTAAATTTATATTAGATGTAATTTTTAAATTAATCTCTATTTCAAAATTCTGAATTAAAAATTCACGGAGCAAAATTTTTTAAGAATATGATTAATCTAAATCTAATTTTCTCATAACTATTGTAGTATAAGATTAATTTTTCTCACTTCTTTTAAAAAGAAGCAGACTCAAACTGTTGCGTCGAATCCTTCATTCGACGAGGGCAAGGGCTCAAAGGAGGTATACGCGTAACGGAATGAATTCACGTGGGCGATTGTACACCGGGTGTGCTTTACGAGCTCAACCAGAATCGTATCGTTGCCTCGACCTATCCCTTCGCTTTCCCCTTCCGTCCTATATACAAAACGTTAATATCCTGCGACGAGGAGTTAATGGACAGGCGAGCGTTACCTCGTACAGGCTGGATGATAGTCGACGATAATATATAGTCGTTGTATAACGAGGTTACGAGCTACAACCCCCGCTGCAACCCCTTTCTCGCCTCTTAGAGAGCGCCAGCGCGAAACGTGACGAGGACAAATTGCGGACGCATCCCTTTCGCTCTAACTCCCTCGCCCTCGCCCTCCGCTTCTTTCTCCGAACGCGTGATGGATGATCCTATACCAGGTGATGCACTCTCTCACCGCCTTAAGTACCACCCCCGTGCATCTAGGAATGTCAATGTATCAACTACTTTTTAATTTTCTAAATAATATAAAATAATATTTTAAAGATTGAAAAGATTTTTTCCGACGTTATATAATTAGTAACCATCAATTATTTCACGATCATCTTCTAAATAAGCATTTATTATTTACGATGACTTTAAATAGCATTTACGAGAGATTTATGGTTGAAACATTTTTCGTCGCCCTATTTTCCTTTCTATAAAATCGAAGATTGAAGGTAAGTTGGACGGAAAAACGACGAGCGAGTTTTTGTGCGCGAGATGACTCGTGGCCGACAGTTTAATCGTCTCGCATTCGTCTCGCTGTATATAGGCGGGTTCATGAAAAAGATCCGCATCATCATCCGTCTGTGCGTTGAAAAGGCGAAGAATCGCGCGGGACCTTTCACGATTCGCGTTCATTTGAGATTAATAATAAAATCGTAAAATTCTCTTCTTCGTTCACGAGAAAGGGTATAATAAAAAAAAAAAAGAGTCAATGTTCCGCGAATAATATTTCGCAAATATTTTCTGGATATACGCAATCATTTATCTACAATAATTAAATAGAACTATTGATTTTTTTATAAATAGATACAAATCCTTAAAAAAAAAAAAATTTAATAATTGTAAAATATTATTTACGCGTTCATTTCGAGAAATATCTTGTTCTAGTACGAAAAATCTGAATTGAGATCACAAAAGCCACACGGATGTTTTCTAAAATTCCAGAACGAATCGTTAGTTTCATTCTTCTTTGGTGTATCGGTTGTATCCCAGACAAAGTATGGTGAACCAAACGGACTCTTCTATAGTTTTTTCTTTTTTTTTTTTTTTTTTAAATTCTTCGACTTGACTCCGGAATCCGTTAATTCTGGAGCACTTTTTCCCCACGTTTATGGACCGACACGGTGGTTCGATCAGCGGGTGGTCCTCGAAACGAGGGCCCGCAGAAGGGTTGTTCTACCGAAAGGAAAGACCTTGCCGCCTCTCTCTCTCTCTCTTTCTCATTGAATCAACGACGTCTCGCAGCGTGACGTCAAAATAACCAAATGTCAACAGTGTGTCGGAGCGCGTCAACGGGGTGCTTGATCGAATTATAGAGAAGGGGGGAGGGCACGCGGAGGATGGTAACGCGGAAGGTGGATACAAGGTTGCCCCGTGTAGCGAGGCCCCTTCTGTCAATTAAATCCTACGGTGTTCAGAAAACTACTACGGCGCAGCTGCGCGTCTTTTGGTCCGAGGAAAAAAAAAAAAAAAAAAAGCGAATTCGACGTAATACCAGGTAAAGGCAGGGGGAGGAACGTAAGCGACGGGCGGAGAAAGGGGGAGGGAGGGGGTAAAATCTGGAGGCGAGACCGACCACCGCCCATCCGGACGTGGACGCACCGGCAATTTTCGGTTATCGTGGCAATTGCGAAAAGTGGACATCGTCCAATTTCACGATGGACATTGTCCACCGTAGGAGGCTAGGGTGCGATTTTGCACCCTTTCGCCGGGTCCTTTATGCGCCGCATTTCGTTTTGGCGCCTAATCTACATTCACGTAAAGCGACGATTAGCCGAAAATATTCATTTACGATCCCCTCCCTATCCCCGAAATCCGTATGATATCTGTGACGTATCGTAATGTTAAAAATAAATAGATACATAGCGAAAACGCGTCCGTAGAACAAAGAATGTTCATTATAAAAGCTACAAATTACAAGCTAATTAATATACGTCAATATTATTTACAGGGTTGGGAAGTAACGCGTTACTTGTAACGCCGTTACCGTTACAGTTACTTTTTTTCGGTAATTGTAACGGTAATGGCGTTACAAATTTTATTTGTAACGGAAAAAGTAACTTCGTTACATTTTTCGGTAACGAGTAACGAATTTAACAGTTATTTTTTTCAAATTTTTTGATTTATTTAAGATATTATTCTTGCTATTGTGCGTGATGAAATTTTTATCTTAACCGTAAAGCCGTAAGCAAATCGACCAATTAGCATTCTTATTATGTTGTAATCTCA
Organism: Polyergus mexicanus; assembly: GCF_030449975.1. Classification (NCBI taxonomy): domain Eukaryota; kingdom Metazoa; phylum Arthropoda; class Insecta; order Hymenoptera; family Formicidae; genus Polyergus; species Polyergus mexicanus. Next base: position 7,451,500 of record NW_027223329.1, read on the forward strand.
TTTACTACCAGTTCTAAGTACCTTGCAACGAAAATTAGAAAATCTCGATAAATCTGACCTTATAGATTGCCATTCGTTAGTTGAAGCTATTCAGCAAGGTTTAAATAAAAGGTAACTTATTAATTTGATTAATACATATGTTATTTAATTTTAAATAAGGATTTAATTGAAAAATATTATTTTATTTTAAACTATTGATTCAAAAGTATTAATTTCATTAAAACAAACAATGTCGCTTAATTTACTATATTCGATTTTAAATTTCTTACAATATTTGAAACAAAAGAATTAATAATAGCAGCATGTTTACATCCAAAATTTAAGTTAAACTGGTTAACCGAAGAAAAAAGAAAACGTGCTGAAAATTACTTGGAGGATTTATTGGGAATCCGATCAACTGAAAATTCTTCAAAAGCTGGAAAATCTGACGATCGCGATGATTTTTTCATTTTTGAGCAAAAAACGGTGCAAAATGAATCTGAACAAGAAGAATTGCAACGGTTTTTAAAATCAAATAATTGTAATATAGAAATGTTAAACGACTATCCAAAACTTAAAAAACTTTTTATTAAATATAATACAGCTCTACCAAGCAGTGCATCTGTAGAAAGAATGTTTAGCATCGGTGGCTCTGTATTAACACCACAAAGAGGGCATTTAAATGATGATACTATGGAGCAACAAATTTTATTAAAAATTAATAAAGAATTTCGATAAAATTTAATCATTTATTTTGTAATAAACCTTAAATGAAATCTTGCTTACAATTTTTTAAAAGTTTTTCTTATGCAAAATAATTTATTAGTTTGTATTGTAAAAAAGTAACGGAAATTGTAACGACTCGTTACTTTTTAGTAACTGTAACGGTAACGAGTTACTTTTTAGAAAAAATAACGGTAACGGTAACGAGTTACTTTTATAAAGTAACTTTCCCAACCCTGATTATTTATCGTTATCTCGCGGGCGCGTAATTTAATACAAAGCACATTTCGCAGCGCTATTTGCTCGCTAATTAATTTCTGCTACATCAAAGACGACTCGCGTCGATTAAAGAACCGGACGGTACGCGATCCGGGGTTGAGTGTCTCTCCCGATCTTTGTCGACGACAACAGACGTTGTCGGCACTCGCGTCAAAGCGCTTTATTTTACTCTCGCGACGCGCAAGCCCGCCCGGGTTGGTCCAAACACAGTCCTCGTCCCCGGTCAATAAAATTGCCGTTTTCGTCGATAATAAAAGTTGCGAGAGCGCGCGTATGGCGTTGCTGTTTATTTGGACGAAGCCCCCGGAGATCTCTGCTCTGCTATTATAAACGACGCCGACGACGACCCGCCACGACGACGCGAGTTCCGGAACTGCGAGAAAGACCGGGCCTTTTCCGCGACATCGGCCACGTGTCCCGGGAATTCGGGCGACCTAGAATCGTAACGCGATCGCGAAGCTACTCTTCGAGAGTCTGGTCTCGAGGCCCTTTCGAGAGGATTCTTCTATTTTCGACACGCGACCGTAAATGCAGACGAGACGGAGTCTCTGTGAAACGTTACAACATTCTTACCCTCGTATGAAATGATGATTTGAATTGAGTTCGTTATCTCCTTTAAAATCACGGTTGATAAAGATCGTAATATTATGTATATATATTTTTCTTCGTGGAATAAATATTATATTTCGGCGACTCGATTTGAGAAAAAGATTTTGACTCGGGCGTTATTAAAAAATTATCATAATAATAAAGTTGAGATAAAAATAAAGATAAATTTTACTCTATGCAATATTTTTGTATTTTAAATATAATAAAAATTGTAAAAAAATAATTACTTCTTACTGATATTAGAGCTATGGATAAAAAGATTTTCTTGACAAATTCTCTCATCCTCGTTATATTACATAAAAATATAAATGCAACATTTATAGCAGTATTATGATAAAAGGGGCCGCGAGCTTCTCTCTCGACGGCGAGACGGCTCGTAAAATCGAAGCGGAGGTTTCGGCTCTAATGGAATATGATGTCAAGCCGAGGTCCCGCAGACCTTACACACGTGCTGCAAATCCTCCAGCGCGTGTTGTAAATCTCGTTGAGTTATCGTCGTTTAAACGACTGTGAAATTAGCGTTCTTCGCTCGCCCGCGGCCCGATGCGCCTCGTAACTGTCTTCTAGGTGCTAAATTTCGCGCGAGTCCGCTCATCCTCTCCGTACCCCCGAAATCCTCTCCGTGCAAAGTTCGGATCCTCCGTTCCCTCGAGCCTATTACATTGTAAGCGACTCGGGGATACCGCGTTGCTCTGAAGTCGTAAATTAAAGCTGGTCGCTAAAATACAACGCGTTTATGTAGAATTTAATTGCTTGCAAATTTTTAATGATACATTTTAAAAATGCAACATTATATTTCTGGAAAAAAAAAAAAAAAAAAACACCATCCGTCTTTGTCTCTTTCATTTCGGCATAGAGGAGCGAGATCCAAACGAAAGAAATTTCAGATAAATAAAAGATGATTAAAAATCGCCTTGGGAGAAAATGTATTTTCAAAATTCTCTAAACAATTATTACGCTCTTTCCCCCCCCCCCCCAATGAAATTGGAATTTTACATATCTAGTTCTCCATCGTCGCAATATTTTCAAATGCATCTTACAAAGTTATTTCCCATACAAATACATTCTCTTTCGTCACGTGCGTAAATATATATATATATAGGTCGCACCAAAGTCCCACGCGGAGTGAAACGACGGCGATTTACACACGCGACAGTGCAGATCGAAGAGAGAGAAAAAGTCAAAGAGAGAGAGAGAGAGAGAGAGAGAGAGAGAGAGAGAGGGAGAGAAAGGCGACTGGAGAAAAAGAGCGGCCAGTTGGCGTGACGGGAAGTCGCTTCGTCAATGGTCACACCGTATAGCGGCGTCGACAATGCGCCAAGGACGACGGCGATGCAATCCCCCCCCCTCCCTTCCCCCCCCCCGCCCCCTGTCGTCGTCGGCGACGCTTTCGGAGGTGTAAATGGCATAGAACGCCGTTAAATGTGGACTGCTACCTGCCGGACGCACTTTCGATCTTCTTTTCTCTCCCCCCCCCCCCCCTCCTCACCTCCCTCTCCATCTTTCCCCTAGGATTGAAACGTAACGTCGAGCGTATCCGTCATTCAACTCGCGGCAAACAATACCGTCGTTGCACCTACGCACCTCAACACCTTAGCTTTCCGACAATCGCGTCTTCTTCCCTTATTTTTTTTTTTTTTTCTTCTTTCACGATCGTTCTCGCGTCAACGGGCCCCTTTTCTTCGCGAATTCCGCTCTCGATCGCGGTATCGAGAGATCGATACGCATCCTGGAATCCACGACGCTCTCTCTCGGAGCGTTTTTTTTTTCTTTTTTTTTTCCGACGTTACGAAAAAGAGGAGGAATCTCGTGGGAAACTCCCAGAGGGCAAATTAAATTTAATCTGCCTCATTTCGGGGATCTGCTTGCGATATAAAAAGTCTTATCGATAAAATATTCGAATGAAAAATAAAAATTTAGAAATGACTAAAAAGATTTGTACTATATGATAATTATCAGTTTCGTTAAATCGCCCCTCGCTGTCACGCAAAATAAAATTATTCATTTGCAGAAAATATATAAATGTCTTAATAGTTTGATTGTCGTGTTATTAATTTTTTTTTTTCAAATATAAAAAAAAAATTAATTCATATGTAAAATTTTTCAGGACGATAGGTTCACGAGACCATATTTGCGTAAGAGAAGGACACAATTCGACGTTATTCTCTCTTCTATTCTTACGAAAAAAAAAATACAATAAACTCCTCCTCCGTTCCTTTTTTAACCTCCTTATTTCGAGGCACTCGCGATAAAATTGCGATTCGACGCGATCGAGCGCGAACGTTTTCGTGTCCGGGGCGCGTGACGGAAGCGCGGAACCGAATCGAAACCGGCTACGGGGGCCTACGTCAAAATCGAGAGGGCTCGCAGGTAGCTAACAAGCCCCCTCCCTTCCCCTCCTTTCTCCGTCTCTTTACTCGGACCGCTCAGGATTTCCAGAAATGCGCAAGCGAGATACCCCCGTTACGGATCCCCGCAAACGGAGGAGCTGACAGTCGGACAATGCGTCCACCCGGTATCCTCTTATGCGCGCGAATTACACGGATCAGAGGCGGCGAATGCCTATCGATCACCGGCTGACCCGTCGCTACGTATCAATATCGATACATCCTCATCGCGCTACCCACTCGGTATGCTCGAGTGCCCTTCCGAGAGACGTGGACGTATACGTCACGCGCGTAATTGATATCCTCATTCTCCGAAGAGGATCTACGAATGCTTCGAGTCGCGCAAAAAGGACGCTATCGCTTTCTAGGATTGCGACAGTGACGAATTTATTTCCGGTTTCTCTTTCGGAAGATACGCGTATCGCCGCCAAATGTCATCGTATTTCCTAAATAGGCGTAAATATTAATCTGCATTCCCTTGGAAAGGAAAGGTGCTTTCACTTGCGGTATGAAAATAGGAAAAAAACTTTTCCATTGTTGATGAATAAAAAATTTGACTGTCAAATTACTACCGTATAAATGTGGAATGATTTTCTTTAATACCCTATACAATTTCCAGGGTTGGAAAAGTTACTTTATAAAAGTAACTCGTTACCGTTACCGTTATTTTTTCTGAAAAGTAACTCGTTACCGTTACAGTTACTAAAAAGTAACGAGTCGTTACAATTTTCGTTACTTTTTTACAATACAAACTAATAAATTATTTTGCATAAGAAAAACTTTTAAAAAATTGTAAGCAAGATTTCATTCAAGGTTTATTACAAAATAAATGATTAAATTTTATCGAAATTCTTTATTAATTTTTAATAAAATTTGTTGCTCCATAGTATCATCATTTAAATGCCCTCTTTGTGGTGTTAATACAGAGCCACCGATGCTAAACATTCTTTCTACAGATGCACTGCTTGGTGGAGCTGTATTATATTTAATAAAAAGTTTTTTAAGTTTTGGATAGTCGTTTAACATTTCTATATTACAATTATTTGATTTTAAAAACCGTTGCAATTCTTCTTGTTCAGATTCATTTTGCACCGTTTTTTGCTCAAAAATGAAAAAATCATCGCGATCGTCAGATTTTCCAGCTTTTGAAGAATTTTCAGTTGATCGGATTCCCAATAAATCCTCCAAGTAATTTTCAGCACGTTTTCTTTTTTCTCCGGTTAACCAGTTTAACTTAAATTTTGGATGTAAACATGCTGCTATTATTAATTCTTTTGTTTCAAATATTGTAAGAAATCTAAAATCAAATATAGTAAATTAAGCGACATTGTTTGTTTTATTGAAATTAATACTTTTGAATCAATAGTTTAAAATAAAATAATATTTTTCAATTAAATCCTTATTTAAAATTAAATAACATATGTATTAATCAAATTAATAAGTTACCTTTTATTTAAACCTTGCTGAATAGCTTCAACTAACGAATGGCAATCTATAAGGTCAGATTTATCGAGATTTTCTAATTTTCGTTGCAAGGTACTTAGAACTGGTAGTAAATGAGATTACAACATAATAAGAATGCTAATTGGTCGATTTGCTTACGGCTTTACGGTTAAGATAAAAATTTTATCACGCACAATAGCAAGAATAATATCTTAAATAAATCAAAAAATTTGAAAAAAGTAACTGTTAAATTCGTTACTCGTTACCGAAAAATGTAACGAAGTTACTTTTCCCGTTACAAATAAAATTTGTAACGCCATTACCGTTACAGTTACCAAAAAAAAGTAACTGTAACGGTAACGGCGTTACAAGTAACGCGTTACTTCCCAACCCTGACAATTTCTCGATATAACGGGTTAAAAACCCAAGCTCCCCGAACCTTTCCTCGTAATACGGCCCGACGAAAAGTCCCGCAGGGTACGGATCCACCAATACATCGTATCGCAAAGTTAATCGACAATTACGCTCACAGAGATGCGTGGGTACCTTCGTGCCGAGAGCGTCCCGTGAGATGAACGAAACGAACGCCGGCCGGGGCGGATCCTGTCGGCAAACAGGGATAGCGTTACAAATTCCCTGAAAGGGATCCCGGTATTCGAATTGAATGGCTCGTAACGTCGGAGTGGAAGAGAGAGAGAGAGAGAGAGAAAAAAAGGAGAATGCGGCATCGAATCTCGAAGCCGGGGAGCGCGTAGCGTCGTCATGCGCCGAGAGCGGAATCAGCGGATTAAGGCGAGATGAATGCGCGCCTTGGCCAGGACCAAGAGACGCGCACCCCCCACGTCCCCCTTCTCCGTCACGAAGGCTCAAACATGCACGGTTTGAATGGCGGACGATCGAGAGAAAGCTAATCCGCTCCTCATGGAGCGAGTTTAAAAACATTTTTTTTTTTTTTTTTTTTTTGCGCGTCTCGTGTGTGTGTGTGTGTGCACGAGATATTACGAGATTTCGATCGATAAGAAGGGGCACTCGAGGGGGACGTTTTTATGAAATCGAAACCGATGGATAGTATTTTCGCGATATGCGTTGATAGTTCGATCGGAAAAGATTTTTATATTTAACGGAACAAAGTTTCCTTACAGGATAAAAAAATTTTAATAAATAATTAATCGTATAATATAATCATATATATAATTAATATTTATACAATGTAGTTATTCATATTAATTTTACCTAAATCGAAAAATGTATCGTTGGAAAATTAAATGCATATTACAGGGGAGGGGCAGTGAGATATATCCTTGGGAAATGGCGGGAATACAATTCACCCTTTCGCACAAGTTGCCCGATAAATGTCAAAACGTCAGCGGTCGAAAATAGGACACTTAAGCGGATTCCCGAAGGATATTACCTCGGTCCGGCTTATTTACCCGTTCCGCACAATAATGCGAAGGCGCGAAAAACGGCGGGAAAATCGCCAGATTATGCGTATATCTGGGAAAAGCAAACACGACCGATGATCCGAAGCGACTAATAATGATCGGGGAAAACATCTTTTTTTTGTTTTTCGAGAACGATTTCTAAACAAAACATATTCTCAAAAAGCAGGGTTGGGAAGTAACGCGTTACTTGTAACGCCGTTACCGTTACAGTTACTTTTTTTCGGTAACTGTAACGGTAATGGCGTTACAAATTTTATTTGTAACGGAAAAAGTAACTTCGTTACATTTTTCGATAACGAGTAACGAATTTAACAGTTACTTTTATCGTTACTTTTTTCAAATTTTTTCATTTATTTAAGATATTATTCTTGCTATTGTGCGTGATAAAATTTTTATCTTAACCGTAAAGCCGTAAGCAAATCGACCAATTAGCATTCTTATTATGTTGTAATCTCATTTACTACCAGTTCTAAGTACCTTGCAACGAAAATTAGAAAATCTCGATAAATCTGACCTTATAGATTGCCATTCGTTAGTTGAAGCTATTCAGCAAGGTTTAAATAAAAGGTAACTTATTAATTTGATTAATACATATGTTATTTAATTTTAAATAAGGATTTAATTGAAAAATATTATTTTATTTTAAACTATTGATTCAAAAGTATTAATTTCAATAAAACAAACAATGTCGCTTAATTTACTATATTTGATTTTAGATTTCTTACAATATTTGAAACAAAAGAATTAATAATAGCAGCATGTTTACATCCAAAATTTAAGTTAAACTGGTTAACCGGAGAAAAAAGAAAACGTGCTGAAAATTACTTGGAGGTTTTATTGGGAATCCGATCAACTGAAAATTCTTCAAAAGCTGGAAAATCTGACGATCGCGATGATTTTTTCATTTTTGACCAAAAAACGGTGCAAAATGAATTTGAACAAGAAGAATTGCAATGGTTTTTAAAATCAAATAATTGTAATATAGAAATGTTAAACGACTATCCAAAACTTAAAAAACTTTTTATTAAATATAATACAGCTCTACCAAGCAGTGCATCTGTAGAAAGAATGTTTAGCATCGGTGGCTCTGTATTAACACCACAAAGAGGGCATTTAAATGATGATACTATGGAGCAACAAATTTTATTAAAAATTAATAAAGAATTTCGATAAAATTTAATCATTTATTTTGTAACAAACCTTGAATGAAATCTTGCTTACAATTTTTTAAAAGTTTTTCTTATGCAAAATAATTTATTAGTTTGTATTGTAAAAAAGTAACGGAAATTGTAACGACTCGTTACTTTTTAGTAACTGTAACGGTAACGAGTTACTTTTTAAAATTAGTAACGAGTAACGGTAACGAGTTATTTTTTAGAAAAAATAACGGTAACGGTAACGAGTTACTTTTATAAAGTAACTTTCCCAACCCTGTCAAAAAGCCTATTTGTCAATCTAACTTCTCTTTCCCGTTATAAATCTGTAGTTTATATTTTATACTTTATTTATCGACATCACTATACCGCCATATTTTTACGTTTTCTATTTTCCATTATTGTATTTTCTCTCGTGCTTTCATCTTTTTCTCTTCATCTCTCAAGGCCCTCTTTCGACAGTATCCTTTGTGTCTCGGTATCATTTTAGGTAAGTCCTTCGTGACAGCGAGAAGACTCGTGTTTTACGGCGCGAGAAATTGGCAAGAGCTGTTGCCTTTGTTATGCCTCGCTTTTCCTTTTCTTTTTTCCCCCCTGCCGGAAGAACGCGTCTTTCGGGGACGAGTCCTTGAGGATGAAAGGAGAAACGTAGGTATCCATTGCATCTCGAAAACGATAACATCGCCGATCGATGCGGAGATGAAACGGCTGTCTTTGCGCGAAAGCTCTTAAGTTCGGTATCTTTTGAAGAGCGCGACCCCCTCCTATTTCTGCGACATCGATATACAAGATCGACAGCTAAAATCGACATCAATGTGTTCTCGAAGCTCTTAATTTCGTTTCGTTTATTAGGTTTTTCGTTGATCTATCTTTGTTTAAGTTTATCAAAGATCGAGTTAATTTTAGGACGTGTTGTCGCTGGCATATATTCAAAAATTTAATTAACATTTTTTAATAATCTCGATCACATTATTTCGTTCTAAACAAAAGTCCAAAAAAAAAAAAAAAAAAAAATTTTAAACTTTTCAAGACGCCTTTTCGCATCTGAGGAAAATATGTAGAAAATAGAAAGCGTTCCGGCGACATCTGGCCCCTTGCGCGTAACTCGCGTGCAAAAATTACGAAGAGCGACAGGTTCGCATCAGGGTGATTTCTTTCTTCCCTCCCGATTGTGCCGGGCGATAAGTGGTAATTGATTTTACGCCGCTTGATTTACGACCCCCCCCCCTCCCCCCAGCGGGGCCAGCGATACTAAACTCCGCTTTTGGGGTAAAAAGCGAACGAATCTAACCCCATCGTTTTTCTTTCTCTTTCTCCCCCCCCCCTCCCCCCTCGAACGACATGTGTTACGCCGTTCGTCGCGTCATCTCGATGGGGTTAATGCGCGAATTTCCATCTTTATCGGGGGAAAAAAAAAAACTGCGACGGTTTTTTTTTTTTTTTTTTTACGAAATCGCGTCGTTTCCAATGCTCATCTCGATTTTACAGACAAATATATTCGATGGGTATAAAAAATAATATAGCGAAAAAATCGTAGAAATTAATAACAAAATATCGTCTTCTTAAATTGTTCATTATTTGTAGAGTTTATGTTAGAAATTATCTACTCGCGCCCACAGTTTTTAATCCTCAAGAAAGGTAAGAGATTGCTGATCTTCGTCATTTTAATCTCTAAAAAAAGAGAGAGAGAGAGAGAGAGAGAGAGAGAAAAGAAATTTTTCCGCGTGTTTATATCCTTTCATAGGAAAAAGATATATAATTAATTCGTCGTAGAAAAAAAAAAAAAATTAGGACAATAAAATAAAGATCGCGCGTCTATTTTTACCCGTCCTTCTCGTCTATTGTAACATATATCAACACCGAGGAAGGGCTAACGCGCGCTAAACGAAAGGAGAGAAAGCCCGCTGACATTAAGTCACAATCCGTTCATCGGGGGCACCGGAGTACGGCACGGGGGGCGGGGGGGAGGGGGGCGCGAGTCGGCAAAGGGCGTCAGAGCGAGTCAACGTCGAATAAATCAAAATAAAAGGGGGGAGGCACACAACAACGTAAAGAGAGCCCCACTGGGCGACGGCCCGGAAAAAGAGTACCGGGGGGGGGGGGGAGGGGGCCCCAGGGTACACACGTCTCGAAAGAGTTACCTGCCGGAAGACTTCGTCTATTAACGACTCCTTCATCCCGCTGCACTACTGAAGAAATCTTTCTATAGTGCAGACGCATCGACCGGTGAAATTTTTATTAATGTACGCGAGCATCGGTATAGCCCTCCCCTCCCCTCCCCTCTTCTCTTCTCAGCCTTTCCTTTACAGCCATTAGGTCTTTTATCGAGATTCTTAACTGGAGATAATAATGGTGAAAAAAATGCGCGTTATATTAATTTATCCGAAGAGCTTTACGCGGGAGATGTTAAAAATCGTGCTAAGAAAGATCGTCTTTGCATCGACGAGACGTCTTACGGTATAATTTTATTAATAAACATTGTATATATTGTATTAAAATTCTACTATAAATTTTATTTTAATTATATATAATAAGTAATATAAATCACACAATAATTATACCGCGAATATATTATGAGAAAAATATTCATGTTAATCCGTTTCGTCTTTCGTCTCCTAAAAATTTAAATCTATTTATTTTCATCTTTAACGTAAAACGCGACAAATATAAACTATTAATATAATAGGAGAATAAAATTTATATTTCAAAAAAAAAATTATACATTTTTTTTAAAAAGAACAATATTTATAATTAATTCGAAAAATTGGTTTTAACAATTATGTTCAATTAGTTGAAGCTAAAAAGTTTGTTAATACAATATTATTCTATAATTAAGGAGGAGGAGGACGCGTCGAAATTTCGCGGGACGATCACGCGCTTTTATCACGACGAGGAATCTAATTGCGTCGGGACGCAGGCGCCGCGACGTACCTCGGCGGCCATTGCCGCCGTCGTCATGGATACCAGGATGGAGACGAGGAGGAGACGTCGCCGTCGGAGTTGGCGATCGATACGACGCCCGTCGTCGTCGCGAAATTACAATATTTTCAGCAAATTGTATTAAGCATAATTAATCCAGTCTTATACGCGTAAAAGAAGATATAGGAAATGCAAATTACTTTTACGTTGGATGACTTTTTTTTTTTCTTTCTTTACACAAAAGAAAGGGCATCCCGGATAAGCGCGGCCGCGCTTTTAAAGCGTCGATGATCTCGCGAACGCGAGACGAGGCCCCGGGAACCGACAAAAGGGCATCCATAGAGATTCCGCCTTTCCCCGTTTTATAATCCGCGAACGGAAGGGGTCCGCGACCCGGGTGCATTGTGCGACATAATTTACTGTCTGCAAACAGATCGGGGCGTCCGTGTAAAACATGCGCAAACACGCGTCCCCGGGATTTAATGCCGGCGCCGAGCCGTGCCCGGTCGGATTCTCGGTGTCGTTTTTCGATTGAAACGTTCCCGGGACAGCGAGTATTATGTCGGCATTTGTTCGGGGTTCGAGAAAAGCGACTCGAGTTCAATTGAGTCGTATATACCCTCGCATCTCGGGGCCTGGTCTGCCCTTTCGAAGCTGGTAGCGCGATCCGACCCGAAATTCTCTCATCGTCACGTTCATCTTGTTACGAGTGTCGATATCACATTTTCTTCTCTAACGACAGGCAGCACGTAGGCGAATAAAAGGGATTATACCCGAATGAATGGACGAATATACGTCTGGTTAGATAAGAGGAGGTCTGCTTAAGTTTTTAAAATTATATTGGGTGATTGCATAAGTTCGTGCCCGATTTAAATATAAACTTCAATAGATTATATTTTAGAGATAACACTTTTATTAATCAATTATATAGTCTCCATTCTTTTCTACAATGGTTTTCCAACCATCTATAAGCTTGTCGATTCCATTTTTGAAGAAAGAACTTGGTTTTTCTTGAAAAAAGTTTCTAAGGTGCTTTTCGACAGCTTCCTCGGAATTGAGATTCTTGCCATTTAAACTATTCTGCAAAGACCGGAACGGATAAAAATCTGAAGGCGCAATATCTGGAGAATATGGCGGGTGCTGCAGAATTTCCCATTGCGACTCCTGCAGTTTTCCTGCAGCTTATTCCTTTCAGTCAGGAGATGCGGCACCCACGTATCAAGCTTGGAAATGTATCCAAGCTTTTTTAAATGACGAAAAGCGGTTGAATTATCGATGTTCAGCCTCTCAGCAATATCCTCGGTTGTAATCCTTGGCTTTCTTTCCACTAAGGCATGCACAATGTCATCATCGATGCCACAAGGCCGTCCAGAGCGGGGTTGATCCTCCATGTTGAAATCACCATTTCGAAATCTGCCAAACCACTTTTGGACTGTTCGGAGAGCAGGAGCGCGGTCCAAATAAACGCTTTGAATATTTTTTTGTGCAATCCCAACACTCACGCCTTTCCGAAATTCATATAGCGTTACATGCCGCAAATGCACCTTTCGTTCTCCATTTTTAATGATTTCTCTTATGCGCAAATGGACTTATCTGAACAATGTCTGACGCTAAATTGACGTAAGACAACGTCATCTATTCGGTGTAAGTAACAATTACCACACGAAAACAATAGAACTCCGCCATGCAGTAACTTGGTGCCATCTATGAAAATCGGGCACGAACTTATGCAATCATCCAATACTTCTGAAATAATAAAATGGAGTTAAAAATAATTGACACTAAATTAATTCTCATCGGCACGTTATACCCTTACATATTTAATTTTACACGCGAGAAATTGAATTTTAAAAATAAAAATTCTTATTTATGTAAAATCAACTCTTTATTACACTTTTAATATATTTCAATTTTAATTTCAATCGAAATTCTATCTTTATGTTCATCATTTTTATATTTTATTTCAAACTCTGATCGCATCAATGCAGAGATTATTTCATTTACGTCACGGTATATGTGCACCCGGAGATTCTTTCGGACAAATTTCGCGAAGCTACGATTTACCCTCGTCCTCAATCAGAGAGAGAGAGAGAGACTTGAGGCTCTCGTATCCAGGGGGATATGAATATTTGCTGGCACGTGTCCCTCCCGTCATGGCAGTGCCAGGGGGTGGTCAGGGGTGGGCCGACCTTTGAACTACTCCGTATTTGGTGCTCTAAGCTCCCGGTAATTGCCAGCATCACAGGGGATCACGATCACAAATACCGATCGTCGCGACTACGTTTAATTATACGTCACGTACGCGCGCGAGCGTCTCTATTATATAGTATAAATATATACGGATCGTATGTGTGTCTCTCCATCTCCCTCCCCTTCAGCACCGGAGGATATGTTCTTTCAGCTCCGGATACTGGAGATCGGAGACCGAGAAACGCACCGATTCTAACGAATGTCGACATATGCATAGCCACGAAGTCACTAAATATCAAGAGTATTAAAGAACTTTCGCGCGAGATATATAAAAACCCAACTTATCAAAATTATTATATTATCGACGCTCTTAGAAATTTTTATAAATAATAATATGAATAAATTTCAAGAGTATTAACGATATTAATCGCATCGATTGTATACAGTAAGAATTATCGTTAGCACGAAATATATTTCTCTCATAATAATATTACGGTATTAATCTTTGTTTTTATAATATATAATCGTCTCGCCTCATTCCTAATACGGGGATGGCAAAACACGAACGGATGGCACGTAATTATGGCGTATCGAACGTCTCTCTCCGCCAGATGCGGCGGGTTCCAAACGATCGCGTCGCACAAAAACGCGAACGATAGCCTCGGTAGCGATAGAACCGATTCGGCCGTCAATCAAAGTCGAAAGTCGAAAAGCCGACGCGGATTGCTCTCTCTCTCTCTCTCTCTCTCTCGATGACAGACGGATGAACGGACGGACGGACAGGCGAACAGTTCAGGTAAATCGAAGTATCGCGTTACGAGGGTCACCCCGGATCGGACGAAAAGTCGACAAGGTATACGCGTAAATAGAATTCTCTTTTCCCTCGCCACGTGATCCGGAATTTACGTACGCGATTCGCGCAGATTTTTCGTTCGTGACAGGATCGTTTCGAGATCGCGCCGCTTTCGAAAAAAAAAAAAAAAAAAAAAAAAAATTCGAAAGACAGAGGGAAAGACATTGCGGATAAAGAGTATCGTCCATCCACCGAGAGTTCCATCACATGTTTCAAAAATAAGAAATTATTTTTTTTTATAATTTTCTTTTTGTCCGATTTTATAGATATTTAAATTATTTTTAATAATTATCAGATTCTCGATCGCGTACGAGATTAAACAATTAAATATTTCTATACGTATGTGCTAATACGTATCTTCATCGTTCGCTTTAAACTTTACTCGTTCCTCGAGATATTTAGAAATTAAGAAAGCTATTTATTCCGATCGCGTTCGATACTTTCTCTAGGATGCTGATCATTTTTGTTAATCTTCATAATTTTTGCGCCGTGTTATACCGTGTTTGAGGCGCGTCAGCGTTACTCGAGCAACGTCATTCGCAGAGGCGCGTTTCGTAAAACGCACGGAGGACGAATTGTCGATTGTCTCTGCGGTTTTTCGCCGGCCGCAAAATAAGGCAACGGCCGCGGTATCCCGACCACATCCCGCCGATTTTATCCCGCCTTCATTGCACGCGGAGGCCGTAAAACGTGATCGCCGCCACGTAACGTAAGCGACGTTTTGCGACGCGACGCGATGCGAGACGAAGCGAGGATCGCCTTCGAGCTTCATCGCGGAAGAAAATTATTCCCCTCCCAGTATTTTATCCTCCAGCTGCTCTCACTCGCGCGCGCATATAAGAGAGAAGCCTCGAAATATAAACGGCGAGTTAAAAATATAAAATTTAATCTACAGAAGAAATTTAAGAAATATACATAGCGCGAAATGCAGAACCGATGAAAGCGAAAGTGATGGACGTTGAGAAGAGGCAAACGGGAGGAGCCGATTTGCGATTTGCATATCGCTCGGTCACGACCCTTTTTATTCTAGCCACGCACGACGCAAAGGAACATCTGCATCGGAAAGAGAACGCCGAGCAAAGTGGATTACGTGGTAATGGATCACGCTCGCGATTGATCGGATTAGATTACGACAGCGATCCGGCGCGATGATACCGTAATCGGTGAACGGGCTCAGTCGGTGCGAAACGACATACGTTACGCGATACGATTGCCGGCCATTGATTTTCTGATTCCGCGTCCCGCAATTATCCCGATAGATACGCGATTTGAATTCTTCATAGGGCGAGAGCGAGCTCGATAAGAAACTACACTATCTATCTCTCGATTGTAATATTATTCAAATAATCCTCCAATATTCATTCTTGATTACATTAATTGATTCTGTATAAACTAAAAATTCATCTTTATTCTTTTCATTTTAAGACATTATATATGTGAAATTTTAATTCGAGCGATCAATTTAAAGTCGACTTTCTCTCTTAATAGAGATTTAATTACGAATAGGATCTCCGCAATTTTTTAAATATTCGATTTATAAATAATTTGACAAGTTAAATGTTTAATTAATATGTTGGCGAGATAAAATGTTTTCTTAAATTTATATAATAAATTAAGTAGCCCTTTGAAATTTAACTTAGAAAAGGCCTCGTACTAATACTTAAAAAAAAAAAAAAAAAAAAAAAAAAAAAAAAAAAAAAAAAACAAGATATTTATGTTTTAATTGTCGCAAATAATTTTGCTTCGTTTTATAATTCTCGAGAAATGGTGGAGATTGTACCGCGTGTGCCAAAAGGTGCCCCGCACCTTGCGTAAGGCGGCGCAGCGCTAATACGAGTCTCTAATTGGCGCTAATTTCGCGAACCTGCACTCTCTCTCTCTCTCTCTCTCTTTTCATCTATACAACGCAAACAGAAACACGGGATACGCTCCATCACTCGGACAATATTGACCCTATAGCGGGTGAAATGACAGGAACGAATGCGGGGATCACAATGGCGCGCGCCGCCCCCGCCTGTACGCGAACTGTCAAAGCGTCCCCCATTCATCCCGTACACTCGTGGAAGTACTGACAGCCGGTCATTAGGCGAATACGAAGGCGACGCGTGCGCATTTAGTATGCGCGATTGTGCTTCAGCGATCGACCTGATATAATCGCGACTTCCGGCATAAATCATGGATCTCGGCGACAAGTATGATCTATAATTCGCGAGTGACACGATTTTACCTTTTCTCTTTTTAAGATATTTGAAAATTTAAATTGATCAATGATATCTTTAATGAATTTAAAGTCGATTCTCTCTTTCGATAGGGATTTAATTTCAAAGAAGACCCCTCCAGATTTTTTTTAATATTTAGTTTATCGATGTAATTTGTCGAGTTAAATGTTTGATTATTGTGTTGGCAAAGTAAAATTTTTCTTAAATTTAAATAATAAATTAAATGGCTGTTTGAAAATTAATTTGGGAAAAAAGTCTTTCACATTTTTATAAAGATAAAAATCTATGGGACAAGATATTTATGTTGTAATAGCGGTTTTTACGAAATGCATAATGTGGAAAATATATTTTTTCGATAACGATAACATCGTTCCCGACGATTTTTTTCTCCCGTCGCAGAGATCGCGTCTCGAGGATCTCGCCAAGGATCGACCTAACTCGGGGCACTCGGCCCTTTAATCCCGGGGTCAGAGCAGGAAATTAAAAATTGAATAGCCAGAAACGCGTCCCTCCCCAATGCACCGCCTCGTACCTCGATATTGCGTATAGCGCGATATTCTCGGCGTGCATATACGCACGCACGCACGCACGCACGTACGCATGTGCCATTGTCCCGTGACGTTGATTTGACGTAATTGGCACCAGGAAGGAGCCGAGCGGGGCCAGCAATGATTGGGATAAGCCGGAATAAGCCGGGATAAGCCGTGTGTGGATTTTCTAGGAGGGGCGCGAGAATTTCGACGTATTTTTTTTTTCCACCGTTACTTCACAGGATAAATTCGTCCTTCCCCCCCCCCCCATTCCTCCTGATCACCGAATCACTTAATTCTCGATACGCACAGCGCTCGATCAAACAGTAAATTAATGTTCGATTTGGAAAATTGTACAAGTCGATTATTAAGCGTGGCGAATTTTAACGACAGATTCGGAAGGTCGATTCGCAAATGAAAATTTTCTATTTTCCATATCCTATCGAAAGTTTAATTTTAATTCCTCAATGCAGTAAAAAAATAACATGATACAAAAAATCTTTAAAATGTCATCAAAAATGCAAATTTCTTGTCAAATTATTAAAATTGCGACGAAAAGAAATACAAATTAGATTTGTTTCCCCCCCCCCCCACACACATATTAAAAATATATTTACGATGACAAAAATGTTCATATGAATCTTTAATCTCTCTCTCATATAATCAGATTCAACATCCTTGATATTTTTCAACGTTTCATTTTTTTTCAACTTAAATTGCATCCTCTTTCGAGCACGTTGATACAAAGCGATCCGATGAACCTTTATTTTCACGGTTTCTTCCCTATTTGCATTTCATCGTTCGATGGGATGTTGGACAAACCTGCCCGAACTACGGAGAATGCCCATTCGTCACGCGTCTGAAACGCACACTCCGCTTTGCGCGTCACATACATACGCAATATGCACGTATAGTTAAGGACAACGAGCGGTTTTCGCTGTAATGCGAACGTCAAACACTCAAACACATATCCCAGGCTCAGGCTTGTGAGAGCGAACACCTGAGTATGCGAGAGCGAATGCTCGCCTAAGCTTTATCGGGGTCGCGATCCCGTTGTTTAATCGCAAACGCGTTTATCCCTCGCCCTTCTTATCACGTACGTATCTCATCTCTTGCGTATTACGTATGGAAAATAACTCAACTCTCTTAAAAACTTCAGTCTGCTTTGCGTAATCAATTATTTCTTATAAATTTATATTTCAAAGCAAAATGATTTGAAATCTTCCACATTTTTATTCCAATGTCAAAATTATCTAAGAATATAAAAAAATCATAGAAAAATAATTTAATTAATTAAATTAAATTAACCGAAGCTCGTCTTAATTCATTTAAAATCAATAACATGCTTGTGACCTTATTAAGTCTTATTAGAAAAATCGTTGTCACTTATCACGTAATCGCGATGCTCCGGACGATACATCAGGACCAATTAGCAAGGACGCCACGTACGTTGTCTCCTTTTATGTCGTCAGAGGGGCGCACGTGATTTCACGGATCTTCGTCGTGGCGAAGGGCGTACGTATATAGATCGCGCATCTGCGGCACACAAGGGAAGAGCGTAAAATTTAAATAAATGTCCGCCGGCGGGCCACGACGGATACGGCAAATTAAGTGACATGCTAATCACGTCTAGCGATACACGCGCGAATGAATAATCGGTTATTCTCTCTCTTTCTCCTTTCCCCCCCCCCCCACCCCTCCAACCGAGAGAGAAACCTGTTTACATGCCCTACACCTTGCGCGAATTGTAAACGTACTGATTTCACACGCAGAAATAAAAATAATATTCTATTAAATTATCTATATATAAATTTAATTTTTATAGAAACCACTATATATGTAATATATATATATGTATATACATGAAATTATATATATTATTTGTAATTTATTTAAATCTAAAAATAATCATTCCAGAAAGAGAGAAAAATTGTAAATTTCAAAAGAGATCAAACATTTAAAAATATTTAATTATTTAATAATAAGAATATAATTGAAAAATCATTATTATTATCTATTATATATTATATATTTATCTTATTATATTTATTCTATTAGTTTTCTGTTTGGATAAAAATTTATCGATACCAATTAAAAAAAAAAAAAAAAAAAAAAAAAAAAATGTTATTTTAATATTCTTATATATATGATTTCAATGTTATATAATCTTTTGGCAGATGGAAAAATTCCATCTGTATCGATCATGCGAAAAGAGCAAACGCAATTACGTGTCACGCACTCGACGCGCAATCGCATGGAAAGCTCTCGGCGAATTCAAAAGTGACCGAATTCTTTCCCCGCGACGACACGCCCGTAAATGTGTCACCTGGTCTCGTGTTCGACAACGAAAAGGGTTGAGCAGTCGATCGGAAAGAATTGTCATTACCGCGAACGCTCGCCCCTCGGATCGAGTTCATCGAGAGGAAGAATCGACCGGTTTCCACGCGAGGCGTGACCGATCTCGATTTTCGGGAACGAAAAATTCCTTTTATTCCGCGAACCGAATCACGTACTCTCTCGAATTCGCATCGTTCCAAATTGTATATCCAGTTTTTCGTCGAGAGATAATTTCGTAAATTTAGTTTTATTATTATTATTTTAATTTTTTTTTTCCATTTTATAATAGTTTCACAAAGATTCGTCATCGATTACTTTCGACAAGTTTACTTTTGCCGAGAGGCTATGTTAAAAAAAAAAAAGTATTAATTATCCTGTTTAAAGGACTAAGGGATTATAAATATTGATGTACATTTCTTTAGTTATTTTACACATGTGTTGGTAATAAATTTTTTTTTTTTTTCTTTCAATCTGTATCTAGACGATAATAACGAATCATAACGAACGTCGCCTTTCGCTCCCGTTATCCCCCGTTAAAATGGGACTAGTTTTTACTAGAAGAATAAAAAAAAAAGGATGCTCGTCGTATTGTTCTACCTGTAACCGTCCCTGGGAATCCCGTCGAATCACTTCCTATGACGAGATGATATAAATATTCGTAATAAAGCACGCAGTGTACACATTATAGATGACTTTCGTAGAAATTGAATCGCGCAAAATTATCTGTCTTATTTAAATCTTGAATAATAATTCTCTCGTACGAACTGATAACCCCCTTAATCATAATAAACAATCCTTGACGTTCTTACTCCTATATCACCGACTAAAACAGAGAAAGAGAGAGAGAGAGAAAGAAAATATAGCCTAGAGATATACAATATACGTATGTACGAATATGATAAACCGATATTATATTGACGTTTTATGTGGAATATACTTAATCCAATTTTCTTTCCCCTTCTCTTTTATAGAGATAATCTAATTTCAATCTCTTCTTCTCATTTTATTCACCTTTTCATGCTTTTTTAACGTGACGCATTACGCGCAATTTCCGCGATTCGCGTGTATGCAAATTTACGCTTATCCCGCCCCCGTTAAATGCAAAACGAAATACCGTGAGGGATATGCGGCGGCGAAAAATCATAAATCACGATAAAGGGGCGCGCACGTGCACCCTCTCGTACGGGCACGAGAGAAACCGTCTACGAAAACTATTAACACTCCGTAACGGCGAAGAGACAAGGGATTAAAGGGACCAGATACGCGATCCAAATGTATTTTGCATGTGTTACCGAGAACTCAAAAGCTTCAATCTCATAATTTAAGAAATATTAATATTAGAATGACAAAGTTACATTTATGTAAACGGCAAAATGTGAAAGAATGAGTTGAGAAATTAATCAAATCAATGATAATAAATTAAATGATAAAGTAAATAAAATTTTATTTTATTACATATATTTAAAATTATGCATACATTATAGTAAGAAATTTTAATAGGAAAACTAATTAACACGATTCCTTTAAATATATTTCGTTAATAATTTATTGTGCTGAAGAGACGAGGGATTAAAGGGACCAGATACGCGATCCAAATGTATTTTGCATGTGTTACCGAGAACTCAAAAGCTTCAATCTCATAATTTAAGAAATATTAATATTAGAATGACAAAGTTACATTTATGTAAACGGCAAAATGTGAAAGAATGAGTTGAGAAATTAATCAAATCAATGATAATAAATTAAATGATAAAGTAAATAAAATTTTATTTTATTACATATATATATTTAAAATTATGCATACATTATAGTAAGAAATTTTAATAGGAAAACTAATTAACACGATTCCTTTAAATATATTTCGTTAATAATTTATTGTGCTAGTATAATGCAATTCAATTAACGCGATGAACCCTATGTCGATTTCTAACGAGGAACGCGAAGGTCCTGGAAGCACCTGCGAGCCTGACGGAATAATTCATGGAAATATCAGGTCGACAATTAGGTAATAAATAGTCGGGACACCCAATCGGTCCCCCTCTCTTTTCTCCGCGCCTACTCCGCCTTCGCGTTTCGCTACGTCGTGCACGTCGTTGAAATCGACAGGGGAGTGAATTAATAAAACGACCCCCGGCTGCGTATGTGTGCGCAATGCTTGTAAATGTGTGTACGTCAGGCAGCGGACCCGCCGCACAGATGTGCCCCTCTACGAAGGGCGCGTTTCTTTTATTTTATTGCCGGGGCTTAATGGAATAGTTTGCATGCCCTAAACAATCGACGCGCAGGAATATTACATTCCTCCTTCGATCCTCGACCATGGACCATCGTCGGTTACGAAAAAGCATCTCCGAGATATCCCGATCAAATGCCCGTGATTTTTAAGGCTCGCAGATAATTAATCGCGTTCCACGCGTTTCCGAGTAAATCCCAATGAAAATCTTGATATAATTTTTATTATACACGTAGACTATAAAAAAAAAAAAAAAAACCTATAATTTATATAAAAATATACTAGTAAAAATTAACGCGATCAGGATCATTAAATGTAATACAAATGTGTTGGTACAATTACATATGAGAATTTTTTTCCCGCTACCCGAATCCGCGCTGGGCTACAGAAACGACACAATACATCGGGTGGAAAAAAGGTCTCGTCACCTACCGGCGCGCCGCGTGAGATCGCAAATTTGAAAAATTTCGGCTGTCATTAATCGTTCCTTCGTAGCGGCGCGGGGCTTTGTTCCTGCGATGACACGCGTAAATCTGTCGCTAAACGACTTTTTCCACTCGCGAACGAGCGTTCACTCATGCGGGTTCGATCTCACTTTAAATCGAAATGTTGAAAAGTATCAATGTTCAAGTAAGAATTTCAAAATATAACGGTATAATGCAATATATATACAATATATTTTTTTTTCCAGAAATTTCATATTTATCCTCCTTTATTAAAATTACCGAAAAAAATCTAAAAAAATCTACCGAGATTCTCTCTACTGGAAAAATTAATTAAATTAAAATTAATTAAATTAATTTATGTGAATTTTTTCGCGAATTTTCGATTTCTCGCTGTTAGAATTGAATGCTTCGAGAGGGCACGCGGTCTCTTTGAAAAGTCCTTATTAGAACGATACATCGTATCGTGTCCTCCGGGGCTCCGATACGATAGGGTCCGCGTAAGGGCCCGCGCGTCAAATCGCACCAGCAGCGCGTCGAAGACGATGCATTGAACGGAGGCGGTCGTCTGTGAAACGCGTTTAGCTTGTTGGTACACAGAGCTCGACGGGCGAGATGCGTGCCCCGCATTGTACGCGTGCGAACGCACCCACGTGCGACGAGTGCGTATCGACGATTTATCGAGAATTTTCGCGCTCGTCATTTTTGGGCATCATTTTTCCGATAATCGATATCGAAAAAAAATCAGTCGGCGATAAAAAATATGTTAAAGTTATCCTATATATCATTTGTTGTAATGAATAAAAAGAGAGGAAATATGAACCGAAAAAATATATAGAATACAAATAGTAATTATGAAATAAATGAGATGTGTTCTATCTTTTTCATTTTTACGTGACGCTCTTTTCGCAAGGTGCATCCGACTTTGATTATATTTCCAATGGAGAATACGATTAAAATCAAACATATATATTCTGTTCAATTTTTATTTTCATCTTTTACTCGGATGAAAAGGAACTATTCGCGTAATCCGTCACCTGCATTGTATCATTAGAGGATTGTAGATCCTCCATATAGAGGCTGCGATCTCGTGATCTCTCCTTCTCCTCTCTCTTGTCTATCTACTCCCTTAAGGGCGAAGAGATCAAATTCCACTCCAAGTCCCCCAATCGAGCTCTTCTCGAAGGCGATCCTTCAGGATCCGACAATGAGATCGAGTGGAGAGAAAACAGAGTCGACAGCAGATGTGGGCCTCTATTCTCGACTTATTCTGTCAAAACATGGACGACGTTTATAGGTATATATACCTATGGAAAACGTTGCGAGAACACGAAGAATGGAGAGAAGAGCGAAAGTGTCTCCTTTGCTCTTTAGAAGCGTAATTTATCGATCGACGCGTGTTCGTCGTGAAAAGTGCAAGAAATTAGGTCCTTTCGTATCGCAACAACGAAATAATGATCAATCATTGTTACGTCACATAGTGTTACGTAGTATTTGATAAGGGACTTATAATCAATCTTTTATATTCAATATCGTGAGAAAATTTTGTTTATTTAAAATTTTTAATAATATTTTAATTTCCCAAAATTTAACTACATTTGAATTAATATAATATCATCACATCCATAATCTATAAATCTACAAAATCAAATGACATTTATATCAATTATTTAACTGTATAATATTTAATTTTTTTATATCACATATTTAATTATTGATGATAAATTGCACGGGAAAAGAGATACTGCTTTTAATTGAAATTTTTTTTTTAATAAAAATATATGTATACAGAAAGAATAAACGTTTCAAAATTATATACATAATTCTTCAGATTCCGATATCGCGAACACGTTCGATTATAATTCGATGATTCGGGCCCCGGTCGGTGTCGCCGTAATTTATCGTCGAGAACGCGACTCTGTTGACCCCATTATGCAAAATCACAACAACAACACCGAGATCGCCTCATCCACTCGAGAGAATCGGCCGGCTTCTCTCTCTCTCTCTCTCTCTCTTGTCAGGCCCCGAAGAGGTGCCCGAGAAGGGCGAGAGAGTCATCAATTACGATTGGAAATAAATCGAAGGCAGATGCGACGATCGCCCGTAGGGCCCGTCGCGGCGGGTGACCGAATTCTCACCCCTCGCAGCCCCCCCGCGGACAATACGACTGTTTTCGACAAATACAAAACGATACACGAGCCCCCCCGAGCCCCCCGCCCCCCCACCCCGCGTCGATTTCCGATTCGTTCCCGTTTTTATTGCGACGTCTTTAAGATCGGCACGACACGAATAATTTCAAGTGCGTATAAAAAAATTAATTTTATATCAATTTAATATTTTTTTTTTTTTTTTTTTTTAATAATAGATATCATCTACTTGTATCTAAATGCGTTTATTATATTTTCAAAAATTTAAATCTTAATTTCAAATATTTTAAGATTCTCTCTCATACATCATCTGTCAGTTTATGTAAAGAAACTTCTCGCCTCTTATCTCCAATAAAAATTTCTATTAAAATTAATTGCAAGGAGAATTATCGGCCAGCGTCTTATCTGGCGAGCGTGGTTCCTGTTACCGTTAACTCTTTGACAACTTAATAAAAAATAATCGGTCGCTCGCGTTGGTAAACCGTAACGAGGTACACGATAGCCTCTTTTATCTATAGACCACAGGAAGCCGGTAGCGAGTCTGACGATAAAAATCCTTCGCGAAGCCCTGCGAGACGTGAGAATATTGTCGGTTTAACGCCTTGAAAGCTTCGCCCGCGAGATTCAATCAACAGTATTAAAAATTTTGAATATAAAGAATATTTTGTTATCAGATTATAATATATTTAATAATTAAATAATATTTATAAATATATAATTATATATAGTATATCGCGATAATTGATCTCAAAGCGTATATACTTCGCGTAATTTATTTATTTAATCAAAGTAATAGAATCAAAGTAATAGAAAGTCAAATTATAAATTATTGTTCGGTTGCAATCTTTAGAGACAATAATTAAGAGTCAAATATATTTTGTCCGCGATGCTTTATTATTTAACACACACTTCACGACGATCTAAATATAATTCAGATTAGGAACGTGAAGTAAAACAATCAAATCGCAAGTCCGAGTAATTAACGATAAGCTATATATATATATATGTCATAGTATGTAAATAAAATATATATAAAATAAAATATATTTAATGGAAGATACGCGGATATATAGAAGATATTAATACGATGCTAAGAACGTCTCGAATTTCATTTCTTTATTTCTCGATAATTGTAATCAATCTAAATTGTCCCTTCTCTAAATTAGATCCCTTAATTATAACGTTAGCGTAATAAATTTGATTAATGTCCTCCGTTCTATATTAATCTAATATGGCGAAATACGTTACACCCAGCGCAACGTCACTCGATACTATCAATGAGAACGAGTCGTTGTTGAAGGTCTTCGTAGGGCTTCTTATAAGAATTCCTTCGCGCCGAATGCTCATCGTCATCGTATTACACTTACACCGAGTTTCGCGCAACTGCGAGAATCCGTCTCGTCTCGTATCTCCCGGTCGGACCGGTTGTTAGCCCTTCGAACTTCGTCTCCTTCGTAAAGACGATCCTGCATATCGTTTGAAACAATAAAGCCAATTGGACGGGGGAGATTCGCAGATCCGATTCGACGGGATCAGGATAACGATCCTGGATTCTGCTCCGACGCCCGCAGCGTCGTTGTTTTTGCGAGGGCGATCGAAGGGACCCTCCCCCCAAGGCGACGGGGGATTAAGATGGTGCATTTACGGCTTTAATAGCAACGATCGCATCGTGCGTTTCAATCGCGTGTTTCGATTTAATCGTTATACGTACCGTCAATGAATATGAAAATGTCAAATATTAAAGTGTCAACTTTTCGAATTTAATTTAAAGCTAATAAACAGCGACGATATACTATCGGAAAATAATTTAAAATCTCAGATTCACACATTCCGAAACGTCAAAATACTACGACTGGAAGATATTAGGGGAGCATTTTATTCGAGGTCACAATGTTCACGGATAGTTTACGCTTCGACGACAACGATTTCGCCTTTTGAGGAGATCAGGTCCTTTTGCCAGAACTTACAAAAATCATATGTCGAGAATTCGGATCTCCCTTTACGACGGGAAAGGACGCGAGGCAATGATTAATAGAATCTGGAAATGTTTGACTCTATTGCGAACATCGTGCCTTCCTTCGATCCTCCTCGCGTGTCCTGCAGGCGTCCAAAAATAGTATACAAAGGCGTGCTAGTTTTACGTCGAAATAGTTTATCGTCGCCAACAATGCAACAACAGCGTATAACGGTCAGGCGGAGAAAGTATTTCATCACTCTTTCATAGGTCATTGGCTGACAGATCAGTTCTCGGAGAAAAAACGTTTGTCATTCTTCGCAAAGGCAACTCTCGATGAATCTTACGTAAGAATTTCTCGGAAATCATATATCTATCGATTAAAAGATATACGATACTTCGTTGCACAAAAGGACTCTGAAAAACATTTATTTCTCGTTTCTACGCAGAAATATTCATTTAATATTTCGTATACGGTGTAGAAATATTTATCTAACACATTTCTGCGTACAAAAAAAAAGAAAAAAAAATTAAATAAAAGATATGGGAATAGATTAAAAATAATACCGACTTCTCTTTATTTAAAAATCCTAATATTATTCGTATTATATAATTATAATACGCATCACGAATTCCTAGAATAAGAACAATTAGAATTATGACGATTACTTCGTATCGCTTATACGCAAAATCTAATAGATAAAATAATATCTACAGCGCGTGATAGACATGTCAAAAGTACATACATCGTTTAATAATCTTAATATACTCTTTATACATAGTTACACATAGGATATCTCACAAGTGTAAGCGCGGGAGAAGAAGGGCGAAACAAGCGGAGAAAATCCGACGCAAAAAAAAAAAAATGATATCTATAAACCCTTTTTACAAATATGTACAATAATAACAAAAGATTTCTTCGTTTTTTTGTGTTTTTTTTTTCCTTACGACGATCAGGTATTCAACTTAAAGGTAAAACGTAAGCAGACGGAACGATCCGCATACTGACTCATCGTATTCGCTACTACGCCGAGAATCATTCGTGATTCATGTATTGTATTTCGTCAATGACGAGCCATCGGTCGATGATGCAATCGTCATGACGGTCGTTGTGTCTCTTTTTTCGCGATCAGACGCAAATATTTTCGCGAATATATCGCTCTTATACGAAAGGAGATGCGGCGATCTCCGTATCTTGCCGCGATGGAAGACGAAGAAAGATAGAATTACGATCATCATTAAAAATCATAAAAAGAAATCGTAAAATATTGCAAAAAAAGACACTTTTTAGCAATCGTGAATTTATCTTTTCAAATAATATACATCAGCCTTTTATAGCTATTCCGTGAGAATTTTAATAATGTCTAGACTAACAAAATAAATCAAAAAACAAAATTTAATATATCTAAATAAAATCAAAATAAAGTGGATACTTCTTCAAAAAAATATTGTTGCACATTTTTCAAAGCTCTATTTTATAAGAATTTCAATATTATATATATATTAATATATAATATATATATATTATACAATATATTAATATATATTATAATAAACTTTATATATATATATATATAAAGTTTAAAGGAAACTAAAAAAAAGTCTAAGAAAATAAAATTTAATATATCCGAATATATATATAAGGATAAATTAATAATTATCATATTTTTTAATAAAAAATATTCGGGAGTATAATATAATGTTAAAAAACGTCGAGTATTACGTACAGTGCTTTCTTTAAAGAGACACCAACCAGCCACATTTGCTGACGCACGCAAAGCTGCCTGTTCTGCGACATTTACCGTTGATGGTTCTCTTAACGAACGATATTGTACGACAGAACGTAAGTATTAAATTTGTTCGCGAGATCCCCATAATACCGTGATCATCCTAAAAGCGATCAGCGCCCATTTCAATAAATGACGAATCACATATATCGGATCGTAGGATATACTTATGTAAAGTATCACGGGCGCTTTGATTTTCGAGCGGTCGATCGGTACGTTAGAGATGGGCGCTATTTTTATCACCGTTGCAAAATGATGCGTGCAAAATCCTTGGAAATAAATTATTCTTATTTTTTTATTTTTTTTAATTTATCAATCACGCGAGAAATACATGGGATAATTGAGAGAATCTAAACAAGTCTACAATTAATTTAATCGCGATGAACTAAAAAGGAATCGTCTACACTATCGTTTGTAAACTATAATTAAATATAAAAATATATTTACAAAAAGCTTAGAAT
Source organism: Polyergus mexicanus (assembly GCF_030449975.1). NCBI lineage: Eukaryota > Metazoa > Arthropoda > Insecta > Hymenoptera > Formicidae > Polyergus > Polyergus mexicanus. The sequence goes on from NW_027223329.1 coordinate 7,479,586, forward strand.
ACTCGCAGTTAGTACTATGCCAATACTCGTGCTGAGAACATTCATCACGACCAAAAGAGAAACCTTTCTAATGCGTGAAGTTCGCATTCCTCCAAACCAAAGGTAATCGATTTGTTACGAATAATAAAACGAAAGCGAGGTCACGTCCCGTGTGAATATACGACGAAAACAAAACACACATTTATCCGCGCGCAACTTTTGCGATTCGTTGTCGATAACGTGCGTTATACTCGGTGCGCATCGCGACGTTAACGCACGCGTGACAGATCGGACGAGTCATTCGCGTCGCAGAACAGGCGAATCTTATATATATTATACCATTCTTCTCGAGGATGCGAAAGAACGGGGGTTGGCTTTCGCGTTTACCTAACGTCGACGCGTTTAACATTATCGATCCAAAACCAAGAATGGGCCCACTCCCCCGTCCTTCATCGTCATCGGGGGCAATCGGATCTACGCGGGCCTCAGTAGGCCCGCAGTCGCACCTCCATCTCGGGGTCCTGGCGATGCGGCAGGTGGGGCTCGATACCGGTGGCGGTGGCGCCGGTCGCGCCCGCGCCGCCCACGTGTCGGCTGTGGTGGCCGTGATGGTGATGATGATGGCTCGCCGCGTGATGCGTATCGTGATGGTAATGATGATTAAGATGCGGCGGTTGCGCGGCTGACGCCGCGCCGCTACGATAGGCACGCTGCTTCTCTTCGAAGTCGCGTAGCCGCTGATTGTAACGCTCGAGCTGATCCCGTAGCAGCGCATCTTCCTCGGCGGCGCGCTCCTCGTCGTACTCGAGGCACCCGACGCCGTCCAGCCGATCCAGATCTATCCAACCGCGCCACCTCACGCATACACCGTTCATGATGAGATGCGAGCGCAGATGTACCTGAAACACCCGCAATCGGCGGGATGGAAAATTTCAATGCCGATGCTGCGTCCACGTGTGGAAACGTAGATACTCGTCGGTCTCGATGTATGGTAGATGATTGGGATGCTCCTTGGGAAGGTCTTGGATAGTCTTGGATTGATGGAACATTTCCGGCTTGACGAGGTTTCGATGATGGAAGGACTTCGGATGCGTCTTGAGATGGCTTTACGTTGTGCGATCTTTCGTTGGACTTGAAAGTTGGATGTAGGATGATGGGAGAACGGATACGAGAGAGAGAGAGAGATTCAAATATTTTTCAATATTGCAAATAGAAAGATTTTTCATATATCTAACAGGGTTGGGAAAGTTACTTTATAAAAGTAACTCGTTACCGTTACCGTTATTTTTTCTAAAAAGTAACTCGTTACCGTTACAGTTACTAAAAAGTAACGAGTCGTTACAATTTCCGTTACTTTTTTACAATACAAACTAATAAATTATTTTGCGTAAGAAAAACTTTTAAAAAATTGTAAGCAAGATTTCATTCAAGGTTTATTACAAAATAAATGATTAAATTTTATCGAAATTCTTTATTAAATTTTAATAAAATTTGTTGCTCCATAGTATCATCATTTAAATGCCCTCTTTGTGGTGTTAATACAGAGCCACCGATGCTAAACATTCTTTCTACAGATGCACTGCTTGGTAGAGCTGTATTATATTTAATAAAAAGTTTTTTAAGTTTTCGATAGTCGTTTAACATTTCTATATTACAATTATTTGATTTTAAAAACCGTTGCAATTCTTCTTCTTCAGATTCATTTTGCACCGTTTTTTGCTCAAAAATGAAAAAATCATCGCGATCGTCAGATTTTCCAGCTTTTGAAGAATTTTCAGTTGATCGGATTCCCAATAAATCCTCCAAGTAATTTTCAGCACGTTTTCTTTTTTCTCCGGTTAACCAGTTTAACTTAAATTTTGCATGTAAACATGCTGCTATTATTAATTCTTTTGTTTCAAATATTGTAAGAAATCTAAAATCAAATATAGTAAATTAAGCGACATTGTTTGTTTTATTGAAATTAATACTTTTGAATCAATAGTTTAAAATAAAATAATATTTTTCAATTAAATCCTTATTTAAAATTAAATAACATATGTATTAATCAAATTAATAAGTTACCTTTTATTTAAACCTTGCTGAATAGCTTCAACTAACGAATGGCAATCTATAAGGTCAGATTCATCGAGATTTTCTAATTTTCGTTGCAAGGTACTTAGAACTGGTAGTAAATGGGATTACAACATAATAAGAATGCTAATTGGTCGATTTGCTTACGGCTTTACGGTTAAGATAAAAATTTTATCACGCACAATAGCAAGAATAATATCTTAAATAAATGAAAAAATTTGAAAAAAGTAACGATAAAAGTAACTGTTAAATTCGTTACTCGTTACCGAAAAATGTAACGAAGTTACTTTTTCCGTTACAAATAAAATTTGTAACGCCATTACCGTTACAGTTACCGAAAAAAAGTAACTGTAACGGTAACGGCGTTACAAGTAACGCGTTACTTCCCAACCCTGATATCTAACAATAAATATATAAACTTATATAGAATAAAGTTTTTCGTAATAATGTATAAAAATTACATCTTTTATAGTATAAGATATAAATATTATTTCTCTTCTCTTTTCAAAAATATATATATAAAAAAAAATATATTATTAAATTATATTTAAATTCAAATTATTTCTCATCATTTTTTTAATTCAATTAGCAATATCATTATCGTAATCACGCGTGTTATGTTTTTTTTTTTTTTTTTCAATCGTTAATATGAAATAATTGAAACAATCAATTGAAATGTTTCGATTGCTAGTCCGAACGATACTATTGGACTCAACGCGTTATTTCTCGATATTTATATGCGCGAAAAAATGACGAGGCCCGTCGATTCTCTCTTCGAGGCCGATATCGGCTCGCTCACGGCAACCTCTTATGACTTTTCTTTTTTTTAAATCCATCGGCGTGGCTTGTAGGAGGGCTCCATTATGGGCGACTACCCGCAAGTTTCAATCATGTGCCCCGTTCTCTCGTTCCCCCAAAGCCCCCTTTTCAACTCGTGTTCGACAACGGCGAACGCTTCTTATTTCCGGAGAGCGATTACGTAGATTGGAAGGTACGAGACTTCGCGGTCTCTCCGTCTCCGAGATGAGAGATTGAAAGAGGCGAGGCTGCGCCTGGTACGTCTACTTGTATAAGAAATCAATTACAAGCAAAATTCTTTATAGTACTCGTGCAATCCGCGCTATAAAATCTAATCATGCAACACAGCTATTATCTCGAGTATCTCGACTCGTTTGAAATCTTTATTATAACAATCGAAAAATTCTATTCTAATCAGTTGATCGAACATTGAATATTTTAATGCCGAATTTACTGCAGAAATTTATCAGTTAATGTATCGTTATAAAAATTAATTTATTAAGCTAATTTCCTTTCCTCTCAATTTTCTTAAAATACATGACAAAATTATGAAGATCATATATATATATAATAAATTCAAATTATTTACTTACTATATATTAAAAATAGAAAAAAAAAATTATGGTACTTAATTATATATATAATAGAACTTTGTGAAAATTATCGTGTTATATTTATGACTATTAATTAAGACTGCCGCGCGGTGTTTTCCGAGGAAAATCTAAATGAATGGCTCTCGAAAAACGATTACTGGCTTCTGCGCCGACACACAGTGCTATTTTATTTTCTGGCAAACGACCCGACTTCCGGTCGCCCCGCCACGGAGCCCAGATATTATTACGAGGTGAAGAGCGCGCTCGGGGAAAACCAGTCGAGACAATATTTAGGATCCTGACGTAATGAACGGCGACACACAATTAATAAAATGACTTCAAACGCTGAGCGATTATTCCGCGTATAACATTCTTATTTCTCATATATCTATATAGAGAGATATATATTTAATTTAATTTAAAACACGATGTAATTTAATCTTTGAAATTAAAATAATATACAATCTAATTTAAACATCAGTGTGATAAATGATACATTTATTGATAAATTTCTATAATACATAAATTTCCACGATACAACTTATTTTTCCAAATTATTTCGTTGTCCGTGTAAAAGTTTTCGTAGATTGAAATTTTCAAAAAATAATCTTTCTTTTTCTGTTTTGGCACGACGTTATTGCGCCCGTTATTCTCCAAGTCGTCAAAATGATAAAATCTTGTTAGCAAGGATATATGTATAGAGACGGGTACGTTTATAAAACGCAATTAGTTGGGTGTGAGATTCGCGTGAACGAACAAACGAGCGCCTCGCCGACGGAGAGGTAAATCGACGTTACATCTCGTTTCATTCTTACAGCTGTACCGCTGACAATGCACGGCGGGGCGCATTTTTATGCACTAATAATCGAGGCCACGGGGTGTGCGACAACGCGGGGCGCAAACGGGGCCTTAAACGTTTTCGATAATCGAATCGCTCGCGGCCCTTTGAATCTCAAAGGGCTCGAGAGAGAGCTTCCGGTTTTCGCTTCTCGAAAAAAAAAAAAAAAAAATTGCGTCACTCTCTTTCAATGAAATGAGATAAGATAAAAATCAATTCTCTCTCGCATTTCTCTATGTTCGAGTTTAATTTCAAGGCGCGCTTTTATCGCAGTATTCTCTCTCTCGAGGCGGAAAGTTTCGCCTTCGCGCAATCTGATGTATATTAATGCCGGCTTTTTCCAGGTAAGGCGAGCCGGAAATATTAAATCTTACGCGGCATGCATATTAAGGTAAGTATGAAACGCAAGTGACGTAAGAGCGTAACGGGGAAAATACCTCGGGATTTTTCGACACAAAAATATCTACGGTACATTTCTCATTGTAAAATCGCGAGTTATCTCTTAACGATCTCTATCATATATATTTATCCATGCAGAATCACACGCGCGAACATATATTATTTTATTTTATTTTTTTTTATCCGGGTAAAATTTAATTTGTAATAAAAAAATTATAGAGAAATATTCATGATATATTTATATATATAGAGGGTGTCCCATTTTAATCTCCTCAGGCAAATATCTCAAAAACCAAGCCCGGAAGAGAAAAATGTTTCGGACAAAAGTTGTTTGGTTTCGAGGGGGCCATAAGACGGTGCCATTGGTTTGACCTTGGAAAATCATTTGAAGGTCATGTGAAGGTCAACTTTAAAATCTTAAATAGAAACCCCCATTTTTTATTTAGAGTTCTTGCAGCTGACATCGAGAGCTTTCCAAAACACTATAATAAAGTATTTTTTCATTAAGTACTTTTTGAGTTATTTTATATTTTAATCTGACATATTTTGATATAAAAAATAAAATATTTCGTAAAATATTCAGTTTTCGATAATCTTACCGTAATACTTTTATCTACAGAATAATGAGACAAATTAATTAGTACCAAAAAAAAACAAATAATTGTTTAAAAAAATACATTGTAAATAATTTTCTTAAAAACAATTATTTTTTTTATACTAATTGATTTGTCTCATTATTCTGTACATAGAAGTATTACGGTAAGATTATGAAAAACTAAATATTTTACGAGATATTTAATTTTTTATATCAAAATATGTCAGATTAAAATATAAAATAACTCAAAAAGTACTTAATAAAAAGATACTTTATTATAGTGTTTTGGAAAGCTCTCGATGTCAGCTACAAGAATACTAAATAAAAAATGGGGGTTTCGGTTGAAGATTTTAAAGTTGACCTTCACATGACCTTCAAATGATTTTCCAAGGTCAAATCATTGTCACCTTCTTATGGCCCCCTCGAAACCAAACAACTTTTGTCCGAAACATTTTTCTCTTCCTAGCTTGGTTTTTGAGATATTTGCCTGAGGAGATTAAAATGGGACACCCTGTATATATAAAATATTAGTTTCTTGTAAAGTTTCCTTGTTAATTTACATTTATATACATTGACGAGAGAGGAATATATTTATACTCTTAGAAATCATATGTCGTTGTTTAACGGATTCAAACAATCTGAATATCCTTACTCGCGATAATATTCTCCTTTACACCCGACATCGCGAGACGAATCGTCGAGGACATATGTATATTCCGAGCGAGAGACGAGTCGCAAAAACTAGACACGGCGTGGATCGACGAGGAGAGGAATAAACGATATATACGTCATTAGTCATCGCCGATCGCCTTCCTCGTTCTCACGAGGAAACAGAACGGTAGTAGAAAACATTTGTTTTTCTCCGCTCCTTCTGATATTCTGCTTACGGGCGTGACGAACATTATCGTTGCATAATAGTCGGCGATATTTAAACGCGCGCGTCGCAACCCTTTCTAATTTGCATTAGCGAGCCGAGAAAAAAAGCGAGAGAGAGAGAGAGAGAGAGAGAGAATAGAAACGAGCGCGGCGCATTGGATGAAGGAAAGGGGTGAAAAATCGGCGGCAAGGGCGAACGAAGGACTCCCGAATGTCCCGAGACAAACGACCGGCTATTTCTCGCCGGCCCTTTTGTTTCTCAGTGGGCGTCGCTGCCGGCGCCTTTTTGCGCCTGGTCCACTACACCCGTGAACGCCGGGCCCCGGGAACATTCGTCAACCGATATCCCGGTAGAAAGGACGACGACGACGACGAAGCGAGGGGGTCAGCATGGCGGGTCGTGATCCTTTGTCTCTCGCTCGGGATCCAGTTCTACGTACGTTTAATTTTTACGAGCAGGATGCGCGCGGCCGTCGCGTCCGACCCAGTTTACGAACTATAAATTTTATGATTCTTAAGGGTGTACTTGGGGCCAAGAAGGGGCCTCGCTGCGATCGTTGCTCGGAAATTGTAGCTTCTTTTTTCTTCGAGATATTTCCCGTAACCTTTGAAATTTCTCTCCCTTTCGCATTTTCCTAGATAATATTTTGACATAAAGTCGACTTTATAAACTATCTTTATATAAAATCTAAAGTTGCCCGAAATTATTTTCTGCGATTCTACGCATTCTAGAATTAACTAGGGAGCAACTAGGAAGCTAATACATTTCGGAGTATTCTTTTTTTAATCTTCGCATCGCTTCGATAGCTTCGTTTTATCGCGCGAATCAGCTGCTCTCGATCGGCGAAGGGTTAAAAAGGCTCTCTGTCATTATCGTGCACCGCACGCGCGTTTTATCTCGATCGCGGATCTCGTCCTTAATTATTGCGTCGCGCTACGGGGCACATTGGCACGCACAATGAACGAGGACACGTGTGGTCGCGCGCCGCTCTTTATTCCTTCGCTCACATTGTCGATTAAAACAAAAAGCAGGCCGCGGGTTGTCCCGTAAACAACGCGCGCAGAACCTAATGAGTCGTTTCCGATCCAACCTTTTTTTTTTTTTTTTTTTCCAAAAAGGAGACAGAAGCTTGAAGGAGATATGAAAGAGACTGTGAGGACGAAGAATAAAAGTGCTACGATATCAACCGCGATATTGCGGTTTTTTAAATACGATTAATGATGTAATATTTATATTATACTTTGATATATTTGTCTGATATCATACAGATATTTTTGAAATCCAAATCTGAGGAAAAGATTTGGAAGAAAAAATGCTTCATTTATAAATGAGTTATGAAAAAAGTTGACATAAGCGAGGCAGGGTCTCGAAAATTCGGATGGGACGAGAGCGAGAATCCTGCAGAGGATTGGCAGGATACTAGGACTTTGCGTTCGACCTTTGCGAGAGACAGAGATTTACGAACCATTATACATATATACCGGGTGACTGGCGGAGCGGTCTCGGGGCATCTGGTGGCGGGTCACGTTTGACAGATTTCGGAGAGCGCTAATTGTCACTGTTATCCACTAATAGTAACGTGGCTTTTACTTCCCCGACACTTATGGCTCGACGGAATGACGCAAAAGGACGATGCTCTCGATCTCGAAAGATATTCAAACCGGAAATTCATTCGCCCGAAATTCTTTTTATTTTTCCGAAAAGAATCGCAATCTTCGTCATATATAAAATATATAATCGCATATATAATTTATGCGTGAAATAAGCCCTACACAATAGTGACAATAGTCTGTATAAAAAATATAACTTATAAGATAAGATGAAATAGATTTATATCGTTTTTTTTTTTTTTATCAAAAATAGTATGTATAAAAATTACGAGGGATGCAATTAAATAGTACACAACGATGGAGAGGGTTCGCGAAAAGATCAGCGCGCGCATTTTGCAAAATGGCGTCGCAAAGACGGCGCTATTGATCGCGATGGCAACATCGAGAGGCGTCGGCAACGGCGTCGGCGGATGAGGATGTCTCATCGATGATTTAAATTTAAATAAAAACATATATTAAAAAAAAAAAAAAAAATGACGTACTTTTGAAAAATTGTGAATCCACACTCTCAGAAAGGATTTCCGATAACGAGACAAAAAATATTCTCGACATATTTAATCGTATCGCAATCTTATGCGGTATAAAAATAAAATTAATTTTAAAATTAAATCAATAATTCCTTTTCTTCTCTCACGAATTAAATAAGATCGTCTTACTATCTTGAGACAAGAGTAACATATACAAATCTAAGCTTATATATTCTTGCATTTAGAATAACTCGATGTTAGATCGCTACAAATTTCCATCGTCATCTTTGTGAGAAAATTAACGGGATAGCACCAAGAGCATTTTATTCTAGATTTAAGAATTTTCCATTTAAGATTAAAATATTCCTTTTTCAATAATAAATATGATTGTCCCTATATCGATCCTATTTTATGATAGATTGAAGAGTAAAATAGCATTAGATCCGGAAATCTTTTCTGTGGGTGCACTTTTCTAAAATAGTAATCTTCGATTTAAACCGATTTGTCGATCATTCTCGATCGCTGATACATTTCAATCTCCTATTTCCGTTTCTCGACGTAACACGGAGATAAATTGGGCCAGTTGTTTGCGTGTATGTATGTGTGTGTGTGTGCCGTTTAAACGAGAATGGACCCCCGCGGAGAAGCGGGGCCTGAGATTCCCGGCAACCGGATGCGGGGGTGACACGTTGGCGCCATTGTCCGAGAAGTGCCAGTCGGTCGGCGGATACTAAATTACGGACGCGCGCGCGTAAGGTAAACGTTGTTAGGGGCCGGATTCTCGTTCCTAACGGCCCCTAATTTACCCGCTCGTACGACCCAATTATGACCGCACAATCGGCTTTCGTCGAAAACCGAAAAAAGCACCGCCGCTCCGAGATTCCGACCCACGCGGTCCAAGTCTCACTTCGTCGAAAAATGTGAAAATCTATTCTTTTGTAAATCTTCTTTACGCAATATCCCTCACGTGTGATATTTCGCAATATTTATAAATCTGTACTCCGAAAGGAATAATGTCATTCTAATATTTTTTTTTACATTTTATTCACGTCTTTCTAAATGTAATGTTTTAAGAGAGAAAGATCCTTTTTTTAAATTTCTATATTTAACTTCAATAGAGAAATTCCATTTCTTCCATTAAATTCATTAAATTTCGTATAAATTAATTTATTTGTTCTTATATAAAATTTTGTAATATTCAAGCCTGTGTGAATTCTATAATGGAGAACGGGAGAATTATGAGAATCATTTGCGGTCTGCTGTGATGACATGGTCGAGACTGGAGAGTTGCGAGAATAATCTTACAAAAGGATGGTGTCGACTTACCTTGCCGTGCTCCTTGTCAAAATCACAGTCGCAGGGATCGACGGCATAGTTCCCGGATGCGTTTCCAAAAACGAGCTGAAGATTGGTACCCGTCGCCGCAAACGCGATCTCCGTGTGGCCTTCTCGACAGCCATTTTGAAAACGTACTTGCCGTTCTTCTTGCGGTCGATCTCTATAACCCGTATATCTCACCTGTAAAAAGAAAAGGCAAAAATATTATTATTAATAATATATATCGATACGAACACTTATCACGGGGGCGCAAAATGAGGAAGCGCGAGCAACACACACACATTTATCTCAAGATATATACCAAAGAAGATTAATTTGTGAATTTTAAGATCCTATACTTCTTCGATCCTTTATACCTTTTGCACTAAATTTACATGTAATTTTAAATTTTATATTTAATTAACGTCCCTCAAGCATAATCACTTCGTGAAAATAAAATATATATATACAATATAAAAAAAAAAAAAAAAACACAATCATCATAAATGTCGTAATCATACAGAATCAAAGCAAAAAATTTTCAAAGCGATCAAATCGCTTTTAAAGCAATTCAATTACTTTTTAATAATAATTTTTTAATAATTATCAAAAAAACTTTTTAAACAATTTGTTTCTATGACAAAATCTCGTGTGTATCGATTCTCGAATATCATTTTAAAAGTTTCTCCAGGATTCCAAGCCGTCTGATTCACAGAGGTAAGATTATCAAACGACGGAGCAATCATTGCCCGACGTGATTCGAAGGTTAGAGAAATTCGAAGAAAAGACAACATTCCTACGGCATGATATTACGTATTTCCAGGTCGACATAGAAACGAGGGAATCCTTTACCGTCGTTTCGAGATTTTTCCCTACGCATTGTGCGCCAACGTAAATTGAAAGACATTTCTCGCGATATCTATTGAAAGTGATCAGCCAGAATTAATAAAAAAATTTAATGTTGATTTTAACGAGGCAATAATTATTCCTAGAATAAATACAATATATAATTGGAACCTAAATATTAACACAAGCGCAATAAATACAATATTATTTAAGAGATTTTGAAAAAAAAAAAAAAAAAAAAATTATTCTGCGATTGTTATTGGTATTTTCTTTTGTTAATTTCTGAAATAATATATCGCATAGATCTGATATAGCTGTCGTATAATCATAAATATCGATTATCCTATATTCTAAAAATATAATGTATTACAAAATGAAATAAACAATAAGTGTAAAATACTCTTGTAGTATTCTTTGATATTAACATTGTTTGTATATGTAAACACAAATATCCGCAAAGATATTTATATATGTAGTGAATTCGATTGAGACGAAGCTCAGCACGCATATCTGAATATTTAAAGTCCTTTTTTTCTCAAAAGCAAAAGCCTCGTGTGAAAAAATATTATTCTACATTTTCGACTTATTTTTTTCGTATATAGAATCACCTCCTTCCCGCTTGTACCAGCAGTTCCGAGACACCCTGTATATCTCTATCACATTTTTTTTTTTTTTTTAGTTTAAAAAAATCGAAAGCACGTTTGACATAATACTCTATTCTTTCATAAGTCAAAAAGATATTCCTACAATATATTATACGCGTGAGAAAAATATGTTAATTCTTTCGACATAAGGATTATGTCTCGTGACATTCACGTCTTTCCGTTTCCTTGTATATTTCCTCTTAAGAATTATCGCGAGCTCAACGATTCCTGCATATTTATCGACGCAAATATTATGGTTTCCTCTTAAAAATATCGACGATTCTCACGTATTAATTGTATTTCGAGCATCGTTTAACCCCCCCGCAAATCTATCCTCTTTCATTCTCTCTTTAAAAATATTTTCACGATTCCGATATTAAAGAAAGATTAAATAAAAGAGAAAAATAATTACTGATGAATTCTTGAAAAATTAATTTTCCTCCATATTTTTTTATTTTCTTTCTCGCGCGTTCCTCCCAGAGAGACTCACCTCGCTCTCGCGGCTCAGTCTCCTAAAAAGCTCGTCGCTCTCGAATTTGGACTTCTGGTCAGGTACGACCCGCGGCATCTTGAAGACGAGCCGGGGCGGTCGCGGTTGTTCATAGAGACCCATCCCGTCGAAGGGCAACACGCCGACGCCGGCGTGCTCGCTCATGGTATGCATCATCCTCGTCGTCGAGTGTTAACCGGTGCCTCCTAGACGATATCTCTTCTCTCCTTCGCGAACGCGAGCTTCGATCCGTGTCCCGATTATCACTATACTACTCGCGCCTATTCTCGCGAGAGAAGGATCAATTTTGAAAAAAGAAGTCGCTCGATTAGAACGAGATATGAGGATTTTCTCGAGGACTACTCTTCTCGCGCCGATATCACGATCACGATCCCGGATATCCGCGAGAGGAGAGACACTCCGACACTCGCGCCCACGATCCACACTTTGCGATGTCTCGTCGGAGACTGGAGTCCCTGGAGACGGGGGGCCCCCTCGTGCTGGGTTCTCGCTCGCGCCCGGGAAATCGACACGCCCCCGAACCGCCCCTCGATTCTCTCGTTCTCCCACCCTTGAAATCATGGGCATCTCTCGAGCGGACCGTTTATCAATCTGGCCAATCAGCCAGCCAGCTCGAACTCTCGATTCAGCCCACCGGAGCTGGGCCTACACCCGGAACGGTGAGAGCTCGTGCACCCCGAGGAGTGCCGACGACCGAGAGGGTGAAAGCCCGGCAATCTGGCCTCATGATTTTATAAATGGTGACGGGGGAGCGTTGTGCGTCGCGCCCGGATTCAGCCTCGCGAGACGTTTATTTTCAAAGCGCCACGAAGCGTGCTTTATTTTCCCTTTAAACGGGGAATAGAATCGAATGATATATGAGACTCTCGACAAAAAAAAAAAAAAAAAAAAAATTACACGATTTTTTGAAAGTACCCCACGATGTTTGTGGCAATAATCGGAGAATTCTCGTTTACAAGTTTTTCTTTCATTTTTTTTTTTTTTTTTTTTTTGATCGTAAAATAATCTCAAATCTTAGAATTATAAGCACATTCTCGAATACATATGTTTTTCAATCAACTCGACAAGCTAAATTCGTGCAATTATCCGAGAATTAAGAATTCCGAGTTCTGAAACTCTTATATTCGTCTCACGAAAAGTTTTTTTTACAAAGGATCATTTCTATAGATAATTCGCATCCGTAAATATCTATCTAGCGAAAAAGAAATCGAATCTAAACTATAATATATAGTCGAAGAATTTAAAATATGAATATTTCCCCCTCCCCCCCCCCCGCTCCCCCCCCTCCCGAAAAACACCCATAAAAAAACATCTTCTTTTCGAAGGGGATGCACGCCTGCATAAAAGTATACGGGGATTGGCTTGGCTGACCCTTTATAGAGATACGTGTCGAGCGCGAAGGACGGGTGAAGAGGGGGGGGGGGGAGGGGGGAAATGCCCAATTCGGCAACAGAGCGCCTACTTAGGTAGCGTAACACGCCGCGTGTGTATATCCCCCTCGAGGGAAGAGATCTTCATCGTCTCTCTCTCTCTCTTTCGAGTGGCGGGGGGCTCATCCATTTGAGAGGATCATTGTCGAGGATCCGCGCGCGATTAAGATCAACGACCCTCCCCCGGCGAGCGCGCGATCCGCAGCGTTTAACGGCCATGGAGATATCTGTATGTATCCTTTTCTCTTTCTCCCTTTTTATCCAGCTCTCAGCCCCGCCGACATCGACAATGTTACAATTCCGGTTCTCCAATTTCACCGTTAACCCTCGATACATTTATAACAATAAGAGTAAAAAAAATAGAGACGTCGGTAATTTTTTTTTTTTTTTTTTTTTTAATTTCTTCGTATCGCAAAAATAAAAAGTATGATAAAACGAATAGCTGACTTAAATTATCCATCTCGTTCACTAGATTAGATTCTATGAATCTATATTATTAATTATTCTAATTTTTTTTGTTATATTATTAATATATAATATATTTTCCAATTATTTATATTATTAATTATTATTAATTATTCTTCGTTGTATCTATTTATTTACATACGAAGAGTTTTCACATTTTTTTTTTTCTGCGAAAGTTCGCAAGAGCGATAAATAAACGCATTACACGAGAACTAAGAATCTAAGTAAGAATTTCTAACCACGAAGAAGAACCGTTGTATTCTTTATCGCATTGGTTTCTTGGAAAGCAATGACTCTCCGACTGGCAGAAGGATGCGTTTGCAGTTTTTAAAAACATAGAAGAGAGTTGTAAGACAACAAGATATATCTTATACAAGATGTGTTCAAGACTCGAAAAAATATTGTTAACTTCCGCAGGTAGGATACGCTTCCTTAGTAGCGGCTAACCTTCGCAGAGTTTCTTTTTTTTTTTTTCTTTCTTTTTCTTTTATGGCGCAATATTTTACGTAGCGCAATTTAAGAACGGTAAACCTTAAGTTCTATAGATGCTTTGTGTTTTATTTGATTTTATTGCTCCGTTTGCCGCAATGCTGACCGCCATTCTCTCTTCCACTTTCTATTTTTCCGAAGCTGTGTATCTTCCCTTTCGGCCAACTAGCGCTATTTACCGAGCGCACATGTTTTTTTTTTTTTAATGCCTAAAAAAGATTTGATGCGTTTCCTAAAAGATTTTGAATTTTCTTTTCCATAACGAGTCTCCTTCGAAATTGTGCGCCGCGTCGTTTGACATGTGTCACTCGCATGAATATTAAAGCGCGATGAAAGGAATTTGACGCGCGCGTCTCGGATGGAGAAGAGCGAATCTCCGCCTTCCGGCGTGCATCATTGGTCCAGGGACTTTCGCCAATCGCAACCTCCCGACACGAAGGGAGGAAAGTACACGCGTCACGCACACGGATGGATATGATACGCAGTTGACTGCGTAAAATGCTGCTCGAGCGAGAAGGATGAAGAAAAACATGGTACGTCGCTGATCCGTTTTCCTATATCGTCTCGAGGGATTAGCTTCTTCGCTCTCATTTCTACATAAATACACATATGTCTATGTCTATGTGTGTGTGTATGTGTGTGTACGAAGTAACGTGAAAATCTTTTATCTCATCTCATTAATTTACAATTTACGCTCGCGGAAATCTATACGTTCTGGCATTTCGTCACATCAAATCTAGAGTGAAATTGCGATCTCAATTTAGCAATCAATTCGGAAAAATTCTAGCTAAACGTGTGTTGAAATTTTCTAATCACAGTTACAAAATATAGATTTAAAAAAAAAAAAGAAAGAAAATTTAATTAATTACGGGATCTCAATTTTATGTCATATTTGATATATACATATACATTAATATTCATCTACACGATGAAAATTATCCTTATTACATAAAAAAAATGATTTTCTTAATTCTATAAATCTAAAAGAAATAAAAAAATAAAAAGAAAACCGTTTATATAATTATCCGGAAATTATTAGTTGCATTAATAATATACTCGATTCTCGATAAAGTCCGCGTGTTTCTCGCGCGCCGAAATGCGACGGAGATCAATATCATCAGGTTTCCGTTGCCAGAGAGACTTGGAAACTCGCGCTATACATTGTAAACATCCTCGCGCCATCAAAATATGCAAGGATGTCGAGCCGAGGAAGAACGCTATGCGAGGACGAGCCTTCCTGGCGACGTAGAGCCTATGAGCGTCATCGTTCTAGAGTGAGTACTCGTGCGAATTATATAAATTTCAATCTTTCCCTCTTTAATGGAATCTGCTCAATATTTCATTCATCAATGTCTCTTTCGTTCTCGGAAGCTTCGAGAATGCGACAAAAGCTCAAATATTGCCGCAGGAACAATCAAATGCAATTGCAGATTAATATTTAATAATAGCTAAAATCAGGGTTGGGAAGTAACGCGTTACTTGTAACGCCGTTACCGTTACAGTTACTTTTTTTCGGTAACTGTAATGGTAATGGCGTTACAAATTTTATTTGTAACGGAAAAAGTTACTTCGTTACATTTTTCGGTAACGAGTAACGAATTTAACAGTTACTTTTTTCAAATTTTTTGATTTATTTAAGATATTATTCTTGCTATTGTGCGTGATAAAATTTTTATCTTAACCGTAAAGCCGTAAGCAAATCGACCAATTAGCATTCTTATTATGTTGTAATCTCATTTACTACCAGTTCTAAGTACCTTGCAACGAAAATTAGAAAATCTCGATAAATCTGACCTTATAGATTGCCATTCATTAGTTGAAGCTATTCAGCAAGATTTAAATAAAAGGTAACTTATTAATTTGATTAATACATATGTTATTTAATTTTAAATAAGGATTTAATTGAAAAATATTATTTTATTTTAAACTATTGATTCAAAAGTATTAATTTCAATAAAACAAACAATGTCGCTTAATTTACTATATTTGATTTTAGATTTCTTACAATATTTGAAACAAAAGAATTAATAATAGCAGCATGTTTACATGCAAAATTTAAGTTAAACTGGTTAACCGGAGAAAAAAGAAAACGTGCTGAAAATTACTTGGAGGATTTATTGGGAATCCGATCAACTGAAAATTCTCCAAAAGCTGGAAAATCTGACGATCGCGATGATTTTTTCATTTTTGAGCAAAAAACGGTGCAAAATGAATCTGAAGAAGAAGAATTGCAACGGTTTTTAAAATCAAATAATTGTAATATAGAAATGTTAAACGACTATCCAAAACTTAAAAAACTTTTTATTAAATATAATACAACTCTACCATGCAGTGCATCTGTAGAAAGAATGTTTAGCATCGGTGGCTCTGTATTAACACCACAAAGAGGGCATTTAAATGATGATACTATGGAGCAACAAATTTTATTAAAAATTAATAAAAAATTTCGATAAAATTTAATCATTTATTTTGTAATAAACCTTGAATGAAATCTTGCTTACAATTTTTTAAAAGTTTTTCTTATGCAAAATAATTTATTAGTTTGTATTGTAAAAAAGTAACGGAAATTGTAACGACTCGTTACTTTTTAGTAACTGTAACGGTAACGAGTTACTTTTATAAAGTAACTTTCCCAACCCTGATATATATATATATATATATATATATATATATATATATATTTATCATTTTCGTAGGTCAAGACAGCCAAACCAACCGTAGACGTGAAACCTCCGGAGGGCAGACCTCACGTCTCGTTGAACGCAAAAAGATTGCAATTGGAGCGAGAACGCCAGGCGCGTATTCTCAGGGACAATTTTATCTTATTGAAAAAACTTGGCGATATCATGCACCGGAAGCGACGGATCGCGGAGGACACTCAACGGGTTCAATGGCAGGAATCTAGATGCGCGAGGACTCGTTAAAGAGACATGACATTGACATGATTTATATACAATATATTTCTTATATTTTTTGTGTATTTTATTTGCGACGTAAAAATAACATAATATGCAAATGTAACTTATCCGCTTGATTTTTGATCAATCTTGGATCTATAGCAGGCTTTTTCTTTTTTTCCCCGTTCTAAAAGTGTTACACGCGTTTATCTGTTGCATAAAATTCTAATAAACTTTTTCGGATTAAAAACTTATGTTATTAACTTATATCATATCAAAATAATCTTCTATGAATTTATGTTCGATGTGTATTAATGAGATGAAGTAATTTTACAAAATTTAACTTTCATCAAAATTAGAATTGTAATTAATCTGCATGTTTACATGAGTGTGAATGAATAATTGAAGAGACATTTCATATTTGAGACATCTCGTAAACGACATCATACGACCAACTAAGGCCATCTTGCGATAAAAATGTATAATACTAACTGGGAATTGAAAATAAATACGCCGGTGATATACATTTTTATCGCTAGATGACACTAGCGGTAAAAACGGACGTTACGAAAGAAAAATTCTAAAATTTTGCAAATATCGTTACGTAACGAGAATATCATAAAACTAATTACTATATATATATATATAATAAATGATAAATGATCTCGATAATGTATTCATATATAATTACGTTCAACTAATTAATAATAAATGTAAATAACAATCGCGTAATAAAAAATTCACGGTAATTACAAATAAGGACTATATCCCATTATTGCGCGTTATCAATTTTGCAGATCCCTCTTATTTGAATACGTAATCTAACCCAGCGATATGAAGGATAAGCTATATTATCACGAAAAAATTTCATAGTCATTATTTTTTCCGATTTAATTAGACGTAACAATGAATAAATCCAAGATAACGAGCGATAACTTAATCGTTTGTCTTCTTCTAAAAATGGCTGCCTAACCGATCTATCTCGTCCGACGCAAGAATAGCGATTTAAGCGCGAATACGCGACGAAATACAGCAGATAACATTCAACGCTAATTATAACATCGATTATTCATTATGGACACGAATAAATGTATAAATTTACCTTGCGACCGGTACTTCTCCTCTCCTCCTCTCACCCGCGACATCATCGGCACTCTCACTGGTAAAGATCGCGGCGAAAACTGAATCGGCGGCAAATTCGAATTCCGATCACGTGACCGCGTTGCGCGCCGCGCCGGCGAGACTGGGAAACGATCGATCACGTGACCGCGCTGGTAATGATTTGAGAAAGCGTGGCATATGGCAACCGAGATAAGAACCGCTAGTACTACTCGCACTAAGCCCTCTCATCTCGTTCTCACTAATCTCGCAGCCACCGAACCAAACGTATCTCATCGAAGCGCTATGTCCAACAAGCCTGCGTACAAAGTCGGTAAGCGAAATGAATGAATGAATGAACGAACGACGCGAAAATTTCGAGGACGAAGCGAACACGGAACGAACACGCGTGCTCGCACTCGTCGCGGAACGACGCGAAGTTGGTTGCGTATCATTGTATGATTTGCCGTATATGGAGAGTGATTATAATAGTCTCCGCGAAAATATCCAATTGAACCTTCTTATTAATTGGAGTGTTTTATACCCGGAATTTTTGTCGATACCTCCGAAAAGTTTTAACACGCTAATTTTAACATAATTATACAAAATAATAATGAGATAAGTTTTTTGATAGTAATATGTAATTAATAGTAAAATAATTTGTCAAATTTTTTTTTATACTACACTACTATTTATATTTTAAGATGCTATTTTTAAAGATTCTATTTTCTAATCATTTTTCTGTACACGCATATAATTACCCATTATGAATTATAATATAATTATATATATGGCAACTCTTCTCTTCTATTCTAATATTTTATCGACAAATTTCCCGGTTTGTCTGAAATAAATCTTTCGTTTATCGACAGCCGACCTCACTTTGGCGGAATGGGGTCGCAAGGAAATAACCCTGGCGGAGAACGAGATGCCGGGACTCATGGCGATCAGGAAAAAATATGGACCATCAAAGGTGCTGAAGGGTGCACGGATCGCCGGCTGTCTTCACATGACCGTACAAACTGCGGTGCTGATTGAGACCTTAGTAGAACTCGGTGCAGAGGTGAGCACTGAAAAGATTTTTATTCTAAGGAAACATTATAATTATAATTATAATTAATTTGCATAATAGTTTTTAACATAATATTTAATTGTAATTAACGGCAGTGAAATTTCCAATGATTGTTTATATATTTGTAAAGAATAGATAAAGCTAGATATGATGTTACTGACGAGATGACTGTGATTTCTTTTTATAGAATCTGAACAGAATAGATAATAGGACAGATAACCTTCCCCTTGAGTCATTTGACAGCAAAGTGGATACGATGTTACAAAGATATTAGAATAAGAAAAATCTTCTTGCATTTCAAAAAGTCTTTTGTGCATTTCTGTTAACTTATAAAATATTTACAAAAGGCTTCAATAATGTTACGATTATATCTTTCTAAACTTATTGTCACAGAAGAATATTTCACAGCTTATATTTATGCAAAGAAGAAATTAAATACATTTTCCTATAAAAGTCGATCACATGTGTTTAGAAACATAGTTGCTTAAGAATCTAATATTTGGAAATTAAACTTCAATAAAACTATTCTTATATCGCAGGTGCAATGGTCGTCCTGCAATATATTCAGCACCCAGGATCATGCGGCAGCGGCCATAGCGAAAACCGGGATACCAGTGTACGCCTGGAAAGGCGAAACCGACGAAGAATATATCTGGTGCATAGAGCAGACTCTCGTCTTTCGGGACGGCAAGTCACTCAATTTGATTCTCGATGACGGTGGCGATCTGACCAATCTCGTGCATACCAAGTACCCACAGTATCTCGAGGAATGTCGTGGCTTATCCGAGGAGACCACCACCGGAGTGCATAATCTTTATCGCATGATGAAGGAGGGTATACTCAAAGTGCCGGCCATTAATGTCAATGACTCTGTTACAAAGGTTTGTGCAAGGTTATGAATAAGCAAATTTGTGAACGATTAACTCTATCAATATGGAAGCGATTAGATTCAAAAATAGTCACCACATTTACATCAATTGAGATAATAAGTATGATTGTGTGTAGTATAATATGACAGAATAGTGACGAAATAGATAAGAGAATGATAAACCGAATTGCGAGTAGGTTTTCATATGAAGAAATTCTGATGCAATATGTGAGAAATTAGACATTTACATTAGGTTTTTCATTATTGCACAAAGATAATATTTTTCAAAAATTGACTAAAATTCTACTGAATTAATAATGGTTAAAATAAGTAATATACAAGTAATAACACAAGAGATTTAACTCTATTACTAATTAGATCTTACATTTTTAATAGAGCAAATTCGACAACCTGTATGGATGTAGAGAATCATTGATAGACGGCATTAAAAGAGCGACCGACGTCATGATCGCCGGCAAAGTATGCGTAGTGGGGGGATATGGAGATGTCGGCAAAGGATGCGCGCAGAGTCTCAGAGCTTTCGGAGGTCGCGTTATTATTACAGAAATCGATCCAATCAATGCACTTCAAGCAGCTATGGAAGGATATGAGGTAAAAAAAATTCGACCGATCGTAAAATTATATCAAATTTTCATTTCGATCATTGATTAAGTGTCCCTACGTCACAAATTATGAGATTAATACGTTTCTAGAAAAATTAATAAGTTTCAGTAAAATTAAATATATAAAAGTGGAAATAGATCAAATATCATTATCACATCCTTATTGTCGTAATTCTCAGGTGACAACAATGGACGAGGCGTCTACAAAAGGCCAGATATACGTGACCACTACAGGATGTAAGGATATTGTGGTGGGTCGACATTTTATGAATATGCCGAATGACGCTATCGTCTGCAACATAGGACACTTCGATTGCGAGATCGACGTCACGTGGCTAGAAAAGAATGCTGTAGAAAAGATCAATATAAAACCACAAGTGGATAGATACCGATTGGAGAACGGCAGGTGTGTATGTTTAAGATTGCGAAATCGAACATGAACGAATTTTATCTTCCAATAATGAATTGAATCATATCGCTCTTATTTTAGGCATATTATACTACTCGCGGAGGGTCGTTTGGTGAATTTAGGATGCGCGATGGGCCACCCAAGTTTCGTCATGAGCAACTCATTCACAAATCAAGTGCTTGCGCAGATCGAACTCTGGACAAAATCGGACCAGTATTCGATCGGCGTGCACATGTTGCCGAAGAAGCTGGACGAGGAGGTTGCGGCGTTACATTTGAATCATCTGGGCGTAAAGTTGACGACTCTGACGCCAGAACAAGCCAAATATCTAGACGTGTCTGTAGAAGGACCTTACAAACCGGATCATTATCGATATTAGTACTTACTATTACTAGTACTTGCGAAAAACTTGCAATAAATCATTGTATAATAAATTGTTCTTGTTATAAATATACAATTGAATTTTTATAAGATTGGAATTAACAACATAATCAATTTTATAGAGTATTTGATTGATTAGCTTGTTCCTGCTGTAACAATCTTGGATGATAACAATAATTTGTTAATATTTAATTGAGATCAAAAATTATTTGGGTTTTTAATTATTTGATCGTATTAACTTTTTTACTATTTCTTTCATATTTTCATCCTTGATCATGAATTATTATTAAGTAATTTTCGAAAAAATTATGTCGATACAACATGTAGAACAAAAGAAAATGTATTCTTTTTTTCATAACAATAACTATCACAGATCATGATTATGTACAATTTCATCTACATTACCTATATTTTAAATAGCATTGAGTTTTCCTGCAGGCAATGACAACCGCAGCCTGTAGGGCATACCGTCTCTTTGGTAAACCATGCAGCTAAATGCTCAATATGTCCACCATGGCCGCAAAACATGCAGAAATTACTCGCACCTAAATTTTTAGGACGAAATTGAAACTTTTAATTTTATTTTAAATTACAATTATATTACTTGTTAGAACTGGTACAAACCTCTGACTGTAACGTGACACACGATACATTGAAAGCTCAGTCCCTTGCAGTTCGCGCATTGCGGACCTTGACTGATTTTATTGCAGAGCCGACACTCGTTCTGTAACTCGACGCCCTTTTGCACGTCGAACGGGGACGCGCTTAAGTGTTTCAATACCTGCGCCCGGCCATCCAATAATTCCCATCTGTGCAATGCTTCAGCATATGATTTCTTGTAACTGTCGTACAGTGCCGTATATTTCTCATCGAACAACCTGCCAACAAGATACAATATATTCGATTATATTAAAAACTGAAATATATATATATATATATAAACGCAAAATATTAAAGTCTAAAAGACTTTTAATTTGTGCCATCTATCTTTATACAACCTACTTAATATTTTTCGCTGAATCCCCGAACGTGTCTTGAATGACCTTCAAATCATCGAGCGACTCTGACCACGAGTTGGATCGATGTTGTTTTTGAAGATTTTGAAAATTCCATCCCTCCATCGTGGTATCTGCCAGATGGATCGTATGATAAGGCGAACCGCCAGGCTATAAAGAATAATCGAATAAAACAGGTTCGCAATTTATGTGTAGATAATCTATATTAACGTTAATTAATATTTATACGATCATTACGAATGGATAATGTATGTGTGAGCTCTCACAGATTGTTTATCTATATGAAATATATGCATAATTAATCATAGCAAACAGCACACATTGTTTAACCACCAATTGCGATTTGCTACAAGCGATACGCGTATTAATTTGTTTGTTTTTTTTTTCTTCATCAATCACATCTATACAAGTATGTAAAGATTGTATGCATCCAGATTTTAATCAGGCGCAATGAGCAAATCTGCATGTGGCATAGTGACGCTTTCCAGTCCGATGCTCAGAGGTGAATGTAAAATATCGATCATATAATAGAATCCTAAGAACCAAAACACTTCGTTTTATTAATAGAATTCAGAGATCTTACCTTTAACCACCATTTTCCTATGGAAAGCCTCTATAACAAAACGTAACATATTATATCGTTAGCTATGATATTTGTATAATTATAGATGACATAAAAGATATACATCGGTACACTATAATTTATATTTATTACATGTATAATAATGCAAAACTTCAAATTAAAATTTTATTTATTGCACTTGCTTCCTAAGATTTTCTTGTCAACACTAATTATACTAACTAATGATCTAAATTATGCTTTCAATATATCCATTAATATCATTTATGATCAGATATGTATACCGTACCGTTGTATTTTTGTGTATCAAACATTAATACAAATGACATAAAACACCATATATTCCCTCATGCATCGGAAGAAAGAGACACGTGCTGTGCATAAAAAGGTATCTCCCTCCTTATTAAATATATGGGGAATACATATGCTGAATAGAAGACAAAGATGTTTGTGTGACTGTTGAACATATACACAATTTTTCCTATTAACTTTACAGGGTATTAGTGCTGCTCCGTATTAGGAAAAGTTTTCAACACATGGCACACTTTTTGCTCTTTCGCACGAATTACATACTTACACTAACGTTCACGGATTTGCTAGTCAGCCTTCTTTGTGCAGCATCTGTGTTCTCCAATCTGTAGCTAAGTGCGCAACTCAGCATACCAGCCATTTGAATATCAGACTGATTAGCATAATGTTGTATTCTGAACAGAAATACGGAATAATTAATATATCACAGTTAATTGATTGACAATTAAAATTACAATTCTACAAAAAGAACACATACACACATGCCGTAATGTAATTAAAGTACTTTTAAGTAAATATTTTAAAAATCTTTATTCTTCGACTTTTATATCTGTCTTAATTAAAAGAAAATATTAATCTATAAAAATATATATATTATTCAATTTATTACATGGATTCAATATATTCTTTTTCTTATGGACGCAGCTTAAATATATATATGAATATAATTTTAACACACATAACAATGAAAAATTACAGAAATACTTAACAACTTGCTTACAGAGAATGAATCAAATGTTGACCCCAAGGATGTACAGGCCATGGAGCATCGATATCAGATGATTGGCTCGATTGGCAAGAATTGTGCTCGGTATTGGAAGGTGGCTGCGGAATGATTAGACCAGCTAAACACCAAGTTTGAACTAAATCAGATCGTTCCAACGTAGCAGCCACGTTCGCGTTATACTGACACATAGCGGGAATGTCAGCAGTATTGATTCTATAAAGAGAGGAATAAAATATTTTTACAGATTTTTGAAATATGTCACGACTCAAATGTTATGTATAATCATTGCACTCACGTGTATTTCTCGGCGAGTTCCTTATTAACAAAGAATAACGACGATATGTCATATATCATAACCATCGGATGATAATTCTTGAAGTATGATCGATCGTGCATTCTACCTGTTCCATGCAAACCACGTCGGAGATCTTTCTGCTAATGTTAAAATCGTAATTACACAAATATAATAGAAATAAACGATGTGTATATATATATATATATATATATATATATATATATATATATATATATATATATCTTACCCGATCTTGGAAGTAATACGAGCTGATAGACATATTGTCGTTGGTTGGCACGTAGGTACTTCGGTACATATGCATAAAAGATTCGCCATTACCGATACTATTGTCCAAAGCGGACAATGCCCTAGGTGTTGCATCTCCCGGTTTCAACAACGATTTTCTCGTGTACGAGGGACGACCGAAACAAACGAGGATACCTGTTCAGAATCGGTAAAGCGCACCAAGTTAAACATTGAGAGACGATATCGAGCGATATACGCACCTACGCAGGAAAACTTGGCGCCGGATGTTCTTGGAAACGGTATATAAGAATCGTGATAATTCGCACAGATATTGGACGAGTTCAGGAAGTTGCTGTTATCCTGCATGTGATACGCCAAGTGACCGCCCTCATCTTCGTCTTTCTTACACATCTGCATGCAAACACAATGACAAAGATCAATATTTTTCTTCGATTATATTATATTAATTCAATAAAAGATACAAAACTTGCTTACTTGTTCTAAAGTTGTAATTAGCTGCCGAAGACACGGTTCCAAGCACGATCTGTTCTTCCTGACACGATGCTGAGCGGTTTGCGTGAGAACTTTCAGCAGTTTGATCATCATCGTGTTGTCGATCGATGTGCCGGGACAAAATTGAAAGGTAGGCTGCGCGCTGCATGGATAATTCACAGGAAAATTTACTTTTAATATTACATTGTAATTCTTTGTACACGCGGTTATGGTACAACTCCTCTCCGTCGCGTCCATTGCATTTACCTGAAACGAAATGTCAAGTGACATAAATCGCTTCATCAATTTGTATCTTGTGTAAAATAATCTTCCGAGTTACCTCTATATTTGGTATATTCATATTTATTAGGGAGAACTCCTGCTGCAAACTCTTTGGTTGAGTAGGAGACGAGATTTTCTTAGAATTGTCTGGAAAATTGACCGTTTCAGATTGTGCCACAGGTTCGTTCACTTTATTTGTTATGTAATTTATCTCAGGTTCACTCTGGGAAGCATTAAGTTGCAATTCTTGAACGGATTGCAGAGTTCCTATAAAAATACCCATTGTGTTAAAATTTTATCGTAAAAATATCACGATATCTTGATAATTCGACATACATACTTAGATTGTTTTCCTCAGAATACTGGCTGTAAACTGACAGACCATCGTCAATACCATTACTGCATAACTGAAGATAGCAAGAGAAACATTATTATTATCTGCAATTTTTATAATTCACGAAACTATATAAAGAGGATATATGTGTTCCTACTTTCTTTATAAAGGAATTAATTTTAAAAATCCTTAGACATTGATCCTTGGACCATGTAACGAGTTCGAATTCGCTGTTTTCTAAAAGCAAATAGGAAGAGTTGTAATAATGTATATATTTTATGGTTTTCTAATTTTTATGAATAATTCTTAGTATATACATTTCAACTATAATACCTAATTTCAGATGTCGCCATTGAAATTCGAGCACAACATCTGTATGACCTACAAATGTGTAAATTGGTGCACTGAGATTCGACGTGTTCCATAACAGAAGACTGTTTTCTCCACGACGCAGCTGTGGTACCACTATTGTCACTAAACCTTCCCCGAAAGGCTATAAAAATTCATCAAATGATCACGAGTATTGTATAGATGTATGTGATATATGTAGAGTAGTTATAACAATGTATTCTTACTGTATATCTCGCTCTCCACACAGGAGAATTCGTTGTCAAGATACTCTCGGCTCTGCGCGGATTGGCAATGTCGAAGATTTTGACGGTGCAATCTTGACTCGACGTTGCCAATTGATTTTGTTGAAAGGGACACCAATCTAAACCGTGTATCTAAAATCACTTTGATTTTGATTTGACTTTCTTACAAAAATTATTCGAGATATAAGTATAATATATGATTATAAATGTAACAAAGTTATATACTTTGGTCAAATGGGCTGTTATATATTGCACAGGACTTGTTGCTTTTCGCTGATCCCATATCTTAACATCTCCATCATGTGCTGTGGCTAAAGTATACGATAATAATGGATTCCAACGCACTTGGGATGATCCAACTATAGGGAAAATACAAAAATGTTTATTTGTTATTCAAGAAAGAATCATCCAATTATGCTTTAATCTATCATCTTACCAACTGCAGACAGAGACAAACACGGCTTTCTCTGATCCCGTATGTCCCAGATATGTATAAATGTGTCAATACTGCAAGAGGCAATGATATCTGGTTCTTTGGGATGCCAGTTTAGATCGCTAACCACACGAGTGTGAGCTTTCAGACTCAGCATGGTTTGCAATTCATATCCTCCTGCTCCATTAAAAGTCAATATCTCAATTCGTGTATTGCTCTAAAATAAAAAAAATAGTTTAAAATAGAATAGGATAATATACATATCTTTTCCATATTTTTCAAATAAAATAGCTT